>NC_142146.1:37744364-38369364 GCF_024610735.1 Ursus americanus
AGTGTTTGTGGTTTGTGTTCCCCTCCACTTGTCCACATCTACTTACCCCTAAATGCTGTACTGCTCACAGCTTGCTTTACTTTTCTCATTAAATAACTGGCCTGACCTAAGTGACAACCAGGAGCACTGTCTTAAGCCACCTACCCTTGTGTCCATTTGCTCAGTGATTTGCACAGAGTTCAAGAACTTTTATGATGTCATATGTCGTCTTTGACCTAAGCACAGTAGTTTTCTCTTATGCATGGGGGACATGTTCCAAGACCCCCAGTGGATGCCTGAAGCTGCAGATAGGACCAAACCCTATATATACTAGGGTTTTTTTTCCTATGCAAACATACCTACGAGAGTTTAATTTATAAATAGGCACAGTAGGAGATTAACAATAATAACTCGTAGTGAACTGGAATACTTAGGACAGTACACTGTAACAAAAATTATGTGAATGTGGTCTCTCTCTCTCAGATATCTTACTGTACCGTACTCGCTCTTCTTCTTGTGATGATGTACGATGACAAAACCTGCGGGAGGAGACGAAGTGAGGGGAATGACGCAGTAGCATTAGGCTACTATTGACCTGCTGATGATTCCTCAGAAGGAAGACCATCTGCTTTCTGACCATGAGTAACTGGAGCTGTGGAAAGAGAAAGTGCAGATTAGAGGAGGGCTACTGTAGGAATATTCTCTGAGGACCCTCTCCTAGTCTCTATTCTCCCCCACAACGCAACCTGCAGATATTTCTCCAGACAGCAATTGGAAAACTCAAGCAACATCCCTTATAAGATTCTGACATGCTTGCTGGACCCTCAGAGATTGCTTAAATTGTGATTGACGTTGGGGAGAGCACGAAGGGCCCTTTAAGACCATATAATCCTTTGAAAATGAGAGAATCACATAAGGAATGAGTTATTTATTTAACATTGGCCAACCCTGCCCTCCTCCTTTCATTAATATGCATGACCAGAATTAACGATAGCCATTCTTACTGCTAACAAAGAGAAGATGAGAGAGTGGCATTTAAAATAAAGCTCAATGAAAGACATTGTAAGCACATGTAAACATCCAAATTCAGTGTTTAAAAAGGGGGAAAGAGCGCCTCGGTGGCTCAGTTGGTTAAGCGTCTGCCTTTGGCTCAGGTCACGATCCTGGGACCCTGGGATCGAGCCCCACAACAGGCTCCATGCTCAGCGCGGGGAGGCTGCTTCTCCCTCTTCCTGCCTCTCCCCTTGCTTGTGCTCTCTCTCTGTCAAATAAATAAATAAAATCTTTAAAAATAGTAAATAAATAAATATGGGGAAAGACTTCTGTAAGACTGATGAGTCACAGACCTGTACCCCTGAAACTAATAATACATTACATGTTAATTAATTGAATTTAAATTTTAAAAAGTGGGGAAAGAAGTCTAGGTGCAGTATCTGGCAGGTTATGTGAAGAAAATTAAGTAGTGCAAGCGTTGGCCTTTATCATTTCTTCGATAAAATGACCTTAGAGACATGGCATAGTTTTACATTGCCTTTTTCCCCTCACACTGGCAGTTCTAGAGAGAAGAGTTACAGCATTACTGTCTACTGTGTTGCCATATTTATTCTGAAACCACTGCATTGTCATTTCTTCACAGCCAACCAAATGATCCCAAGATTTTTGAATTATCCCTTCATTTTGGAGAAACAGAACATCTACTTCCTAGTCCATTTGAGTTGAATTCAAATGCAATGGAATTATTCTTTTAAAATGAATTTAAATTGAACTTTAAGCTTAATAAGCTGAAAGCAGGTTATGACTTCATCTGGTTTTCCTTAGCACCGAGGTCACTTTCTCACTATAGGCTGTGGCAGAAGACATTAAAGGCTGCAGGCAGTCTTCGGATCATTACTGTAGTGAGTGCTAATGATGGACAGTCTCAGCTGATTTGACAGAAAATTATTCTCATTGAGTACTTACTTGGAGCTGCAGAATATTGTGCTTGCTTAGTAAATGGTTCAGTTTGCATAAATGGGGAAGATAATGATGAAATAACCACCTGAAAATACAGCTTCTCGTTTAAAAAGCATTAAAAAACAATTTCTAGTTCAAGAAAGCGTTTTTCCTCAAATATAGTAGTATATATCATGAGTAGCTTGAATGCATCCACATTTTGAACCAAAATAATTATGGCATGTTTTTGATGGAGCACTTCAGGTTGTTAGTTTGAACGCCAAGAAAGACTGCTCAGCAGGGTTAGCTGGTTGGATTCTATAGGGAAATCTCTTGCCATTTAGCCTTAATGGCATCCTTTTAAACATTAAAAGCAAATAATATCACTGATTATAGAACTAATGTTCTTCTTTTGATTACTTGTGCCTTCTTATCATTTGCAAGTTAACAAGCTAATTTTTTTTTAAAGATTTTATTTATTTATTTGACAGAGATAGAGACAGCCAGCGAGAGAGGGAACACAAGCAGGGGGAGTGGGAGAGGAAGAAGCAGGCTCATAGCAGAGGAGCCTGATGTGGGGCTCGATCCCATAACGCCAAGATCATGCCCTGAGCCGAAGGCAGATGCTTAACCGCTGTGCCACCCAGGCGCCCCAACAAGCTAAATTCTGATCCTAATTCTACTCTAACAGCCTAAAGTCATTTACTTGTCTACCAAGGAATTCTTAACGAACTACCTTTAATGATGGAACAAACACACAGTGAAAGGTTTCTCAGAAACATCAGCAACGTCATTTGTTACCAAAAAACAAAAAGGTTAGCAGAGGGAGAAACTGCTATCTACATCTTATAAGGTTGGTTGTTTTTTTTTTAAGATTTTATTTATTCATTTGAGACAGAGTGAGAGCTAGAAAGAGAGAGCACACACACAGGGAGAGGGAGGGAGAGAAGCAGACTCCCCACTGAGCAGGAAGCCTGGGCGCAGAGCTCAATCCCAGGACCTGGGATCACGACCTGAGCTGAAGGCAGATGCTTAACCAACTGAGCCACCCAGGCGCCCCAGGGTTGCTTTTTTACTAATTAAAACAAACAAACAAACAAAAAAACAGAAGACTTCAGGATCATTTCATTTATCCGTTCTTATTTATCTGTTTATTTCAACATAAATTTATTAAATGCTACAGAACAAGGCAAAAGGGCCCACAGACCACTGAGCCAAATGCAAACAGGCTCATTAAGTGACCCACCCTGAAATAGCCATAGGCCCTAACTGACCAATTACAACCAGGCACAATTCCTAAGATTACCAAAAAAGGGAAAATTCCATACATTCCCTGCCTCCTCACTCTGCCCTATAACTGTGGTGCCTACCACTGCCTCTTAGCAGACAGTCTCTCCTTTGCTGTCCTGTCCACCACTCCCTTGCAGTGTATTCAGTAAACTTTTATCTCTTTTGTTCTGCCTTGGGTGACTTCTTTCACCACCCATGCTGCCAGCCTGCGGAGCACCCCATATTTGGTGGCCTGCACATCTGATCGGGACACCCCACAAATGCCAGGCCTTGTTCGAGTTGAGCAGTGAATCCCTACTTTCATGGGTCTTACTTCCTAGTGAATGACAGACAGTAAACCAACTATAAAGAGAAATAAAATATATTTTATTGTATATCAGATGGGGATCATACTTAAGGGAAAAATAAAGCAAGAAAAGGAGATAACGCATGTATGTCAGGGAATGGGGAGTTTATTTAGGCTAGCCGGAGAAGGCTGTATTAAGAAGAAACATTTGATCAAAGACCAGAAGATGTGTGGCAGCAAGCCATGTAGATATCTGGGAAAAGAGTGGTCCAGGTAAGCAGAACAGCAAGTGCAAAGGCCTATGGCAGGAGGCTGGCTGGTGTGTTCTAAAAGCAGTATGGAAGCCAGCATGGCTGGAGTGGAGTGAGAAAGAATGGGAGAGGAACAGGACCAAAAAATTCCAAGAAGTAAGCATGGAGGAAAGAGGGACTTCTAGGCAACTATGAGGACTTTAGTTTTTAACTTTACTGAGGTGGAGAGGCATTTGAGATTTTTGAGAGGAGTGACCCAATCTGACCCACATCTTAACAGGATTATTTCAGCTCTAAGTTGAAAATAGATTCGAGGAGAGGTGAGGACAAAAGAAGGAAGACCAGTTGGGGAGTTGTCTCTGGAAAAATTAAACAGAAACTTTCGGCAGACCCAGGACACCCAGCATGGCAGAGAATAAGGGTGATGTAAGAAGCTGAAAAGAAGAGGATTAGGGAAAATTCTACACACTGAACACTTGGGACTCTGCCTCTACCGTTACCAGAGCCACTTTGTCTGCCCTGTTTCTGGAGCCTGATAGCCGTGTAGAAGACTGGGGTATTCTTTTTTTTTTTTTTTTTGAGAGAGAGAGAGAGGGAGCGCATGCATGCAAGAGCAGGGGCAGCGGGGGTGGGCAGAGAGAGAGGGAGAGAGAATCTTAAGCAGGCTCCACACACAGCGCAGAGCCTGACACAGGGCTTGATCTCATGACCCTGAGACCATGACCTGAGCCAAAATCAAGAGTCGGATGCTTGGGGCACCTGGGTGGCACAGCGGTTAAGCATCTGCCTTCGGCTCGGGGCGTGATCCCGGCGTTATGGGATCGAGCCCCACATCAGGCTCTTCTGCTATGAGCCTGCTTCTTCCTCTCCCACTCCCCCTGCTTGTGTTCCCTCTCTCGCTGGCTGTCTCTATCTCTGTCAAATAAATAAATAAAATCTTAAAAAAAAAAAAAAAAGAGTTGCTTAACTGACTGAGCGATCCAGGTGCCTGTGGGGTATTCTTTGATAGACGGAATAGCCCCAGAGAAAGGAACAACAGGTGCTGACTCATGGCCATGCCCTCATCATTCAAAAAAGCCCAGCAGGTAAGCAAGCCCTGCTCATACAGAAGAGCTTCCCATCAGTGTTTGGATGCCTCATGCTTCACTGTGAACGGAAATCTGAGAACTTCCCCCCGTAAAACAGAAGATAATGCTTCTGTGAAACAAGAACAGGATGCTATGAAAAAAGAATAATTGGGAAAATAAGAAAAAGTTCTTCGCAAATAAAAATGATAGCCGAAATAAAAATTTCAAAACAAATGTTAAAAGATGAAGTCAAGCAAGTCTTTAAAAAGTAGAACAAAAAATTGATGAGAATATATATAGAGGATCAGTCTGTGGACACCAGCATTTATTTAACTCATAGTTCAGAAAGAGAGAAGAGAGAAAAGTGGGGAGAGGGCATTATCAAATAATTATCAAATAAATCAAGAACTTTCCCTGAACCAACAGACATAAATCTGCATATCGAAAGAGTCCATTGAGTGCCCAGCAACAGTGAATGATAAAAGTTATATCACCATGGCATTTAGAACACTAGGAACAAAAGGGAGATAAATACTGTGTATTCCATTGGAAGGACTGAGAATCAGAATGACATCAGACTTCTAACTGGAAGCTAGAAACTATGGGGCATGACATGACAACTCTGTGAGAACTCTATACATTCCCAACTCCTAACCAAGTATGACGATAAAGTAAAGATGTTTCTAGCATACAAGAACTCAAACTGGGCCTCCTCTGTTTCCTAGGAAGCTCCCAGAGAACACACTTGAGCAAAATGAGAGGGAACCACAAAGATGAAGAATGCGGAATCCAGAAATCAGGAGAATCAATATAGGAAAGTAGAAAAGGAAATCCCAGATGATGGTTGAGGGCCAGAACTAGTCCAAATTGGAGCCGAAAAATAGAAGACTTTGGGAAGGAGGAATACCGCAGTAAAAACTGAATAGAGCGTTGGAAATACTTAAGTATTTTGCAAGAAATATGGGTATATGACAAATAAAAGAAATTGGGGGAAATACTTAGAATAGGTACACAGAAAACAATGCAAAGGAAAAATTGAGACAATTATTAACTCAAACAGAAGAAAATTATATAAGTGGGGTAGCTGGCTGGGTCAGTCAGCAGTGTGTGTGACTCCTGATGTTGGGGTTGTACATTCAAGTTGGGTGTAAAGATTACTTAAAATAAAATCAGAGGATTTGAAATAAGGCAGTAAATCTCATGAAAAACACCTGAGTGAGTTAAAAGTGGTTGTCTCTGGAGAAGAAGACTGGGGGTGTCGAGGGGAAAGGCAAGGTTCTGTTGTTTTTCATTATGAACTTTTTAGCTCTATTTAATTTTTTAGCTATATGTACGCATTACTTTGTTTATATTTTTAGAGAATTGAAAAGTGGACCGCTTTCTACCATGTGATTCTTTGTTATATAATTCCATGTCAATATCTAACACTATCTCTCTTTTTCAGATTTTATTTATTTGAGAGAGAGAGAGCACTCACGCAAGCACGAGTTGGGGGAGGGGCAGAGGGACAAGCAGACTCCCCACTGAGTGCAGAACCTGACTTGGGGATCGATCCCAGTGCCCCAAGATCATGACCTGAGCTGAAGTCAGACGCTGAACTGACTGAGCCACCCAGGCAGCCCAGTATCTAATACTATCTTTAATCACCTCAGCTTCCACTAAGGAGTTGGAGGCCTCACACACTATATAGAACATTGATGAATGGCTAGAGTTTTATAAAGAGATAAAAAGGATGACCAAAAGTGTGGTGTTCAGGGAATGTGACAGTCTTTTGTGGGTGTGGCTGTCTCGTGAATCCTCTGAGACCTCAAGCTGGCCCCCATACCACACTGCTGGCCCCATTTGAAGTGGTTTCCAGCCCCCAACACTCCTCACAGCCTGAGCCATGCATCTCCCTCCTGACCTTCACACTGGTCAAGACGTTGGGCCTTGTTTTCTTTTCTTTTTTTTTTTTTTTTAAGATTTTATTTATTTATTCGACAGAGATAGAGACAGCCAGCGAGAGAGGGAACACAAGCAGGGGGAGTGGGAGAGGAAGAAGCAGGCTCATAGCGGAGGAGCCTGATGTGGGGCTCGATCCCATAACGCCGGGATCACGCCCTGAGCCGAAGGCAGACGCTTAACCGCTGTGCCACCCAGGTGCCCCATGGGCCTTGTTTTCTTATTGAAACTCCTGTCTTCCTCTACGTTTGAGCCTGTCTTCTTTTTTTCAACCCTGAGGTTTGTTTTTCTCCCTGATGATGATTTCTTCCTATTTGCTATTAAATTCTGCATCAGTTAGAGATGATATTTGGCTGCATGGAATAGGACCAGCTATAGTGGCTTAATCAGGAAGAGGAAGACAGAGTGGGTACAGACACGCCCCAACATCATTCCTTTCTCTTTCTCCACTGTCAGCCTTAGCAGGTGGTTTTATCCTCATAGCTGTAAGGTGGCTGCTTCACTGAGAGCCTCCCATCTCCATTCCAGACCAGAAGAAGGAGGAAGGGACGAGGAGGAAGTACTGGTACCTGTATGAGGAAATGGCAGAAGTCCCTAGCATACTTATGCTCATTTCCAGTTGGTCAGAAGCATGTCACATGCCCATCCCTAATTTTTAGCTGAGCACATTGCTGCCCTAAGAAAAATCTGAGCTCTGTTAGAAAATAAGCTCAGAAAAGTTATTAGTCAGGAAACTTGAAGTATTTGCCTCAAGCTCCTTTAGATGATGATTGATAGGTCAGCTGGTCTACACTAGACCTGGTCAAAGGCCTTTGAACGCAGTGACCCCTCCGGAGTGGCCCAAGTGAGACACCAGGGTCTTTATTAGACATTCCACGTGGCCCCTCAAGTCACCTAGCAGACCTACATCTGTAAAACCTGCTGCTCTGTAAGGAACCATGGAAGACACTGGGCCGAAATTAGACCCAGGAAACATGAGTGCCTCTCAATCTAGGCACACCCCTGGGAGATGATTGCCTTAGATTTTATTATGGCCCAGCCCCACCCTGAAGTATCAGAGCAATGTTCTCCCTACCACCACACCTTTTTTTGTGATGACCCACAGGATGGAATGTCCCATAGGATAGAATGACCACACCAAGTACCAATAAGCACTGCTCACCAAAGGAAAACATCCAAATAGGACGCTGATGTTGCTTACCTTCCAGGCACATATGTACCACCAAAGCAAGCCCTCAGTGACATGGTTTCTGGCCCTTTATAAGTCCTGAAATTAAAAACTATATTGTCTTATACCTCCAGGTCCCTTGTCCATATTCATCCACCTTCCCCTCCACTACCCTTTACTGTGCCCGGCCTGATTTGTTCCCACACCCTGACAGCCATTTTCATGTTTCAACCTCAGTTGACCCTCTGGAGGGTCATGCAGTACTATTTTTAAGTACTTATTTTTAAGTACTTATTTATAGTACATACAGTACTATTTTAAGGTTCTTATTTTTCCTCTCGACCATATTTCCTACCTACCTTTCTGCTTCTGGCCTCTTCCTGGTGTATCCTGACCTCCAGAAACTACAGCTTGCAGGGCCACAGAGGCCCTACAAAAAGGATCCGGACATCTGGCTAGATGAGAAACAAAAAGGGGGAGAAGGGCAGGCGCCATGGGAAATACCAGAAGGATGGGTTGACACAGGCTCTCCAAGTGGCATGCTAGGTATTTAAGTCTTATTATTCTGACCCCAATTTTGATGTGTGGGAGTCGGTTTTTCCACACACCACCAAGCAATTCCCGAATACTAGCTGGGTGGCCTACAGTTCAACTCAATTCTGACCCTACCTGCCTGGAGATTAGCACCAGATTCCACAGGTTAAGGGCTCAGTCCCACAAGACTGTCCCCTCCCCACCGCCACCACTTAAGACATCAGTAGCAAGTCCAGATTGTTGTGTGGGCTTTCTGACTGACTGGCTATAAATCTGAGGTTCTCATGACCCACTCCTTGGGTTTGATTAATTGGCTAGAATAGCTAATATGACTCAGGAAACCAGTTTATTCACTAGATTGCTGGGTTATTACAAAGGATATTAAAGGATACAAATCAATAGCCAGGTGAAGAGATACAGAGGGCAAAGTCTTGAACAAAGCAGCTCTGTCCTCATGGAGTTTGGAGCCCAACATGGTGGCACATGGAAGCATTCTGGTTTCCCAACCTGGAAGCTCTTTGAATCCTGTCCTTTGGATTTTTATTACATAGGCATGATTGATTAAATCATTGGCCATTGGTGATTGATTCAACCTCTGGCCCCTTTCCCCTCCCAGGAGAATCAGGAGTTAAGACTGACAGTTCTAACCCTCCATTTATGCTTGGTTCCCCTGGCAACCAGACCCATCCTCAGGTGCTGTCCAAAAGTCTCCTCATTAACATAAACTCAGGTGTGGTGGAAAGGGGCTCCTTATGAATTACAAGGTACCCATTTCAACCTTTATGGCTCTAAGGCATTTTCAGGAGCTGAGAACAAGGGATCCAGTATAGTTAACAGGGAGTGTTATATTAGCATCAAGTGTACAATATAGTGATTGAACAATTGTGTATCTTACTCAGTGCTCATCGTGCTAAATGTACTCTTTAATCACCATCACCTACTTTACCCATCCCCCCACACACCTAAGAAACCAAAAGATGCGCCCATTTCTCTTATTGTTCAGGAAATGCCAAAGGTTTTGGGGGCCGTGAACCATGAACAAAGACCAAATATATATGAGAAATCTGAATAATCTAAATGTATATTTCTTATAAATCACAATATTGCTGGTCTTTATAGGAAAATCAGTGAGAAATCTTGGTTTCGAGTGATACAAGACCAACTCAAACTGATCTAAGCACACACACACAAAATTGTTGCCCCATATAACTAGAAGTCCAGGGGTGGTTCTAGGCACAGGTCCAGCTGGATTTAGGGGTTCAAGTAATACTACCTACCTTCATCTCCTGGAAGTTCTGCTTGTGTTGACTTTATTCTCAGGCAGGTTCTTCCTACAAAGTAGCATTTTGGGCAGCACTGACCATAAGTTTACATTGTACCCATTTAATCTCAAGAAAGAGTCTTTCTGCTGATTTCACTGGACCATCACGAGTCACACCTATTAACCATTCACTGTGCCAGGGAGAATAAATCCACTAATTGGCCAGATCTGTGTTATGTGCCCATCTACCCCTGGAGGACAGGGGAGGGGAACCCCAAAGTAAACCCAAGATTCTGTTCCAGAAAGAAGCTAAAATGCAAGCTGGACAAGCAAAACCAAGAGAGGTCCACCAAACATGAAGAGCCAATAAACTATTAGAGGTGATGAATGACAAGATCAGAATTTCACTTTCAGATGATTAATCTGGAAGTAGATTCCAGGATGAATTTGGGGGTGGGGAAGTCTGAAGCTAGAAAGACCAGTTGGAAGGCTACTACAATTATCCAGGTAAACGTATGATAGTAGGAATGGAAAAGAAAGGACTAGAGTGAGAAGTTACTACAGAAATAAATTGTTATGGATCACTCACATCAAGAAGATATAAGGAAAAGGTATTAGGTGAGAGGAAGATTGCCCCATTAATAAAAATGTGGGAGAATGCCCCTCTCAGAAGCTAAGACCCAATCCATCAAATGGAGTTGTGAGAGATCCTGCCTATTTACTATTATGTTCTTCCTCTTTCAGGTAAACTCCCAGTCTTAAAAATTATAATCACTCCTCAAGTCTCTTCAGACATCTTCAGATCTGTTTGGAAAAATAGCAAGAAATCTAGTATTACCCATAAAAAGAAGAAAGAGGTATGCTCTTGGATGTCTGTGTCTGCGAGTTACAGCCACCAGGGGATCAGGTGTGTGGAGCCTGGGTACTACACTGGGGTAGATGCTACCCTCAGCAGATGTTGCACTTGATAAAATCATGAGCATTTTGGTTCTAGGTAACAGTATCCTAAACCATCAGTCCATTCTGATGGATGATGATTGTACCAAAGGACAAGTAGTAGGATTCCCTCAAATGTTAGTGCAAACCTTGCCTCCTGTCTTCAGCTTTCCCACTTCCTCCCCAAATCCTGGTTCCTGTTAGCTTATTGTGGGTTTGAAATGGTGAATTTAACTAAACTATTTATGAAACATGTGGGATCTATTAGGTAGGTAATGCTTTACATATGTTTACTCTCTGTTGTATGAAGTTGAACTTCCTTTTTTCTTTTTATAATTTATGATTTTTTGTTCATTATTTCACAGGTTAAAAACTGAATGTGGATGCCATTTATCTTTATGGATGCTATCTATTACCATGGCCAACCGGACATGTGTAAAAAGATATTGCTTGTTCTATAATAATAGTTTTCACTGGAACCAAGCCCCTTTCAAGTTCTAAAATTTGATGACTAATTTATGTAAGTTCAAAGTAGTGTTAATCCTATTATGCTTGTCATTTTCTAAAATGAGGGTTTCAGAAGCTGGCCTTAGTAAATACAGGTAGGATTCTTCTCTGGTGCTTCTCACGTGCATGTGAAATTTATAACTTGAAGGAAGTCACGATCTTTATCTAAGAAAGAAAGAATTTTCTTTTGTAAGTGTATCTATAGTTGGGAACAATAGGCATATTTGGAAATAATCACTTCCTGAAAGACAACATCCCCCCAAATGGGGATCTTCCCCAAATGAGGTAATTTCTAATCACTTTAACCGCCCCCCCCCCAATGAAGATGTCTGCTCCATGGGAAAGAGAAGAGGTGTGATTGACCAACGTACGGATGATAAATTGGATTAGTTGAAAGTTATATGGCATGACAATATGATGCAGGGATGAAAAGTGTGGACTGGGGAATGAAGTGGACTGGAATTCTCGGTGGAAAACTGCTGCTTTCCAGTTGTGTGACATTGGCCAAGTGAGGCTTCACTGAGCCTCAGTTTTCCCTGATAAGATACAGATAAGAATAGCACCTGTCTCATTTGGCGAGCTCTGAATGAGATGACACATGTCAAGAATTTTTGAACAATACTTGTTTCATAGTATGTGCTCAAATATAAATATTAGTGGCAGTTATTGTTGATGTTAGAATTGAATGATTCCAGTTATTTCACTTGGAAAAGCTACACAAGAAAAATAAAAAAGAAGAAAAACAGACTTAAGACCTTTCCATTTTGAAGGAAAAAACAAAACAAAACAAAAAACCCACACAAAAAGCAAGTCTGGTGGGGAGCTTGGCTGGCTCAGTTGGTAGAGCATATGACTCTTGATCTCAGGGTTGTGAGTTCAAGCCCCACATTGGGTGTGGAGCCTACTCAAAATAAAAAATAGAGAAAGAAAGAAATGAATGCACATAAAAAAAGGCAAGACTTATTCAACTATGTACAAATCAAGTTCTGGCAAGTCTGTGGAACCAAACTATGTGAAGGTGAGGATGTTTTTTGGTTTTTTTTTTAAAGATTTTATTTATTTATTCAGCAGAGATAGAGACAGCCAGCGAGAGAGGGAACACAAGCAGGGGGAGTGGGAGAGGAAGAAGCAGGCTCATAGCAGAAGAGCCTGATGTGGGGCTCGATCCCAGATCGCGGGGATCACGCCCTGAGCCGAAGGCAGACGCTTAACCGCTGTGCCACCCAGGCGCCCCAGGTGAGGATGTTTATAGTCAATTATGTTCACCATTAAATATCTTAGCATCTAGCTAGGAAGATAAGATCCTCATATGTTAAAAGTAAGTAATAACAGAGTGTGAGAGTTGAAATAATATAACAGATCTTCAGAACTTCTATATCCGGTATATGAGGCCTCCTAAGAAATTGTACCTGCTTTAAAAAAAAAAAAAAAAAAGATTTTCAAATTTGCCACTGACATCCACTGGGTGGGAGTATAAGATCTGTGTGCCTCTTTAGAAGTCTTTATTTTTTTTTTTTAAGATTTTATTTATTTATTTGAGAGAGAGAGAGCATGGGGGGGTGGCGGGGAGGCAGAGGGAGTGGGAGAAGCAGACCCCCTGCTGAGCAGGGAGCCTGATGCGGGGCTTGATCCCAGGACTCTGGGATCATGATCTGAGCCAAAGGCAGATGCTTAACCATCTGAGCCACCCAGGCGCCCCTTGAATTCTTTTGACATTGTCCATCAAAATGAAAAATATATAACTTTTGACCTAGTTATTCTAGAAATATATTTTACAAAGATGCTCTCAAACATGTGTAAGGAAATATTTATAATGATGTTTAATGTATCATTTATTATACATTGGAAATAGTTTAATGTCTCTCAAAGGATTTTCAGAGAAATAAATCACAGGAAATGTATGTGGTGGAATACCATGCAGCCATCAAGAATAATGTGGATAAGGAAGTGCTTATGTGAAAAGCTGTCCCACTCATACTGTTAAACAAAAAGAGCAGGCTAGAGGGGCACCTGGCTGGCTCAGTGAGTGGAGCATCCAACTCTTGACCTCAGGGTTGTGAGTTTGAGCCCCCTGTTGGATGTGGAGATTACTTTAAAAAAATATTTTAAAAAGCAGGCTAGAGAATAATATGTGTAAAAAACTCATATGAAAAATGAATTGATATAATATGAGCCAGCGATCCCACTTCTGGGTATATACCCAAAAGAAATGAAAGCAGAATTATGAAGAGATATTGTATACTCATCTTCATAGTGGTATTATTCACAGTAGTCAAAAGGTGCATGCAACCCGGATATCCATTGACAGATGCATGGATCAGCAAAATGTGGTCTATCCATACAGTGCAATATTATTTTGCCTTAAAAAGGAAGGAAATTCTGACACATGCTGCAACATGGATGAACCTTCAAGACATTGTGCTAAAGTGAAATAAGCCAGTCACAAAAAGACAAATACTGTATGATTCTACTTACATGAGGTACATAGGGTAATCAGACTCAGAAACAAAGAATGCTGGTTGCCGGTGGAAGAAGGGGAGATAGAAAGTTGTTTAAGGAGTATAGTTTTGGTTTTGGAAGATGAAAAAGTTTTGGAAAGTGTTTGTATAACAGTGTAAATGTCCTGGAGCACCTGGGTGGCTTGGTGGGTTAGGCGTCTGACTCTTGATCTCAGCTCAAGTCTTGATCTCAGGGTCATGAGTTCATTCCCTGCATTGGGCTCCATGCTGGGTGTGGAGTCTACTTTAAAACAAAACAAAACAAAAACAACATAAATGTACTTAAGAGTACTGAACTCTATACTTAAAATGGTGGCAAACTTCATTCTGTATATTTATCTCAATTAAAAATTTTCTGGGGCACCTGACTAGCTCAGTTGGTAGAGTGTGTGACTCTTGGTCTCAGGGTTGTGAGTTCAAGCCCCACTTTGGGTGTAGAGATTACTTAAAAGTAAAATATTTTTTTTTAATTTTAATGAGTTGTATTATGTGTTTGTACATATGTAGGAATTTCTGGAGAGTCTATTAACAGCACTTGTTTTTTTTTTTCATTGTATACTCATTTTACTATTTTTAAATTTTTATCATTTATGAGCTGTCAATTTTAAAAACTTGAAATTGTTCCATAAACATCAGTAACAGCACTTTTTGCTTACTATGTGACCCAGTGCCAAAAGAGTGGAAGAAACACAGTAAGTGCTGTGATTTCCTGGGAGTACATGAATATATGTTGGCAGAGAGCAAAGATGAGTAAGATTTCTCTAAGTGCAGAGAGCAATCCAGCTGGAGCAGGTAGGGGAAGTTCTGTCCAGTTTCAGAGATGTTAAAGTGTGAAAGAAAAGAGGCCATCCTCTCGGCTTTCATCCTCTCATCTGACTTTCTCTTCTTTTCTCTTTCAAACTGGCCGGTTCCCAACAACTTAGTGCATTTTATCCTCATCTGATTCCGGCCTTCCTCCTTCGTTAGATATCTCGCATTTAGAACCATCTCTAGTCAGATGTGTGGTCGTTTAATATGAACAGAACATGTTCATCTGGGTTTGTTTATAGGCATTTTTATCTGGCTCATAAAGTTAGTGTGGTGAGATTAACATCTGCCATCACCACTATTGCTCTGCTCTGGCTGACAGCTTGGAGAGGTGTGCTCTCTTCACTCATATCCTGGACTTGAGGGCCTCCCATCTCCCCCCAGTTCAAACTTGACT
Source organism: Ursus americanus (assembly GCF_024610735.1). Taxonomy (NCBI): domain Eukaryota; kingdom Metazoa; phylum Chordata; class Mammalia; order Carnivora; family Ursidae; genus Ursus; species Ursus americanus. The sequence continues at coordinate 37,759,219 of NC_142146.1, forward strand.
TCTTCTATGATGCTTTTCCTCATAGCATCAGTCCTCAGGGATATCTCTGTCCCTCACACCATTTAATATTTCACTCAACAAGCAGCACGCATAGCATCTGGCCAAATGTGACCCTGTGTCCATATTTCTATTTTTACATATTTATGCATCCTTGTGTCCTCTGCCCGACTGCTGGAGTTTGGTTAGCCTCCGTCCAGACACAAGGCCTGGCATGAGGGGACCAGGGGAGACTGAGAGGCCCAGTAAGAAGACGTTGGAGGCTTGGAATCCCAAACCCGACACTACAGGTGTCCACCACTAGGTGGTGGTGGTCATCAGTCATCTCCTTAGGCATTCTGTGCCTCAACTTTCTTATCTTTCAAAATGAAGATGTTGTCTGCTTGGCTTGAGAAAACAGTAGAACATGACCCCAGGCTAGCAATAGAAGAACCCAAGTTTCATAATTGTCACCTTCACGTAATAGCGGTGTTACTTGTACATATAAAAGGAGGAGGTTAACCTACATCAGGTTCTCAGAGCATGGGCCCCAGAGTTCTTGGCATCCTTTCAGGGTACCAACAGGTCAAAACTATTTGCATGCCAATATTCAGAGCTATTTCCCTCTTTTCACTCTTTAGGAGTGTACAGTGGAGTTTTCCAGAAGCTACATTGTATGTGGCACCATTGCTCTAATAACTTGTGATCAGTTTATTACTGTTACTTTAAATCTTCCCCTCAATTTAAATTGCTTAAAAAGCAAACATAAATCTTACATAAAGACTCTTTAAGGTCCTGTGGTTTTTAAGTATAACGGGGTGCTGAGCCCAAAAAGTTTGAGAACCACTGAACCAGGTTTCTCACAAGACCTGAGGCCAGACGTTTCCTAGATACCGAGGACAAGGTATCTTGTATAAAGACATGGTCCCTGCTCTGATGGGGTTTACATGGGCGGGGAACAGTTATATTCAAGATAATTTGTGAGAGTGTTAAGTTTCTTGGAGGCACACATCAGGACACCTGGTGCCTGCGCAGAGTGCTCCGGGTCGCGGGAGAGGAACACTCAGCAGCGAAGCGTCCAGGCTTCACACCGTAATCGCCCAGGCTTCACACCGTAATCGCCCTGAAGGCCCTCTGCGCTCTCAGTTGCCCCAGCGAGCGGAGGTGCAGGGGTGGACAAGCGGTCCGGCGCTAGCGTAAGATGACGTCACTGGGCCGCGCCAGCCAATCGGGGCGGCCCCTGCCGTAGGCGCTGCGGTGTTCCGTGGCCTGCAGGCGGCGCTGTGGCCCGCCGGGCGGCGCCACGGAGCCGCCATAGCCGCCCGCCTCCGCCGACTTAACGTCTCCGCTGCCGGCCCCGCGTCGCCGCCATGGCCGACGTGGAAGACGGCGAGGAACCCTGCGCCCTGTCCTCTCACTCCGGGAGCGCAGGCTCCAAGTCGGGAGGCGACAAAATGTTCTCTCTCAAAAAGTGGAATGCGGTGGCCATGTGGAGCTGGGACGTGGAGTGCGATACGTGCGCCATCTGCAGGGTCCAGGTGATGGGTAAGCGCTGCACGCGAGGCCCGGGCCGCGCTACGGCCTCCGCGAGGCCGACTCTGGGCGTGGGGGACGGGGGAGCAAGGCTCGGAGAGACTCGGGTCGCGAGGAGTGGGGGCAGGGGCGCCGGGGGCCAACAGTGCTGCTTCTGGCCTGAGGGCTGCTGCCTCCGCCTGGAGGTCAGCAGGCGCCCGGCGCCGGGAGCTGGTCTTCTCTAGGGAGAGAAACGGGCTGTGAGCAGAGAAATTAAGGTAATTTCAGGTAGTGATGGGTGTGGCCAAGGACATAAAACTGGGTCATTTGATGGCAGCTAGGAGAAACCACTTCGGTTTGTGTGGCCAGCTCCATCCCTAAAAGCAAACCGCAACGGGGTCAGAGTAAAGGCCCTGAATAAGTAGGGCACTTTAATGGTTGTGGTCACCCACCAAAGTGATGCACTGGAGTCCTCTTCCACAAAAAACGACACCCTCAGTTCGCTCCTGAGAGGCGAAGGGAAGAGTGTTCTAGCCACTGCATTTCTGGGTTAGCTACTGCTGTTCCGCAGGCTTTTGAATCTGCCTGCCTCGGGATGGGTCAGATGGCACTCGCTTGTCTTGAAGGGGATACAGTGTGGTTCAAGAATATTTAAGGTTCGCAGGAATTGAAGAATGTAAGCCCTTTATTCAGAAACATAAATTTTCATCTCCTCTGGCCCCTCCCTATCATAGGATGCCATTTCCTGAAGAAGATCCTGCCCTTCTCTGAGTCGGGCCTTTGTGAAGAACCCTCTCGTACAAAATAAAATCTTAACTTCTTCTGTGATATTTCGAATAAAAATACTGGACCAAGCGGAAACCTTTCAGAGCAGCTTCATCCTGTTACATTTTATATGCTCTCTGTTTTAAGATCTCAGACCACCTTCAAAAAGAGATGCTATCTAAATGCAAGTTGTATTTCTAAATAGAGCATTTAAAATACTGAGAGAGGATCTTAATGTTTCTTGGGGGTAGGTGGAAAAAGCTGAGGTTCTATAGTTTGAAAACTTTGTGTTTTGCTCAGCAAAATGAGAGAATTGGAGAAAATAAACAGAATTGCTCTCTCAAGGGATGAAATTTAAACCTACCAGAATCAAGATTGATTCTCAATTTACACTCTCTTTGGTAACTACACTCTTTTTTGTTCATCAGGACTTGTTTCAAAGAGGATTTACAAAAATGGGATCCAAATATTTTTTGTTTTTTACCTTTGAAAGAACTTAATTTCAGACATGATCCACTTATTTTGCGTAATTAGGTCTTAAAGTGCCTAGTTTATTGGCCTGCAGTAAATCCCCCTTGCCCCACCCCTTACTTAAACTACAATCATAATTTCCAGTTTGTGTGGCATTGTTAACTTATCCAGGCAACTTAATCTTTTCTTCTTTTGCAAGACAAGCTTTGCTAAATATTTTATTCTCTAAATTTTCTTTAGTTTAAAAAGAAGAGTGTTCCAGAAAGTTTGCTTTGTATTTCTCCCCAAAGAAAAAATTTTAGATTTGTAAGTAGAAATGCAGAATTCAAAGTAATGGTTGAAATCTTGCAACAAATAAACTTTACTGGGTTATTTAGAGTAAGTCAGAGTATGGGCTATAAATATATGGTTCACATTCATATTAACCTTCTAATTATAGCAAGTATTCTGCTACTGTGGATTAATTTTGCAGATTTATAACAGCTGTCCTTTGAGTTCAGAAAAGTATTCTGGACTAGACCTCTGTGTTTTGTTTATGAGGTGTTAAAATCCATTTAGTGGTCAGGTGACAGCAGAAGGAAGTTTGTTTTTCAGACTTCCCAAGCCTTACCCTAGTAGCATCATTCTAAAAGGTGTTACTGTTATGGTATTCCTTAGAAATGTTCTGTTTTAGATCTTAGGAATATCACAAAGAGAATTTTTTTTCTTTTATCTAAAACTTCAGGAATTTTTAGATTTAGGTGGGTTTTGATAATGAGTCTAAATCAAAGCTCAATCAAAATTGTAATCCGAGATTTCTAGATTGTGCAAAAGAGCCCACTTAATTCCATTTCCTTAATATTTTGAATTCATTTCATACACCTAAATGATTTATTATGACTTCTTGATCCAAGATTTGCCTGTCAGCCTGTTCTGATGTGGTTAACACTCTCTTCTTTGGTTTTCGCTCTTCTCCCTTCATTCTGAAAGGGGCAGATGGCATAGTGAACAAATGTTGAAGAAGAGGAAAATAGGTTTGCTAGTTCTGTTGAGTTCTAAAGAGCCAGAGTAACCCTTCTTGGCTATTTATGTTAACTTGGACATTTGACATACCTTTTGGAGTCTTGTTTGCCTAATTTGTGAAAGAGGTAGTTGGGATCACAGACTATAATTCTGTGATTATACAGAACCAGAGCCATGTCCTCACCCTTATATCATGATCCTTATGATATTTAGTTGTTTGCCTGCCTACCTTCCCATTTCCTGGTGAGACCAGGGACCCAGACTCGGTCATTTTGGTGTCCCCAGTGCATAACTCCTTATACAGAGTAGATACTCAGTAATTGTGGGATTGAAGAAAGCCTCAGGAGGCAGTGGTTGTTTTTAATCCACATGGAAGAGGCTAGGGTGGTGTGTTTTTTTAGGGTAAGAGCATGCAGAGAGGAGCAAACAAACGCCTGAGCATAATCCAGTGTAAGAAGAGGAGCAGGCTTCAGCTCTACCGTGTATCTATTTTTACAGAATTCTTTTTCTCCAATTTATGTTAAAAACCTTTTTTTTCTTCTGTTCTGTTGCTTTGAACTTCCTTTTTCCCATCTTGGACTCCTCTTCCAGCTAGTCAATGAACCCATTTTTTTGGTCCCTAAAATATTCTATATTACCTCCTTCATCAAGCAAATAGTAGTACACAGTGAATTTTGAAAACTTCTAGTATATCCTTTAGGTTCCTCTTCCTAGAATTTACTCCCAAGTAAATTATTAAAATACTTTGTCATTGTTGGATAAATGCTTTGGAATCAGACATATTTGTAAAGGGAGCGTTTTGTTTTTCTTTTTTCTTTTTTCTTTTTTTTCAAAGATTTTATTTATTTGAGAGAGAGAGAGCAAGAGAGCACGAGAGCACAAGCAGCGGAGAGGGAGAAGCAGGCTGCCCATTGAGCAGGGAGCCTGATACGGGGCTCCATCCCAGGACCCTGGGATCATGACCTTGAGCCGAAGGCAGACTCTTGACTGACTGGGCCACCCACGCGCCCTAAGGGAGCATTTTCTTAAAATAGAAAAAAGAGAGAGAACCTAGTATTTAAGAGTTCTTTAAAAATTAATTTTAATTTTTATATAGATCATACAGTCACGTAATTCAGAATTTTAAGAAAATATACAATGAAAACTCCTTCCCATTCCATCCGCTCTTTGGTAAACTTTATTATTAGTTACTTGGGTATTCTTCTAGAGTTTCTGTATGTGTGTATAAGCAAATACCAATATATATGCATGGCTTACTTAAAACGGTATCTTGAAACTAAACTGCCCCTAAGGTTGAACTATGTGAGCATGCCCAATCCATATGAACTTCTAATATATAATGGGGTATGGCATATTTTTCTGTAGTGGTTGCATGCACCTTTGGGACATCTTTTCATCAGAGTTTGTAAAAGTAGAGGGTCAGTAACCCTTGTGAAATTGCTCCTGGTCATAAGTAAATGAGTAGAGTGCCTTGTACTTTATTCATCTTTAAACAGTTATGTTCAGATGAGAAATTAATAATATGAGTCTCTTATCTCCATCTCTAACCCTTTGGGCTTTTATTTGACTTTGAAGTGTCTGGGTTTTAAAAGTTGCATTCTGAGCATCAGAATGAGAATTGCTATTTGTTTACTTTTAGATGCCTGCCTTAGATGTCAAGCTGAAAACAAACAAGAGGATTGTGTTGGTATGTTGTAATTTCATTCTCTTGCTTTTTCAACGAAGGTTTTCTCTCAGCGGGGATGTTTGAATTTGCAATTAAGATTGACTTTATCAATACACAAAAATAAACTGTAAAGCAGTGATCCGTTATTAATATAAAATGTGTTCTCTAAAGGCCTTAATGGAATTAATCTGCAAGTCCTTTTATTGCCTGTAATTAAGAATTGATTATACATTCTAGGCATGGGCATAGTAAATATTTGATATTCAAAAAAGAAATCACTCTTTTCTATTAAGAAAATTATAAAGTAAGGAATTTGCCAAAATATCACTTAAATTTAACTGTATTATAGGTCAGATCTGGTAGGGTTTTATTCTAATAAAGCACATCAGTTTTCAGTACTCTTATGATACAGTATTTAACTTTTCAACTAACACAGAAAAAATTCTAAGTCTCAAGATTTTTTCCAATATCGTTTGTATATGGAAATCTATTAAATTTTGCTAATCGTCTGGGACTACAAAAGTTGTCTAAGGCTAAACATTTTAAGCAGTTCAGAGGTTTTTATGTCCTAGTTCTTGAGGTCATCAGCTCTAGATTGCTATATATAAAAGCTTTTCTGAAGATGAGAGATTAACTTTGTCCTTTGTGTCTGCATGGTTTACATATAGCTTCTTAATGATATATGCGGTATTTATCAAATCCTGTTTCTTTGTCCTGAAACACTTAGAATGATTTCCCCTTGCTTCCTACTCCCTATAGCTAATTTTCATAAGAAGATGTGGGGTTTTTTCATGTTTTTTTTCTTTTTTTTCCTATTTCTTTCATTGTTTGTTATCGTATAGGTCAAGCAAGGGACAAATAAAGCCCACATTTGAGACTGTATTTCAGATTATGGGTGACTTCCCTTGGTTTAAAAACTATTAACGGAAATTGTGAGGTTCAGGCCACCTTTCTTTGATCACAAAGAGACCTCTCTTTCCAGCCAGCCACTTTGCAAAGTTAATGTGTTTGTCATATGAGGAATTGTACTGTTTATGGATGACTTAACATAGTTCATCACCACTTCCAGAAAATAACTCAGTAGATGTACAGCTGATAATGTTTAGAAGCATGTCATCTATTTATAATAGACTACTATGAACTGAAAACATTTAAAACTCATTATCTTGGTAAATAAAAATCAGGAGGATATTTTTCAATAAAATAAAGCATAGAAGGAAGGTCTCCAGGTCAGTGTATGACTGAGAAGATCTGGGATCTAAGGAAGGCTCAAGTTCTTTAATCTCCTAACTTCAGGAAGACAGCATGTGGAGCTGTGTAGGGACTGGGGGCCACCACATCACCCACAGATTCTAAACAATGATGGAAAGTCCCCTAATCACAGCGCCTCATCTCACTTAAGTGTAATTTATACAGGTAAGTTTTTATTTCTTTATAGATAGAAAAAATATCGACCAATTAGCCATCTTGATTCAAGATTATGAACCGTGATTATTCTTTATAATATAAAATAACCTATGATTTAAGTTCAGTAATTTAAATTAAAATATATAAATCAAATAATCTTTTTTTTTCTTCCCCTTTCAGTGGTCTGGGGAGAATGTAATCATTCCTTTCACAACTGCTGCATGTCCCTGTGGGTGAAACAGAACAATCGCTGCCCTCTCTGCCAACAAGATTGGGTGGTCCAAAGAATCGGCAAGTGAGAGTGGTGGAAGGCTTTCTCAGTGCAGTTGTTTGGAGCCCTGGTGGATCTTGCTATCAAGAGCCCTACAAAGGCCAGAACACTCCAGGGAACTAATTCTTCAAATAGGAGGAGATGGCTCTGTGGTCTTTTGGTACTCATCAGAGGCATGATTTAGCATTTTGTTAGTTTTATTTTCAGAAATTCTCTACAATTAAGATAATTTATTCAAGATGGTCTTTCCTACCTCTGTGGTATGTGTCACACACACTGCTTAGAAGTGCTTTAAAGGAGGAGAGAGCTACAAATTGAATGACTTTATAATTTACTTATTGATATCCAAGAGGCTGTGGAAGCAGTTCCATTCGGAAGAGAACTTGTTGCATGCTTATAGTTGATCAGTTAAAAAAAAAAAAAAAAAAGACAATATTATAGTAACAAATAAAGTGCAGTTTAAAACCCAACTCTTATCCTTAATTTGTTCCTGATATTTATTTTTGGCTGGGAGGGGGTGGTTCATGAAATCGTTATTTGATATAATGAAAATTTTAAGTTTGGACCAGTGAACAGGGTAAATAAAATTTAACCTTTGGACATATGGAATATCGATTGTCTCTTAGGCTATCATCCTCTGTCTTTGGCTCATCAAGACAACCTAAATCTACACTCACCTCACAGTTCAATCATTGAGCGGTAAAGAACAGAAGTATTTTCAAGTTCTGGCCAGATTATGTTGTAATTAAACTGTGTTTTAGGTGGAATGTTAATGAGGGAAAATGTTTACCACTGTAGCATTGGATCAAAAAGTTTATTTTATTACACGATGTTTTAATAAATGGTTTATTCTTTTTACTTCATTTGAATTGTCATTATTACAATTTTATGCACAACCTTAAAGTTCATATCAATAAACTAATATGTCAAGTGAATGATTTTACTTAACTTGAAAAAATATTCATATACTCTTATTTTGTAATAATAAAACTTAAAGTTTATTACCTGGAAACATTAAGTGTGAGAAAATACTTAAATTTTATTAAACTCACTCACACATAATGGAGGATATTTTGTAACAGTTTATGGACCACCAGGTTTTTTTGTATTTTTCCGTAATAAAGGCCACAGCTATAAATTTTATTTTTATTTATTTTTTAAAGATTTTATTTATTTATTTGACAGAGTGAGAGAGACAGACAGTGAGAGAGGGAACATAAGCAGGGGAAGTGGGAGTGGAAGAAGCACGCTTCCCAGCAGAGGAGGGAGCCCGATGCGGGACTCGATCCCAGAACTCTGGGATCATGCCCTGAGCCGAAGGCAGACGCTTAACAACTGAGCCACCCAGGCGCCCCACAGCTATGAATTTTAAAAACTAAAATCTTAAGGGGCGCCTGGGTGGCGCAGTTGTTAAACGTCTGCCTTCGGCTCAGGGCATGATCCCAGCCATCTGGGATCGAGCCCCACATCGGGCTCCTCCACTGGGAGCCTGCTTCTTCCTCTCCCACTCCCCCTGCTTGTGGTCCCTCTCTCGCTGGCTGTCTCTCTCTGTCAAATTAATAAAATTTTTTTAAAAAATCTTAAAAAAAAAATAAAACTAAAATCTTAAAAACTTTATCATCAACTTCTGCAGTTTGTCAGTCTGAATCTTTTTGTATCTAAGGAATGCAGATACATAAAAGAATGTTAAACACTAGAATTCATAGGCTTTCATATTGGCTACTATTAATCTGATTTCTCTGGGAATTACTGCTTTATTATGTATTTTTTCACAATTTACTGAAAAAATTACAATGTGGGGGTCAAGCACCTTTTTATCATATAATATCAAGGGTAATATTATCGACATGATTTATTGAAGTTCATGTTGACCTAGATTACTTGGCTAGATTGTCAAGCTTATTTTTTTAAGATTTTATTTTATTTTTAATATTTTTTATTTATTTGAGAGAGAATGCATGGTGGGGAGGGGCAGAGAGAGAGAGAAGCAGACTCCCCACTGAGCAGGGAGCCCAGTGTGGGGCTCAATCCCAGGACCCAGAGACCATGACCTGATCTGAAGGCAGATGCTTAACCGACTGACCCACCCAGGCACCCCAATTTTATTTTAGGAGAGAGCACACAAACAGGGAAGGAGCAGAGTGGGAGGGAGATACTCTCCAGCAGACTCCGTGCTGAGCACAGAGCGCAGCACTGGGCTGGGGCTCAGTCTCGGGTCCCTAAGATCATGATGAGCTGAAACCAAGAGTCGGACTGCTTGTCTGACTGAGACACGCAGGCATCCCAGTCAGGCTTCTTTCTTGTAGTTACTCTTTCCCTTTTTCCACACTGCATTCTTTGGGAGAAAGTCACTAAGTGCAGATAACACTTAGGGAGGGGGAGTTAGGCTTCTACTTTTTGAGGGTAGAATATTCTATTACTTGGAATTCTTTAGGATATTTATCTTCTATTTAATCACTTATCTATATCAGTAAATAGTGATGAATCCTTTCGGAAAGATTAAAACTTACCAATTCCATGGAAATGACTGGTTCTTAGACTACTCTGGATAGAACACCATTTATCTAATGATACCTGTGTAAGGAAGGATAGAGGGATAAAAAAGAAATACAAGGAAAACAGTTTAAGCAGCATATTCCAAACACATTATAGATTAAATCCCAAAGTTCAATCACACTTTCAACATCTCATTTTGAGGTCTCCAAAAATTCTTAGGATATGCGTGCCAGAATTTCTTTCCTAACATACTAATATACACAAAATTGAACATTAGAAGGAAGTTCTAGGTGGTTGCTTTTCAAGCTATAATGTTTTAGAGTTCAGACCTTCAAAATAGATTTTTGTTTGCCTTAGGTAAACCTGAACAAACATTAAATTGATGCATAACACATGATGTTAATAAAAAAAATGGTTTGGGGTTTTGTTCGTTTTTGGTTTTTTGGTTTTTTTTTAGAAAACAGCCATGTGATTAACATCATATCTTACAGAAAACTGAGAGCTATAAGTATATTACTAGCAAAGACTTTTAAGAAGTTATTACATGCGTTTACATATGGTAAATGTGCCTTCATTGAACATCTGAAACCTTAGAATTGAGCAGATTTGAGGGTAAATAAGGAGGTTAAGACCTAGAGGAATGACAAAGTGGGAAAATCCCCCTACAGAGATGTAGTTATTTCAAGCCAGTACCGCTGTCCCAAACCATATATCACAACACATTCTACATAACCCTTATTTTTTCAGGGATTTCCAATTGAAGCATCAATATAAAGAGAAGAATGAAAATAAAGCAAAAATACAACATTAATGATTAGGCAACCTAGAAAAACACAGTAATGCATCATAAAAGATTAGAAAATATTACTAAGGGCGCCTGGGTGGCTCAGTCGTTGAGCATCAGCCTTCGGCTCAGGTCATGATCCCAGGGTCCTGGGATAAAGCCCCATGTCGGGCTCCCTGTCAGTGGAGAGCCTGCTTCTCCCTCTCCCTCTACTTCTCCCCCTGCTTGTGCTGTCTCTCAAATAAATAAAATCTTTAAAAAGAAAGGAAAGAAAGAAAGAGAAAGAAAGAAAGAAAGAAAGAAAGAAAGAAAGAAAGAAAGAAAGAAAGAAAGAAAGAAAAAGAAAGAAAGAGAAAGAAAATATTACCTAAAGATGTTTAATTTACTAAATGTGAAAGAGGGACAAAATTTGTTAAGCATGATGTATTGCATTCCTCTTTAGAGTATTAATAATTTAGAGTCGGTAGCACATAAAATGTTTGCAATATAGTATAGTGTATACTATACATAGAATATAGATTTTATACTTCTAGTACAGATTTGTAATTTTATAGGTAGTAAATTTTATGTAGTACAATATATAGTACAATGAATTATAAGTAAAGGTAGATAGATGATAGATAGATAGATAGATAGATAGATAGATAGATAGATAGATAGATAGACAGACATTATTGGTTTTTCCTTGAGATAGGACCTATTGCTTAGAGAAATATTGAAGCTGATACGTCTATTCTTGGCATTTTTTCAAAGATTAATGGCCCCGTGTTAACTGTTGAGACATATGCTAAGAAAATGAACACTAAATAAGATGTTACATTGCATTTGAAATGAGGAATACATTTAGAGGTAAAAACTGAATGCGTGCGTTTGTTTGTTTGTTTGTTTGTTTGTTTGTTTGTTTGTTTTTAAGATTTTATTTATTTAACAGAGCACAAGCAGGGGGAGTGGCAGGCAGAGGGAGAGGGAGAAGCAAACTTCCTGCAGAGCAGGGGGAGCCGGATGTGGAACTCAATCCCAGGATCCTGGGACCATGACCTAAGCCCAAGGCAGTGGCTTAACCAAGTGAGCCACCTAGGCGCCCCTGAATGTGTTTTTAAAATTGGCATTGTGCACTGCTGTTTCTTTCTCCCGTCTGAAGAAGTCATTAGTCATGCTGTTTCCTCCTAGTAGACTTACGTTGACATTGACCTTTCTGTTTTAGGCACATGTTCTGTAGATGCGGAGGAAGATTTAGGATGTGTACTAAGCAAGCAGCTCAGAAAATACTCTCACACAGATGAATGAGCACCAATACAGATAGCTTGGTGATCAGCCTCATATTTCCATAGTAGTAATTTGCCAAGGAGACAGTCCAGGATACTCTTTTCTCTGTATCTAGAAAAAAAATAAGTATTAGCTTTTCTTAACAGGATTCATTATTTTTGTAGTGACTGAAATTTTTTAAAAAAATCTCCACAAAAGCTAGTTATTACAGTTATAAACATTGGTTCACAATGGGAAAATAAGATTCCATTTCAGCCCCCCCCCCCAAAAAAAACAAGAAACATTTTGATTCAAATTTGTTGAACTTAGATTTGGCTTACTTCAAGCACATGTGTGTGTATGGATAGGTAAGTGTAATATGACACATGTATACATCCATTCATTAATGTGTTTTTAACTCATTGCTCTCATTGTTCGGGTATGTAAAAGAATCAGAAAAGTAATTTCCTGGAGGATATTTTTGTTTTGTAAGAAGATGCTGGAACTGCAACTAGAAAATGTGTGTACCCTATGCAGCAATCAGAAAACTTAGATTTGCAGACGGGACAGTAAAGAGTTTTTGGATAGTGAAGTGACTGAGTAGGAATTGATGAGAAAGCCACTGAGACATAATATCTGTTTCTAGAAGAACCATGATAAGTAACATGGGAAGGTTGAATGGATGGAAAGCTTGAGGAAAGCCCTGTGAGCCAAAGAGTGGGGAAGAATGACATCCTTTACCATGTAGTAGACATTGAGAAATCAGATATCTATAGTTAATAATTCTTTACAAAAATCACATATGCAGAAATGTGTTCAAACAGTATACCTAATCTAACAAGCCTAGTGTGATAGTTACATAGGAGTTGGGCATTTACAGTAACATTAGTAGAACTATATTGAACAAATAAGCTACTGTAAATGGGTAAAAATAGTAACTATGGAAGAGTTTGTATAAATTATTTTATATTTATATTTAATTCCCTTTAGTGTGCCTAATTTAGACATCATGCCTCACTTTATGTTTTTTAAATGGATTTGACTATTTTGTATTTATAACACACTTTTGAATTACAAGTTATTACTGCCCTTATTTGAAAGTCGAGAGAGCTGAAATGTCGAGAGAGCTGAAATATCAAGAGAACTGACTTAGGAACATTTTAACAGATTCCAACCAAAATCCTTGTTTCAAATTTTTAGGGACATCTTGTTTCAGCTTAGAGTGGCAGCTGGAAAGAGTGTTGCTCTCATCTTCATAATTTATCTGGATTGTTTTTCTTTTTTGTGAATTAATGACAACACTTCCAAATAATTTTTTTCAGTTTTTCTTTAAAATTACATTTTTAGTTTGGTGTGTGTGTGTGTGTGTGCATATGTGTACGTGTGTCCTTTTTCAAGTTCTGTTATTGAAGATGCTTTTCCAGGTCATATTTAATGTAATAACTTTGCTTATATGGTTGATTTTGTAACATATTGAAACATTTGTATATTGATTAGAAATGAATTTTCTTTCATGGTTTTAATAATCCTGGTTATGTCGTACATCCATATGAAATAACAATCGATTTTTAAAAATTAATTACAATACACAAATATGTTTGACCACTTGAATGTTTATCATTGTACAGTGAGCTATTCGAGTAGCTTTTTGTTTGATGTTTTCAAAAGGATGTATTCATAGAATGTGAACCGACTATTTGGCTTTGCAGTGAAGAGAGAAACAGTAAGAATGTCAAGTTATTTTAGCCGGTATGACAGTATATAAATGAAATGTGAAGGATGGTGGTAATAAGTAAATCTTCCACACAGTAAAACCACAGGCCCACCGTCTAACAAAGCTCTGTTTCTACTACACATCAGCATCTGAAATAGAAAAGGGGGAGGGGCTGGAACAAAGCAGCACTGATCTACCCATCCAGGGATGATATCAGCTCATCTGCATAGCCATCTGAAAGTTTAGTACATGTTGTTTCATCACAAAGAACACACTGTGACATTTAATTATGAGTGCCAAAGCAAAAATTAAATATTGAACAGATTTTTCTTTCCATTTCATTAAACAATGTTGAATTTTATTTTACTAGTATATTGGAAATACATTCGTCATCTTCAGCTCTTTAATATTCCGTCTATGCAAGGTACATTCTTCTATTACAGCTGACATCCAAATCAGTAAATTGTACCCCATCAAACCCATTACTTCTTTTTTTTTTTTTAAAGATTTTATTTATTTATTTGACAGAGATAGAGACAGCCAGCGAGAGAGGAAACACAAGCAGGGGGAGTGGGAGAGGAAGAAGCAGGCTCCTAGCAGAGGAGCCTGATGTGGGGCTTGATCCCAGAATGCCGGGATCACGCCCTGAGCCGAAGGCAGACGCTTAACCGCTGTGCCACCCAGGCGCCCCCAAACCCATTACTTCTTATACAATATGTTCCTGTTACTATTCCTGAAGTGCAATTCATAAATGTCTCCACACATAATTAAAATATGTATAATAACTTAATTGTAATATCTAAATATATGATATAAAACAACTTAATTGTAATATAAAATAGAAATATAAAGAAAGTAATTTATAATTATATGCATTTCAGTATCTAAACACTTGGGAGTAATTACCCCAGAAGGCATGAAGAAGTAGGCTGATGCCTGCATGGATGTGTGTGTATGATTACTACCGAGAGACGGCAGTGACACGGACTTTGTGACTCCACAACATGGGAGCATGTCCACTGATGGTAAGAATTCTCCCACCCAAATGGTGGATCGTGCTTAGTTAAGCTCTGAACAAGACAATGTACAATCTTTTGACTTATATAGTTAATTTGTATATAGGTTGGACATCTCAATGACACGGTTAGTGAATATTCACTTGGCAGTCTTCTAGGCCTAAAGAATAAACTCAGAATTTTTTTATTTAATTGAAGCTAATGTAGAAGTCTTTAGGTTAAAAAAAAAAAAGTTTGTGTTCCTTTAGAAGTTTAGTAGACATCTGTTAAGAAAGGTAACTATTTTTTAAAAATGCTTTTTGCTTTTTAAAGTTATTCCCAAGGGCTAGCTTTTCAGGGTAATGCTCTGAAAAGAAAATTAGAAAATTTCCTAGTTTAGTTTAGTAAGCCCAGTTAAGATATATATATTTAAAGAAAAAATCTTGGGCGCCTGGGTGGCTCAGTAGGTTAAGTGACTGCCTTCATTCAGCTCAGGTCATGATCCCAGGGTCCTGGGATCGAGTCCCACGTTGGGCTCTCTGCTCAGCAGGGAGTTTGCTTCTCCTTCTCGCTCTCCCTCTGTGTTCTTCTGCTCTCTCTCTCTTTCAAATAATAATAAAAAAATCTTTAAAGGAAAAGTCTTGCTGGTTTGAATGTAAGGAAAATTAGAAATAAAGTGCAAATATATTTGAAGTTATAAGCTATTTTATATTGAACATTTGAATGATGTAACAAAACACATAACAAGTGTTTCTGTAGAAGTTCCTCTTTTGCCCTTTTATGTCATTCCATTTCTGCCATGGTTAGGTTTTGCTCAAAAATAACAAAATAACGTCTTACAAGGAAAGTATCTTCTCCACATTTTGACACTCCAGTTAGTGGCTGAGAGCTAACTCTACAGCCAGGATACCTGAATCTGAATCCCCGCACCTCCACTTGTGTGACCCTGAGCAAGTCACTTACCTCCAGTTTTCTCCTATATAATGCAAGTAACAATAATACCTTCCTCACTAGATTGTTTTGAGAATTAAAGACTAAATGAATTCATACAATGTAAAATACTGAGAACAGTTAAGTAACTGTTACTTCATTTTAGTCAATTTTAGAAGCTCCTCTAATAGAAGTGGCACTTAAAAAATAATGTATTTTTAGTTATGAGGTAAAGCACTCTTAACTGTTCTCCATAAAAATTTTGTAAGAAAAAGTTAATTGTTGTAAACACGGGTTACTTGTTGCACTGTGAGCTTTTGTGCAGAGTCATTAGTGAGGCCTTTAATGACTTGCCTGTCACATTTTTTCTAATCATGGGGTCAACATGATTTCCAGATTTTATATTAAGAAAAGGTTTTGTAAATATTGAGCTCTCTCTTTAATTTTAGTTTTTCTGTCTTCGTAGAAATAGTTTATTGGCTGTTGCAGATAAGCATATGGGGTACATTTTTTGACTGCTTGATTTTGCGGGAAACCCATATGTCTTAGAAAATTTACCCTTTTTTAAGCCCTCAGTTTTCATCTGCATAGCCTTTCAGAGCAATAGTTAAGTTTTACAATCAGCCTGCTGCTTTCTCTTTTCTCTGCACTTAATAAACCTGAGTCAGTGATCAGAACAGAACCTGCTTTTCCTAAGTTGGCTTCAAGCAAGCTTTCCCTGGGTGGGTGGAGCTGTGGTATTAAACAGTAGAAAGACTGCAACTCAGGAGTCACTCCACCTGGCTTGGAATCTTGAGTATCTGTTTCCTACCTGTGTGATCCTGCACCAAATTCTTAAAGATTTTTTTTTTTAATTTATTTATTCGACAGAGATAGAGACAGCCAGAGAGAGAGGGAACACAAGCAGGGGGAGTGGGAGAGGAAGAAGCAGGCTCATAGCATAGGAGCCTGATGTGGGGCTCGATCCCATAACGCTGGGATCACTCCCTGAGCCGAAGGCAGATGCTTAACCACTGTGCCACCCAGGCGCCCCCCTGCACCAAATTCTTAACATCTCTGTCCCTTAACTCCTCAACTAAAATGGGAACAGCAATATTACCTACCTCATAGAGTTGCTATGAAGATTAAATGAATTAATACATGTTAACTACCTGGAACAGTGCCTGAAACATAGTAAGCACTCAGTAAGTATTAGCCATTATTATAGATCAGTATTGCCACTGCTGATCTCTGCCTTAGAGAATGGCCTTGAGAAAAGTATCTTGTTTTCAGTGATGATTCTTGTAGGAATTAGGATGTTTGTGTGTACCCACAACCTGTGTGCAACTGCCAACATGAGTTTTTAGGAGAGTGGTTTTCAACTTTTTAAAAACCACCCCAACACATCTGAACATTTCCATCAGCAACAATGGGCTCTCCCACAGTGGTTTTCAAAGAAGTGTGTGTATAGAAACCAGGCCGGAAGGAGAGTTAGGAAAAAACGCCCAGATGAAAATCTCAGTTAGAAGCTTCTGGAACTATTTCAGTGCAGATGAAATGTTCTATGGCATTTGCATTTTATCCTAGCTTTTAAGGAGCTACCTACTAACTATATTTATTAGGACTTATATAAGAAGTCCAACTAAATTATATATACCAAAATTGTAGGTAATAAAATAATCAAAATTCTTGCCAGGCCACCCGAAGGGAGACTTTATAAATCCAAAAAACACATAGTATAGAACAAGCTTTGTGTGATTGGTATAAGACAGTTGTCAACCAACTCTTTAGTGCTGATTTTTAGAACTTCCTTGTCAATTAATATCTGCTATACTCACTCCTGCTCTGCTTTTTCTACCTTTATAGAAATTATGTGTTTATAATAGAAATTCAGGGGCACCTGGGTGGCTCAGTTGGTTAAGTGTCTGCCTTTGGCTCAAGTCATGATCCCAGGGTCCTGCACTGAACCCCGCGTGGTCGGGCTCCCTGCTCAGCGGGGAGCCTGCTTCTCCCCCTGCCTGCTGCTCCCGCTGCTTGTCTGCACTCTCTCTCTTTCTCTCTCTCTGACAAATAAATACATAAAATCTTTAAAAAAAGTATTACTCACTGCTTGCCTCCTATATATAAGGCTTTGCCTTAATGGTATAAAGAATTTGAATACAAGTAAGTTTCCTATCTTCAGAGACTGCAGGGTCTGTGAGGGAATGTTAGATTCACAACAGATTTGTGAAGTGTAATGTAACGAACTTTCCAAGAGACCCATAGTGCCTGGGAGGTAGAAGGGACAAACCACATTCGCTTGCAGCATATTCAGTATATGACTACAAGGACCATCTCTTGTGTGGATTATGAAAACCCATCTCTATACTATGTAACACTATGTGTATGTATGTGCTCCATAGCACTTCTGGGGAGAGAGATGCTATGTGTCCCCTTGAAGCAAGCTGTTCACATTGCTTCCACTTCCTCGCCTGTCTACTTTGCCTTTAGTGCCATCTCCACTTTACAGACTCTCGTATGTGCCTGCTTGTAACCTTCTGTATAGGGCAGGAGGAGAAGGGGGCCTGCCCACTAACAAAAAAGCCTCCTAAAGAGGAAAATAACATTTAAAATAATTACTTTTCTTGAAGGGTATAGGTCTGTGCTATCTAATAATATAGCCACTAGCCACATGTGGCTATATAAATTTTAACTTTAATTAACTAAAATTTAAAATTCAGTCCCTTAGTCACATTAGCCACATTACAGAGGCTCAGTAGTCACATGTGGATAATGGCTTTCATATTGGACATCCCAGAATAAAACATTCCATCATGGAAGAAAGTTCTGTTGGACAGTGCTGGTATAGATCATCTGTTTTTAAGGCCTATTCTATCAGAATTTAGGAATCACGGAGGCCTCGGTTATATCAAATTTAAATGACCTTGCACCCTCCTTTTATTTATTTATTTATTTATTTATTTATTTATTTATTTATTTATTTTAAAGATTTTATTTATTTGACAGAGAGTGAGACAGCAAGAGGGGAACACAAGCAGGGGGAGTGGGAGTGGGAGAAACAGGCTTCCTGCTGAGCAAGGAGCCCAACACGGGGCTCGACCTGAGGACGCTGGGATCATGACCTGAGTCGAAGGCAGATGCTTAATGACTGATCCACCCAGGAGCCCCCACCCTCCTTTATGTTTGGAAACTAGAATATTGAACATGAGCCTTATTTTACTAATTAAATCTTATCCTTGACAAAGAGAATTACACTCTTTTAACTGGTCAATTCACTACACTTAGGGAAAAAAATTTACCCAAATACAAAGATCCAAAATTATATTGAAACACCTCAGTTTAAAAAAGGATTGTTGACGTAATTTCCTGTTCTTTACATTTTCTAAGAATTTCTTATTTTCAAAATGGCTTAATATTTGAAACTATACACTTATGTAGCTGCTTTTGTATTTTTTTTTAAGATTTTATTTATTCATTTGACAGAGAGAGAGATAGCCAGTGAGAGAGGGAACACAAGCAGGGGGAGTGGGAGAGGAAGAAGCAGGCTCATAGCAGAGGAGCCTGATGTGGGGCTCGATCCCAGAACGCTGGGATCACGCCCTGAGCGGAAGGCAGACGCTTAACGACTGAGCCACCCAGGCGCCCTGCTTTTGTATTCTTGATTAAGATTTATAGCAGTGGTTCTCAGCCAGGTGATGATTTTGCCCTGCAGGGGACATTGGGCAATGTCTGGAGACCTCTGTGGTTGTCACAACTGGTAGGGGTGCTGGGACCTTTGGGTGGGGCCACAGATGCTGCTAGCCACCCTAAAGTGCACGGGACAGCCCCCACAATAAAGAATTATCAAGTCAAAAATGTCAGTAGACTAAGGTTGAGCAATCCTGATTAACAGTAATTTATATACATTTTAATAATATTTTTGAGACATTAGAATTCCCTGTTAGAAACTTGCTGAAATATGGTCGGTAATGATAATAAAATTTATGTAACACTTACTAGGTACCAAATTATCTTCTAAGAGCTTTACAGGTATTAACTCATTTAATCTTAACAAAACTCCCTTTCTATTATCAACTCCTTTTACAGCTAAAGAAACATAGACATTGAGAAACTAAGTAACCTGCTGCTATGGACTGAATTATGTCACCTTCCCCCAAATTCATATGTTGAAGCCCTAACCTTCAATGTGATTGTAGGGTAGGCTTTAGGAGGTAATTCAGGTTAAATGAAATAAGGGCGGGGCCCTAATCCAATAGGATTGGTAGCTTATAAGAAAAGGGAGAAATCCCCACCCCCCCAGTTCACGCACTAAGAGGCTATATGAGAACTCAGCAAGAAAGTGGCCATCTGCAGTCCAAG
Source organism: Ursus americanus (assembly GCF_024610735.1). Taxonomy (NCBI): domain Eukaryota; kingdom Metazoa; phylum Chordata; class Mammalia; order Carnivora; family Ursidae; genus Ursus; species Ursus americanus. The sequence continues at coordinate 37,778,791 of NC_142146.1, forward strand.
GAGAGCCCTCTCCAGACACTGACCTTGCGGACGTCTTGATCATAGACTTTCCAGTCCCCAGAACTATGAGAAAATAAATTTCTGTTGTTGTTTTTTGTTTTAAGATTTATTTATTTATTTTAGAGAGACAAAGAGAGCAGGGGCAGAGGGTGAGAGAGATAGTAAATCTCAAGCAGACTCCCTGCTGAGCATAGAGCCGGAAGTGGGGCTTGATCCCACGACCCTGACATCATGACCTGAGCTGAAATCAAGAGTCGGTTGTTTAACTGACTGAGTCACCCAGGCGCCCCTAGATTTCTGTTGTTTAAGCCACCCAATCAATGGCATTCTGTTATGGCGGCCTGAGCTAAGACATCTGCCCAAGGTTATAAAACTAATAAATGGAAAGCAGGATATGAACCCAGGCAGTCTGGTTCTAGAATCCATGTGCTTCACCACTAGGTTACACTGTATTAATAGAATACGTATTTGAACATATTTTCTTCCAAGATTGCTTTTCTGAGATTTGTCCACATATTTCTGTTTTTAATTCTCTAAAGCTACATACAAACCTCTTCATTTATACTTATATTTTAGAACTGTGTATTTTATGTTTTCAACTATTGGCCAAGCCATTCCATTGTGTTCTATACCATTTTATTGTGTTCTAGCATACTACTATCATATATGACCTAAATTTAAACATTCATTACACTGAAAAGGGAGTTTGTATTTGTTTTCAAAGAATAGAAGCGTATGAAGAGATCACTGGTAAAAAAATATATATATTAAACTGTCTGGTATATTTTTTCTTAAATGCTAAAACAATATTGGAGGAGGTTATTACTAGATTTATCAATTTTTTAAAATTTGGTTCCTAGAGTAGATAATGTGAAAAATGTTAAGCCCCTTCTGCTTAAATGTAAGTATAATTATGGCTCAATACTTGGAATTATATCCTTAATAAAGCCAGGCTCAAAGGGAAGATATTGGTGCGTAATACAAAGAGTTAATGTCATGTTTCGTATGATACCTTCTTTGAAACACTAGTGAATCAGCTGGCAGTACATTTTTCTGCCAATATCAGAAAACCTGACTACACAGATAGCAGTTTATTGTCTCACACAACAAGAAGTCTAGGGGTAAGGGGGTGCCTGGATGGCTCAGTCAGTTGGGTGTCTGCCTTCAGCTCAGGTCCCTGCATCGGGCTCCTTGCTCAGCGGGGAGCCTGCTTCCCCTCTGCCTGCCTTTCCCCCTGCTTGTGTTCTCTCTCTCTCTGACAAATAAATAAATAAAATATTTTAAAAAAAGAAGAAGAAGAAGAAGAAGTCTAGGGGTAGGAAGATTAGGCTACTGCAGTGATCCGTGGTGTCCTCAGGAACCATGCTTTCTTCCTTCTGTTCTCAACATCTTCAGCATGAAGCCTTGTTCTCACACCTCTCAGTCACAGTCCCAAGATGGCTACTATATTTTCAAGTCTCATTATTCACCTTCCTGGGGAAAAGTGAGGGGCTAAAGGATTTTTTTTCTTTAGTAAGACTGACTTTTACTTGGGAAAGGGTGACCTTGCTGGTGTCTTTAGTCTACACCTCATTGGCCAGAATTATGTCCCGGAGCCACTTCTAGATGCAAAAGAAATAGGAGGTGAAGTATTTGGCTTTCCAGCTTTTATTTTATTTTTTATTTTTTTAGAGGTGGGGGAAAGGCAGAGGGAGAAGGAGAAGAAGAGAGAGAGAGAGAATCTTAAGCAGGCTCCACACCCAGCACAGCGCCTTACATGGGGCTCGATCTCACAACTCTGAGATCATGACCTGAGCCAAAAAATCAAGAGTTGGATGCTTAACTACTGGGCCACCGAGGTGCCCCTAGCTTTCCAGCTTTTACAGTAGAGGAAGAAAAGGGAACAGAGATTGGGAATAGGTGTTGAGTTAATCAACCTATATTATTATCTACCATTAGTATTAATGACTAACTCAGCAACTGTTAATACTTGGAGCATTGCTTCTACATGTACTATGACTCTTAGAATTGGAAAGGATCTTACAGATCATTTTATCTCTGAAACAACATCTTTGAGTCTATATTTTTTAAAATGCTGACTTGTAAAGCAAACCTTTTCAGTGAGCCTTTAGCATATGGTCATTGTGACACAAATTTGGAGAGTCCTTGAATAAAATTGTTTCAAAATATAACTCCATATGGAAAAAAATATGACGTTATATAGACTGTGACACTGCTTTTAGATATTTCCCCCAACCCTGATTTTATGCTAAAGTTAGAGAGTAATTGTTCTTTGTGTTCTGAAAGAGAACCGATATTTCGGCTATTGCATATGGAGCCTTTTACAGATAAAATGATTGCTTCTACAATTGTCCTGGGAAATTTAAACTGTTTGGAAAGATCCAAATCTCATGCTTTTACCCAGCTTACCTGATTTCTGCCATTGCTGTCTCAATGTCTGCACTAAAGAATGTGAGCAGTCAACAGATTACTGCCTGAGGAGGCCATACTCTCAACAAAAGCTTTAAGAGCCAGATAATGGGCAAAAGAATTGAAAAGATGCTTCACAAAAGCAGACATACAAATAGGCAGTCACGAAAATGGCCTAGTCTAACGTTCCTCATCAGAAATGCCAGTTAGAATTACAACAAAATACCTCTACTCACCTCCTAGAATAGGTCAAGTTAAAGAGACTGTTGACACCATGACTCGGTGAGGTTGTGGAGGACCTGGAACTCTCATACATTGCTGATGGGAATGAAAACTGCAATAGCCAAACAGTAAGGCGGTATCGTAAAAAGTTAAATACACATCTACCCTATGACCCAGCAATTTTGTTTCTAGGTATTTGCCCAAGAGCAATGAAAACTTATGTCCACAAAAAAAACATAGATGAATATTCAAAGCTGCATTTTTTGTATGTATAATAGCCCAAACTGGGAACAACCCAATGTCCATCAACAGAAGAACAGTGGTATATTCATAGAATGGAATGCTACTCAGCAGTTTAAAAAAAAAAAAAAAGGAACAAGCTACTGATACATGTAACAACATGAATGAGTCTCAAAACATTATGTGGAACAAAGGAATCCAGACACGGAAGAGTACTTAGCTGTACAATTCTGTTTATATGAAGTTCAAGAACAGGCGAAATTAATCTACAGAAGTCAGAATGGTTGCCTCTCACTGGGGATATTAACTGGAAAAGAGCACAAGAAAGCTTTCAGCAGCCATGGAAATGGTGACTGTATTGATTTGGGTGATGGTTACATGAGTGCATACGTTGTCAAAACTCATCGATCTGTACATTTTATTCTATGTAAAATAAACCTGAATTTTTTTTTGAAAGACAGGTGGATCATTTGAGACCACAACCAACACCCTTTCCTATTTGCCACTAAGTGGAAAATACAAGAAAATACATTAATGGTTGTTCCATTTGTCTTACTGTTCAACTCTTCAAGAAAGCACTCAAATCAAAATAATTGTGTTTCTGATCTTGTTCTGGTCCCCTGTGGAGGTAATCTGAGAAAGCTCCTTGGAGTTCATTAGAAGTGTTTCATTTTCAAGAAGTTTATCAAAATGCAGAAGAAATCAGTAATGGAAGAGGTAATTTTTTAAAAGGGAAAATGTTTTATTCATCCCAACTCTCTTCTAAAAGATTTTTCAGGGTTTTAAGTGTACAAAGTCTTAGAGCTGCCATTAGTCATAAGGTGGAAATTTTAGTGTACCCTGCAATTCCTCACTGAACTTTCAGCACCTCACCGAAAAACACCAACTCAGAGTTTTTCTAACAATAGGCTTAGAACTTCAGGATAAAAGATATGGACTAGGGTCATTCCCATACCTTCTGCTTTAAAAAGCCCTCGACGCCGCTAAGGCTGTAGTGCTGGGCTTCTGTCCAACAGATGGCCTGGAACTGAGGTCTTGTGAGTGAGTACACACAGACCCCTTGATAAAGCCTAGGTGTGCTGGAGCCCTCCCACCTCCACCTCAGCCCTACTGTTACGTCCTTAGGTGGATGCAAAGTAAAATGAGTTACCGTTGAAGTCCTGGTGTAGCGCTCAAACCTGCATCTAACCACAGAAATGCCCCAGATACTTCCAGCTCAGCTCTGACCATCCCTCTGCCAGGCACAGGGACCAGGTGGGAGGGAGGGAGGTACTCCCCATAAGACCTCCCATAACTCAGTGGTCAGGTGGGTCCACTAGTGTCATCTCCAGCATCCTGCATGCCCACACGCCAGCACCCCTCCCTGCCCCAAGTCTCAGGGCCTGGCCACCACCACTGAGTTGTTGAGCCATCAGTCTTATCCTGCCCTTCCTTCCCAGTGAGGTCCAAAAACACAAGAAATCCAGACTTTCCAGGTCATCTCACATGCTCTCAAATCTAACCCCAAGTAGTTCTTTACATCCCCTTTTATTCCCTCCTCTCCCACTCTTCCCAACTTCTGAAACTTCCCAACTTCTGAAACTTCCTCTGTGCCCAATAAACTTTCCTCCATCCTCATCCTTCTCTGAAAGTTCCCTTCACTTTTTTTTTTCAATTGATGTATAGTTGATACACAATGTTACATTAGTTTCAGGCATACAACCTAGTTATTCCACTAGTCTCTACATTATGCTATGCTCGCCACAAGTGTGGCTATTACCATCTGTCCTCATGGGCTATATTTCCCATTCTGTACCTTTTATCCCCATGATTTATTGATTTGATAACTGGAAACCTGTATCTGCCACTCCCCTTCACCCATTTTGCCCAGCACTCCACCCCAGGCCCCTCTTGCCACCACCAGTTTGTTCTTTATATTTATAGGAGTTTGTTTCTGCTTTTTGTTTCTTTGTTTATTCATTCATTTTATTTTTTAGATTTCACATACAGGTGAAATCATATAGTATTTGTCTTTCTCTATCTGACTTACTTCACTCAAGATAATACCCTCTAGGTCTATCCATGTCACAAATGGCAAGCTCTCATTTCTCCTTATGGCTGAGTAATATTCTACCGTATATAAATACCACATCTTCTTTATCCTTTCGTCTATTGATGGACACTTCAGTTGCTGCCCTGTCTTGGCTATTGTAAATAATGCTGCCATCAACATAGGGGTGCGTGTATCTTTTTGAGTCAGTGTTTTCATTTTCTTTGGGTAAATACCCAGTAGTGGAATTGCTGTCATACAGTAATTCTATTTTTAATTTTTTGAGTACAGATGGCCTGGAACTGAGGTCTTATGAGTAAGTATAGACAGACCCCTTGATAGAGCTTAGGAGTGCTGGTGTATGTAGTCCTAATAGTTCATTTTTGCTCTTGTTTTCCTTGCCCAAAAAAATGTTGCTATGGCTGATGTCAAAGAAATTACTGCCTATGTTTTTTTCTAGGAGTTTTATGATTTCAGGTCTCACATTTAGGTCTGTAATGCATCTTGAGTTTATTTTTGTGTATGATGTAAGAAAGTGCTTCGGTTTCATTCTTTGGCATGTAACTGTTCAGTTTTCCCAGTACCTTTTGTTGAAGAAATTGTCTTTTCCTAATTGTATATTCTTTAAAAAAAAAAAAGATTTTATTTATTTATTTGAGGCAGACTGAGAGAGCATGAGCTGGGGGAAGGGCAGCTGGAGAGGGACAAGCAGATTACCTGCTGAGCATGGAGTGCAATGTGGGGCTCAATCCCAGGACCCCAAGATCATGACCTGAGCTGAAGTCAGACACTCAACCCACTGAGCCACCCAGGCACCCCCCTAATTGTATATTCTTGCCTCCTCTGTCAAAGATTAATTGACCATATGATCATGGGTTCATTTCTGGGCTCTCTATTCTGTTCCATTAATCTGTGTGTCTGTTTTTGTACCAACACCATACTGCTTTAATTATTGCAACTTCATAGTATACCTTGAAATCTGGCATTGTGATACCTCCAGCTTTGTTCTTCTTTCTCAAGATTGCTTTAGCTATTCATGGTCTTTTGTGTTTCCATACAAATTTTGGTATTATTTGTTCTAGTTCATGAAAGATGCTTTTGGAAAAAAAAATGCTTTTGGTATATTGATAGGGATTGCACTGAATCTGTAGGTAGCTTTAGGTAGTATGGGCATTTTAGCAATATTAATTCTTCCAATCTATGAGCATGGAACATATGTCTATTTCTTTGTGTTGTCTTCAATTTCTTTCAACAGTGTTTTATAGTTTTCAGAGTACCAATCTTTCACCTCCTTGGTTAAGTTTATTCCTAGGTATTTCATCCTTTTTGGTGTAATTGTTAATTGAAGTATTTTATTAATTTCTCTTTCTGCTACTTTGTTATTAATGTATAGAAACACAACTGAGTTCTGTGTATTAATCTTGTGTCCTGCAACTTTGCTAAATTCATTTATGAGTTCTCGTAGTTGCTTTGTGGCATCTTGAGGGTTTTCTATGTATAGTATCATGTTATCCGCAAGTAGTGACAGTTTAACTTCTTCGTTACCAATATGCCAATACGGATGCCTTCTATTCCTTTTTTTTTTTTTTTTTTTGTCTGATTGCTATGGCTAGGACCTCCAGTATTATGTTGAATGAAAGTAGGGAGAGTGGAATCCTTGTCTTGTTCCTGATCTTAAAGGAAAAGCTCTCAGTTTCTCACCATTGATGTTTTAGCTGTGTGTTTTTTATATGGCCTTTGTTATGTTGAGGTTCATTCCCTCTAAACCCAGTCTGTTGAGAGTTTTTATCATGAACGGATGTTGAATTTGTCAGATGTTTTTCTGCATCTATCGAGATAATCATATGATTTTTATCCTTCATTGTGATAATGTGCTATATCACATTGATTGATTTGTGAATATTGAACTGTACTTGCATCTCCAAAATAAATCCCACTTGATGGTGGTGAATGATCCTTTCAACATATTGTTAAATGAGGTTTGCTACTATTTTGAGGATTTTTGCATCTATATTCATCAGGGATATTGGCTTATACTTTGCTTTGCTTTTCTTCTCTTTTCTTTTTTTAGTGTCTTTGTCTGGTTTTGGTATCAGGGTAATGCTGGCCTCATTAGAATGTATTTGGGAGCTTTCCTTCCTCTTGTATTTTTTTTGAATAGTTTGAGGAGAAAAGGCATGAACTCTTCTTTTAGTATTTGGTTGAATTCATCTGTGAATCCATCTGGTCCTGGACTTTTGTTTGTTGGTCACTTTTTGATTACCAATTCAATTTTGTTATTACTGGTTGGTCTGTTCAGATTTTCTTTCTTCCTGATTCAGGTTTGGAAGATTGTATGTTCCTCAAAATTTATCTGTTTCTTCTTGTTATCCAATTTGTTGGCATATATTTTCTTGTAGTAGTCTCTTATAAACCTTTGTATTTCTGTGGTGTCAGTTGTTATTTCTCTTTCGTTTCTGATTTTATGGATATGGGTCCTCTTTTTTTTTCTTGATGAGTCTGGCTAAAGATTTGCCTATTTTTGTTTATCTTTTCAAAGAATTAGCTCTTGGTTTGATCAGTCACTTTCTTATTCTCACTGAAACCTGTCTCTCTCTTGAGGACACTGCTTCTTCTGCAACCTTCCTGCTCCCTCATATTACTGAAACTGGCAATGTGCAAGATATCTTCATTGCTTCCTGTTGCTGCTTCCCTCCCTAAAAACTCCTAGCTCTGACTCTCAGGTCATTAGACCACTACTCACCACAGTCTTCCTGTGGCCCCAGTCACTCTCCTTTGTTCTTTGAAGATGCTAGCTCCGCTCTCTGTCAGTTTGTCCATCACTTCCCTTTGGGTAATTCTTGGTAATTTCAATATTCACATGGATGATGCTTCTAGTAGCCTTGTTTCTAAATTCCCTGACCACATCTCCTCCAGCGATCTTATCTTTCGCCCCCTACCTTGCCCACTTACTCCAGTGATCATACCCTTGAGCAAAATTCCTCAGAAGACTAGCTTATACTGGCTGCCTCCAATTTACCTCCTTCCATTTTCTACTGAACTAATTAATAAAGGTTTCATCATACCACACCATCGAAACTACTCTTGTCCAGCTGCCTAGTGACCTCCAAATTGCTAAATCTTTTTGAGTCTCAGTATTTTATTGAAATAGCACATTTACCAATTAACCAAGAATACACTAACTGTCGGGGGCGCTTGGGTGGCTCAGTCTTTAAGCATCTGCCTTTGGCTCAGGTCATGATCCCAGGATCCTGGGATCAAGCCCCACATCGGGCTCCCTGCTCTGCTGGGAGCCTGCTTCTTCCTCTCCCACTCCTGCTGCTTGTGTTCCATCTCTCAATGGCTGTCTCTCTCTCTGTCAAATAAATAAATAAAATCTTTAAAAAAAAAAAAAGAATACATTAACTGTCTTTCCCTGGCAACTCTCCACCCCCAGAATATGCAGCACAATACCAGAGTGACTTCAAATATCCTTGATCATGAGAACCCACAGAAATATGACCATGTTATGTGATTCAACACTCTGATGGCCTTGAGTTGTTCTTAGGACAGAGCCCAAATCCTTAAAAGGATGGTTTGACTCTTGGCTGTCCCTGTAGCCTCATCTCGTACCACATGTCTTCCCCCTCATTCACGACACTCCACTGGTCTTTGGCATTGAATAGGCTGCTCCCACTTTTAGAAATGCTCCTCTCCTCCCTCCCTTTCCTTCAGAAGAACACTCAGCCCTCCCTGACCTGCCTGGCCAGTTCCCCTGCCATGCCTGATCATGGTATCACATAACTCCTGCTGGATCACCTGGCATAAATGGAAAACCACGCATTTAATTTTGTCTTCCTCACTAGATGAGAAGTTCCATGAGGGCAGAGACCACATCTGCTTTGGCTCCCCACTGTGGCCAGAGCTCCAGCACAATGCCAGGCATGTAGCTGACTCCAATAAAGAAATGTTGAAGAGAAGAAGAAAGAAGGCAAGTGGCAGGGCTCTCGTTCATCATCGGACCCATAGGACCTGGTTGTGATATCTGATACACGGCAGGTGGTCACTCAGTATTCTGAATGAATGAATACATGTGTCAGTGTTTTCAGATAGCGCTTGGCCAGGAGGAAGTAGTAACATACCCAAGTTATAAACGATTTTAGGATATGCTAAACTGGGTCAGGTAATAAAGAAACTCCTACATTTCAATGCTTAATACATACAGGTTTGTTTCTGGATAATAGATTATATTAAAGAATATTGGTAATTGTGTTGAGGGTGATAATGGCACGATCGTAACGCTGATCACTGGCCTATTTGCTCACAGGTACTTTCTCTGACTTTGCCCTTTTCTGATCTGTATCCCAGGGGGCTCGCCTCCCATCCTCCCTTGCTGTATTAGCCTGCTCTGGCTGCCATAACAAACCACCATAGACTGGGTGACTTAGACAACAGAATTTTATTTTCTCACAGTTCTGGAGGCTGGAAGTTCAAGATCAGGGTGCCAGTTGGGTTCTGATGAGAGAGAACTCTTCCTGACTTGGAGGCTGCCTTTTTGTTGTGTTCTCACATGGCAGGCGTGTGGGTAGTGGAGAAAGACCTTCCTCTCCTTATAAGGCCATTGGTTCTATAGGGCCCCACTCTTGTGACCTCATTTGACCTTAATTACCTCAAAACAGCCCCATCTCCAAATACAGTGGCACTGAGTATTAAGGTTTCAACATATGAATTTGGAGGCACGCAGTTCAGCCCATTAGCACTTGCCTCTCGGCTTCTGGCCAGTTCTGCCGATGAAGACAGGATGCTAGGGCTTCTCTCCTGTCTCTCTCAGCTTCATGTGGCCTGGCTGCCAGTGGCTGCATCTCCTCCACTATATCTGCTCCCACTGGATTACACTCTGCCTCCCTGGTCCCAGCTTCTACCAGACAGCCCCTGTATTACTTTCCTATGATTGCTGTAACGAATTACCACAAACTGCGTGCTTTACAACAAGTGAAATTTATTATCTCACAGTTCAGGAGACCAGCAGTCCAAAATCAAAGTGTCAGCGAGGTCGGGTCCTTCTGCAGCCTCTAAGGGAGAATCTGTTCCATGTCTCTCTCCTAACTTCTGGTGGTCGTGGGTAATCTTTGACATTCCTTGGCTTATAAATGCATCCTTCCAATCTCTGCTTCCATCTTTATATTGCCTTGTCTCTGTGTGTCTCTTTATCTAAATCTCTCTCTTTTCTTATAAAGATGCCAGTTATTTAGCCCCCCACCCAATCTAGTATAACCTCATCTTAACTTGATTACATCTTGATTGCATTCACAGGTACTGGGGTTTAGGACTTGAACATATTACTGCAGCCCACTGCAGTCCATCATGGTTCTGTGGGTCGTTAAGCGTTTGTGGCCCAAGTGCTCTAATAACACACCTCCTCTTCCCTTTGTCCCTCCAGTCCTCTGGATGGGAGCAGTTTTCTGCTAAGAGCTAGTCTCTGAGCTGTCTCACCAACCCCTGCTTGTTATATTATATAAAATATAAATATATAATACATATGTGTATATATGTATGTATACAAACATGTATGTATATATGGTATGTATAGATACTAAACTATTTACAGATACAATGACATGGGATTTTCTTTAAGACAATCCAGCTGGGAAAAAAGGAATGGTGGGAAGACCCCACTCTAAAATATGAACTTTGGGTGATTATGATATGCCAGTATAGATTCATTAATTGTAACAAACGTACCACTTGGGGGGGAGTGGGTATGTCGATAGTGTGGGAGGCTGTGCATGCGTGGGGCAGGGAGTATATGGAAAATCTCTGTACCTTCCTCCTAACTTTGCTGTGAATCAAAAACTGATCTAAAAAAAAAACAACTGGGTGGCTCAGTCAGTTAAGCGTCCAACTCTTCATTTTGGTTCAGGTCCTGATCTCAGGGTCTTGGGATTGAGCCCTGCATCAGCCTCTGCCCTGGGCATGGAGCCTGCTTAAGAGTCTCTCTTTCCCTCTCCCTCTGCCCTTCAGCCACCCTCATGCACTCTCTCTCAAAAAAAAGAAAAGAAAAGAAAAGAAAAGAAAAGAAAAGAAAAGAAAAGAAAAGAAAGAAAGAAAGAAAGAAAGAAAGAAAGAAAGAAAAGAAAAAGAAGAAGAAGAAAGAAAGAACAAATAAAACAAGAGGGTGTTAGATGAAAGTGAAAGAAAATTGGCAAAAATGCTAATAATGCCAATAATAACAGTTGGGTGATAAGTATGGGAAAGTTCATTTTACTATTCTCTGTACTTTTATGTATATTTGGGATTTTCCATAACAAAAAGATCTCTAAGAATGGTGTGATAAAATGGTGATTTTTATCTCCTGTATCATTTTTATACTTAGTCCTGTGAAAATACCTTGTGTATTACTCCTTTCTAATTTCACCAAGAAAACTTCAGTTGTCTCTAGAACTCTGTTGAGGAAAATCCAGCAGGACTACCCATTGGTCTTACTATTCAGTATTTCAACAGAAAAGACAAAGTGCTTGAAAACTAATTTTTTGTGAGAAAATTCTGTAACCACATTGAAACAGCAGTCTACAATTTATCTAGCTCCCTCTGTTCTCTGTTTAGTATTCAACAAGTTTTAACCAATAAGATATCCTTGACTTCTTCAAATTATTAAAATACAAAGTGTGCTCAGCTATTGTTGGAAAGGTAAAGACCCTTTTGCTTTTCCTTCCAGTAGAGGGCTTCTACTAAAAGAAAAAAGCAAAAACTTTTACTATGGAAAGATTCAAGTCAGAAGTTGAAGAATAATCCTAATGCTAGCCTATTAATCTGCTTCAGAATTTACATTCAGTGTACAAAGTATCTTGTTTCTGAGATCACATCACACCAAGTTATATTATTTCATAATTCTCCATCCTCCAATACCCGTGCTATATGGCCATGCAGAGAACTGTAGATTGTAAAAGAGGGTCATGTTCTTTCCATGCTTTACTGTTTTCCTTGCTTTACTATTTTCTTTATCCTAGGATGATTTTCAATATTAAAGATCCTTAGAAAGAGAAACAAACCAAGCCTACCATATTGCTAATTTAACCTTATTTTTTAAATATTCTTTGAGTTTTAAATATCATAGGACATCAGAGCATTTTAAAATTTAAGAACATACATATCAGAAATAATGCTTTAAACCACATGATGCAAAATGTAATGGAGGATGTGGGTCAAGAGCGTTTTTTTTCCTTTTCTCTAGGTTACAGAATTAGTCGTAAAAGATAGTAAATTATTTTCATTGTTTTCCCCATCATAAAAGTTTATTTTTCTTTCAAAATGAAATATCTCCTCTTTTCACATGACAGAGTTTAATCTTCTGTTTTTATGGCAGAATGTCGTAAATTATTTCATTGCAATAGCTTATTGTTAGAAGTTGCGCTGTCACTTAACGAATCTGTTCTCTGTCTTCCAGCTGCACCAGACCCCACAGCTTTCCAAGGTCACATGAAACCCTGAGTTGGCTGCTCTATGCTAGGTAAGCATTGCACACAGAAGCCCACCTTCTTCCACATTGCTTAGGTCTCTCCGACCTCCCCTCTGCATATCAGAAAAGCATAATTTTAGATTAAGTTTTGTTGATAGATAGTCATCATTTAAAAGCTAGTACTTTTTGATCAGTTCATTGAGCTAGGCATTATTTGACTTTTTTTTTTTAAAGATTTTATTTATTTATTTGACAGAGATCGAAACAGCCAGCGAGAGAGGGAACACAAGCAGGGGGAGTGGGAGAAGAAGAAGCAGTCTCTCAGCAGAGGAGCCTGATGTGGGGCTCGATCCCATAACACCGGGATCACGCCCTGAGCCGAAGGCAGACGCTTAACCGCTGTGCCACCCAGGCGCCCCGGCATTTAATTTTCTAAAGAACCTATTCAAGAATCAACACTGATTATTTCTGTTTTCAGATAATGAGACCGAAGCTCAGAAAAGTTAAGTAACTTGCTGAAAATCACACAGCTAGGACTCGTTAGAGCCGAGGTGCAGCTCTCCCAAGCGGTGCTAGAGTTAGTGCTTGTAACCGTTGGGTCACATCTCAAATCCAAGTTGTCCTGTACTTTTCCCCATTGGCACAGGGTATCCTGAATGTGCCCAGTGCTTGGCTCTGCTTCTAAAGCTAAGGGTACAGTGCTGTTCTTTAACTGGATCTACAGTTGCTGTTTCATCAAGTTGGGAAAAGCCCTGGACTAATTGTTAGTAATCATATAAAGTGTTCCATTTTAAACAGACCTCTTTTTTTTTCAGGTGGGTAAAACTTAAAAATAATGATACTCTGTTTTAAATTGCCAGTAGGCAACATGTAATTATTGTATAACTTCTAAACTTGGTGTTCAATATTATTTAAATTGTGTCCTCATCAGTCAGATAATTTTTAGTGAAAAAGAGAGTGAGGCTTTTTTTTTTTTTTTACACAGATGGTCTATGGGATTACTGATTAGAAAACAAACAAACGAACCTAAGAACAATTTCTCTTACTTAATAACAAAACTAGGCGATGAAGGGTTTAATTTTGTGCTGTCCGATAAGGTAGCCACTAGCCACATGTGTCTGCTGAGCATTTGAAATGTAGACAGTTTGAATTGAGATGTGTGGCAAGTGTCAAATACAAACATATTTTGAAAACTCAGGACATAAACAAAGGATGTAAAATATCTCTTTAGGAACAATTTATATCAATTACATGTTGAAATGGTAATATTTTGCATATACTGGGCTACATAAAATATATTATTAAAGTTAATTTCACTTGTTTTTTTCTTTACCTTTTTTATTGTGGCTACTAGAAGACCTTAAATTCCATGTGTGGTTTTGCATATTTCTATTGAACAGTGCCGGGTGAAGCGATGACTAGAGATAAAGGGAAGTCTTAGTTCAAGTGGAATCAAGCAGTTCATAGCATGTATGTTCGTCAGTGAAAAGCATTATTTTTTCAGTGATAAGGTTAAATAGCCATGTGATGACAATTCTACCATTTTCTCAAAGTTCTGCCCTGTTAGATTGCCATTGTATTCATAAGAACCACAGGAAAAGGCATTTCCTCCTGAAGAGCGATTCTCAGACTGATTTTTCAGTACTCAGAAATGTGGCCCCAGGATGACATACCAAGAACAAAAAAAAAGTACCAACATTTCTTGTGTGAGATTCAAAGCCAATGCTGTGGTTCTTTCTGAGCAGTGGGCACTGGTGTGGCTCACCCATGTCTACCATAGGGGTGATGGTTTACAGCACAGCAGTGCAAAGCCAAAGGGCACCCACGAGTTCATTACATAATTCTTGGTAGCGTGAGGCCAGGCGTGTATCTGCTCTGGGGAACGGTGGGCAGGCTCTGACAGGCAGACCGAGGCGGTCATGATGATGTTTTGACAGAGTGTGAGCTAGAAGTTGTTTGTTTGGAAAAAGGCTGACCGGCTTTATTCCCCTCCTCCTCCTCCTCTCTCTCTCTCTCTCTCTCTCTTTCTCTTTTTCCCTTTTAAACACTCTGGCATAATACTGAATGACTTTTGTTTTTAAGCTGCCTTAGCCTTGCTTTGTGAAGAAAAAGCCTGAGTACTCTTTCCCTGTAGGACACAAGTGTTATTTTTGGAGCAGAGGTTCTTAGCCTGATCTCTGTCTAAACCAATTTCTGTTCTTTGTGAGGTCGTGGTCTGGGGCGGCTCTGAGTGATCTCCATGGAGGGAAGCTTCCTGGCTTCGTGAGGGAGTGTTGGCAAAGATGTGGAGGGGCCACGCCTGAAAGTGCACTGCCCCAGGTCTGAACACAGAAGGCTCCTTCACATCCAGATTCCACTCGATAGATTGTGCCCTCAGGACAGTTGCAACCCCATGTGGTGAAGTGGTGTTCTTTTTCTGCTTATGTCACTTCATGGGATGTTTCGGGTCAACATGACCCCCCCTTTTCTTAGCCTAGTACTTTAGGTCTCAGGCTCCTGGGAACGAGGAAAGCCATTACTGGACAATCTCTGCAGGCTGTTCAGCGTGCAACTGGCTGTGGGAAAGCCACCGCCCACTCCGAGGGCCACAACGTGAGTCCCCGAGGGCTTCTGGGAACACGTCTCAGGACTCAAAGTTCAGAGCATCCCCTTCTGTAACCTGCTCTGAGTCGGGCTGCTAGACAAGGAAGAAAACCTCTCCGGCTTCTCACCGTTCCTCTTCCTGACCTGGCACTCCTAGGCCTTTACATAGCTGGAGTCTGGCAGGAGACATGTCAGATCAGAAACAGTTTAATAAAATAATGCTGTGAGCAACAAATAGCATACCACCTTATGATGACTCCTTTCCTTTGGAAAGTGGTAGCCGTGTATTCAGGGAGCAGACAAGTGTATGGAAAAGGCCCCCATGATGAACAAGTAGCCCCCGCGTGTGTGCCAGGCTGCTTTCCTCTCAGTGGATGGGAGCATGACCTGTGGTGTGCCCTTCTCTGGCCGGCTATACATAGCCAGCAAAGCTTCTTACCAGAGAAACCTCTTTCTGTACCCTCCACCAGTCCCACCCGCAGACTAGAAGACTCGCTGTAAATCCTCTGGAAGCTACTGAACCTGGCAAGGGAAACCAGCCACCTGGCCCCCAGACCTGACCAGGTCCCCGCCACAGCCTTCCAGCCTTCCCTTCCTTTTCCCGGGAGCATACCCTGTGTTCAGCCATGGTCGACATGGGGGGCCTGGACAACCTGATCGCCAACACGGCCTACCTGCAGGCCCGGAAGACCTCGGATGGAGACAGCAGGGAGCTGCAGCGGCGGCGCCGGAGCCTGGCGCTGCCCGGGCCACAGAGCTGCACCCAGCTCCGCCAGTCCCTGCCCCAGGACTTCAACAGCCTGTGCGAGCAGCAGCCCATTGGCCGCCGCCTCTTTCGGGACTTCCTAGCCACAGTGCCCCCATACCAAGAGGCCGTGGCCTTCCTCGAGGAGGTTCAGAGCTGGGAGCTGGCTGAGGAGGGCCCCATCAAGGGCAGCATGCTGCAGGGGCTGGTGGCCACTTGTGTGGCTGCCCCTGCTCCAGGGCACCTGCACCCCTTCCTGAGCCCCGTGCTGGCCGCCAAGTGCCAAGCAGCCACCGCCGAGGAAGAGCAGATAGCCCTGGTAGCACAGGCCAAGACCGAGGTCATGGCCTTCTTGCAGGACCAGCCCTTCCAGGATTTCCTGGCCAGCCCCTTCTATGACAAGTTTCTGCAGTGGAAAGTCTTTGAGATGCAACCGGTGTCAGAAAAGTACTTCACCGAGTTCCGGGTCCTGGGGAAAGGTGGTTTTGGGGAGGTAAGTGTCTCAGAATGGCCAGACTGGAAGGCGAAGTACGTAGCATAAAAGCGGATTTGTTTTACCTTAAAAAAAAAAAAAAGATCTTAAGAGAACTTACTTAGAACTAATTTCAGTGCCGCCTGTGGAGAATTCTTAGCTCACTTGCACATCTTTTTTCTGGTCACCATGTGAAATAAAATGAGAGTAGCATAGGAAAGACAAACAAAACGTGGAGCTGGCCAAGAATCTTTATCGTGGGGGCTACGCCAGAAGCACACTGAAGTGCTCCGGACGCTTTGGAGAATGATAGCAACACAGGACAGCGGGAGCTCTCTCTTTCCCTTTAATTGTGGTAATGGATGTAATTTGAGAAAAACTTCAGATTTCTGAGAAAACACTTATCTTGAAGTAAAGTCTAGAATCAGTCTTATACCACTGCTGTGATCAGCTCTTTCTTTTTTTAAGTAGAAAAACATTTTTCTAGTATATGTGCTGTTGAAGTGAGCACTAGAAAGACATGTTTTGAGGTAAAATTCACATAACATAAAATTAACCACTAACCATTTTATTTTATTTTATTTTTTAAAGATTTTATTTATTTATCAGACAGAGAAAGAGACAGCCAGTGAGAGAGGGAACACAAGCAGGGGGAGTGGGAGAGGAAGAAGCAGGCTCATAGTAGAAGAGCCTGATGTGGGGCTCGATCCCAGAACGCCGGGATCACGCCCTGAGCCGAAGGCAGACGCTTAACGACTGAGCCACGCAGGCGCCCCACCACTAACCATTTTAAAGTATAAATTCAGTGGCATTTAGTACATTCATACTAATGTTGTGTAACCATCACCTCTATGTAGTTCTAAGACATTTTCATCACCCCTGTACCTGTTAACAGTTACTCCCCATTCCTGTCCCCACAGTCCCTGTAACCCCTGGTCTGTCTCCGTGGTTTTGCTGATGTTTCCTGTAAATGGAGTTACAGAATATGTGACTTTCTGTATCTGGCTTCTTTCACTGAGCGTAGTGTTTTAGAGATTAATTCGCGTCATAGGTATAACAGTGCTTCATTCCTTTTTATAGGTGACTATTCTACTGTATGGACATACTACATTTCACTTATCCGTTCATCTGTGGATGGACGCTTGGGTTGTTTCCACCCTTTGGCTATTGTGAACGGTGCTGCTATGAATGTTCATGTACGTGTATGTGAATACCTGTTTTCATTGCTCTTGTGTCTATTCCCAGGAGTGGGATTGCTGGGTCATGTGGCAATTCTATGTTTAACTTTCAAAGGAACCACCAAAATCTTCCACATTTTAGGTTCCCATCAGCAATGTGTGAGGGTTCCAGTTTTCCCACATCCTTGTGACACTTGCTATGTCCCCTTGATTTTTCATTATGGCCCACCTAGCGGGAGGTGCAGTGGTACCTCATGGTGGTCCTAGCTCTTTCTTGAAGAACCCCTATTACTTGCTGCTTCTCCTTTCTCAGAAGCCTGCCATCTTTTCACCTCACCTGATTTCTGCCCTTCCACACCCCGAATCAACCTTGCTCCCTTTCCTCTCCAGCACTTTCTACTTCTACCTCATCCTCGCCCTTTCTTTCTCTCCTTAAGGTATGTGCTGTCCAGGTGAAAAACACTGGTAAGATGTATGCCTGTAAGAAACTGGACAAGAAGCGGCTGAAGAAGAAAAATGGCGAGAAAATGGCTCTTTTAGAAAAGGAAATCTTGGAAAAGGTCAGCAGCCCTTTCATCGTCTCTCTGGCCTATGCCTTTGAGAGCAAGTCCCATCTCTGCCTGGTCATGAGCCTGATGAACGGGGGAGACCTCAAGTTCCACATCTACAGTGTGGGTACGCGGGGCCTGGCCATGAGTAGGGTGGTCTTCTACTCAGCCCAGATGACCTGTGGAGTGCTGCACCTCCACTCCCTCGGCATCGTCTACCGGGACATGAAGCCTGAGAACGTACTTCTGGATGACCTCGGCAACTGCAGGCTGTCTGACTTGGGGCTGGCTGTGCAGATCCAGGATGGCAAGCCCGTCACGCAGAGGGTGAGTGGCTCTCTTTGGTCCCAAGGGTGGGGCACAGAGTTGGAGAGGAGGAGAGAGGGCTGATCTATTCCCCAGGCAAACAGAGCCTTGGGCATAATTCTAATTTCCTTCTTCCTAAAACCCTTATGTTGTCATCTTGCCTTAAGTGGAGTGTTGTAAGAGGATTAGCTCAACTGGCTATTTGGGGGCTACTTTGCTCTCTTTTCCTGGCAGGCACAGGGAGCCTTCTTTGTGAGTTGGAGATGATCTGTGCTTTCATGGTGAGATGGAAAGAGCTGAATCCATAGCGGGCATCTAGTATGTTCCACCAATAACCACCTCCCCAGTGCCATGACCCTGAGTCAACAGAGTCTTGGTTTCCACCTTGGGAAAATTTTAGGGGCTGGGTCCTAAAATTCCAGGATCCTGGCAGGTAAACTTTAATAGGATAAGAAAAAGAAGAAACCTCTAACACTTAGCACATTAAGGTAAATATCTCCTTTCCCGCTGAGTGCAGATGGGGGGTTGTTTTACTTCAGATAGGTGAAATTTTGAATGAAAATGTATAGAAGAGAACAAAAGCAACTGATATCTATTTTGATCAATTTGGTTCAAAGTGGCTTGCAGAGAATCCTTTGATTAAAAGGGTATTAATTCTTTGATTAATTTAGCAATTATGTTAAGTGAACCATACAAGTAAGTAAACTCTCTGGGATTCTGACAGGTCTTTACCACTGAGTTTCTGTGCATAAAGGTGGGAGAAAGCTCAGGAAGACAAGGTCCAAGTCAGGCTCTTAAATATTCACTTGAAACTTTGTTTTTGTACAGTTTCCAACTTATAAGGCAGAGAGGATAATCAGGCAAGGAAGTGAGAAAAATCATGGCAAGTTTGGGAAAGTGCAAGTGATTTTATGTGGCTGTAACATAAGGGGTGTTGACAAGATGTTTAGGGTTCAGATCATGCAAAGTCATTGGAATGCATTCTTTTGGGGGCCACGGAGCCATTGAAGGCTTTTAAGAAGGGGAAATGACATGAGTAGATTTGCATTTTTAAAAGACCAATTTGGGTTGTAAATGGGAGGCAGAGGACCTAGTTAAGAGGCTAATGCAGTGGCCCAGGAGGAAATTGTGGATGCCTATAGAAAATAGTAGGATTGAAGATGTGGGAGGAGATTGGCACCATTGGAAAAAGACCTGCTAGGACATTGAGACCAGCTGGGTATGAAGGTGAGGAATAGAGAGGATCTGTAGCTCCAGTGACTGGAAGGAAGAGCAGAACTGTGGAAAATTCAGTGATCGTTGTGTTGTATATGAGACAGGCAGGTAGAGATGTTCCCTGGGCATTTAGACCTATAGGTCTGGTGCTATGGAGAAAGGTCTAGGCTAGATATTGGGATTTGGAGTCGTTGTGACTTGGGAAGCTTCAGGCACCACTGAGTCACGTGGGAAACAATGAGGGAAGAGGACTAGGAATGGAAGCTGGGGGAATATCAATGTGTAGTGGATGTGGAAGAAGAGCCTTGAAGAGGTAAAGAAATAGGATGAGAGGTAGGAATGACATAATCATAGGAGCTGCATCAGTTAAGGGTTGATTTCAGCAGCACTTTGTAGAAAACCCAAATAGCAGCGGTTTAAACCAGACAGAGGTTTATTTTCCTTATGTAACAAGTAGTGTGGAGATTAGTGGTGCTGGCATTAGTTCAGCAGCTGCAGGATGATGAGATCAATATCTCTGGCATGTTGGTTGGCCTTTTCCATGTGCCATAACCATCTGAATTTGGAAGAGAATCCTGAGCTCCAGGTAAGAATGCAGCCCAGCAGGTATCTTGACTTGGGTCTTGTAAGATCCTAACCAAAGAATCTTGCCATGCCGCGCCCAAACTTTTGACCTACAGAACTGTGAGCTATTAAAGGAAGGTAGCTGGGGGAAAGATTTTTGTATGATAACATCAAAATTAGTGAAAAAGATAGCAAGGTGCGGGACATTGTGAGAGGGACAACATTTTCCTTTCCAACAGGGTACAGAATGTGTACCATCTATTATAATAGAACTTGAGGCTGTAATAGAATTTGAAACTCTGGACTTGATTCTTCCAAGTAGCTGATTCTTCCCTAAGTAGGAGCTAGTCATGCTTGGAGGGGCACAGGCCCTTTCAGGCTATTGGGGGACACTAGGTAACACACTTTGGACATCGCTCTATAGGCGATAGGGAGCCATTGAAGGTTTTTCGACAAGAAAGTGGCATGACTGGAGTGATTCTTTAGGAAGATGATTTGGACACTGTGTAAGATGAATTAAAGGAGAAAGAGATTGGGAGTGGGGGACCCACAAGCAGCTGCTGGAAGGATCCACACATGAGGTGGTATGGTTGAGGAAAGACCTTGGGCTCTGAACAGTCCTATGTCCACAGTTCAGCCCCCTGGCCTCTCCCCTAGTCTCCATCAAGACCCACACCTAGACTTCCTTCCCTTAAAACGTGGCTGTCCTCAGTGGAGTGGGTGAGGAGAACACAGAACAACTCCTAGAATGTGGTGACAGAAGGAGGCACCTCAGGGAAGAAAGACCAGGTGGCTCTGCTCAGGTGTGAGAAAGATGGGGGCAGACACACCAGGAAAGGCAGGGATACTTAAGAGTGCTGGCTGGGGAGGCAGAAAACCTGGGTCCCTGTCCCAGCTGTGTCAGTGACTTACTGTCTGCCATCTTGGGTAGGCCTCAAGGCCTCCTTTATCTCCAAGTTTTATGTGTCTATGAGATAGTCTTTGAATTATTTGGAAGAAAAGACTTGTAAATTCAGAAGATTAACATATGGAATAAGTTACTATGATTTACTAGACTATCAGTTAGGGTTCTTATGGGACAAAATGAAGTTACTTAAGAAATGAAATTAATGGTTTTCATACCTAAGAAACTCAGAGGCTTGGCTTGATCCAGGTGCCTGAGCAGTGGATTCCCTGAGAATCTCTGAGCAGTGGAGGGAGGATTCCCTGAGAATCTCTTCCTCTGTTTCCCTGCTCGGCTGTCTTCCATGTTAGCCTCACTCTCACTCGGGTGATCCCCACATAAAGGCCACAAGCATCTCCATACATATCCTCCCAACTGAGCAACCCATGGGAAGAAAACACCTCTTTACAAACAGTTCCTTCACATTTCCCAGGGAAGACTCTCAATGGACAACTCAGGTCACATGCCCAACCACAACCAATTCCACTGGCCAAGATGAGATCGCTGCTGTTCCCAGGAGCCAGGGAGAAGGTCTGTCCCATCTAAATCTCATGGACTGACAGCAGAAGAATGCATTCTCCAAAAGAAAATCAGGATGGAAAAGAATGAGAAATGGATGGCAGCTAGGCAAAAAGAGTGGATACCCCTAGTAACTGCTGTTACCTCCATGGTTTGAAAGCTTTCTGACCCCTTAATCAAGACAGGATGGGATCTAGATCCTTTATAAGAAGATTCTATGAGGTAGGAATACTATTAGCTCCATTTTACAGATGGAGAAATTGAGACTGAGAGAGGTTAAGTTACCCACTCAAAGTTGCATTGCTAATATGTGATATGAACCCAGGTACATCAGATTCAAGGGCACTTACAATTTTGATTCTACCCTGTTAAATTCACACAGAGAGCAGGACATGGCCTATGGTTTTTAATGCTATAAAAGGCTTTTCTCCAGGAAAACTCAGAATAAGTACATGTGATGACATTAGCGTATCTTCCTTGGTCTGATATGGATACCAACCAGAAGTCCTGTTGAACCTCTGACAGAGTTAAGACTTCAAAAAAGAGCACCCCCACCTACACAAGGAACGATGTGACTAATGTCTCAGAGCCAGCCTCCCACACATAGGCACAATATAAATAAACATGGTCCCAGCCACTGTCTGTGTTCACTTTTAATAAATGTGATAAGCACTCCTGCCTGTTCTCAGCTGACATCTACATGCGTACAATAAAACTGATTCACATCACTGTTTTAGAGACTCCAGGAAAATATAATAGGAACTTTGGGCAGTGGGGTTCATGCTGGGACTTCCAAATTCCTCATTCTAAGTGGAAAACAGTGACCTTCACATTTTATGGAACATGAATCCTTAGGACGTGTTCTTTTGTCAGAAATGGGAACGAAGTTAGAACAGTGAGCCAAAAGCTTGTGACACATTTGGTTACCTTGTCCTGCTCTGAAGCTTCTGGCCAACTCCTCACATTCAGAGGGACGATGGCTGACAGAGGTTGGGCATCCTATTTATTCTGAAGCTTCTACTGTCCTGAATACAGTGCTAGAGACACACTGAATAAGTGATTTTTAAAGGGTCTCCGAATGTGTTTCATCAAAATTAACACCTTCATACCTCACAATCACTAGGACCCTGCTCCAAAATTCTTTCTCTTTGAGAATTTACTTCTGAGAAATAGGGTAAGAGCCTTTTAAGAGTAGAATTCTGGTTACTCCTTGGTCACACATTGGTCTACCAAAATTATAACCACTATCATTAACTAAATTTAGTTCCTAGTAATTTTTGACCACTACCAAAACTTCAAATCCATTCTCAAAGTATCTATCACTTATTAAGGGCATTCAAAAATATCCATTAAAGCCTTAGAATTATTTTTAACATCCCTTCATTCAAAAGACGGTCATTTATCCACTCACTCCTTCACTCACCGTGTATGTACTGAGCATTTCCCACGTGCCAGGGCTGTGCTGAACCTAGAGGATAGAATGATGAGAAAAAATGGACATGATTTCCTGCCCTCATGGAACTTAATCTAGTGGGGAAGATAGAACTTAATAATCACTCACAGGAATATAAAACTTCAGTTATGATAAATGCTGTGAAGATGTGGTACATGGGGCTGTCCAAGGAGGATTTGTGAGGATCCAAGCATTAACCATAAGGGAAATACAACTTAACTTGATATCAGAGGGACATCAGCAAAGTTCTTGGAGCAGTGTCTTAGGCTGGGTTCCCTGGAAACAGACTTGGAGACACATTTCCATGTAGAAGACTTATTAAGGTGCATTCTCAGCAGATACACACACGAGAATGGCAGGATTGGGCAGATCCATAATGAAATGGAGCCAAGACCTCAGTCAGTCCTTCAACAAGCCCTTGAGTTGGGATGGCCCTTCAGAGTTGTCCCAATAGGGGTCAGAATTTAGGTTTTTGTATGCCCCCATGGGCCAGTCAGTGACCTTGGCTGGCTGCTAGCAGGGGGCAGCTTAGGCTAGGTAGTTGCCTGGGGTGGAGAGCAGGTCCCCAGGTGAGGTGCAGCTGTGAGCCATCAGCAGTCAGTGGTCCCAGCCAGGGTTGGCTACGTAATTTTCCAGGCTCCTCACGAATTGCAAACGGAGGACCCTCATTCAAATACCAGCAAAAAGCTCTCTCATTTCTTCCATGATTAATCTTGTTGAAAGTCTTAATGGTTTTTGCTATTCAGTGTCATACTCCCTTAGGCTTAGAGAGATAGGAGTAAGAGGAGACCCTCATAGGCATCAGGGCCCCACCCAGCAGGTGGGCCTGAGGAAGCATGTGCCTGACCCCAACCCTGAGTCCAGCCCTGCACCTGAGTCCAGGCCCCCACAGGGGCAGAGAGTCACGACCATTGCTGAGCAGCAACAGTGGAGGAGATAGCCAGGAGCCCAGGGTAGGAGGCAGAAATGTGGCGGGAGACAGGACTGTGTGGGAGCCAGGCTCCATGCCCCAGGTGCATGCGCCATTGTCTCACTGGACTTAACTGACAAGACCCAAATTCAAAAATGTGTGAGGACACGTCTGCACAGCACTGAACCCGAGCACAGGGCACTGTTCAGCGGCACTGGACGGAGACCAGCCTGATCCCAGCAGCAACGGAGGCCACACCTGTGGAGGGGATCTGGGCAGAGTATCACGGTCTCCACTGCAGGTGGCAGAGCCAGTGCAAAGTACCTGTTGGTTTTGGGGGAAATGAAGGGAAGCCAAGAAAGGAAAAGCACGAAGCAAAAGGAAAAGTGGTTAAAATGAAGCTGGAGAGGTGGCAGGGACCATACAAACCTGGCCTTACAGGCCATGTTAAGGACCTTAGTTTTTTGCTTAAGAGCATCACAAAGTCTTTGAAAGGATTTTGCCAAGGGGGCAAAATGCTTAGAATTCTGTTCAGAAAAAATTAGTCTGTCTGAAGTGAGAACAGATCAGAGGGGATTCAGGTGGATTATGGTCATTTGTAATCCAGGTGAGAGATGGTAGCAGCTCAGACCACAGAGGGGATGGTGGGGCTAGAGCACAATGGCCGAACTGGGAAAAGATTTCAGAATGGATAGGCCTCAGTGATGGTTAAGGGAGTGAGAGAGGTGCAAGGCAAGGAGGGGTGTCAGGGGTGATGTATTAGGTGTCACAGGTACAGACCTGGGCCCTGAGTACAGGGAACCAGGCACACAAATGCTTGCCTTTGGAAAGCCCCAGGACAGGGAGGAGACTGACAGTAAAAGGGCAGTGAAAATACGCGTGACCAAGCTGTCCACATTGGGTGCACAGGAAGGGCACCCAGCCTGACATAGGATCCCTGTGCCAGCAAGGGCTTACTGGAGGAAATGACAACCAAGTTGAGATGTACAAGGCAAACAGAAGCTAGGCAGGTAAGGAGGAAGGAGAATGGGCTAGGCAGAGGGGTCAGCGTAGGTCTGGTCCTCAACTGAGGGCAATTCTGGCCCCCAGGGGACTTTGGCAATCTCTGCAGACATTTTGGTTGTCATGATGGGGGATATGCTACCGGCATCTAGTGGGTGGAAGCCAGGGATGCTGCTAAAAGTCTTACTGTGCACAACCCAGCCCCCACCACAAAGAACGGTGCAGCCCACAATGTCCATACTGTCACGGTTGAAAAATCCTGCCGAGCTAAAGGCCTGGAACGAGAGGCCTGGGGCTGAAGCACAGAACGGAGTGACTCTTCTGCTTAGAATGAGGAGTCACAGGGTAGGAAGAGGGTGACAAAGGGTACAGCTGGAGAATATAGCAGATGTCAGTCCCTAGGGGGCCGGAGGAGTGTGACAAGGGCATTCGAACTCAGCACCTAGAGTGTTGGGGAGCCATTGAAGGCTTTCAGGCAGGAAAACGACAAAAAGCAGCCTTGGAAGGACATTCAGGAAGAGGGAGCCAGGATGAGAGTAAACTGAAGGGAGTGAAGCAGAGTGCCTGGGATCTGGAGGGCCCTGGCAGCACGTTGTCCAGGGAATTGTAGGAACGACGAGAGAGACCCAGGAGATCTACAGGGGCAGCATGAGGGGACTGGCATGCAGGATGATATGATCAGGGACCAAAAAGTTGCATCATCGTTGTTGATATGGACACATGTTAGAAGCTCAGAGCGTCCATTCAGATCAAGAGCAGCTGATGAAATATGGTCCGCGGGGCCAACCAGAGGGAAGGAGTGTGTGTGCCAGTCCCAGTTCTGCCACTTCCTGTGGCTGCTGTGTACAGATGTGCAGGCTGACCCCTCACATGGGGCGCCTGGCCGTAGGGACACTGAGGACTGAGGGCCAACCCACGCTCTACACGCCAAGCCATGCAGAGTGCCTTCTTCTAATTGGCACAGACGTGCCACTTAGTCTGGCCATAGCCCTGCACTTGACCCCAGGCAAGTCATACCTCTTCAGTGAGGCTGGTTAATACCGCCTGCCTCTTAGGCTTGATGAGAAGATTAAGAAACAAGGCAGATAAATGCCTAGCAGAGGGTCAGCCCTTGGTAGGCACTCAAGGAATGATTGCTCTGATTATTCTACCAGAAGCCAAGTTCCAGACCCCTCAGTTGCAATCCGTTCTGTGGCTCTGTTTCTGCCTCACCTGTTGGCACTGTAGCTTCTCGGGTGAACTTTGTATCTGTGCTTTGTTCTCTGAGAGGCACAGGGAGCCAGCAGGACCCCAGGGCTGCAGTTGGTGCCGTGGGATGGGGGCGCACAGCTCCCCTCTATACTGAGCCAGGCAGGCACACGCGGTTGCCTTGCTTCCTCACATCTTAGAGACGCTATGGAAAACATGCCTCAGCCCGCCGCTGGAGAGATCCAGGGAACATGAAACCACCAAAGACCACACTCTAGTGAAAGAATCACAACTATTGATCTGTGCCCACGTCAGGCCCTGCCTTTCAATCTGAGGGAGTCTTAGAGGCTTTGGAGTTTTTCTTCTTGTGTAGCTATCCTGCCCCAGATAAGCGGAACCCAGACCTGGTGACCATGGTCTCTAACACCTGTTGAGGGCCGGCTGTGTGCCAGGCTTTTGGGAGGCACTCAGTGTGTGTTATCGCTTTAATCCTTATCATGGCCCTATGGCGTAAGAGCTCTGAGGCTCCGAGAGGTTGAGTAACTGGCTGGGGGTGACCAGCTAGTAATTGGTAGAGCTGGCATCCAAACCACAGCAGAATGACCCCAGGCTGTACGGCTGTGGAAGGCATTATTGCAGAAACCTGTCTTTTGGATCCTTGCAGGGTCTTTCTGAAATGGGTGTCCTCCCAGGGGTGTCAGAAAGGCCAGGAAGCTACCTCTGTTGAGGCTCCTGCTGCACCTTGGAAGTGGCTGGCAGAAAGCAGACAAGGAGCAAAAGCAGGCACTCTGGAGGCTTCAGCCTGGGGCTGAGCACGCAGGCGGAGCCTCGGAGCTAAATCCCCTGGGGTCTCCGGCCGCATTCCTCTGAGGTCTGCAAAGGCCACCGCTTAAAGGCGCAGAGGAGCAGCTGGGAACAAGAACAAAGCGGCCAGGCCCCCCTCGGAGGAAGGAAGGAGCGAGCCCCAGGAAACAGCTGATAGCGCTAAGCTCAGCTTGTTTTTTTCCTCTGCTCAACAGTTCTCCTGCCACGGCAAACAAAAGATGTACATTCTGATTCCCTCTTCTGTTTGGATTGTGCTGTCGAGTGGATCTGGTTCGTGATGAGCTGGGGGGAAGAGGCATCCGCAGGCAGTTTCTTGCTCCGCGGGCCAGTTTGCTGGGCCACCACCGACAAATGCAGAGGGCTTCCTTTTCTGCATCTTTCTCCCCATCTGGTCATCAAATCCAGCTTGGCTTGGACACATCAGGGGCACAATGCTGGCATTTCTTCTAATGAGTAAGCTTGCCACCTTTTCAGAGTCAGTGGGAGGTGGAGGTTTACTGGTGACCTTGACCTTGAAGGACCTGCAACATACACATGCCTGCGTTCACACACGCACGTTTTCATGGATATATAAAACTATTAAGATGTGAACTGTGCCCTCTCAATCCCACTGAAAGGCCCCTCCCTATTCTCAGCACCGCCAAGGTCACAGTCCACTGCTGTCCAGAGTCACATTGGGACTGTTCAGAGGGCAGAATCTGCTCAGCCCGGCCCTGCCACTCGACTCCCATGGGCCCACGGGTAAGAGTGACAACAGCTACAGGGTCAGTGGAAGCCAGCATCCAACAGCAAGAGCAATGTAAGGGGTGTGTGCACGGGTCTGGACAGGCTGGCTCTGATCCTGAGCCCACCCTGCGGTGTTCACCTTCCTCAAAGTTTCAACGCCTGTAGGTGTCCGGTGGTCCTGATGGGCCTAAGCAATACACATGTGGTGACTGAAGTAGATGGACTTCTTGCTGCCCCCTGGGGGGCAATATGGAAGGAGGCCTTATTATTGACTTCCTAAACCCTGTGAGGTCTGATGCTTGATGCCCTGCAATGCTGGGTATACCTTGTTTTGCCCGAGCAGGTGTTGACTATGTGGGTCCATCAAAAGGCACTATAAAACACAAGCAAAACAAAACGAAGGAAACAAAACAAAAAACATATACAGAAACCTCCCCTAAGAGTTTTGTTGCTGCTGACACTTGGGTGATCCCTATGGCCCTGGCAATGGCAGTTCTGGTCGTATAGACTGAAAGTGACTGTTTTGATGACACAGAGACTGATATGTGGAGGCTCTTTGTAACTGCAGGAGTTAAACTGAGCTGTGAGAGGTCAGCGTGGTTGGACCCTGCCCCATGCTGTTTGGCCCGTTCTCTCCTCCCACCCCACTCTGAGGAGGCAGTTCACATGCAGAAGACAAATGGCATAAAGGGCAGGCAATTAATTTTTTCAGCTGGAGGCTGCGATGGAATTTGGGTGCTTAGAGTCTGGCGTGCGCCTCTAATTCCATTCTTCTCTGTGAAATACCTCCACTCCTTAAGGAGGTGGTGCCCTTCAAAATTCCATCACTGACATTTTCTGTCTTTAGGGCCAAGAGGTAAATTTAGTCCTGAAAATTATTTGGAATGGATCTAAAGCTGCCCTGCATGCTGTCTTGTGCTCTTTCCATTACACCAAGAGGCTATAGTGCCGTAAAGATGGCAGGCAGATTCTTCATTTATTCATTTATTTACCTCTGGAGGGAGCAAGGTGGTCCTGGAGCATAGCTCAGGATCTGGTTCCCTCCCTCCTAGCAACCTCTGTAGTGTGGAGCAGCCCAGCCAGCCTGATTAGAAGAGATACAGGCAAAGGATGTTGGGAAACAGGGAAGGGAAACAGCTTAAGCAGGAATGGACCAAGATGAGGTCTTGGTCCTTGACAAATGGGGAGATGGAAGGAGAGGACTCTAAGGAGAGAAGAGAAGTCCTGAAGGGAACTTGGGAAGGTAAGAAAAAGCCACATGACCTACTTCTATAGAGGAAGTGTAATGTAGTGGTTTAAAGTACAGACCTGTGTGTGAATCTTGGGTGGGTGACCTTGGGCAAGATTTAAACCCTCTATAGTTCAGTTTTCTAATCTGTAAAATGGGAGATAAAATAGTTTCCATCTCATAGGGTTATCATAAAGATGAAACAAGAAATTCACATAAAGCACTTGAGAAAATATTTAGCATGTAATAAGCACTTAGTAAATATTGTACATTATTATTTCCAATTTTTCCCCTAGCCTGTGTCTCACATCCTTTGTTTAGGACCAGGCATGTTCTCCACTTTCACCCTATACCTTCTACTGAGCAACTGATGTTTATCTGGTGTCCTGATTAACTATTTAGTTGCCAAAGTCACTCGCCTCTGAAATCTGCTCCTGGGAAGGGCGCCACACACAGAGCAAGCTCACAATCAGTGTTGCTAAGTAGAATTTACCAAGCACCACCATCTGAACTGCAGTTGGATGTTGTTTGTAGTCTTTCTTCCTGCTTCTCCCACCCCAGCAGAAGAGATTGAACCAGAGAGAGGCGGGATCCAGGAACATATAATCCAACTGAAAGTTGTAGAGCGTGAAATACTATGTAAGGTGGGGAGACCACAGTCCCCTCCCCACCTTAGCTCCCAGAATGAGAGCAAGCAGGCTGAACCCTCTCAAGTGGGGTACTGGAGCATCTCTCTCTCTGGGGAAATGGAGTAGCCTAACACAAAAGGCCTGTGGATACTCACAGGTGGGGTCCCCGCTGAAATGGCTTGGCAGGATTACCCTACAGTGAAGCCCATCAGTTGACAAGCTTCTTGTCAGCTTTTTGGTGTTACCTTCGTAAATATGAGTAGTCAAAGATCATTTGTTGTTTGAAGAAACCCTCCAAAATGAAAGACAAACATGCAAAAACAAACAGAAGAAAGAAGCTTATAGAAAGTAGGAACAATGCAATGAGTAGAATGGAACATTTTAAAAAATGTATAATTAATATCTTATGAGATTTAAGAAGAGATATTGCATCCATGAAGCAAGAACAGATGCCAGAGAATGAGGAACATTCAGAGAAGAAAAAGGACATTTGGAAATAAAAGATTCATAAATAAATTTGCAGAACAACATGGATAAATCTCAAAAACATTATGTTAAAAAAAGAAATCAGGGGCGCCTGGGTGGCACAGCGGTTAAGCGTCTGCCTTCGGCTCAGGGCGTGATCCCAGCGTTATGGGATCGAGCCCCACATCAGGCTCTTCCACTATGAGCCTGCTTCTTCCTCTCCCACTCCCCCTGCTTGTGTTCCCTCTCTCGCTGGCTGTCTCTATCCTGTCGAATAAATAAATAAATAATCTTAAAAAAAAAAAAGAAATCAGACACAAAAGAGTATCTACCATACAATTCCATTTACATGAAATCCAAGAATAGACAAAACTAATCTATGGTGATAGAAATCAGAAAGTGGTTGCCTGGGATGTAGAGAGGAGAATGGACTAGAGACACAGGGAACTTTCTGGGTGGATGAAATATTCTATATCTTGTTTGGTCAAATGATGGAGAAATGACTTTAGGAGGACAGTGACCAAACTATATCTTGTTTGGGTGGTATTTATGTGGGTGTATTCAATTATCATCCAAAACTTATTGAACTGAATCTATGACCTGTGCACATTATTCTATGTTAATGATATTTTAATAAAAAACATTTCCAGAAATGAAATTTCAGTAGAAGCATTAAGCCTCTAGATCTAGCTATTAATTCACAGGAAATACAAAGAATAGAGGAACATGTTAAATGACACCATAAGGATGCAGCCAGCAAAATCTGACCTGGGGCACTTTAGAATTTAACCATCTTTTCCAACAAAATCTTCCAGAGGGCTGGGGAGGCAGGCACATGAGGAACTTATATATTCACAGAGATTTAAGAGACATACCAGATAGTGACACTGTGTGAACTTTATGTAGATCCAAATTTAAGCAAACTATTTAGAGGACAATTTTATAGGATAACTGGAGAAGTGTAAACATGTCCAGATATTTGATGACATTAAAGAATTATTGTTATTTTTAAAGTGAGATAATGGTATTGAGGTGCTTTGGTTTTGTTTGTTTGCTTTTAAGTGGCCTTATCTTATAGAGATTCATAGTGAAATACAAATGATATGATGTCTAAGAGAGTCTGAGCCAGTGGGAGTGGGTAGGGGACACAGATGAAACAAGACTGACCATTTGTTGATAATTGTTGAAGCTGAGTGTAGCATATGCTGGGTTTATTATTCTAGGCTCTCTTTTGTATATGTTTGAAATTTCCCATAATAAAATACTTTAAAAAAAAATAGGAGAGTTGGGGGAAAAATAGAGGAAGTCTCCTGGGGAGGGGGGGGAAGGAAATCCTAGAAAAAGACAAAGAGAAGGAAAATAGAAGCAAAAGATAAGAAGCAGAGGGGATAAGTTCAGGATTTTCAAAAACAAAAAGAAAGGAAAGAAAATGGAAGGGAGAAAATGATCAAAGAAGTAATATGAGAAAGTTTCCCAATTCTGACAGCCATTAGATCTTGGATTCAGTGGCCTGCCAGTAGCTGGCATCATCAATGAAAAAAGCCCCACACCAAACTACATCATTGAGAAATTTCATCAAGTTGGTGTACGGGCCACAAACCTCACACACCTTCTTACAGTCTCTCCCTGCCTTTTCTCTCTCTCCTGGGCAGCACCCTGTTGGCTCCACTTATAGGCCAAGTTGGTCATCCTCTTTTTAGAATTGGAGCAAATATACTGTGCAATGTGAATCCTGATTTCTAGCAAGCTGCTGAAGGTCTGGATATCTGGAAATACAGACAAGTTAGCTTTTGGATAATCCTTGACTAATGGAAATAGGAGATGGGAGGAAACTGGGTAGATGGATTTCCCCCTTCTTCACTCTCCCCTGCAGTTCCTCTTTATGACCCTTGTAGAAGATTCTATTCTGCCTGATGGACCAGCAGGCACCTGGTAACACCTGGCATTGCATCCCCTTTCCTCACTCCTTTTTCCCTCTGCATTTTTTTAAAAAGATTTTATTTATTTACTTATTTATTTATTTGATAGGAAGAGAGCACGAGCAGGGGGAGCGGCAGGCAGAGGGAGAGGGAAAAGCAGACTTCCCACTGAGCAGGGAGCCCACAACACAGGGCTGGATCCCAGGACCCCGGGATCATGACCTGAGCCAAAGGTAGATGTTTTACTGACTGACTCACCCAGGCACCCCCTTTCCTCTACATTCTGTTATGGAAACTTTCAAACATACAGGAAAGTTGAAAGAATTTCACAGCAAGCACCTGTATACCCATTACCTACCTGTTTACCATGAACATTTTGAACAGCTTTCTTGAGATATAATTTAAATACCCTAAAATTGACCCATTTAAAGTGTACAATTCAATGGGTTTTAGTATATACATAGAGCAATGCAAACATTATCATGATTTTAGAATCTTCACCCCAAAAAGAAACCCTCTACCGTTTAGCAGTCACTCCCAGGCCCCTGTCCCAACCCTAAGCAACCAATAATCCACTTTCTGGCTCTATGGAATTGCCTATTTTGGACATTATATATAAATGGAAACACAATATGTGGCCTTTTGTGTTTGGCTTCTTTCACTTAGCATAATCTTTTCAGGGTTCATTGATGTTGTAGCATGTATCAGTACTTCGTTCCTTTTTACGGCCAAACAGTAGTCCATTGTAAATCATTAATATTTTATTAGATTTACTTTATCACATGTCTCTCCATCTGTCCATCCCTCTATTGATCCATTAATCTGTCTTACATCTTTTATGTATTTCTAAGTAGGCTTATTCCCCTTTCCCCCCAACCCTCAGCACCTTTGCTTTGCACACCTCTCAAATAAAGCTCATATCACATGGTCACCTTAGGTACAAAGGAAGCTGAGAGATGGAGTGCTCAGCCTTCTGACCTCTCTGGTAGAAGGATACAAGGGAAAAGGGTGACTGGGAATGAATTTTTGCTATTTCAGCATACAGTGTTTCTCAACCTCATCCACATCTCTTCCTCTAGTCTGCCCTCCCACCATTGCATCCCATAGATCTTGTGTTCCAGAAATGCCAAATTCCTTAAAGCTCCCTGAACACCCCACATTACTTCTGGCTCTATCTCTTGCATGTGCTCATTAGCTGGCTAGCCTTCTCTGGGAGACCGATTCTTCCCTCATGATTCAGCTCAGCTATCGCTCTTCAGTGAAGTATCCCCAACACACACACACACACACACACACACACACACACACACACACACACACACCCTCCGGCTTCCCTGTGCTTGTTTCATACTCTCATTACGGCATTTACCCTACTCTATTGAATTAACCTTTTGACCTGTCTCCACCAGCCTGTAAATCCTGAAGGACAATGGCCAGGTATCATAGGTCTTGGTATGCCTAGAACTCCCTGTAGGGCCTGGCTCAATAAATATTGGTTGGACAGTGAATGGAAAACATCTAGTTACCATCTTTACTGTTGTTTATTTAACAAACATTTTGTTGGGCGTGCACCACATGAGGCCCTACATAAGTTCCAGGGCCTCAGGGGAGTGAGTTGAGTGAGACTACATCCTGGGCCTCAGGGAAGCCTGACAGGACCTTTCTGTCTGGACAAATGCAAAACTGGAAAAGATGCCAGGACAACAGATGTAACCTGGGACTGTACCGGGCAAACCAGAACATATGGTCACCCAAATTATATATCAGCTTCTGTGAAAACAGCAGTGCCATGCTGACTCATGCTCGGCCTGTCAGACCCAGTCATTTCCAGAACAGGACAATTACTTCTCATTAGTGCTTGGGTCATATATGCTTTTCGTTGTTTTTACCCATGTAGAAATTATCCATGAAATTTAATATTCCTAGGGCATTATATATATAGTGCATATAAAAACAATTAGAAAAAAGTCACCTAATAAACAACTGAAAACACTTTCCAACCTTTTTTGATGTCCTGGAATGCATGTTTGTAATCACTGTGTGAAATCCATTATATGTATAAACTTGGTATTAACAATAGACTGTATCTAGTCTGTTGTCTTTATTGATGGGCATTTGGAGGTTTCCAGCTTGTGACCATTATGAATAATGGAGCTATGAACATCTCAATGTAGATTCCTTTTTCTTTCTTCTGAGTCATTTCTTTGAGGTATATACTCCAAAATGAAGTAACCTGATCGAAGGAGAGGAACAGTTGGTACATGTTATTTTCCATGACTCTGTATCTTACTGCTCTCCTAAAAGTCGTCAATGTACAGAGCACATCTGTTTCTCACAACTCTGCCAATAATTTATATAATCAGTTTTATGCACTAATAGAAGCTTGTTGTCATTTTACGGTGTTCTTTGAATTTTTCTTTTTTCTTTTCTTTAAAGATTTTATTTATTTGAGAGAGAGAGAGAGAGCATGAGCAGGGTGAGGGGCAGAGGGAGAAGCAGACTACCCGTTGAGCAGGGAGCCCAACGCAGGGCTCGATCTCAGGACCCCAGTATCATGACCTGAGCTAAAGGCAGACACAACCAACTGAGCCACCCAGGCGCCCAGGTGTTCTTTGAATTTTTAATTGCTGCAGAGGTATACATTATACTTTAACCAAAATGGAAAACATAATGTGTTTGTGTGTATTCATATATAT
The DNA here is from genome assembly GCF_024610735.1 of Ursus americanus. Classification (NCBI taxonomy): domain Eukaryota; kingdom Metazoa; phylum Chordata; class Mammalia; order Carnivora; family Ursidae; genus Ursus; species Ursus americanus. Next base: position 37,813,240 of record NC_142146.1, read on the forward strand.
GTAATTACAAGATATATATATTCATTAAATATTTATTGGGGGCGCCTGGTGGCTCAGTTGGTTAAGTGTCCAGCTCTTGGTTTTGGCTCAGGTCATGATCTCAGGGTTGTGGGATCGAGTCCCATGTGGGGGTCTGCACTTGGCCTGGAGTCTGCTTGGAATTCTTTCCCTCTCCCCAGCCCTCTCCCTCTGCCCCTCCCACTGTGCACACATGTACACTCTCTCTCTCAAATAAATAAATAAATAAAATCTTTTAAAAATTTTGTTGAATTAATGAATAGATTAAAATAACACTTCCACAAAAAGACAATAACTGCATGATTCCACATACATGAGGTACCTAGAGTAGTCAGATTAGTAGAGGCAGAAAGTAGAATGGTGGTTGCCAGGGCCTAGGGAGTGGGGGCAATGGGGAGTTGTTGTTTAATGGGTATAGAGTTTCAGTTTTGCAAGATGAAAAGAGTTCTGGAGATGGAAAATGATTATGGTTGCACAATAATGTGAATGTACGTAATACCCTTGAACCGTACATTTAAAAATTACTAAGATGGTAAATTTTAAGTTATATGTATATATATATGTATAAATATGTATTTTTTAACCCAATGGTCATTTGGCATGTATTGTCAGTAGAAATGTGCCTACAAAATAGAGTCATGCATGTTAAATGAAATTTCACGTGTGGAATTTTTTAGATTAAAATGACTGTGCTAATTTTTCAATGCAGGGACAGGAAGAGATGTGCAATATTAATATCATTATATAGCAAAGAGAGTAAGAATCACAACCCAGATAATATAATGAACATTCAATATTAACAATAAAGTGTTCAACCTTTAAAAAACCATGCATCTAATTTTCTATTACCTGTGGATAAAATGCAGAGGCAGAACTTAGGGGAATCACAGAGACATCCTCTTGAACTTTTCACCTTAATGATGAAATGAGGGGCTAGGTGACTCCTCCATTTCAAGGGCAGCCTCATCTGTCTCTTTATTTTATTTATCTTTCTATATATCTATATTTATTTATTTGCCTCCATGCCCACATGGACTCATGACCCTGAGAAGACCTCTGCTGAGATCAAGAGTCAATTGTCTGAAGCACCCAGGCACCCCTCGTCTGTCCCTTTCATAATGCACTCCAGCTAAATCCTCTTTACGTCTCATTGGCCAGAATGGAAGACAGGGCCTGCCCCAATTGCACCAGAGAATGCTAGGAAAGCAGAGGCTAGAACAGATTAGACACATTTCCACCCCAAAATACTTGGGATTCCCTTAACAAAGAAAAAAAAAAAGGAGAAAGGGTATTGGATAGGCAATCAGCATCGTCTGTTACACTCACATTAGTGTTTTTGTTTTGTTTTGTTTCTTGTTTGGGGTGTTACAGGCTGGAACCAATGGTTATATGGCTCCTGAAATCCTAATGGAAAAAGTGAGTTATTCCTATCCGGTGGACTGGTTTGCAATGGGATGCAGTATTTATGAAATGGTTGCTGGACGAACGCCATTCAAAGATTACAAGGAAAAAGTCAGTAAAGAGGATTTAAAGCAAAGAACCCTGAAAGAAGAGGTCAGATTCCAACATGATAACTTCACAGAGGAAGCAAAAGATATTTGCAGACTCTTCTTGGCTAAGGAACCAGAGCAACGTTTAGGAAGCAGGTAAACTACCATATATCAGAGGTGATTAGCAATGTCAGCATTGTCCACCGGGATCTGGAAAATACTTTGGATTAGTGACTAGGCCTTGGCATCAAGTATTATTATTTTCCTAAAATTTGCATATTATATGGTTAAGTATTTCCGATACTATCAAACACTGTGAGCACTTAATGTGGAACTATCTCACAGATATATTTTAAAGTACAAAAGTGAGGTGCAAAACAGCATTCGTTGAATGAAAGAAGGAAAGAGAGGAAAGAGGGAAGGGCAAGGAGAGGAGAGGAAAGGAGAGAAAAGAAAAGAAATCTATAATTCAAATAGTTGCATAGAATATTTTGGGCAGAGTATACAAAGAATGTGTATGACTGGTTGTCTCTAATAGCAAGAAATTGGGGGGGAGGTGGTGCCTGGGCGGCTCATGTGTTAAGCGTTTTCCTTCGGCTCAGGTCATGATCCCAGGGTCCTGGGATTGAGCCCTGCATCGGGCTCCCTGCTCAGTGGGAAGCCTTCTTCTCCCTGTCCTACTCCCCCTGCTTGTCTCTCGCTGTGTCTCTCTCTGTCAAATAAATAAAAATCTTTAAAAAGAAAGAAGAAAGAAAGAAAGAAAAGAAAGAAAGAAGAAAGAAAAGAAGAAAGAAAGAAAGAAAGAAAGAAAGAAAGAAAGAAAGAAAGAAAGAAAGAGAAAGAAAGAAAGAAAGAAAGAAAGAAAGAAAAGAAAGAAAGAAAGAAAGAAAGAAAGAAAGAAAGAAAGAAAGAAAGAAAGAAAGAAAAAGAAATTAGGGGCAGGTGACAGGGATGCAAATGATTTTCACTCTATGACCCCATAATCTTTTGAATTTTGAATCATGTGAATAAATGATTCAAAAATGAATAAAATTAAGTCGTCGCCTGGGTGGCTCAGTTGATTAAGTGTCTGCCTTCAGCTCAGGTCATGATCCCAGAGTCCCAGGATGGAGCCCCACATCTGGCTCCCTGGTGGTGGGGGCATCTGCTTCTCCCTTTGCCCCTCACCCGGCTCGTGTTCTCTCTCTCTCCCTCCTCAAATAAATAAATAAAATCTTTAAAACAAACAAACAAAAATCCCATCAGTACTGATGGTTATAGCTCTGGAAAGTTCTGCCCCTTTTAAATGTCTCTGCAGGGGTGCCTGGGTGGCTCAGTCATTAAGCGTCTGCCTTCAGCTCAGGGCGTAATCCCAGGGTCCTGGAATCGAGCCCCCACATCAGGCTCCTCCTCTGGGAGCCTGCTTCTTCCTCTCCCACTCCCCCTGCTTGTGTTCCCTCTCTCGCTGGCTGTCTCTCTCTCTCTCTGTCAAATAAATAAATAAAATCTTTTAAAAAAATAAAAATAAATGTCTCTGCAAGGTATCAATCAATCAACAGGTATTTAGTGAGTACATATAATATTGCCAGGTATGTTAAGTACAGTTGATGTTAGTTTTGAAGAAAGTCGAGTTTTATTGCTTACGTGAATGATAAGTTCAAGATATTTTAGAAGAAACAAAATAAGTAAAAGCTGACCTGTAAAAAGGCCCTTGGCAATGGGTGACTCGGTTATATAGAGAAAAAAACAAGGGCTTTAGACTCACAGACTTAGACTCAGATCCCAGGTCTGCATGTCATTTTACCTCAAGCAACTGAATTACTTTCTCGGAGTCTCAATATCCTCATGTATTAAAATGGGGGATTTATGGGAGTAATGATTAATTTTATGACAATTTGACTAGGCCACCATACTCAGATATTTGATCAATTATTCTAGATGTTTCTGTGCAGGTATTTTTAAGATAAGCTTAATATGTAAATGAGTAGGCTTTGAGTAAAGGAGATTATTCTTCATAATGTGGATGGGTCTCATCCAGTCAGTTGAAGGCCCTCACAGAAAAAGACTGACTTCCCTGGGAGGAGAGGGAATTACCTTCGGACTTGAACTGCCACTCTTCCCCGGGTCTCCAGCTTGACAGTTTACCTTGCAGGATTTGGACTTGCCAAACCTCCACAATTGTGTAAGCCAGTTCCTTAAAATAAACCTCTCTCTTTCTTTCTTTCTCTGTTTCTCAACCTCTCTCTCTCTCTCTCTCTCTCCATGTCTCTCATATACATGCACACATATTGCCAGGGAGAAAAAACTTCTCCTCTACCTTCCTAGGTTTGGAGGCCTGTAAACTAAACTGATAAAACAGAGATTAGTAAGAGAAAAGACAGGTTTTTATTTATGCACATATACACAGAAAAAATGTGACTGGGATCAGTTAGAATTATAGACCATCTTAATAGGGGAAGGGGAGGAGGAGAAGGGTACTTGCAGGAAAACAAGTAATTTCTTAGAATTGCTGGGGGGAAGGGCACTTATGGGAGAACAAATGACTTTTAGGAGAGATAAATGGACCCTTAGGAGGATAGATGGGAGATTATTATAATTTTGTGACAATGTCTGTTTACGTGTGGTGCAGACTTCTGTCACTCGTGGTAAGAGTCAATCTTTCCTGTTCTAAAACTCCCAGAGAGAAGATTTATGAGTTGAGTTTTTGGGGGAGTCTCTGCTTCTACGCAAATAAGGGGAGTTCAAAACCTGTATCTTTTGACTTGCAAATGCCTTCAGCTCAAAATAATTTTTATGCTACCGTGTTACATTCTGGACCCTTTCAACATCCTGTTGGTTCTGTTGTTCTAGAGAACCCTGACTAATACAGTGGAATACTTTGAGGTTTAAATATAACTTATGTAAAGTTAGATACAATGTATGTTAGGACTCATTCAATAAGTGATAGCAATTATTACTAATTTGTTCTAAGAGAGATATCAGATAATATTTTGACTGAACTATGAGCTTGAATGTCTTAAATTCTTAGATTGAATTTTCAAAATTTAAAAATATATACAAATACGAAAGCTACAACGTGAAGTAATATGACTGATTTTTACTATTATCCCTGAATGTAGGCAGTAAAATTACCCCCAGTCTTCCAAGTAGCTGGTAGTGAAGGCTCTAGAACAAGGCTGCCTTAATTCAAACTATTTGAGTATGGTGGTAAGCTTTTAATTTGCGACCTCATTTTTTTTTTTTTAATAGCGAAACAAAATCCATTTGCAATAACTTTCAAAGCATGACAGATACCAAACTACCAAATGAGTATTTTGAAATTCGACGGAAACTCTACATTTACGCGAAGTAAAACATGCAGCTGATTTTCCTGTGTAGATTCCAACGGTGTTGCATTAGTGTGGTCAGAACAGGCCGTGTCATGATAACAAGCAAATCCCAAAGTCTCCGCAGCTTGAAAGGAAGGGAATTTTTTCTCCCTCGCACAAAGTGCGTCCGGGTACAGCAGCACTCCCTTCGGGTAGCTCCCTTCGGAGCAGAGACTCAGAGAGCCGGGCTGCATCCATCTGACAGCGGCGCTGGAGCTCCTGGCTCCCAGTCGCTGCAGCAGAGAAGAGAGCACAGACGACCCAGCGGGGCTTTGTACTGCCTCAGCCCGCAAGTGCCCCACTCGCGCATCGCTTACACTCACTCGGGTTTGCCCGGCGCAAGGTCGAAGGGTCTGGCTAGTGCTGTCTTCCTTGTGCCCAGGGAGGAGAGGAGAACCAGAAATGGTGAGCCCTGACCATCTCTACTGCCTGGGTTCTCAAGTGCATGGAGTCTAAGAGGGCAATACCAACAGTGGCGGGGGCCGCGAAGAAAGCAGCCTCTTCAGATGACCTCCCTGAAGGGAACACCGCCCGCTTGGTATGTTTGATTGAAAAATCTATCCGATGCCCTATAAACACACGTTGGGTGTATAAAGTGAAATACTGACAAACTTTGTCAGGAAAATGCCACCTTAAAGCCCTGGATCATCGCCTGAAGCTGCTCCATCAAGCAAAACCTTTTTATAAAGCATCTATTGTTGTGACTGTTTTGAATAAAACTGTTTACAACATTAGAGAAAAGGCATATAAAAACCAGCTGTTCGGTACAAGAGAAAACCTTCCAACATTTTCATTTCAACTCTCTATACTTTTTTAAAATTCAAATGAGATAATGTTTGATTAATTTCGTGGTGTCCTTCAAAGCCAAGCAAATGCCTACATGACGTGATACACAGCAGAGACGTCAAGTGCCCCCTCCCTCTTGCATTCAGAAGCATTTGGAATAAACTTTAAAACCCTGTGCCTTCTTTAGACATCACTGAAAGGATCTCCTCCTTTGTCTTCATAGGTCTGTGAGTTAATTTTGCATAGAAAGCGAAAGCTTTTCTGAGCTTCGCACAAGGGCTCCAGATAGGGTTTATGATGTTTTCTAATAAAATAAAAGCTGAAGACCACTTAAGCATTTTGCGGGTTTTCTTCTGATCAGTCAATGCAGCAGAACAAGCTCAACTAACCATGTGAGTCTCTGACCTAAGTGCTTCTCCAACACATAATTTCATACCAATACGTACTGTGCTCGCAGACCAAACCCCACAGAGTGGTCATCGCATATGGTCAGGTAGTATCTTTTCCTCATTGACTGTTATAAGAAAATCCGTTGTAGGGGCACCTGAGTGGCACAGCGGTTGGGCGTCTGCCTTCGGCTCAGGGCGTGATCCTGGCGTTATGGGATCGAGCCCCACATCAGGCTCCTCTGCTGGGAGCCTGCTTTTTCCTCTCCCACTCCCCCTGCTTGTGTTCCCTCTCTTGCTGGCTGTCTCTATCTCTGTCAAATAAATAAATAAAATCTTAAAAAAAGAAAAAAGAAAATCCATTGTAATCTCAACGTGGGTTCAGTAACACAAGAGCTCCTGTAAATGCTCAAATCAGCTGGAGACATCTTCCTACAGCTGCCGGGTTGGCTAGTGCAAAAGATGTTGCCTCTATCAGTAGCCTCTGCTATTTGTCCAAAGTGCACTGCCTAAGGATGGCAAAGAAGATCCCTGCGTGAAGCTGCCAGGGCAAGATTCAAGAGTCAAATAACATCCATGCTATTTCTAATTGCAGAACTGAGGTAGGAGTCATTAGTGCAAAAGATAAAGTGATCAGATTTGCAGTGGTCCAGACACTGAGTAAACGGAATAGGGGTTGGAAAGCCCAGCCTTTTGTTGTTAGCATCAGCAACCACAGACATTTAGTGAGAAAGGGCATAAAGCCTGGGCCCTGCCCTCCAGGGTCATCTAGTCGGGGTGCTGAGGAACATAAAGAAAACCTTTAGTGGCCTGTTGTTCCCTTATCCTTTGTGAGTAGTTGCAAAAGGGCTGAAGTGCCATCCCTAATGGGCAAACCAAGGCTGTTTGGGCCTATTGTTTGAGGTGTTCCTTGAGAATTGTTCATCCTGATGTCAAGACTGGCTTGGCAAGTTTCTCAAGGTTACTGAGCCCCTGGGCACTCTTTGTGTATCCAAGTTAAAGCTGCTCAGAGTGAGTTTAAAGTGCTCTTGACCTGTGGGATAGTGTGTTCATGCGTCCTGATGACCATCTAGGTGGTACAAGCTCCTTCTTCATGGCACCTGGTCCCATTCCAGCTCCTTTGTTTCTTTGGGGCACAGAAGTCTTGGGTTCATTACTGATCTACATAGATGGAATTCTAGCTCTATCCTTGTTCTGCCACATTTAAATTTTTTTTTTTTAAGATTCTATGTATTTATTGGAGAAAGAGACAGAGATAGCGAGAAAGAGAGCAAGAGCAGGGAGGAGAGGGAGAAGCAGGCTCCCTGCTGAGCAGGGAACTCAACACAGAGCTCAATCCCAGGACGCTGGGATCATGACCTGAGCCGAAGTCAGACACTTAACCAACTGAGCCACCCAGGTGCCCCTCTATCCTGGTTCTGCCACATTTGAATTTTATCTGATACCCTCCCCATCACCAAAATCTGCTACCTTAAAATGGTGAATGTTGCCATGTAAATTATACTTCAATAAACCTAACTTAAGAGAAAAATCCATCTTTGAAGCTTTAAATTATCTCAGTAGCCCTCCCTCAAGGCTCTGACTCTACAGGATGTAAACCACACAGACATTGGTCAGTAGGTTCTAGTAGGTGGCAAGCCTGCGTTTTCCTTCCTTTCAATCGATGGAGACTTGGTGGCTTTGGGAAGAAAAGAGACACCTTGTGGTATCTCATGATGCAGTTCTTCATACCTGTTTTTCAGTTGGGTCATGATGAGATAAGTCCAAGGAGTCCTGCATCAGCCTTTCTGGATGGGGCTAGGCCTGAACCACAGAACATCCCAGGGAATGGCTGGACATCAGATGCCTACAACTGGATTTCTCTTTTCCATACTAATATTTGATTACAATTTTCCTTTGCAAAATTCACCTATGTTTTTTGGCTTTTTCAGATGCACAGCTATTTATGAATGCAGAAGCAAGTAAAGAGGTTAAAAGAGGTTAAAAATACAATGAAAAGACAGACAGGCATTGTTGTGATGGTTAAATGTGATAACATAAGTGCAGAGCTTAACTTTATGTTAGCTGAGAGTAGGTTCTGAATAAATGCCAGTTATTAGTAATGTCATTATTGTGTTTAGAACCTGTTAGATAGAGTCCTCTGCAGCAATTATCTGATACAGTAGAGCATCTGTAAGGGGGTATATGGGAGAAATCCTCAATCCTTTTCCTAAAAGCTTTTTGGTAACTGGAATAAAAGTAAAAGGAAACCTATGAATGTGATGAATTTTTACCAAGGTTGATTTATGACAGAAATTGACTTTTCCCTAAGGGAAGACATTTCTTTTCTTCTTCTTCTTCTTCTTCTTTTTTTTTTTAAGATTTATTTATTTATTTGAGAGAGAGAGACAGTATACGGGGGAGGGGCAGAGAGAGAGAAGGAGTGAAAACATCAAGCAGACTCTCTGCTGAGTGCAGAGCCCAAGGTGGGGTTCAGTCCCACAACACCCATGCCAAAATCAAGAGTCGGACACTTAACCAACTGAGCCACCCAGGCACCCTCCTACAGGTAGACATTTTTTTGTCAGACCAACATATCTATTCACATAAAAGAAAAAGGAAAAAATCATTTGAATCTGATGCCAAAGTACAGCCCCCTTTTTATTTCTTTAAAACCTGACTTAAGAGGAACCAAGAGAAATGTGCAGTAGGCTGTCCCTAGCATGGTCCCCAAAGATCCCCACTTCCTGTTATCCACACTCTTGTGTAATCCCTTCCCTTAAGGTTGGGCTGGACTTATTCATCTGCTTCTAACAATATGGCAAAAATGATGAGATGTCATTTCCAAGATTTGGTAGTAAAAAGACTGTGCCTTTTATCTTGGGCTCACTCTCTCTCTTTCCCTCCCTCTCTCCCTCTCTGATAATTTGCCTTGGGGAAAGCCAGGTGTAAAGTTATAAGGTAGCTTTGTGGAGAGACTCATATGGTGAGGGATAGAGACCTGCCAATAACCATGTGAGTGAGCTTGGAACCCCTAGCCCCAGTTGAACCCTCAGATGAGACCACAGCCCTGAGGAATAGCTTTACTGAAACCTTATGAAAGACCTTGAGCCAGAGACCCCAGTAAAGCTGTTTCTAGATTCTTGACCCACAGAAACTGAGATAATAAATGTTTGTTGTTGTAAGCCACTGAATGTCAGGGCAGTTTGTTACACAGCAATAGATAACTGATACAAGAGGTTACATAATTAGGAGCATACATTCCCCCCCTTCCCCCTTATTCTAAGGCAAATACTGGCATAATTTCTAGCACAAGGAAGGAGGGCTTCATAACAAATAACCATAGTCTTGAGCGTTGAATGTATGCTCATTCATGCTACTAAAAATTACTAATGGATTTTTTTAAGTCTTTAAAAATATTGTGGCAGTTGGGGGAGGTTGGTGGAGCTCCTAAAAATCATGTCATATGAAGACTGAGGTGATATGGGTGCTGTCTTTTAGAATGTGAGTGGAGCTGTGTGGGAATAGACATGTTTCCCTTGTTCTATGTGACCCTGAAGGGTAGAGCAAAATGCAATGACTGGAAGTTACAGGCAAGCGGGTTCTGGCCCCACTGAATTTTGCTTGTATTTCCACAAAACACTAAGAATAAAAGTCATGTCAACTGTTTGACCCTAAAAATTAGATCTACATTTGAAGGTTATCTGCAAACAATGAAAATGCTACTGTCTGCGTAAGCTGGAATTGTGGGTGATTTTTTTAAAGTTATTATTTTTCCAAATTATTCTTTACGTCGTTATATTGTCTTTGCAATTAAAATGAAATGTATTACAGGAAAAGAATGCTACACACTTCGTATTGTGAGAACATTTCCTGTTTTGGTTTGTTACTGTGTCTCAGGCTGACTATCTCCTTTCTTCACAGAGAAAAGTCTGATGATCCCAGGCAACACCCTTTCTTCAAAACCATCAATTTTGCTCGCCTGGAAGCTGGCCTAGTTGAGCCCCCATTTGTGCCAGACCCTTCAGTGGTTTATGCCAAAGACATCGCTGAAATTGAAGATTTCTCTGAGGTTCGAGGAATCGAATTTGATGATAAAGATAAGAAGTTCTTCCAAAGATTTGCAACAGGTGCTGTCCCTATAGCATGGCAGGAAGAGATTATAGAAACGGGACTGTTTGAAGAATTGAATGACCCCAACAGGCCTGCAGGTTGTGGGGATGGTAATTCATCCAAGTCTGGTGTGTGTTTGTTATTATAAGTTGTTCTCTCCACCAGATGGGCAGCAGGAATCTCAGCTGACATAATCCTTGAATGTTCCTAACACATGAAAATCTGTTGAATGAGGACTGATCAATCAGGAGGGGCATTTCAGCCATAGAACAGTTCAAAGGACAGGTGAGCTCACCACTAGGACACATTTTTCTCCCCTCCCTTCACCCTCCCTTTCCCCTCCTTCTCGTCTCCCTTTCCCCTCCTCTCTCCCTTTCTCTCCTCTCTCCTTCCCTTCCTCCTCTCCTCTCCTTTCTTCTCCTCTCCTTTCCTTCTTTATCTCTCTCTCTTTCCCCCCACCTCTTTCTTCTTTCTCTCTTTTTTCATAAAGATGAGTAAAAAGTCTCAGTTTTCACTGAGGCCTGGGAAAAGGAACACTCAGGTTTATTTTGATAAACTAAAACCATGAGCCCTCCACCATCATGTCCCTGAAAATTACACAAAGTCCTAGGAATAGAGAATGGAACGTTGTGGTATACTCAGAAAATGAGCATTTGCAATTCTTGGTAAATAATCATTTTAGTTTTGCTTTGTTTATATCCTTTCTTCCCTTCATCTTTCAGTATTTCTTCTGCTTCTGTACTTATAAAAAGGACTTGGGAGCTGGAAATAAATGTTCCTGATATTCTCCCCCTAAAAAGGAGTGGATTGTAATTTTTGGCAATATTTTAAATTACAGAATAATTTTTAATTTACTGAGAGTCTCTTTTTCATATTTTTGAAATATTTTACCATTATAATGTTGAAGCATTTTAAATGGAAATATTCACAAGATCTGGGAATTAAGGTATTCTGTAAGTTGAGTCCTTTAGATAACATGCTACAGATTGCTTACATATGCCTTGGTTCCCAAACTTTGCCGAACTTTAGAATCACCTAGGGATCTTTTAAAAATACCAATGCCTGACTCCTAACCCCAGATTTTAATTGATCGGGGATGCAGCCTGGGCATCTAGATTTCCAAGAGCTCCCCAGGTGCTTCTGATGTGCAAGCACGTTTGAGAACCACAGCCATGTCTGCTGAAACGCTGTTATGTACGGGTTCTTGTTTTGATTGCTCCAAGTTTCAATTATACATTTGACAGCCACTTTTCAAATACCCCAAAAAACATGTAATTTTGGCAATTGCAGTATATATGAAACTGAACATCATCTGTATTCATCTTGTAGACTTTCCTGTCCTTGTACGCTTTAGTTCTTCACACATACCTTGTGAAGTAGATTCTTGGCTATTTCAAGACCTGAAGGAGAAATACAGCCTTTGGCAGCTGATTTGAACAAATGGTAGCCCTCAAGTGGCTGCCCAGCCAGCACTTTATTGTAGAATTAGCACTTCTCAAGAGCACAGCCAAAGTGAAAATTCTAAGGGTGCAAAAAAATATTTTGGACACAATCATAAATCTGAAGTGATTATACTTAAAGAAAAAAGGCGGGGGGCACCTGGCTGGCTCAGCAGGTAGAGCATGTGACCCTTGATCTCTCGGGGTCGTGAGTTCAAGCCCCATGTTGGGCATAGAGCTTACTAAAAAAAAAAAAAATAATAATAATAAAATGAAATTTTAAGAAAGGATTTTAAAAAAAGATGTATGTGTGCATAAGGAAATCTCACTAGTGCCAGTGGGGACAAACCTGGCTGAAATCATTCTAAAAGTTTTATTCCTTGAGTACGGGAGCCAAGAGTTGCAAAAACACTGGTCCAAAAATATTTGGTTAACTGGAACCCAGCCAACAGTAATCCTCAACTACAAGACAGCATTAGCCAGACCCTGCATAGTAAGAAGTAAGAAATCCTCTGGGACTGGAGTCCCGGGTTAGTGCATCTGCTCCTCACCCTCCTGCTCCTTCTCTGTCCTCAGCAAGCTCTTGATGCTCCAAATCCTGCCCTGGAGATACTGCAGAGTCCCGGGTCATCAAAGCAGATACAGGTGTGTCCAGCAAATTCTTTTTCCTAAGGCAAGAAAGTAGATTAAAATTTGATAAAATTCATAACAAGTCTATTTTAACAAAAAACAAATTCACAATGAACAAATCCAATTAACCAGAGCATTCCAAGAGTAAAGGTCTTAGTATTTAGCTTTATAATTAGACATTTAAAAGTAATGTCTTATTGCATTGGTTCCTTAACGTGCGTGTCTACTGCTTTTGATAAACTTTAATACAAATCTGTGTTTCATTTCTTAGAACTAACTCAGGAAAGTAATTGAATAAGATAACTATATTCAAACAATCCCCAAGTAAATACGTGTTGAGCTAAGTTACACCTTGAGCCCTATCCTGGACATTTGGGGGACACCATAGAAAAATAAGAAAACTGTCTGAGAGGGGGTATATGGTGTAGGGTATAGAATGCAGACTCCTGTCATTGTTATTATTCACATTTTAAATGAGAAACTTGGGTGCCTTGGTGGCTAAGTCAGTTGAGCATCTGACTTTTGATTTCAGCTCAGGTCATGATCTCAGGGTCATGGGATCGAGCCCCTCATCGGCCTCTGTGGTCAGCAGGCTCTGCTTGGCATTCTCTCTCTCCCTCTCCCTCTGCCCTCCTCCCCTGCTCCCTCTCTCCCTCTAAAATTACTAAATAAATCTTTTAAAAATGAGAAGCTGAAGCTCAGAGATGTTCTGTAGCTTGTCCAAGGTCACACAGCTTTTCAGGGGTGTTGCAAAGACTAGAAATAATGTATATGAAGCACATAGCACATGACTTGCATATAGTAGGGGCATAATAAATTGAAGACTATAGTCAGTAAGTAGCAGCTGGTCAAGTGATTCTAGGTCAGGAAACAAACTTGTAAGAGCTAAACTTGGCCACCTTAATTAAAAGTTCCAAAGGAGGTGAGAGAAGGAAGAGAGCTGGGTCCTGGGGAGCAGTTTAAAAGGAAAGTTTTTATGCACAACGAAAGAAAAAACTAATTAAAATAAATGGAGACATTGGAGTCCATCCCAGGCCCCATCATCACCACATGCTAGGTACAGGACCCACCTGGGCCACATCAGAGTGAAGGGGGCTTCTGGCTACAAGAGTGGGGCATGTGAGAGACAGAACTGATGGGGAGATTAAATACCACAGATGGAGAGAAATAAGTGAATGCAGGGCCATCTGCCCAGGTCGTGGGTGGGATTCAAGGAAAGACTTAAGACAAAACCAGATGTCTCAGCAAAGGGAGAAAGTGATTTTTGAAAGGGGATGATGCTTGCTTATTTTCCAAAAGTGAAAATGAGCTTACGTTTTTATAGAAAAGTTTCATAAACATAATGAAACATCAGGGGAAAGGAACACATCTATGAGTGAGGTATTCAGACTAAGAAGAACCAGAGTGAAGTCGTCTTTATTCTTCCCGTTTGTCAGGAGTTATCTGGAATGTTTGTTTCCTACAGGAGGAGGTGGATAAGCTGCGGGAAGGGATATAGAGGTGCCCTGAAAGCAGAAGGTACGCATGAGGCTTTCATAGAAAACAGTGAATTACTGAGTTTAAGACTGCACACCACAAAGAGTTAAAAAATATTCTCAATTGTTTATTTTCAAGATCAGATTTAAGATGTTTTTCATTTAGGTGACCAGGCATGGAAGTGACAATTCAATTAATTGGGGTTCTTAGAAATTGCATGTCTTGAAATCATGAGAGTCTACCAGATCAATTTTTAAAGGTTATTATATTGTATGTATCATTAGGGCAGTTTAGTAATAAGACGATTTATTGTTTGTAAATTGTTTGGACGTGAAAACAAGTGAAAATACATAATCCGTGCTTCTTAAAGAGTTGTCCTGGGCAGTTTTAAATTTTAAGAATTGAAAAAAAAAAAGATACAAGGAAAAAAATAAATGTAAGAATGGGGGGGGGGTCCTGGGAAGAATATCATTTTAGCCATTTTGATGATCAAAAAAATTTTCAAAAACTTACTGTGTTTTCTTGGATCATCTAGGAAAAATAATTGCAGTTATTTAAGTTTTAGTTATTTGTTCAATACATATTGCTACCTGCCGTGTGCCAGGCTCCGTTTTGGTTTGGGGAGAGATGCTGGGTTTTCTCCCTTCAGGATTTTTAGATTGGAAAGTGGTTTTGTTGCCCCTGTGTGTCAGTAAACCTTTGTATCTCTCTGGGTAGAGATGAATTTTGTTCTTCCCACTTTTTCTCAAGTTTTCTGTACTGAACACATTTTTATTTTAAAAATCAGGGAAAAGTATATTATTTATAGCAGTTCAGGGCTCATCATAGTTGGACCTGGATGTGTGGGGCATGCCCAGGCTGGCTCTGGCAATACTCAGTCCCTGAGGACCCCTTTCTGGCTGACAGGTATGAGCCTGGATCCTGGAGTAAAGACCTGGACTCCTGGTCTAAGCCAGCAGAGTCTCCCTGGACAGAGCCAGCAATTGGTGCCTAAGGTTGGGCCAGATTATTGGTTCCACAATCTAGACCATGAACTGTGGTGGTCTGTGGTGAAGGTGTTACCAAACCTCAGAGAAATAAAAGCAAGTACTACAATGCAGCAAAGTTTCTCATGCACTATTCACTTCAAAATATTTTTTTTTTAAAGATTTAATTTATTTATTCGACAGAGATAGAGACAGCCAGCGAGAGAGGGAACACAGGCAGGGGGAGTGGGAGAGGAAGAAGCAGCCTCATGGTGGAGGAGCCTGATGTGGGGCTCGATCCCATAACACCAGGATCACGCCCTGAGCCGAAGGCAGACGCTTAACCGTTTTGCCACCCAGGCGCCCCACTTCAAAATATTTTTTTATGCAGCAGCTATTTCTGCCGTGGTTCCTATCCCCGTGCTTTAGTAAAATCACCTTTGCACCAATATATATATATATATATATATATATATATATATATATATATAATGACGCATATAATATCTTTTATGATATTAAAATTGGAGACCCTCTGACCATCCCTCAAATTTTTTTTTTTTTTGAAATTTTACGGACCCGTGAGATCTCAAATCTGGGAGCCCCTGGACCAAATGACCTTGAAGGGAGCTCTGATTGTAAGGAAACATTTGTGCTTCAGTGGAAAACTATGCATTGCCTGGAGGAGGATATGCAAACTTCTTCTGTAAAAGACCAGAGTGTAAATATTTTAGACTTTGGAAATGGTAACTACTTATCTCTACCTTTGTAATAGGAAAGCAGCCAAAGATAATGTGTGAAGGAGTAAGTATGGCCGTGTGCCAATAAAGTTTTATTTATAAAAAGCCAGTAGTAGGACTAGATTTGGCCCACAAACAGTAATTTATTGATCCTAGTCATAAATTATCTTACTACTAACTGACGAGGTTATCTGACTCTAAAGGAGCTATTTTACGACTCTATAAACTAGATAACTAAAGGGAATGCAAAATAATTCTTGTCTATAGACCTGCAAATGACCTCACCGCCCCCCCCCCCACCGCCTCCACACCCCTACCGCCGCCCCCACCCCCCCCTGCAGTAGTTGGTCAGGGCTAAGATAACAAAGTATTGCAGACTAGGTGCCTTGAAAACCAGAAATATATTATCTCACTGTTCTGGAGGCTCCAAGTCCAAGATCAAGGTGTCAGTGCGGTTGATTTCTTTTGAGGCCTCTCTGCTTGACTTCTACAAGACTATCTTCTCCTGTCTGCCCAGGAGATCTTCCTTCTGTGGGTCTCTGTGTCCTAATTTCTTCCTATAAGGACACCAGTCATATTGGATTAGGGCCCATCCTAATGACCTCATTTTAATTTAATCACCTCCTTAAACACTCTATCTCCAATACAGTCACAGTCTGAGGAACCGGGGGTTACGACTTTAACATAGGAATTTTGAGAGGTACAACTCAGCCCAACACCCCCTAAACCAGTTTTATGTTTATTTGCTCATTCATTTCAACATTCCTTTATTGCATACAGATGTATGCTTTTCATTACTCTTTTCAACTGGTTGTAATACCAGTTTCCTCATGAATGAGTTAAATAAAAACCTTTAACATGTATTCATTTTTATTTCTGTATGGCAGTCATGATTTTACTTTTTTTTTTTTTTTTTTTTTGGAGGATTATCCATTGACAAAACCCAGAATGTCATAATACCATCAAAGAACCTGAGGCATATTTTTGAAATTCTGCTTCCATTAACAGAAGTTCTCATCAAGAGCCCTTTCTCTTTTTTTCTATTATGAAACACACAGCAGAAAGAAGCTCCCCCAAATAGGGGGCTGGTGGGAATGGTGGCAAGCCCAGAAAGCAGCTAGCATTTCCCCAGCAGTTTGGTTGAGGTGCGTGGGGACAGCTGACTAGTATATATTTTTAAACCAATTCTCCTCGCCCTGCCTCTCCCATCTGCACCGCCAGTTGTCAAGTACATTCCTGCCGTGACCATATTTCCTGCATGCCGCAGGAGACGCTGTTGGGGAAAGAGGCAGAGAGGAGAAAGCCGGGAGCCAGAAGAACCAAGGACCGCTTCAGAGGTTCACCTGCTAGTACACAGTGTGCTGAACCACTGAGGCCGTCAATGCAAACATGCAGTCCAGAGACACACCCAGCGGGAGGCACCATGTTCAAGTCCCTGTACCAACAACTCCCCGGCAAGGTTTGCCAGGTCAAATGCAGGATGTCCAGTTACATTTGAACTGCAGAAAACAAACTAATTTTTTTTCTAGTATCATTAGTTCCCCAATGTTGCACCAGACATACTTACACTAAAAAATTATCTGTTGTCCATGAGTATAGATAATCAAGTAAGCATAGTCTGTGGTCAGAACTAGAGAAAATAACAGGAAAACTAGCCCAGCTCAAGTGAGGGCTCCACCTGCGTTTGCCCAAATCTATCAATTCTGTCCTCCAATACAGCTTCTGCAAATTTGTTTTGGCCGCTCCACATGTGTGCTTGCTCCCACTCGAGGAGTTGGCCAGGCGGTGTTGCCAGCATCACCACTACTGCTTCCAACAATAATAATAATGCAATAAAAGTTTCCATTTGCTGAGCACCTACTATGTGCTGGGCACTGTACTTGGCATTTTTTTGTGTATTACTCCCAAGGCTCACAGTCATCCTGTGAAGTAGGTATTCTTTTCTGCATTTTATTGATGAAGAAAAGAAAGCTCCAGAGGTTAGTAGGCTTCTCCAAGTACACAGTTAAGTGCTGAGTAAACCCAAGTCCACCTGACAACTCTTGGCTCTGAGGTCATTGGTTTCCCGAGTAGGAACTGCCTCTGTCCCTGTTCCCTGAAATGTCTCCTGTGGGGCTCAAAGCAGACTTAGAGGACCAAACTGAAGGAAGAAATAATTTCCAAGAAATATTCTTTGGTCCCTAGATGGAGTAGCGGGGCTGAGACTAGAGTGAGGTGAGCAAGGCACCCTGGGCACAATATTTAAGGCAGCGCTCAGTCTCAGGAGCACACAAGTGTAGCATGGAGACGTGCACAAAAACCGAAAGTGAACGCTCCAGTCTCGTAACTTGGACCTTGCGTTTTACTCACCCAACTTCTGGTCCTATGGGCTAATGGCTCGGGTGTCGATATTTAGAAAAATCTTTATGAAACTATACTTCTTTATTTCTTCGTCTCCTCAAAAATAACCATATACGTTCATTCCTTCAACAAATATTAATTCAGGGTTTACCACGTACTAGGCCTGTGGTAGGAGACAGGAATTGAGCCCAAGACAGACCATGCCCATCCTGAATATTTCCCCCTTTGGCTGGATATCTTCATGAGCCAATGTGAATCAATAATTTTTCCTGCTTCTCTGTAGGTGAGGCCAAGGAGCATAATGCCTAGGGGGAGTTAAGAACCAGAATCCAGTTCTCCCTCTTCCTTTCCTCTTTATAAGAATTTCTCCCAGGTTTATGCTTTAAAATCCTTGTTCTTAAAAAGCTGTGCAATTAGGACTTGTTAACTCCTTATTACATCTCCCTTAAAGTGGAAAGTTACAGGCAGGCTAAAAGACACATCCAGACTGGATCCCGGTGAATGTTTTTTTAATAAATGCCAGTGGAATGCAGGGGAGAAGGCTGCTTGGGTACATGTCATAACTGGTAACAAGGCAGACAATGGTGAAATAGCAACGCAACCGAACAAGCATTCGGATGCCCTTGTCCGCGCCCCGCTTCGTGGGGAGTGGTGTGCCCTCCGGCCCTCGCCTTTGCTTAGTTATGTTCCGGGCTAGGCCCGTAAAACAGAAGAGCAGATACTGCGGGGCAGAACTTTGCCCAGGCATGTGGAATTTTCACTGTTTTTATTACTTTATGTGTCTTTACTGGCAACATTTCATAGTCCAGCGTTTGATCAATTCCGTCACTTAGTTCTGACATGCAGTGTATGGACTGTCCAGTCATCTTGCCTCTCCCTCCCACAGTCCACTCTCATCACTTTGTCACTTGCCCTGCACTACTCCACCATGTGTGGCGATGCACAAAGGATGTGAAATAAATCCCTCCGTTTGATTTTGGAAGAGGAGTTTAAGACGGTAGAAACCATTAACCGACATCTGGATTCTCTGAAAATTTAAGTGATCTACTGTATCTGCTCACCTTCTCCCACCCACCACCTCCCCCCACTCTTTTTTTTCCCTGTAGCAGAGAAAGCTCAGCTAATTCATCTCAGATGTTTTATGAAGTTGAGAATTTTCTTGTGTGTAACACTGGAGATGCATAGAAGGAACCCATTGCTTTTCACCTCCCTTGCATGGTGACTGTCCTGCCAGTACAAGTGACTATAGGCCAATATTACTCCACACGAGGAACAAGGAACAGTGGAGAAGACAATGAGTAAAATGCAATTCTAACTCAAAGTTTACTTTCAGTTATACTTCCACACCAAAACTGACTTGGGGAGAATGTATGTGAAAAGTTTCCTTTGCAAAAAATTCCAGAGGGAATGTTTGACTAGTTCTTCCCTGTTTGGAAGGTAGCAGACTACTGCAATACTGTGTCATCAGGACAGACCTGCACTTGGCCCCATGGCATACTGGAACGGACGGTGCGCACCTCTTCTTAACTCCACTTTCAGCCTCACCTGACCTCACCTTGGTAGCTTGAATTAGGCCACCGTGGGTAGATCTGCAACCCAAAAAACAGCAAATCCTACAATTCAGGGTTTGTTTTCCTAGAGAGCGGGTTGTTAAGCATTTACCAGCACTTCACTGACTTGCCCCTGAAATAAACTGTGGTTGGTTAGTTGTGACTCTGTCCAGAATCTGGCAAGGTCTACCCCAAGATTGGTTCCATTTTTAGGAGGTAGACAAGGTTGTAGGGGAGAAACCAACTAGAGTCACAAGGCACAGCCCATGGAAGATATTCACCAGACAGAAAGGCTAAGAAATGCTGGGGAAAGCTGGATACAAAGCTACCAATATCTAAAAGATGAGAGTAAGAGAACATGAAAGCCAGGGGCAAGCGCCAGAAACAGAACAACCACCAAAAAAGAAACAAATACAGAGATAGGAAAATGGACTGAGTGGTCTCTAAACTCACTCCAGAAATTTTACATAATGTCCTGATAGCTTGAATCATCACTCCACAGTGGGGGTTCATTAAAAGTGTGATGAAGCTCATGTTGGCATCCGATTCATTTGATTAAAATTACTTCACATTAGTGGGATCTGCCACCTCTTCCATATGCACTGATTTAAAGCAAACATGATTCATTTACCTGCAAAAATATAAAACAGAGAGAGTTACAAGTGCCCCCCATAGGCTCTTGAGAAAGACTTCCTTCTAATGAGAATTCTATCCTTCAGGCATAAACACCACCCCAAGCACCTGCCACAAACCTAAGCCATAGACCACCCCCCCAAAACCTGCAATTATGAGCTGCTGGGCTACTGAACATCACTGAGAAAACATTAGTATTCCCTCCTGCCCTGAAGTTCCCCCTTCTAAAAGTTCTGAGATTGGACGATCAGGTATTGGAGTGTGTGGTAGGCTGAATAATGGCCCCAAAAGATATTCATGTCCTAATTCCCTATAAATGCCATATGGCAAAAGGGACGTTGTAGATGTGATCAATTTAAGGACCTTGAAATAAGGAGATGATCCTTCATGAATAATCACAACTCTCCTTCTAAGAGGAGGAATTGGTCAGAGAAAACTGCGATGCAGAGAAGCTGATGCCACTGGTGGAGTCATGCACACAGAAGGAAAGGGAAAGGGCCACAAGCTGAGGAATAAAGGAAGTCACCAGAGACTAAATAAAGCAAGGAAATGGATTCTCCCCAGATCCTTGAGAAGGAACCAGCCCACAATCAATACCTTGACTTTTAGCCCAGTGAAACTTTTGGATTTGGGATTTCTGGCCTCCAGAACTATAAGAGAATAAATTTGTGTTATTAATTTTGTGGTAATTTATCACAGCAGCCATAGGAAACTAATACAGGGTATAACATATTTTTCCAGCCTTGGAATTAAAGAATTTTCTGAGGGCTTAAGAGAGGTAGGAAAACACAAGGTTAAATTATTCTACAAAAGGATAACTATGAATTTTACTAATGAGTAGACTATGTTCCCTGTTCTCCATACCTGACCTTGACCCTGCCCCAGGCCTTCTACCTTTTAGGCCTTTTTAGAGGAAAGACATGAGCGGAAGGAGAAAGGAGTTATATGTCAGCCTACCCCAAACCATCTCTCCTTCCTTGCATGCAGATGCCAAATATTTCTGAGGGAAGCTACCTGCCCTTACCTAGAGGATGAATTCTGATCCGTCTTTTTGCCAGTAATTGGTCTAGGCATGGTCATGTGACCTCACCCTGGCCAATGAGCGTAAACAGCTGCTTGTTGGACTGTTTTTAGATGGATTTTTTGGCCTAATTAAGAGAGCCACGTGAAAGCAAGCCATTTTGACCCCTTCCTTTTTTTATGCTTGTCGTCTTATAAGAGGATAATGATGCCTTGCCCTGGGGCAGCCATCTGCGATCATAGGCTTGAAAGCAAGAGCTAACACACAAGGGGGCAGAGATGCAAGATGGAAGGACCTGGGTTCTTGATGACATCACTGAGCTGTCACACCTACTGAGTGACCTTCCTTCTTTCAGACTTCTTAAGATCGTAGCCTTGGGATGCCTGGGTGGCTCAGTCAGTTGGGCGCCTGCCTTTGGCTCAGGTCATGATCCCGGAGTCCTGAGAGTAAGAGAACATGAAAGCCTTGCTCGGCAGGGAGCCTGCTTCTCCCTCTGCCTGCTGTTGCCCCTGCTTGTGCTCACTCTCTCTCTCTCTCTCTGACAAACAAATGAGTAAAATCTTAAAAGAAAAAAAAGGGGGGGGGGAATCCTTAAAAAAAAAAATCATAGCCTCTTTAGAGTTTAGATTCGCACTGACAGTTGAGTTTCTGATTACTTGCTGCCAAACATGTTTAAAGATTAGAAGAGGGAAGGAAAGAAGAAAGAAGGGAAGGCAGAGGAATGCGTGTTAACCTTTGCAGAAGTGAGTTGTCAAGTCTACAGTAGGCTGCTGCCAGAACCCCAAAAGTGAGAGTCCCCAAAGTGGCCTGGAGGACTTCCTGTGGGGTCGGGGGCACCCAACACACCTTTGGCTAGTCAAGCTGCATCTGTGCACTGCCTGCTTGCCACAAATCCCTTCTCAAACCCTGGGGCCAGTTATCCAAGCGACAGACAGTGTTACTTAGGGCACCAGCACCAAAACCATGAGAAAAACATGTGATGATAGCCAGAGTAGTCATAGGAAAAATTAATTTTTTTTAACTTTCTTACCCTAATCCAGAAATTGATGTGATTTGGACTTGGATTGCATATGGTAAGAGGCGCGATGTTTTTGGTGCTCCAACTCTCAAACAACGAAATCACAGAGTGATGCATTGTACCAGCCCTAGGGCCAGGCTGCTTCGGTTTGAATCCTAGTTCTGTTACTCACTGGTTGTATGACCAGGGGCAAGTTGCTTGGGTATTTTTGGTCTCAATTTCCCTATCTCTAAAAAGGTAATGATGCTAGTAATAGCACCTACCTCCTAGGGTTATGAGGCTTAAATTCGTATTAACATATAACATTTAGACAGTGCCTGGCGCAGAGCAGATGCTGTATGTTTATAAATTGCTGCTGTTATGATTATTGTTACTGTTAGAACCTCTAAATATCTCAGCATGGTCCCCTTGGTCACAGGGAAATGACTGGACGCAAGGTCCATCAGAGCCTCCCCCTGGTTGTATGACTGAGACCTATGGAACCTCTCCCTCCCTTGCTGAGAGGCTGTGAGTAAATGTGCCTGGGACTCAGGTCAGTAGCATGACAGTAACAAGCCCGAGGCCCTAGGGACGCTCTGCATCCATCAGCCACCTTCACCTCTCCCTGCACTCCAGTGGGATCACAAGAACCAGCTGTTCCCCACATTCACTTGTCAGAGGTGGGTTTCTGACACTTGCACCAGAAGCTAGTCTTGACTGAGATCTCAGTTTGCCTGATGAAGAGCTGGCCTAGGTCTGTGCAGAATTGCTCTTACTTGCTCCTGATACGATTAAAAATGGCAATGCTCTGGACCACTATGAATATTGAACTAATTTTCTTATTATTTGGCCTGTAGTTGGAATGAAATGAAAAATAATTCCTTTTATACAGTCTTGAAAAAAATTTTAAGTAGTTTTTTCCTATTAAATACAGAAGATGAAACAAAATTGGTCATAAGCTAATAATTGCTGAAGTTGATGGGCACATGGCCATGGGGGGCATGGGGGTGGAGTAGGTATCACAATTCTTTCTCTTTTTATGTTTTAATTTCTCCAAAACAAACAGTTCAGAAAAAAGCACATGTTCATTGTATAAATTTGGTTAAAAAAAAAAAAAGGAAAATACCAATCAGTATCTTGAGATTAGCACTATTCATATTTTGGTGGATAGATTTAGTGAACTGGTAATAGATTTGGTTCATTTGATGGATTTTTGGTGGATCTATCTATCTATCTACATCTATATCGGTTTTTAACCTTCTGGGGTCATAATGTATATATTATTTGATAATCTGTTTTTTCATTAACAATATATTGTAAGCATCTTGCCATGTCAAAAAAAATTCCTTGTTAATCATATTTAGAACTGCATTTCATTACATAGATGCACCGTAATTTGTCTACCCAATCCCAAACTTCTAGGAGTTTATACTGTTTTTATTATCAGTATTTTCCAGTTTTTCCTTATTACAAATAATCCTGTAATGAATATCCTTGTGGCTATCTTGCAGCATCCTTTATTATTTATCATTGTCCTAGCATAAACTCCTAGAAGTGGAATGTTGAGGTATAAATACTTTTAAGGCTTTTAATAAATATTGCCAGATGACCTCCAGAAAGGTTATACTGGGTTGTACTCCCAGGAGCCCCGGGTTGCGATCTTCTGATAAGATAATAGAAGACAAGCCGCACCAGAGGTGGGTGGGCGCTACCCCCTCAGCCCATCTTTGCTGGGTTGCCTTGTGTCAATGACAGGTACGTACTACTTGTAGGCCTCAATATTTCCATTAGGAAAATGCAAACAATGTAATTCCAGGCTTTTAAGGTTAGTTTGGACCTTATCTGGACCACTCCCTCATTTTACAGATAGGAAAATTCAGCCCCAAGATTGCACAGCTAATTAAAAACTTTCTGGAATTTCTGTAGCACAGAAGAGCTATTGTGATGTTGTAGCCCTGATGACAATAATAGCTAACATCTGTTGAGCACTTACTCTGCTTTCCATGAATTAATCATTTGATCCCTCCCCAGCCCCACGGTGTTGGTACCATTATATGCCCATGCTACATTTAAGTTGAGGGGGCACTAAGAGGGGAAGTAACTAGACAAAGGATGTGCAACACTCTGAGAATCCCAGGTTCAAATCCAGGTAAACAATGTCCAAAGCCCAAATTTAACCATAGATTGTCAGTACGTCTGTTATTTTTGATCAGGGAAGGGAAATTTAATCTATAGTTCCTTTCAGGCCAGGCTGGTCCCCACCCAGTTTTCCAAGTGCACATGTGTGACTGGAATCTTGTCCCTACTATTATAACCTCCACCACCTGCCATTGGTCACCTCCTTGTAATGGAAGGATTTTTTTTTTTTATCGAACTTCATTTTCGTAAACTTCTTTTCTGATCAATGATAGAAACTACTATTTTTTTTAAATATTTATTTATTTTAAAGAGAGAGAGAGAACAAGAGCACGAGCCAGAGGGGCAGAGGGAGGAGAGAGAATCTTAAGCAGATGCTGCAGTAAGCTTGGAGCCTGACGCGGGGCGATCCCAGGCCCCTGAGATCATGACCTGAGCCAAAACCAAGAGACAGACACTCAACTGACTGGGCCACGCTGACTCCCCGAGAGACTGTTATTCTTAAGCAGACTGTTTCTAGGTACAGATTGAGGAGACAGTGTTTGTGATTTCCTTCTCCTTAATCTGGTCAGAGTTGGATGTCCAAATTTTAGCTCCTCAGTAGCCCTGGAAATGTCAAACACCCACCAATTGTATCTTGTGAACAGTTACTAATTGATAGCTCTTCCTGGGGTCTTCCTGTCAGAAGAAAAGAGTCCTGGCTGCACCTGGACTTTTATTTGCTTAAAACAATGAAAGCACTTACAATAGCAATGAGGAAAAAGTTACTGGGCTGGAAAATAATGTAACCTGCAAATAATCCCCAGGTCTCTTTGGAGCAAACCAAGGCAGAATTTTAAAAGTTCTTTCCTTCTCGTGTCTTCCAAGGCAGCAAACATAATGAATTGTACTGCCTGGACAGGGGCAACCATGACTCAGTGGCAGGGCAGGTCTGCAGCCCTCGCAGGAAGGGAAGGCAGAGGAAATGGACCCGCTTATAAAAAAAAAAAAAAAAAAAGCCCTTCATTTCAACTTTTTCCCCCTTTCCAGCCCTAACCTACACTTAGAATTCTGAAAGAGAACATGGTCATTAAAGAACAAGACAGCTACCAGCAGATTACAATCTTATAATACCGTTTTTTTGTTTTGTTTTGTTTTGTTTGCCAGAAAGGAGTACCCCACCTCATGAATCATCCAACCACTATTCTTTGTTTGGCTTTTTCTCAGCTCATTTCCTTAGTTCTATCAATTGCCTTTTTTTTTCCTGCTTGAGGAAAAAACCTCACTTCGGGTTAATACCCTGTCCCTGATGCCAAAGCCTGCCAGCCCCATAACCCACTTGAGGTAAGGTACGTCTTAATTGTCTGTGGCAGGAAGGAGCAATGGCGGACAGGTTCTGTGGTGTCTGGGGCTGTGAGCTGGGGGACAGAGAGCCTGGACACCCTTGACTTGCTCCAGGGTGTCAGCAGAGCCAGCCACACACTCACTTGTCACAGAGCAGTCAAACCAGCGACATTGTCTTTCCTTATCTGAGTGTTCTGGTGGGCTGTTCTGGCAGAACTTAATGGTTATGAGTGAATCATTAGTATTTCTGTCGGTGTGCACAGTGCCGTCTGCAGCACCCCACATCACAGAACACTGTGCCTGTTCCTGGATTACAGCTCCTCAATCCTTCTGCCAGGTCAGGCCGGCAGTTCCAAGGCTCTGAATCATTCCCAGGTTTCTTTCTTCACTTTTCTCTCAATCTTTACCTCATCACAGCGCTCCATTTCCATCCCTGCCAGTTGTCTCTCTTCAGTGGTTTCATTAGGATTTCTCAAAGTTCCTAAACCTGGGTCAGCCAGTTTTTGTACTTTCTAAAACTCTCAAAACTTTGAACAAGTAAATAAACATTCAGAAACACCTTTCAGAGATACAGGTGACCCTCATGAACATTCCATAGGCTGCACTGAATTCAAAGTAGATGATGAGTTTGACTTTGAGAAGGGTGGGTTCCAGGCTGAATTTCAAGGAGATAAAGTAAATAATCAAGAGTCTCTTCTTGTAAATGATCACTATCATGAATGAATCAACCTGGCTAAAAGACAGTAGAGGGAAATGGGTAAACATGTGGACTAGAATCAAACCTGCCTGAGTTTAAATCCCACTCTTACTAGCTGTGTGACTGTGGTCACATTACCTAAGGTCTCTCCATCTATAAAATGGAGGTGTGCAAAGTAGCATATCTTACAGGATTGTTGTGATGATTAACAATGTTTTTATAATTAAGTTTTTAAAGATTTATTTATTTATTTATTTTAGGGGGAGGGGCAGAAGGAGAGAGAGAGAATCCCAAGCAGACTCCCCACCCAGCATGGGGCCTGAGGCAGGGCTCAATCCCACCACCTGATCTCACAACCGGGAGATCACAGCCTGAGCCGAAACCAAGAACCAGACGCTCAACGGACTGAGCCACCTAGGTGCCCCTATAATTAATTATTAACTTAACAGTAAGAAATCATATAAAATACTTATAAAAGTGTCTGGCACGTGGTAAGCACAGAGGAAATGTTAATTATTAATATTTTCAGAGATTGACAAAGTGCCAGGAGGATGTAAATGACTTCACAAATGAAACTTAGTCTTTTGTTGATAGAGTTTTCCCAGAAGATGGGTTCATCTTTGCCTCCTTAAATTTATATTTGCTGCAAGCAGATTCTGGACCTCCTAGAGTTTGTGCCAACAATTCCATACTTATTAGCAATAAACTGTAATCACCAAAGTTTGGCCTAACATTTTATTTGTATATAATATAAATAATATATATCTCCTAGGTTTTATTGGATGTGCTAAGTATCTTCTAGGTTAGTATTCCCAGGAATTTCCCTTTATTCTCCTATGCTCCAGGCTTGGGAGTGGTCTCTATAGGTCAGAAGGTAAGGTCATGATTCCCTCTTTTACGCACAGACTTAAGCCAAGGGTTAAATTTTCCTGGGGTACACACACAAACACGTACACACACACAATCTTACATTTGCATAATGCTGAAGAGTTTGTAAAAAAAACTTTCAAATACACCCGCCTTCTATCCCTGGAATAAGACTTTGGAATAAGTGGGGCAGCTCTTCTTGCCTTCATTCCTGGAAACTGACACTTAGAGAAGTTCAGTGACTCAATTTCGCGCACCATTCCCCCTGTGATTCTAGGAATTTTCCCACCTCCTGGGTTGATCTGTGCTCCCTTTCCTGCCTACCATGCCTCTTCTAAAAGGGTCAGCCCCAATGCCATGCTGCGGTATGCCTTCACTCCGAGCCCAGGTAACTGCTCCCTCCCCAGAGCTCACAGGGAATACTTGTGTTATAATGGGGCTGGTGGGGGCTCCATGGGCTCAAGAGGGAACAGCCCAGGTTTGAATTTCTGATCCTTCCTTTGCTAGCTGGGTGACTTCAGGCAAGTCCAACCCAACCCAGGCTCTGTGTCTTCTTGAGTTAAATGAGAAAAAGATTTCTACTATTTATTATGTACATACGTCAGGCACTTTACAAATTAGGTCATTTATTTCTCCCCAAAGTTTGGGCAGATTTTGACCCCAGGCTATCTGACTCCAGCCAATTTCTTTTTAATAGATTATCCTCTACCTTTTAAACTGAAATGATTCTTGAATGCCTGGGTGGCTCAGTGGGTTAAGTGTCTGCCTTCAGCTCAGGTCAGGATTGAGTCTGCATAGGGCTCCCTACTCTGCAGGGAGTCTGCTTCTCCCTCTGCCCCTCCCCCCACTCGTTCTCTCAATCTCTCTCACTCTCTCAAATAAATAAATAAAATCTTTTAAAAAAATAAAATAAACTGAAATGATTCTTTTGTGATTCCTGCTGCCCCAGTCTTTGAGAAGTTTGAATAAACAAGTATGTAAACAGCTTTGAGACTCAGTAGATGGGTTGGTCTTCTTGTTTCTCTGCCCAAGTTGCACCGTCTTGCTTGTCCTTCACCAGAACGGCCTGACAAGGTGCAGGCTTAGAGGGGTCCTCAATATACATCACATATATTCATCCTACACTGCAGATACAGAATGTTTGCATCAACTAGTGACTGATTCCAGAAAATACTTTGTAAACACACAGGCACAATTTTTAAACTGTGAAAAACAACACACTGTTAAAAAGAAAACCACAGGCCTAAGATGGAGTCACTCATGCTAGGCCAAGTCGACAAACCTGGACTTAATACTTACCCAAATTGCACTTTCAACCTCTCCTAGAAATGTAAGCTTAACCAGTCAGGAATTTTCTGGTCAGCAGCGGTGAGATAATCTGTCACATGGGTCCCACCCCACCTCCCAAATAGAGATGAGGTAGTCTGCTTGATAAGACCCTCTGTCCCCCTCCCCCCTCCCTCCACCAAGGGAAAGTGACCTTTCCAGAAACAGTTCTTTCTTTTCTTTTGCTAATAACTTCCTTGTCCCACCCTCCTGCGTGTAAAAACCTTTTTTTGTACAACGCTTTGAAGCTCCCCTCTATTTGCTAGCTGGGGTGCTGCCTGATTCATGAATCACTTAATAAAGCCAATTAGATCTTCAAATATACTCAGTTGAATTTTGTCCTTTAACGACATGTACCTAACAATTCATAAAACATAAGAATGCTAACTTAAAGAATTATTATAAAGTAAAAACCCATGTAAATACCCCCCAGGTTAAGAAATAGCTTCTCACCAGCACCCAGAAGCCCCCCTCATGCCCTTTTCTAAGCATAGCTTCCACTCTCTCTTGCCAGAGTTAACCACCACTCTTTCACAGAAATCACTTCTTTACTTTTCTTTTTTTTTTTTTTAAAGATTTTATTCATTTATTTGACAGAGATAGAGACAGCCAGCGAGAGAGGGAACACAAGCAGGGGGAGTGGGAGAGGAAGAAGCAGGCTCACAGCAGAGGATCCCGATGTGGGGCTCGATCCCATAACGCCGGGATCACGCCCTGAGCCGAAGGCAGACGCCCAACTGCTGCACCACCCAGGCGCCCCACTTCTTTACTTTTCTTAATAATGCACTGCCTAGTAAGCATCCATAAACACTACAGTCACATCTTGCCTATTGTTGAACTTTATGTAAATGGAGTCAGAAAATATATATTCTTCTGTGTCTGGTTTCTTTCACCCAACATTATGTTTTTGAGAGCCACCCATGTTCTCGGTGAAAGCATTTTGTCCTTTTTCATTGCTGTATAGTATTCCATTGCATGAAAAACTATATATACCACCCAGCTGCTGTGGTTTATTTTAGATTTCCATTGTTTCATATATATACATGTATATATGTATGTACATGTATATATATGTGTTTATGTGTATGTTACAATTTACTTATCACTTCTACTGCAGATAGATATGGGAATCCCTCCAGTTTGGGGCTATGGTGAATAATGGTGTTTTGAAGACCCCTAGTGTATTGAGTCTAGGGGTCTTTTTCTTTAATCTACAGGTGTGCTCCATCACTCCACTGTCCAGAAGTGATACTTTCTCCCCAACACACACTACCCCACCCCTACCACTTTGCCTGCTGTTTAGCTTGGAAATGTTAACGCGTAACAGTACAAGCTGGAAACCAAAAGCTATTAAAGAAATGGGAGGTCAGAGACTTTCCGGAGGCCTCCCTTCCTTTCTGCTTTAGATGTGACTTCTGATAACAATAGCAACAACAACAACAAAATACTTAAAAGCATGAAAAGAATTCTTATTCATTTCCTCCAGGTCTTAGGGGGAAGTAGGGGAGAAAGTGCTGATCTTATTGGAATTGCTGGTAAGGCTGGGCCTAGGTTCTTAAAAATCTCAAGCAGTGAGGTGGTTCCATTTCTGCCCAGGGACAGGGCAAGGGAAAAGTGGCTGGGCTTCCTGCTGTCTGGGCTTCTGTTCCCATGCAGGGCGTGCCAGTTTTCAGATAATTTGGGGGGAAGAACAGTGAGACCAGCAGCAAAGGGGCTCATTCTAGCTACAGACCGTGCAAGAGGCTGGTTGGGCTATCTGGGCCATCACCTCGCTCCATCAACCTAGCTCAGAGAAAGTGGGCCTACGTGAACTGGAAGGAGGGTCTCCTCTTCTGCTTATACCAAGAGGTGCCTGAGTGAACCCCACTACAGTGGAGGAGAGGGCTTCTTACTGGGTAGATCAAATATGGAGGGTGAGATATAGTTTACAGAAGACAAGGCTTGAGCAGAGTAAGACTTTTCTACAGGCTGTGAATGAGCCTATGAATCTCTCTCCCCAACTCACAGTTTCCTGGGTCATCTGACAGAGATATCATCCAGTTACTATGATTTATTTTGGATTTCCATTGTTTTAGTTGTTGAACTTAAATTTTTGACAAAATAGTGCTGGCAGAAACATAATTGGTACCATCTTTCTGAAGGACTATTTAGTAATAAGAATCAGAAGCTGGAAAATGTGCTTTCCCTTTGACCCAGCAATTCTACTTCTAGGAAGCCGTCCTAAGGGAATAATCAGAAATAGACACAGGAATATTCATTCCAGTATTGTGTATAATATGGGAAAACTACAGACAACCCCCATAGCCACAATAAGGAACCAATTAAATAAATCTCTTATAGAAATGTCATCAAAGAGTTTAATAGCATGGGATGATGTTAACTCATATGATAACATGATAGTTAAGTGTTCTCCCAAAGGGGAAAAAGATTGAAAAGATACACATCTTCATAGAAATATATCTATGGATTCATATGTAATTACAGAGTCAGTATATACTATATGTGTAATACTTTTTAAATCTTTACTTATTTATTTTACTGCAAAAGTAATGCACAGTCATCGAAAAAATTTAAAGTAAAATCAGCACTCACATCATTAGTCAAGGTCACTCCTTGGAGGTAACCACTGGCAACAGTTCACATTTACAGTTTCAAGTGCTTTATAGTTCACAAAACAAACATCTCTTCATCTCACAACAATCCCTGTGGTAGAGTAGTTTTATTTTCCTGATTTTTACAGCTAAAGAAACAGGCTCAAAATTGGTTAAATCTGGAACACCATCACTATTTTCTAAAATACAAAATGTACATCAACATAAAGAGTCATGTTCATGGCTGGTCCTACACCACCTTGTTACATCAGTTCTGTGGCCCTTTGGAGAGTTTTGAGGTGATGGCCTTCAGCCCCCTCATGGTACAGGAGTTCCCTTTGCTCCACACAGAGAGGTGGCCCTTCAGCCATTTCTTGCACATGCCCAGGGACAGGGCCCCTGCTTTCCAAGGGAGCCTCTTTCACTTCAGGGAGGTGAAACCTACCCATCTGCAACTTGAATTCTCTGGCCCCAGCTTCTCTTCTGAGTCCAGGTCCAACTGGTGAGTCCTGGCAAACCTGGCAGGGTATTTACCCAGAGGGCAAGAGGCAGCATTCCAAGAAGGGAAATACAATCATGATAAAGAAAAAAGGAGCTAGACCACAGGTTGGACCAAGGGTCAGGTTTGAGAGCCAGCTTCTCAGCCACAAATAGAAAATGAGTCAAATGGACTGGGGGCTGAAGAAATAAAAAACCAATTTGGAAGCTGCCTGTATATTAGGGCAGGCATGCTGGTACTGGACTGCTTCCAACAACTAGCCCTGCATAGAGTTGGGCTGGACACTGGAAGGGTGCGGAAATCCATTCACTCTTCCATATAACAGCACTCCAAATATTAGCACCCCTGCCATCATGATTCACTTTAATCTTCTCTTCTAAACACCCCTGCAAGGTTCTGATGTCCTTTCCCATCCAGTTGATATTTATGGAGATATGGTACATTGAATCCTTTCCTTGTTAATTTGGTCTTAATTAGCCACATTCACTGATCAGTGGAAGAATGTCCTATCCTACACTCTGTTCACTGGGAGTGGGACACAAGGGACTTCACTAAGGGATGCATGAGTAAGGGATGGTAGATATATGAGCACTTGCTGTGTTATTCTTTCTATCTTTGTGCTTATTAAATATCTCATTAAGAATATTCCAAGTCTCCTTAGAGGATGTGGGAGCACAGCTGATTCCACTCACGCACAAACTACCAGGCTTGCTAAATGGTAGCCTGGTAAGCCTCCACTTTCTCTGGAGCTACAGAGGAATCCACTTCACACTCTAAAGGCTGGATGACCTCCACTTCTAAGGAAAGCAAAGACTCTTTAATGAAACGGCTAGTTGATCTTTAGGTCTTGCTCTTTCCTTGGGCTTCCTCCTAATTTAGTGGAATTATAAGGAAGTTTGTTGACTATACCAAGCCATAGAGTGAAATACTTGATACTGAGCCCCAAGTGGTCCTCCCCCCCCCACTCACACACACACACACACACACACACACACACACACACACACACACCTGCCTGATGGGCAGTATCCAAGTAAGATTGAATATGTTAACTTGATAATTTGGCAAGACTAGTAGAAAATTCCAAGTTACATTCCTTTTATAAATAATAAAATAGATAATATGAGATCTAGTGATATCCAGATTAAATATTCTAGTCCCTATATATCTGATTTAAAGCAAACCTTCCTAGGGGCACCTAGCCGGCTTATTTCATGGAGCACGTGACTCTTGATCTCCAGGTTGTGAGTTTGAGCCCCATGTTGAATGTAGAGTTTATTTTGGAATATTTTTTTAATTAAAAAAAAATCAAACCACCCTAACATGGAAAATGGTCATCAACCTGGCTATTTGGGGTCTTGAAGATGAAAAATCCCCTAAGGTATGGTGACTAACATAATATAATAAAAAATCATTAAAAAAAAAACAAAAAAAAACTCTGCACTTAGATTGGAATAAAGGAAACACATTAAAATACTTAAAAAAAAAAAGAAAGAAAAAAAAAAAAAAGAAAAATCCCCTAAGGAGTTACTTGATTGAAGCCACCCTTTTCATCTTTATATTCAAGATATAGGCTAGTAAAAAAAGAAGATATATGGTAGTAGTATAAAACTATTACATTTACAAAAACATATAACTTTCAGATAATCTGTTCATTCACTTATTCACTCATTTGGTTCTGAATGATAAGGAGCCGGCCATGCACAGATCTAGGAAAGAACATTCCAGAGACAGGAAACCTCAAGGTCAAAGGCTGTCAATGCAATTGAGCTTGGTAGTTCCTGAGAAAGCAAAAGATCAGTAAAGCTAGATTATAGTAAGGTGACCAGAAGAGAGGTAAGGGATTAAGCCGTAGGAGTGGGCAACTTATGGGGAGAGGTCCAGACTGGAGGAAGAAATTTGGAAGTCAGCAGCCAGTAGACGGTATGTAAAGCCTTGAGACTGGAAGTGAACACCTATTGAGTATTTTCAGAGCACTGGGGTGTGTCAACCGCTAGAGATTCAGAATGATGAGGCTGAGGAGGAAAGGCCTGCAAATTAGGACAACTGAGTCAAACAAAGGAAGTGCTGGAAAAAGGAGAAAGGGATCCTGTGTGTCAGACGCTGCTGCAGAAGTCTGGTTAGAATGAGGACTGAGGGGCGCCTGGGTGGCGCAGTCGTTAAGTGTCTGCTTTCGGCTCAGGGCGTGATCCCGGCGTTCTGGGATCGAGTCCCACATCGGGCTCCTCCGCTATGAGCCTGCTTCTTCTTCTCCCACTCCCCCTGCTTGTGTTCCCTCTCTTGCTGGCTGTCTCTGTCAAATAAATAAATAAAATCTTAAAAAAAAAAAAAAAAGAATGAGGACTGAAATGCCCAGTGGATCTGGAAGCTTAAAGGCCTGGGGGGGATTGGCAGGCACTATTTCTGCAGAG
The DNA here is from genome assembly GCF_024610735.1 of Ursus americanus. Taxonomy (NCBI): domain Eukaryota; kingdom Metazoa; phylum Chordata; class Mammalia; order Carnivora; family Ursidae; genus Ursus; species Ursus americanus. The sequence continues at coordinate 37,847,000 of NC_142146.1, forward strand.
TAGAGGAGATAAAAGCTTGGCTGCGATGGACTCAAAGAGGAGGAGAGGAAGTAAAGACAAAATACAGATAATTCAAGAAGTTCTGCTATAAAGGGGGGCAAAGAAATGAGACTGAGGTCAAGGAAAAAAAAGTTTTTTAAGACGAGAGGCATGGCAGCATGCTTGCGTATTGATGGAAACGACGTGAGAGAGGGAAGAGCTGATGATGGGGCATATACCCCGGAGAAACAGGAACTCACATCTACCGAAAGACACAAGACTGTGTATTGTATTGTGAATACAATAGCCAAACACTGGAAACACCCCACATACCAACCAGTAGTTTTCTGGCTACCAATTGTTGTATAACACACAATCCCAAAACTTAGAGGCTTAAAATGAGAAGGTATCGGTAGGATTGTATCTTATGGTTCTGTGGGTCAGGAAATCAGACCACGCACAGCAGAGACAGCTCATCTTTGCTCTGCGGTCTCTGGGGAACTCACGGGGATGACTTAAATGTGTAGGGGCTGGCAGAGCATCTCTGTTTTTCTACCCCCAGCCTCCTCACATGGCTAGCTGGGGCTTCCTTGTAGCATGGCACCTTCCGAATAGTCAGTCTTCTTACATGGTGGTTCCAGGCTCCAAGGATAAGGAAGCAGAAACCGTCCAACCTCCAGAAGCTAGGCCTGGAATTAGCATAGGCTCATCTCCATCAGGTTCTATTGGTCAGGGCAGGCACAGGCCAGCGCTATCAAGGAGACGCAGAACTCACCCTCAGTGGGAGAAATATCAAAGAAGTTGCGGTCATCTTAAATCTGCCATAAACAGTAAAATAGGTAAATAAACTGTTGTATATCATACAATGACGGCTGCACAGCAATAAATGAGAACGAACTACTGCTACTTACGGTGAGTGAATCTCACAGACGTAATCCTAAATGAAATGTCAGACACAAAAGAATACGTTCTGTCATATGTCATTTGTATGAAGTTTTCTTTGCATCACTGATGCAGAGTGGTAATGGAAGTCGGAATGGTGGGTACCCTTGAGGGGGCACTTACTTGGATGAGGCCTGGTGGAGATGTCAAGAGTGCTGGAAACGTTCTGGATCTTGATCTGGGTGGTAGCAACACAGGTATACACGTATGCAAAATTTTGCCAAACAACACAATTAAGATTAGTGTTCTTTACTGTATTACTAGGTAGACATACATTTAAAAAAAAAAAAACAACTCTAGAAGAAGAAAAAAAATGATGTGAGATAGAGAAGACCATGCTGGAAGACTGTATCAGAAGTAAGAGGGAGGGCACAGGGCGCTTGGTGTGGTGGAAGTGCATGGAACTCCTCTTTTGATTGCAGCTATTTTCTCACTGGAAACAGGAAGTGGGTCAGAAGCTGACAAAGAGGAGAAGCAGAAGAAGTGGAGGGCTAAAGAGAAGAAAAATTGGGAAAGGGCAGTCTGAAAAGGAAATGGAGGACTCCCAGCATTACGAAACACCCAAATGAAGTATTTGCTCATGAATTTAAAGGGAGGCGAGGGAGATGGGTGAACTAAGTGAAGGGGATTAAGAATGCACTTACTGTGATGAGCACTGAATCCTGTGTACAATTGTTGGACTACTCTATTGTACACAAGAAACTAATATAACACTGTGTGTTAATTATACTTCAATTAGAATATTTTTAAAATAAGGGTGACTGGGTGGCTCAGTTGGTTAAGCATCGACTCTTGGTTTCAGCTCAGGTCATGATCCTGGGGTCATGGGATTGAGCCCTGTGTCGGACTCTGTGCTGGGCATGGAGCCTGCTTGGGATTCTCTCTCTCCCTCTCCCTCTGCCCCCCACCATGCTCTCTTTCTCTCTCTCTTTCTCTCCTTCTCTAAAATAATTTCTCTTTTATAAAAATAAATAAGTGCGGCAAGTCAGCATGGTTCTATGTGTCCACATTCATGGAATGCAGGCAGGGAGGTGGACTCCATCCCAGCTGGGGTTTTGCTAGGAAAGTACAGGGGAAGGAAGCAGGGACAAGGGAGGTGAGCATATATGCAAGGGAGTAAAAATCAGAGGATGAGAATCCATGAGTGAGGAGGAAAGTGAGGCTGACAAATTAGAGTTTCAATATTAGAAGAAAGTAGCTGAAAATATAGCAAGCGAGGAGAGGTTATGGAGGAGCCAGAACTATTGGTAATAACAATGGCTAAACAGGGTGGGTGACCGTGGTTGGTGTATTGGTCAAGCTAGCTGCTGTAAAAAACAACCCCTAAATCTTAGTGGCTCAGCACGTAAGGTTTACTGTTTGCTCTCCCCACGATCTCATGCTTGTTGGTGGAATGGGGGTGAGAGTTGGTTCCCTGTAGTCTCTTTCCATGGCAGCTCACTCTCTTGGGCTACACTTTCCAATACTGAGCATTTGAAATGTAACTCATGCAGCTAAGAAACTAAATTTAAGATATTGTTGATGCTTAATTAATTTACAATTGTGAAAGAATTCTTGGGACAATTTCAGTGTGTGCATCCACTTTATGAAACTACAGTAGTCCCCCTTATCTGTGGGGGGTGCATTCCAAGATCCCCAGTAGACACCTGAAACTGCAGTTAGTGTCAAACCCTATATATACTGTGTTTTGTCTTCTACATACATACCTACGGTAAAGCTTAATTTATAAATTGGACACAGTAAGAGATCAAAAACAAGAACTAACAATAACATAGACAAATTATAACAATATACTGTAATAAGAGTTATGTGAATGTGGTCCCTCTCTCCCAAAATATCTTATTGTATTGTATTTGCCCTTCTTGTGTTGAAGTGAGATGATAAAATGCCTATCTGATGAGATGAAGGAAGGCAAATGATACAGGCATTGTGGCACAGCATTCGTCTGCTACTGACGTAATGATTCCTCAAAAGGAAGATCATCTGCTTCCCGGCCTGATTGAACTTGGGTACCTGAAACCATGCAAGGCAAAATCGCAGATAAGGTGGGGGGATCTATTGTACATAGAGATCAAGTATTTTTGATGAAAACTTAGCATCCGAATTGATATGTGCTAAGGTATAAATTACACATTAGATTGCAGGGCCTTAGTGTAAAGAAAGACTATAAAGTACGGTTGACTCTCGAGCAACACCAGTTTGAACCGTGTGGACTCTCTTATCCATGAATTTTTCACGGTAGAGTACTGTAAACGTAGTTTCTCTTCCTTCTGATTTTCTTCATGACATGCTCCCACGAGCTTACTTTATTGAAACAGTATATAATACATATAACACAGAAAATATGCTAATTGACTATGTCATCAGTAAGGCTTCCAGTGAACTGGCGGCTTATTAAGTTTTGGGGGAGTCAAAAGTTAGGCATGGATTTTCAACTGGGTGGGGGTCAGTGCCCCTAACTTCCGTGTTGCACCTCATGATAATTTTTACATTATTACATGTTGAAATGATAATATTTTTGATACATTGGGTTCAACTAAATGTATTATTAAAATTAATTTCACGGGTTACTTACTGCATTTTTTCAAGCAACTACCAGGAAGTTTAAAATTACATGTGTGGCCCACATTGCATTTCTGCTGGACAGTGCTGTTCAAGGACCTCGGAATTCTCCATTGGATCTTCTCCATCAGCTGGCAGATAACGAGTGGGAGAAAGCAGAGGGCTGCAGGGGCGGTTTCCCTATGGCTTTGTGCAGAGCTCAGTTATGATGCCAGACCTAACTACGAAGGAAGAGGGCAAACGTAGTCTGCTCAGGAAGCAGAGGAAGCAGACTTGGGAAGCAGCAAGCTGGCCTCTGGCACAGTAGGGTGGAAGGACGAGATCATTGAGGAGAGGCTGCTGAGGGGCAGACAGGCTCTTGGCAAGGTTGTCTCCATGGGTTTTGAGATTACCATGAATTTGGAAGAGTGACCAGGAACAAAAATCTTCCAGACCTCCAGGGACTACAGTTGAGTCAACAAAGGGGACTATTTAACAGATTCTGATAACATGTGCATCAAAGCTCAGAGCTTTTGAGGAAAGAGGAAGAATGATCTTGAAGAAGCAACTGGGGGGCATGAGGACACCTCTCCCACCCTCAGGCCCAGTGTCTCAGGGTGTGCAGGGAAGAGAAAAAAGAAGCCCCTCCAGAAACGGGTTCTGGTGAAGTAGTGTCTTTACCAGGGACTAGCATTCAGTGTGTGACCTTAAGCAAGTTATTTAACTATTCTGTTTGAGGCTTCCTTATTTTAAAATAGGGATAATAATAATACTTATCTTGTGGCGCCTGCTGGTTCAGTTGGTTGAGTGGCTGACTCTTGGTTTTTCTCAGGTCATGATCTCAGGCTCATGGGATGAAGCCCCACACTGGACTCCACACTCAGGGGGAGTCTGCTTGAGGTCCTCCCTCTCCCCCTCCCTGCATTCCTCTCCCTGCTCAAGTGCGCATGTGCTCTCTCTAAAATAAATTAAATATTTAACAATAATAATAATAATAATACTTATCTTACAGGGCTGTTGTATTAAATACTGACACCTGTAAAGTATTTAGCATGTAGAAATTATGATATAAAATGATTTCTGAACATTGTACTTAAAGCACACTGGTTTCTCCTTTCTTTATATCTTCTTCCTTTGTGTATTTACTTTCCTTTGTGTGAGCATTCATCTGGCCATGCCCTCACATAAATGAAAGCAATCTGTTAGTTCTGCCCTTGTTCTAGGACATGATTCACTAGCAAAAATCATCAGTTTCATGTAAATTTATGTTGCCATTCAGAAGAAACGGTCAGCTTTGACGTGAGGTGAAATGGATTTGATCTTAGACTATAGTTTGGGAAAGGAGCACACGTTTTTTCTATAAATAGAACAAAAATCTCATTTTCAAAAGGAAAAAGCTTTGTGTGTGAAGAGGGAAGTCCTGAGAGGAGGGTGTGGCTCCTTTCCAAATCACAGTAGATGAAATTGCACAGAGACTTTTTTCTTATTGCCTAATATGGACTTGTATATAAACGGCAAAAGGGGGAGAGATGATGAGCAGTCCTTCCAACGTTCCATTTTTGCCACACCATTTCCAGAGCAGTGCCTAGAGAGTTAAAGTTTTCCATTAATGTTGTCCCAAATAAGATACCCAAATAAGATATAAGAATTAAATTAGTGCTCTGGATTACTCTTTGCTTTCTACAGGGGACATCCTACAAATCACTCTTCAAACCTCACATCAGAAACTAAAGAGCTCGTTAAACCTTCCTCTGAAATGTGATTCTGCTGAGGGACAGATGTGGGTCAAAGGCTCAGGCTAGGAAAGGAGGTAAGTGATTTTTCTGTTCTCCATGGCTAGATGAGAACAGTAAAGCCCAGCCTTTCCATTAGAAAGCTTCATCCTGTGCATAATTTTTAAAAAACCTCTTATCAGTGACTTGGTCCAGGAGAGGGGGAATCTGACCCTTTGCAATGGTTTTGCAAGTTTCTGTCCTCCAAGTTTGATATGCAGGGCACTCTGCTGAGCACTGAGTGGGTCTGGGGGGCCTACCCCATCCAACCTCACCCCTGGAGCAGGTCCCGATTTTTAACATCAGAACTGGATCCAAAAGCTTGAGGCATTTCCAGGATGCAAAACATGAATTTTTCAGAAGTTTCATCCCCATGGTGTTTCATACCACCGGCACGTGAGTTCTCATCAAATCCTGTAAGGAAGGTGCTTCTGTGTCCTTGTTTTACACATGAGGGAGAGGACTCTTGGAGTGGTTATGTCTTTTCTAAGGTCCCACAGTGGTAAGAAGGGAGCAGAGGTTGGGTAAAACTGGCCCTCTGAGGTCAAGTGTGGGGCTCTCACGAAATCCCCACTCTCTCTCATGGTTAAAAACTAAACTAAGCCAAAATAAGTACTGCTTCCTTATCTAGCTGATGTTATCAAAGAATCACTGGGACCAGTGAGTGGTTCCGAGCACATGGCACCCACTTTCCTAGGTGCCGGCTACAGCCACCAGCAGTCCCGGGGCCCTCCCAGAGCTATTCCCAGTGTGTGAACTCTTAGGCAATATGGGTCGAAAGCAAATGGAAGGAAACGGCTTATGCTGCTCTGCGTGCACCTGCGTTTTTTCACTTAGTATTTCCTCGATGGTTCCTCTATATTAGTGATTAGTAACTTACAAAGTGCATGTGTCTGTGTGGGGAGGGGGCGGTCACTGAGCCTGATCACCCATCACTGAAAAAACCCATGGGGCTCCTGGGTGGCTCAATCGGTTAACCATCTGCCTTCGGCTCAGGTCATGATCCTGGAGACGCAGGATCGAGTCCCACATCAAGCTTTGTGCTCAGTTGGGAGCCTGCTTCTTCCTCTGCCTGCTTGTGCTCTTTCTCTCAAATAAATAAAACCTAAAACACAACAAAAAAACTCTAAAAAAATAAATAGAAGTAAATTTAAACACCTGGCCATTAATTCCTCCCTCTCAGTAAACCTCCCAAGAGCTCCCCCTGACTTACAAAATCCCCTCCAAATTTGTAGCCAGGAATTCAAGGGCCTGCATAACCTGGCCCTCACCCACCATTCCAAGTTTATTGCCCTGGAATCCTGTGTAAAACTGCTTGCCCTCTCCAGCTGGTGCTCCCCGCCCTGCCAACCCACAGCTTCATACAGTTAAACGACTTCCCAGACTCAGGGCCTCATTCCAACCGCATCTCTTTAGATGAAACTCCCCTGACCTCTACAGCTAGAAGGGGTTTCTCCCTTCTTCTGAATCTCAGTGGTAATGATGGCTTGACAGCTAACAATCATCTTCTCAATAAATATTTGTTAACTGAATGAGTGTTCCCAAATGGATTGTAAAATCACCAGATGGATGTAACCAGTTCTTTAAATCCCCAACACGATGTGCGTGTTTGAAGGGGGTAGGATGGATTGACTGATTCTCCTTCAGTGTTTGCTGTTGGCAATCCACAAATTAATCCATTACCCTGGCTCAGGAGCAAGAGCTGGTGAAAACAGTTTGGCCATTTTGGTTTACCTGATAAACAATGGGGATTCTTTCTGAAAGCTAATGGTGCTAATGGTGCCTGCGGCCGTCTGTTCTTTAGGTGGTTATGCAAAGGGACAAATCAGATCCCTCTTGTTCAGTGATGCCCTGTGCACCTCTCTGAGGAGACTGGAGACCTTTGGCTATTGTCTCGCTATCTGTCCGTGTTTCCCCTTTTCTATTTATTTATTAATATTCCCAATGGCCATGTTAAAATCTCTGATTCTCATCCTTTCAGTGTCTTGGCATTTTTTTTTTTAAGATTTTGTTTATTTATTTGACAGAGAGAGACAGCAAGAGAGGGAACATAAGCAAGGGGAGTGTGAGAAGGAGAAGCAGGCTTCCCGCCGAGCAGGGAGCAGGGAGCACGATGCGGGGCTCAATCCCAGGACCCTGGGATCATGACCTGAGCTGAAGGCAGACGCTTAACACCTGAGCCGCCCAGGTGCCCCAGTGTCTTGGCCTTTTCATTCCTTATCATTCAGCTATTTGATGATTGTTGGAAGATGATTTTTATATGTCACTCATTTTTCTTAGTTATGTTCAAAGGAAGAATCTTCCTAAAACATTTACTCCACTGGTTTCAAAATTAAAAGTCATGATATTTTTCCTTTTAAAATATCAATAAAGGCGGCGGCTGGGTAGCCCAGTTGGTTAAGCATCTACCTTCAGCATAGGTCATGACCTGGGGTCCTGGGATCGAGCCCCACATTGGGCTCCCTGCTCAGTGGGGAACCTACTGCTCCCTCTCCTACTCCCCCTGCTTGTGCTCTCTCACTCTCTCTCTCTGTCAAATAAATAAATAAATAAATAAATAAATAAATAAATAAATAAAATCTTAAAAAAAAATGTCAATAAAGGGGCTCCGGGGTGGCTCAGTCAGTTAACCATCGGACTCTTGATTTTGGCTCAGGTCATGATCTCAGGATCCTGGGATCGAACCCCACATTGGGCTCCCTGCTCAGCACGGAGTGTGCTTGTCTCCCTCTCCCTCTGCCCCTCCCCCTGCTCATGTGCTCTCTCTATATATATACATATATCTATATAGATATAGATATATATAGAGATATATCTTAAATAAATAAATCTAAAAAATAAATAAAAAATAAAATGTCAGTAAGTAGCACTTTGCAGGTACTATAATGTGACTTTCTTATATGTTAAATGTAGTGTTACTTTTAATCTTTAAAACTGTTACAAAATTAAGTGCAACATTAGCAAAATTATGACAACTAAAAATGTCTCCAGATATTGCCAAAATGTCCCCTGGGGAGCAAAATCACTCCTAGTTGAGAGTCACTTCTCTCTCTCTCTTTGTTTTTTAAGATTTTATTTTTCTATTTATTTGCGAGAGAGAGAATGTGTGTGCATGCATGGGGGTGGGGGGCAGGGGCAGAGGAAAAGGGAGAGAGAGAATTACAAGTAGGATCCATACAGAGCACAGAGCCCAATGAGGGGCTCATTTCCAAGACCCTGAGATCATGACCTGAGCCAAAACCAAAAGTCAGCTGCTTCACCAACTGAGCCACCCAGACGTCCTGAGAGCCAATTTTCTATTGACTTACTGAGTCCAATGACTTGGGTTTCTTGTTTCTGTTTCTCCATGTGAAGGATTCTACTAGAATCAATAATTTCATAAGGAATTGCATTAAAAACAATTTCATACAGAAAAGAGAAATACACTGGTTGATGAAATACATCAAATCTTAGAAAATCCAGAAGTCCATAATGATGAGAGAAATCCAGGAAAAAACCAATTTGTTACCCTTTGAACCAAACCTTTGGTTTGAAAGTCGATAACTAAAGAGAAATGATGAAGCATGTAAACTCCCCTTCAGGTAGCATCTATATTTCAGAAACCAAATGGCTCTAGTTGAGAAGGGAAAGTTCTACTCTATGGAAGAATCATTTTTAGTACCTAATGAGATCATTGATTCAAGCAAAGATTATCAGTTGATGCTAAAACCTCTATGAATGGGGTACTGGTTATTCATATGATACCAAAGTAATGGCACTTGGGTTACTTGCTGGCCACAAGAGATGAAAATAGAACTATATAATGGAGGGAGAGGCTGTTCCCATTTAATCTAGTCGTCATCTATCCCATCACCTTCGCTAATGGTGAGATAACCAGCTATTACGTGTCTTCTGATGTGATGTGGTGTGAAGTATACAACATCACATATATTACATTCTAGCCAAAGATGTTTAACTTGAGTCTAACCAAAGGCTTATATCTAACTTATTTACCTAAATTACACGGGGTAGAGGAATAAGCTGAACAAAAATATGGGGAAGCAAACAAGCTAAAAAGGTGGTACATTCTTGAGGACAACTGGCCTGGCTCTTCAACAAATCGTTGTAATAAGAAAAGCAAAAGGTTAAAAGGTAGATTAGAAACATAACAATTAAATGGAACATGTGGTTCTGGATTGGTTTGTGGTTTCTACAAACCAGCTAGAAAGGACATTTTGGTGCCAATTGAGGGATTTTGAATGTGTATTAAGTATCAGATGATATTAAGAAATCATCATTAATTTTATTAGATATGAAAATGTCATTTTTGGCCCTACGGGAAGATGCTCTTATTCTTTAGACATGCATAGTGAAGTATTTAAGGCTGTTGTTTCAAGAGTTTGGAACAACAAAGATTTATTTCTCGCTAACACTACATCACTGTCCCAGGTCCGCTGCCACTCTCTGTGTCATCTTCCATCTGGTGTGCAGGCTGAAAGAGCAGGCCTGTCTTAGCACATTGTTCCAGAAGTAAAATAAAGATGACGGAATCAGATCATGACTCAAAATGTCGGTTTCACTTCCACTCATATTTATCAGCTAACGCAAGTCACGTGGCTGAGTCTAGCATCAATGGGGTAAGGTATACTTCTCCCACAGGGTGGGGCAGTAGAATTACTAAGAAACCAATGGCAATGAGAACAAAGTGTCTAAAACTCTAAGTCATAATGAAATTGTTTCACAGGGAACAAATTATAATGTTAAATCCAGATGTTAGAAAGCAAGAGAGACTGAAAATAAATGAACTTAACTTTCAACTGTAGAAACTAGAACAGAAATAACATGTAAAGCGAAGAAGGGAGAAGGAAGGAATTAATAAAGATAAGATAGATAATATGAAATAGAAAACCAAAAACAATAGACTTAAATTCTATGCTTTGACAAGATCAAAACAGAGAAAGCCTTTGGCAAGTATTATCTAGTAAAGAAAGAAAGAAAAAAGACACAATAACATTAGAAATGAAAACAGGATGCAGAGATTTTAAAAATTTTTTTGAGATTAAAAAACTTTTGCATGCTATTCTACAACTTTATTCCGATGACTTTAAAAATCCAGACCACGAAGAGTGACTTTCTAGAAAAATGTAAATTCCAAAAACAACTCAAGAAATGAATTTACCAATAATAGCATAAAAAATAGGTAGTCAAAGATCTACCTTCAAAAAAAGAAGTCCACACAGCCCGTTAGGGTGAGGACTACCAAGACTTTAATGGGTAGATAAACTCCATAGAATATGAAATGTCTCATGGCTTAGTAAAGGTAGAAAGTTTACCAAGAGCAGATTATCATTTTTAGCTAAAGATACCAGATGATTAAATTCTGGTCAATGAGATGGTAGAAGAGGGAGAGAGGGGTACTTTTAGGAAAGGTTTTCTTCTCCAACAAAAAGAAAGGGATGTCTGTGAGAAGACCCTGCTCCTTCCTCCCTGTTTGGGAACATGTCCCTGTGGATCTACTGGGATCCTGAGGGAACACATGGCTGACCCACTGAGAATGAGATGGGACTTCTTGGATTCTCTATGATGTTGTTGAGTGTTGAACCAACTCTGGCACCTCCTACATGAGAAAAACATATTCTTGTATAAACCACTTTTTCAAAAATTGGTTTTTGTTACAGGCAGCTGAAAATACCCTAACTAAAATAGGTGGGCTCTATCAAACTTTATTTTTTTTTTAAGATTTTATTTATTTATTTGACAGAGAGACAGCCAGCGAGAGAGGGAACACAAGCAGGGGGAGTGGGAGAGGAAGAAGCAGGCTCCCAGCGGAGGAGCCTGATGCGGGGCTTGATCCCAGGGATCCAGGATCACTCCCTGAGCCGAAGGCAGACACTTAACAACTGAGCCTGGGTGGTGCCCCTCTATCAAACTTTAACAGCATAAATACCATAAGTGATATCAATGGTTTCAGAGCCCAGAAAAAGCTCGAGAACTTTACAGCTCATTTCGCATGTATTGGTCATATACGGTGCTCATACAACAACTAAATATTTTCATATACCATTCCTACAGGAAATTTTTTCTTTTAAATCCTATGGTGCCGTTGGTTTATTGGGCCTTTTCAATGATAAAATAGAGACCCCTGTCTTCAAGAAAAGATGTTCCAAACAAATTCTTATCTGTGAAGTTGAAGCACATTTTTTTCTGCCAAGCTAACTTAGAGACAAAACAGAATATATCAATTTTTATATCAGTTTTTCCCTCCTGTTTTAAACAGCAAGATGATTATGGCAATTGTTATATGATTTTTAATTCTTAAGCTTTTGATTTCTTGTAAAAACTAAAATGGGATTCTTGACCAAATGGCTATTACGGTAGGTTCACATTTTATTGAAATGTTCATCCATATCTTTATTGATCTTTCAGCTTTTTCCTGCTTTTATTATGAGGTGTTAGGTGATTGCTCAGCTTACGTGGCCCATCTTGTTTGTGTTCCTGTCAGCTATTATAATTCAATGTAAGCAAGTTAATGAGTTGTTTTCAGAGACTCAGGGCATTCAATAAGTTTAATAGCTCAAGTGTGAAATTTTCTGTTTGTTAAAAATAAAAATAAATTAAAGCTAAATGATATATATGCCCCAAATGAAAATACTAACACTCTCATACCTGTGTTAGGTAAGTATTACACGCTAAGGAGAGTGAGATGTATGCAGATGACTCAAGCAGAGTTTAGAACTCAGACAAATCCAGTCACTGGAGGAAATAGAGTGCAATGATCTTACTAAGGAACTGGGAGGGAAATGCAATTACTAAGGACTCAGGAACAGAGCAAGGGGCAGCCATGAAGAAGAAAGTAGGCAGATAACTTGGTTACTAGAAAACCGGAAATCAAGGTCAAAGCAGTGGCAGGAAAGAGCAAGACCAACTGTATCCTGAGCCAGTGAGTTTACCACCAGGGCCCTGGAGACCTCCAGCCGGTAAGCATTGTTCCTAGAGTTGGAGGCAATGCTGACTCTGGGGGTGGGAGGTGGAGGTAGTCAGGAGCCAAGCAAAAGCTCTAAGCCAAATTCATTACACCAGACAAATGAACTACTTCTTCAGAATCTCAAGTGCAGTCAGAAACTGCTGACAAACTACTGCTCTAAGAAGAAGACCCATTTTTTTCCTGGGTCTAAAAGGAGCTGAACCTGGTCGAAATTATGAAGACAACAAGTCTTGTGTTTAGTGTGTGTAAACCCCCTTCTAACCTCCAAGGTAACTCCAGTAATCAAAACACACTCATGTTAGAAGGCTGGCTCATCTGAGAAGTCCAAAGTTCTTGAAAGACATCACTTAATTAAGCCCCTCTTACAAAGACTGGCAGATAAACACTTTGTCCTAACTTCCAGAGGAATTATTTGAGGATCAGCTCTATTTGTAAATCTGGGGAACGCAAAAGGAAGTTAATCTCTGCTGGTATTAGCCTGTTTGAGAGAATCCATCCCTAAAGGCCACAGGTAGCAAGCAGCAATGTCAGCTCAAAGGCCATGCTCTTGGGAATGTCCTGCAAAAGAAGAGCAAGGAGACAAGATGGGCGCTAAAGCTTGGATTTCAGTTTCCTCCTGGCCAATGTGTGTCCATCTTAGAGATAAGAGCCCACCTTCCTATTGCACTGCCATTATCACCCTCAACAACACCTAAAGGACTTCCACTAATATATTTACTGTGGACATGAAGTCAAACCTTGGTAAAAATTAAGGTACATCGTTTTCCCTACCATTTTGCCAAGTTGGGTCAAAGACTTGCTGTTGTCTTTCTCTTCTGTTCCATTTGTTTTCTCTTTTCCATTTCCTCTCCCACCTTCCAAGTTTATGTTTCGTGTGCCTGCCGTCAAGCAATGGCACTGGAACAAGTCCCATAGTTTACACTAGGAGGATCAGAGAATCCCTGTTAAACACCAAAGTATTTACTCCCCCCAGAAAAGGAAATAGAAAGGATCCTCAAGGTCCACAGATCTAGTGAGATTAATTAAAAAACAAAAACAAAAAGGCAGCAGCTGTGCTTAACATAAGGTACAATCACCAGGACCTCCCCCTCTTCATGATACCCTAGACATGTAGCAACTTCATTTGGTTATTTCAGGATGTTTTGTAAACAGGGCAGGCACAATCAAGGAATGGTTAAAAACATTTCAGTTGTATTTGTCTCTCATTTTCTGCATGTGTTTTCCCAAAGGCTTCTTTCTCAAAGGGACCCTGGAGAGGGGCCTTAATCATCTGTTATCTCTCTTGCTGCTTCCTGCTCAGTCAGTGGGAACACTGAAATCTATGAACACTCCCTGTCCTTTCCTATTTTGTATAATCCATGTGCTCAAGAGAGTAAGTTTTCTGATCTAACTCCATCCAGGACTTGGGTGGCATTTGGGAATCCAAGTCCTACACTATATGCTGTAACTACCTCTCCCCTCAACTTAGGTAAAAGTCGATCTCTCCTAAGAAGTAGAATGTACTTATCTTTCTTTGGCCATTTAGAAAAGCAAGACTTTGTTCCAAATGTCACTGTCAAAACATAATAGCATTGTAAAGCTTCTATATAGAAGTGGATTGCCTGTATATCTTCGTGATCATATTAGCCCAAGGGTTTTTAACCTGGGCCTGTGAATGGGCTTTAAAGCGGTCTCTTAACCTCCAAATTGTGAATGGTACAGCTGGAAGATGAGCTTGGATAGGGTGTGCCGGTGGTGGGATGCTGTTTCCCTTCCTTTCCCAGAAAGCTGAAAATGTAAGGAATGAGTCCTAAAAATATGGATGTTGTGGGAAACCGGTTTCCCTAATCTCTCTCATAATTCTGCCCCCACTCTGAGGTCCATATCTTAGACTTTGCTCTTGCTTTTAAGGAGGAACCTGGAAATGGAGTGAAAAAGAATGGAGTCAAGACCTCACATATAGTGAGCCCCGAAAAAATGTTAGTTGAATGAATCAGTGAATGCAAGAATGACTTTATGTGAGATGCTAGTTTTTGAAGGCATTTAAATAGAAGGTTGTAAGATTTAACTCCCCTTCTCTCTTCCTAACACTATTTGAAATTTCTGAATCATGTGTTTGAGAGGAGTTGACCCCACCCTCAGGTCAAAAGTGGACTCTCCTGGGCTTGACCCTATCAGCATATCCCATCTCCCTGACCTTCAGAGTTGGGTTAGAACAAACAGTCACAAATCAGGGCAGCAGGGGGCCAATGAGACTACAGTTGGGAGTTTTATTTAAGCTATTGAGGATGCTGACTCTCTTTTCTGCTGGATCTGAACCTGGAAGTATGCAGGCCCAGAACCTTCTGGAAACTAACCCTAGGTAAAGGAATCAATAAGTGGAAAGCAAGAATCCAGGATTTATTCACTTCATTTGGGCCCCAGGTCAAACCTTTCCTGAAGTCAGTAAACCTCTGTAAATTCTCCTTATAGTTTAAGTCAATCTGAGTTTGCTTTCTCTGTCTTGATAATGGAAAGATCATTAACTAACATAAACTTAATGTGCTTTGCAGGAAGTTGAAACACAATATGCATTTATGGGGATTTCCGAACTCCCAAACCATCGTTTAACCAAAAGACCACTTTCCTCATAATATTGCCAGTAAGGCAGTTATATACTTGTACACAATGCATTAGAGATAATGAATTTGTGTAAAAGTAATTAAGTTATGGTCATAGAATGAGTCGGTTGCAACACAATAATTAGAATCAAGGAACTTGAATTCCCACGCCCCTAGAGACATTATCAAGTCTCTTAGGAAATAATGTTGAGATATTGCCTAAAGTGACATTTAAATTTTCCCTCATGTTCCTCTTAGTCGGATTGTGACAGATAGTTCCTGCTTAAAAGAACATAGTCACTTCTCTGACACAATTATTTTCCACTAAAAACAAAACATCAAACTGAAAGGAAAAGAGATTGCTGAAATAATAAGTTATTTATTAATACTATCAGATAACACAATCCTGGAACTAGAAAATTGGATTCAAGTTCTGAATTGCTCCAACTTTGCCCTAGGAGTTGTCTGGCAAACACACTAGAAGCCCACAGCTTATTTGAATAGAGGGAAATGAGTCTTGATCACGATTTGTGAGATACCTTTGTTCAAATAAAGATGGAATATGCGTAGATAGAACCTACTATTCTTTTAGCCCACATTTCCTTATTCATAGAAGGATGCCCTAGACTTTAGGATATGGAAAGAATTTTGTTTACCATCATTACTCCTGACCTCTGAGGGGCAACATTTTTTTATTTATAGAATTTCTGGAGAATCATGATTTTCCAAGCTTACAAAAGCCCATTTTAAACTGGTTTCTTGGTTTTGAAACACTGATATTTTTGGTGATGAGTGTCTGAATTGAGGAAACAACACAGTGTAACAGAAAGAAGGTCTCACCAGGAGCTGAATGCTCTCTGGTCACTTTATCTCTCTCACGAACTTCCTGTGTAGAATAAATTTCTGTCTCTGAGACTCAGTTTTCTCCTCTACTAACAGTGGGGCTTAGACCAGCTGATCTCAAGGGTTTCTCCCCCAGAGATGGAGGAGTCAATGAGCAATATGATGATCCCACTATAATGTCAAGAACTATCATTTGAAACTACACATCCTCTGTAGTATTTAGTCCTCCATGGTAACAATCAGAAATAAATTGTCACATATAGAACGACGATACTCATGAAAGATTCTTGATTAAGAATCAAATACCTCGAAAGGGGGGGTAATCAGAAGGGGGAATGAAGCATGAGAGACTATGGACTCTGAGAAACAAACTGAGGGCCTCAGAGGGGAGAGGGGTGGGGGAATGGGATAGACCGGTGATGGGTAGTGAGGAGGGCATGTATTGCATGGTGCGCTGGGTGTTATACGCAACTAATGAATCATAGAGCCTTACATCGGAAACCGGGGATGTACTGTATGGTGACTAACATAATATAATAAAAAATCATTAAAAAAAAAAGAATCAAATACCTCAAATTTGGCAGGAACATTTGAGTCTTACAAACAACAACAACAAAAATCCTAGAGCTAACTTTTGACACTTAGATACTATCAAGTTATGCCGTAAACCAATGATTAAGTAGGAGACATTATTCTCAAATCCGTTTTAACCCTTATATAAGGAAATTCTTTCTGATCCCTCTTTAGTTAGCACTCTTCATGAAAGAAGTAAATTGAAATATTTCAGTGCATGTATTACTTCAGCGGATCACATGTGCAAGGGCCTGACTATTCCACAGATGCCTTCATGTGACATCCTTTTGGCTTCAAATTTGAGTTAAATTAGCATGCTGCTTTGCAATGGACGTGAAACAACAGTACACCAAAACTCACTGGAGACTCAGGGCTTAGCTTTTTCTTTCTATGACTGAAAGTAGTTTTGTGTTTTTGACAGAGTCCTGTGGGTTTAAAACAAATTTTTTTTAGTAAAATTAAGTTAAAAAAATCAATATAAAAAACTAAACAAATGGTATAACAGGCTGTAATTCTGGTTTGGCTCCATTTCTACTCCTTTAGTGAAATGAGCATATATTATGTTGAACCTTATGACATTGCTATCTTCATAGGTCAAAATTTCATTTGGTTTCATCTAAGACCTTATAACTCATTTATTTAAGTGTTGGCTCTTACCCTATAATTGAAGAACTTATAGCTCCCTTTAAAGAGGAAAAAAAATTTTGCAGTTCGGAATTGTGGGTCTCAGAGTTTGTAATGGGAGGAACCCGTTGAACTAAACTGCTTTTTCCCAACCATTTAATTTAATCAATTTATTTATTTGTGGGGGGGGGCAGAGGGAGAGGGAGAAAGAGAATCTTAAGCAGTGTGGAGCCTAACACAGGGCTGGATCTCACAACCCTGAGATCATGACCTAAGCCAAATCAAGAGTCAGACGCTTAACCAACTGAGCCACCCAAGGCCCACACCCCCACCCCGCCCGCAACCATTAAACTATCAAAGTAGTACACCATGTATATTGATAAACAACAACAACAAAAAGTACAAAAGGACTAAAAAAGAAAAGTACACGTATCCTGTCCTCCATCCCACTAGAAAAACATGATATTCATTGAACTCCCTAGGTATTCACTTTAAATCCTTTCTCACTTTATTTCATTTGGTCACAGCTATGGTCTGAATGTTTCTGTCCCCCACTCCTCCCCAAATCCTTATGTTCAAATCCTATGATGGTATTAGGAGGTGGGGCCTTTGGGAAGTGATTAGATCATGAGGATGGAACCTAGGAATGCAACTAACGCCCTCATAAAAGAAGCTCCAGAAGAATCCCTCCCTGCTTGGCCATATGAGGTTACAACCAGAACTTTGCAACCTGGAAGAGGACTCCATGCTGGCACCCTGATCTTGGACTTTCAGCCTCCAAAACTGTGAGAAATAAGTTTCTGTTGTTTATAAGCCACCTAGTCTGGCTATAGCAGCCCAAATGGATTAAGACAGTCACTCTCTCCTCAGCTTTAAATAACATGCTTATATACCTTCCCTTTTTGGTCAGTTTTAACTCCCTGGCCAAGAAGATGATAAACGAGCTATTAACGTATTATGTCCTACTTCATCCCCCATTTCATATTTTGTTATTTGTAGTATTAAAAATACACAGTACTATTTAGTATTTACTTTTTCTATTGGTTATATTTACAACCTTAAAGAAATACATAATTAATATTTCCATTTCCAGCTCCACCATCTTTACATTCTTAAAATCTCCCCCCCTCCTTTTTTTAAAGATTTTATTTATTTATTTTGACAGAGAGAGACAGCCAATGAGAGAGGGAACTCAAGCAGGGGGAGTGGGAGAGGAAGAAGCAGGGTCCTATCGGAGAAGCCTGATGTGGGGCTCGATCCCAGAACGTCGGGATCACGCCCTGAGCCAAAGGCAGCCGCCTAAGGACTGCGCCACCCAGGCGCCCCTCCCCCCCTTTTTTAAAGACACATTTATTCAGTGCCATGACCATACCACTATATTTAGCAATCAACAGCATGGGTGCAAAAAAAAAAAAAAAAAAAAAAAACTACATTAGAACCCTTTGTTGGAATGCTTTACACTTTCCATAGAACAGAAACTAAAATAACCTGTTCTACAATTAGTCACAAATACAGTCCTCAAATTTTTTGCCCATACATATGAGTATTGTTTAAAACATGTCTTCTTCATAACAGCTAGGCCCTGCTACCACTGTGCTTGGCTGAGTTCACAAATCTGTTGTAACCTGTAGCTTCCCTGTCATTTCTCTGGCTCTCCTCTCCCGTTAAGCTGTTTCCTGGCAGTAATTAAAACCTCCTGCCACAGCTGTAGCTATTGCTGCTGCTGGAACCGCCATACCCAGCTTGGCTTCATGGTTTTGCAAAGTATTGGCCTCCACCACCATAGGGGCCAGAGCTTCTACCTCCAAAATTTCCTCCTTTCATGGGTCCAAAATTTGAAAATTGACTGTTGCAATTGCCAGAATCATTACAGCTTCCACCACCTCCAAAATTGCTTCCATCATTTACCAAATCCATTATAGCCATCCCCACTGCCACCATATCCACCACCACCTCGACTGCCACCAAAGCCTCCTTGTCTGCTGAAGTTCCCTCCGTGACCAAAGTTGTCATTCCCACCAAAACCACTTTCACAACCGCCACTAGAGTTTCCATAACGACACTGACCTCCTTGACTGGATGAAGCACTAGCCATTTCTTGCTTAGATAGGGCTTGCCTTACTTCACCGTTGCGGCCATTCACCACATGTGGCCGTATGGGATTTTTAAAGGACAATCTGTCTACAGAGTCATGGTCATCAAATGTTACAAAAGCAAAGCCTCTCTTTCTGCCACTGCCTCGGGTCATGATCTCAATCACTTTAATTTTCCCATGCTGTTCAAAATAATCTCTTAGATGATGTTCTTCAGTGTCTTCTTTAACGCCATCAACAAAAATCTTTTTCATAGTTAAGTGGGGAACAGGTCTTTGAGAATATTCTCTTGAGACAGCCCTCTGGTTCCACAACAATTCCATCCAGCTTGTGTGGCCTTGCATTCATGGCTGCCTCCACCTCCTCTGCAGTGGCATATGTGATAAACCCAAAGGATCTGGAATGTTTGGTGTTTGGACGTCTCATTACCACACTGTCTGTGAGTATTCCCCATTGCTCAAAATGGCTCCTCAGACCCTCATCAGTTGTTTCAAAGCTCAAACCCCCAATGAAGAGCTTCTGCAGCTGTTCAGGCTCTTTGGGAGGCTCTGACTTAGACATGACAGCAGTGGGGGGCAGGGACTTTAATGATACTTACTCGGTGGTGTCCAAGGGCAGAAAGCAATTCTCAACATCTCTTACCTTATTATTTATTATGTAAGAGAAAGAACACATCTAAATTTCCCTTCAACTTTCTTCCTTCAACTCTCTCTCTCCTCCATAGACCTCTTGACTTCTGTCAACTCCACCATTACTTTTATATTATTAGAATTTGTAACATTCACGTTTTGTTTTGTGAATGGCCATTCAGTTGATACTAAGTATTTTAAGTCAATAAAGTGTAATTATACTATTTTGCTTATGTAAATAGTATTCACTATAGAACAAAATGCATCAGTTAGAATAGATAAGATAAATCTATATCATTGGCCCATATCACTAGGAGGGATGCTTCAAACATCATGATCATATAATTACATTTTCAAATACTACATTAGAAGAACCAAATAATGACACATTTTAGTTTGCTTTATATTTGGAATGCGGCTTTCTTTTGTCTTAATCGCTTTCCATTTTTCCTCTTAACAAAGCACATGCCTTCACCATATGACTAAATTTGTCCAGGATCTTAATCCCAGTGTCTGTGGTATGGAATCCACTTTCTGCCTGAGGACATTCTTCTCCAGTTCAATAGCAATTGCTCTCTTGGTCTGCTGTACAGCTATAGTTCTAGGCCTTCCTTTCACTGGGTTAGGGATTAGCGTTTCTTGGATCTCAGGTTTTTTTGATTCTTGGATTCCTTTTTCTTTTTACTGTTTCATCCTTAATTGATTTTTTCAGAAAGAATTTTTGAGAGGTGAGCTTTCTGAATTCTTACATTTCTGAACATGTCTTCATTTTACCCTTACAGCTGAGTGATACCTTAACTAGTTCCGATACTCAGCTCCTGAGAACTCTGAAAGCAGTGTTCTCCTGTCTTCTGGCACTGAGTGCTGTTGATGAGAAGACTAGGGCCAATTAAATTTTTGTTCTGTTGTAGTTGACCTGTTGCTTGTTCTCTGGAAGCTTTTAGAATCTTCTCTTAGTATTTAATGTACTATAAAATCACAAGTTTATGGTGAAGTAAGGGTTTATTTTCATTTATTTTGCGTGGCACTTGGTAAGCCCTTTTACTCTGAAGACTCCTATCTTAGCTCTAAGAAATGTTCTTCTATGATTGCTCTCATTATTTTTTCCCCTGAGTTCTCTTGTCTCCTTCTGGAACTATTGGTTGGCTATTATCCTCCCTGGATTGACCCTATATAGTTTTTGGACTTTTAAAAATATTTCTTCCCCTTTGTCTTTTTGCTTTACACTTTGGGAAATTCCACTAACCTTTTCTTTCAGCCCTTCTGTTGTTTTTGTTTTAAAGATTTTATTTATTTATTTGAGAGAGACAGAGAGAGAGAGAGCATGAGCTGGGGCAGTGGGGGGAGAGGGAATGCAGAGGGAAAGAGATAAGCAGACTCCCTACAGGACCCTGGGTTCACAGCCTGAGCTGAAGGCAGACACTTAACCACTGAGCCACCCAGGTGCCCCTGATTTTTTTTAATTAGAGGAATTTCCAACAATTCTTTTTTTTTTGTCTCTGATTGCTATCTATATAATACATAGATAGATGATAGAATATATATATATATATATATATATATATATATAATAGATAGATAAACTTGTTTTATGGATACACAGGCTTCTCAAATTATCCTGAGGTCACTAATTAGAATACAAAAAAAGAAAAAAAAAAAGAATTTTGTTTCTCTGAGGTCAGTTTTTTTTTAAATAGTTCTTTTGAAAATTTTTAAAACTATACCTTCTTTTGGTTATTTTTCAACTAAGTGAACCAGAAAAATGTGTATCAGAAAAATTGCCTAACCTTGCCCCATTAAAAAAACAAGTTTTGGGGCACCTGGGTGGCTCAGTCGGTTAAGTGGCTGCCTTCAGCTCAGGTCATGATCCCAGGGTCCTAGGATCGAGCCCTACATCTGGCTCCCTGCTTGTCCTTCTCCCTCTGCTCCCCTGCTCCTGCTCTCTCTATCTCAAATACATAAATAAAATCTTTAAAAAAATAAAAATAAAAAAACAAGTTTTATTATGAAAAATTTTAATGCTGTACAAAGTAAACAAAATATAATGAACTCCATGGACTCATTACCCAGCTTCAATAAATATGAACATTCTGCCATTCTTATGTCACCTTCACCTTCTATAAATTTTTATAACCAAATTATTAAATAGCTCACATTGAGTTGGTCATTTGAATTTATTTTTCATTTAGTAAATTATCTCATTAGATCATATCATACACATCTTCAAAGTCACCTAATTCAGTGAATGACATTATTAAAAATTATAACAAAAAACCCTGACCATTTAACAGAGCACTTTCTATGCTGTATACTATGTCACGCTTTACAAAAACATTGGTTCATTTAATTTAAGATGATGTGTTCATGACTGTGTTTCTTGGATACAATAAAATGCCAACACAATTGTAGCTGCTGTTATAAGGAAGGGCTATTTCTCAGGAAATCTTAATCTTAATAATTTCTCTCCTAGAGACAAATAATGGCCTTTCAGTGATTTAGTATCAAAGTCACATCAGTTATAACACCAAATTATAAATAAGATGCTTTTATAAGAACTAAAATATTTTTTCTGTACACATGATTCTAAAATTCAGGAATAAACTAAGAGTTTTAGCAAATGAAGAGCCAAAAGATCTTGTTTATGCCCATAGAAGGCAGAAAATGGATTCAGCTGACTGGAGAGAATACTCAACCAAGTGCCCCACAACTGTTTCTTTCATTTTCTCTCATTCCACCTCATTCAGCTTTGTGACATTTCCCCAGAGCTCTGCCATCATTCACTGGGGAACCAGTACTGGGTATTTGGAGGGAAGATGGGGATTTGAATCAATGTACTGTTGTTTGATAGCTTTTTGACCATGGGGAAGTTACTTAATTTCTCTAAACCTCAGTTTCCTCATTTACAAAATTAGGGAAACAATATCTCCCTCTTAGGGTTTTTGTAAAGATTAAGAAATACAACACACTAAGCAAGTAGTACAGGGCCTAGAACTTAACTATGTATAAATGATCATTATTATCCCTGTGGGATTCATAGGTATCCTCTACAGGTAGGGTGGTAGCAAGATTTAGCAAATAAAAATACAGGATATCCAGGTAAATGTGAATTTCAGGTAGATAAGAAAAATTTTTTAGTCTAAATATATCCCAAATATTGCAAGGACTATACTTACACTAAAAAATTACCCCTTGTCTATCTGAAATTCAAATTTAAGTGGGCATCCTGGCAAAATAACTTCTCTTTTAAAAGAAAAATGAGGTATAGTAAAATAAGCTTATAAGAAATAAAGTTTGATTAAATTTGATATTTTATCTGTTCAAACTTGGTAGTCTCCTATCCCCCAGTACACTCAGTATTTTGGGTAATGCTCAAGTATCATCTATCAGAGAAACAAATAGTGCCTGTATTTTGGAGTAGAATGTCAACTTTTCCCCAAACTGAAATCTGTTGGATCAGTTACTATCCTAACCTAGGCATGGGTTTTCAGACTATTTACTGAATTATATTTGTATTTAAACATTTATTTGGAAAACCACAAAGCACTACCTATGAAAGTCATATTGAGGACCACTAAAAATATGCAAACTACAAATCTGACAGCACTCGATCTTTGAAACACTATTTTCAAAATGTTCTTGTTTACCATGTTTTCTTTGTGTGTACCAGATAATTACTTTTCAAAGTGTGCTTGTTATGAGCACACACAGAGACACACAAGATAAATAAAGATGGGTTTTATATTTTATTTCAATCAGACTGCATTTCTTAACCTCTTCTCTAAACTAAAAAACCTGTTATCAACCCTACTAGTATTTTAGCTAATTTGTAGCTAGAATTTTAATGAGATAAAAATAGCTTTCCTAACGGCAAGGTGGGTGGGAATTATTTTATAGTAATATATTCTACCTCTTTTCCATTTGTGGGGACGTAATCCGTAATTCCTTCCTTCAGTAAGCAAAGTGAGGAAGAGAGAGATGCCAGAATCTATCCACTACTCCTATAAAGAATTTGCAGGCTGTGTTTACACTTCCAGATAGATTACAATGCAATTATTCCAAAACATAAGATGCGTGCTACAATTCCTCGTTCATAATTTTTTGCCAATGAAATAGAAGCAGTGCTCCATTTATTTTTCCTAAAAAAAACCACGCACCTTCTGCCCAAACTCCTTTATTTCTTTTCATTCTGTCGCAACAGTCGCAGTGCACAGTACTCTTCAGCTCCATCTCGTGTAGAAAAACGTCGACTGCACCCTCAGCTCCGACCACGGGGAGCATCCACGACGGTGGAAAAGATGAAAAGCCGCGAACTTTATTTAGGAATCAACACTAAACGAAGAATTGATTTCCTGTGGACCCTGTCTCCGAAAAAGCAGGTCTTACGGTTGACAAGAAAATCAGGAAAGCATATATATTGATTTCCTTGATACATTCAACTGAATCTGGAGAAAATTCTACTGTTTAATACTGACACACTTAGAATGAAATTCCCATTGACCTGCGATTCCTGGTTAAATCCTTCAAAAGAGCCAAGTAAGGACATTCTCTGAGCAGCAGGGTGTACTACACTAGATGCCTCACGGGATCCTCCCGCGGACTATCTTTTAGTCACGTCATAGAGCCCAAAGCAGAACGCCTGGAGACGGTCTGCGAGGCCATTCGGGGAGAGGGTGGTGAAGTCCCCTCCTCGGTGAAGACGACTCTGGCAAACCGGAGTCGTTTCCGTGTTCTCCGGTCCCGCGCCGCCTCAGGCAAGGAGCTGAGGTGCCGTCGGGCCCGGTTGCCCACAGCATCTCCCCAGACTCCTCCTCCTGAGAAACCTGCAGGTCAGGGACGCCCACCTTTGGCTTGTTATTATAAATTTGTTTATGTAGCCCTCATGATTTCTAAAGTTGCCATGTGTGGTTTCTGCTTCCTCTGACCAGGGGAGAGGGAGCCCCGAGCGTCCCCCAGTCGGGCGGGGAGGCGTGGGGCGAGAGGGGGCGGGGCGAGGCGGGGCCGCGGCCCTGGGCGGGGCGTCCTCGCAGAAACGGGCTGCGCCGGGCGGCGGGCGGGAGGCAGTGGCGGCGGCGGCGGCGGCGGCGCGGGCTGAGCGGCGCGCGGATTGGTTGCGGCGGTCGGAGACGTCAGGCTCCCGCGGCCCGAGCGGCCGCCGGGCTCGCGCGGCGCAGTAGGCTCGAGTGCGCACCGCAGCGAGGTGGTGTCCTCGGCCGTTCCGCTTTCCGCCGCCGTCTCCGGGCTGTGCCGCTTGAGCCGGGACGCGCCTCCGCGCTTCTCGCCGCCTCCACCGCCGCGGCCGCCGCTCCCCTCGCCGTCTGCACACACACCATGACGAAGAAAGAGAAGAAGTCCTTCAACCAGAGCCTAGCCGAGTGGAAGCTCTTCATCTACAACCCGACCACCGGAGAGTTCCTGGGGCGCACCGCCAAGAGCTGGGGTGAGCGGGCGGCGGTTGGGCGCCGGGGCCGGCCGCGGTCCGGGGGGCGCCGGGCGGGGTCGGGTGGGAAAGGAAAGGCGGGAGATGGCTCCCCGCGCGGGGGCCCTAAGAGTAGCCGCAGCCTCCGCCGCCCACAGCGGTTTTCGTCCGGGGCCGCCAGACTGTCGTATGGGCGGCGGCGGAGGAGGGGCGGCGCGGCCCCATTCATTTCTAGCGTGGCGGGCGGGCCGCCGCTGGCTCCCGAGGCAGCCGGGCCCTCTGGCAGTCCCCGCCGGGCCGCGCCAGTTCCTTCCTCCCGGCCGGGAGCGGAGCGCACGTGCTGCTCCGGCCTCCCGCCCCGAGCGGCGCCGGAGGCCGGGGACCCCTGCCCAGAGTCGAGCCCCGAGCGTGCGGGGGCCGAACGCCCGGGCCTCCCTTTGTACCGAGCGCGCTGTCCGGGAGAGGCCCTGGCAGAGGCGGCCGGTGGCGCCCAGCGGTTCGGGGAAGCCAGACCCTGCCCCACTCCCGGGGAGAGGAAATTTCCACTCTCGCCGCTATCTTGTGACTCGTCCACGCTGCCACCCCGGTCGGAAGAGTGCGAGTGTTAAGTGTGTGGGTTGCATGAATGTGCCGCGGTGAGTTAGTCACACAAGTACTTGGTACACGAAATGCGCTTGAATTTGGACAGTGAAAAGACCATTAAAAAGGTGGGTACCTGCCTGATTCCTTTGTAATTACAGGCGTTTTCTTCCTAGCAAATAGGCTTCTTTTGGGGAAAGTAAATCCCAGGTGGCACAATTTTTGTGCCTTCAAAACGTGTGATGGTTGTGTGTGTGTTAGTTTTTCTATGAATATAAGTTCTTTGTTTTACAAGTAATATTTAAACCATCCACCGATAGAGTACTGCTTTAGGGTGTCTCTTTCCCCCCCGAAAAATTGTATTAATGTCTGAATAAGGACTAGTGCTTCTTTCTTTTTTTCTTTTCTTTTGCCCTTTGAAAAACGTTTTGTTGATGGGTCTTGACCTTTTTTTTCTGAGTGAGAATAAATTTCTAGAGTGGGAGAACTATTTGGGCACGACATCTTTAAAAGAAGCATGAGGAGAGTAAATTAGCTATGACTCAGAAAATAAACTGTTGCTACTGACTGAAATCGGCTCCTCCGGAATGGAAAGTCGGCTTAAAGCCCTATCACAAGCTGAAAGGGGCCTTGGAGGTTTTTAGCCCAACTCCCGGTTTAGAGATGAGAAAAATGAGATCTAGAGAGGTTGTGATTTTGCTTTGTGTAAAATTACATATTCCACATAGCCAAGAAAAGAACCCAGTTGTCCTTTAATCCTAGTCCAGCGGTTTTATTATTTTACAGATGTCTTGCCTAACTAACACTCATGATTTTTATTTATTTAGATAGCTGTCTTTTGGGAACCCACTAATGTGAAAAGGAAATAAATCTTGCATCCGTAGTTAAATGGGGGAAAATGGTGAAATTATTGCTTCTAGAATGTGCTACCTTTTTGCTGAAGGAATTTTTGAGTGGTGGAGAGGGATTAATGTTTGTAGACTACCTTCCTCAGTGCCTTCTCATTTCCAGAAATAAGTACCTTCATTTTTTGGTAGAATGACATTTCTTACTGCGGATAGTGCTTCTTGTCTAAGCTTTGTATTTATATGATGTTGAGGTTGAGATTTTATTGGGTATGTGCATTTAAGTAGGTAATGTGCACAAATGATCGAAGTGTAGGCATTATAGAAGGGCGGCTACGGTACAGTAAAGTTGGGATTTATTTTAGAAGGATTAAGGCAAGACCTTTTTTCCAAATTGAAAATGTTAACTCTTATCAACAAATAGTACATTTCTGAATTTATTGGAATTGTAGTAAACCAGTGCAAAATGTCATAAATTATCCGCAATCCAATCCCATCATAAGGGCATCTCTCTAAGGATATATGTGGGTGTGGTAGAGGGCGAAGTCCATACTCAGCTCTCCAGGCTGTGTGGGGAGTCTGCCTGGAGAAAGGGGTATCTTGTTCTAATTATCAGAAAGGCACTGTATGGGCTAGCTGCCTGATCTCATTACTGCAGAGATGTCCACTATTAATATTTCTGTATATATCTGGGCAGACTTAAAAGAGTATAATGTTAATTTTTTTAAACGAAATCATACAATAAGTGTTGCTTTATAGTGTTTCTTTTTAACTTATTTATTTTAGAGAGAGAGCTGGGGCAGGGGCAGAGGGGGAGAATCTTTCAAGCAGACTTTCCTGATGAGCCCGGAGCTGAAACCTGGGGCTTGACCCCAAGGCCCTCGAGATCTGGCCCAAGCCAGAACCAAGAGTTGGTGGCCCAACTGACTGAGCCACCCAGGCACCCCTTAGTGTTTGGAGTATATTGTGGGCACCTTCCCATTTTAATAAAGATCTGTATCATCGTTTTAATGGCTGACTAATGTTCTATTGTATAGTTCCATGTACTACTGTGATTTTTTAAAAACAAATATGTTTATTAACATGTAGCCTATGTGTGCATGGGAGATATCCAAGGAAATATGAGTAACTCCTGATTTTTTTTTTTTAAGATTTTATTTATTTATTCGACAGAGATAGAGACAGCCAGCGAGAGAGGGAACACAAGCAGGGGGAGTGGGAGAGGAAGAAGCAGGCTCATAGCGGAGGAGCCTGATGTGGGGCTCGATCCCACGAAGCCAGGATCACGCCCTGAGCCGAAGGCAGACGCTTAACCGCTGTGCAACCCAGGCGCCCCCCCTGATTTTTTTTTAACCAGTTATTTATTGTATGTACTGGTCTGTCCTCCCAGTCCCTTCCTTCAGCCTTGAGAGTATATTTTTGCAAATTTATTTCTTGAGATATGTTTCTACTAGTGGAATTTCTAGGTCGTGTATAATATGTGTACCCTTTACATTTTGGAAATGTGTTAGGTTTTTATTTTGTTTTTTGGTTTTTTGTTTTGTTTTGTTTTTTAAGAAACTCATTTGCAGTTTTTTCCTCGTTCTTTTGAATGTAAATGTGGGGGGATTACTTTTTGGGGGGGGGACCTTGATAAACTTGCTGTATCCGCTGGTGTGTAGAAAAAAAGCCTTCTCTACCCTAAGGATTTTATAAAGACATTCATTTCAGATGTTCTCTTTTTTACATTCTAAAGTACATTTGTCCCATTTAATCTGAAGTTCCTCACCAGTGCATGGGATATATTAAAAGTATACATTTGGGGGAGGGGGCAGAGGGAGAGAGAGAATCTTGAGAAAGAGAATCTTAAGCAGGCTCCATGCCCAGTGTGCAGCCTGATTCGGGGCTCGATCCCACCATCCTGAGATCATGATCAGAACTAAAATCAACAGTTGGACGTTTAACTGACAGCCACCTAGGCATCGCTAAAAGCACACATTTAAAAAGTAGTTTTGCCATTTACAGTTGGGATAAAGTGAAAATACTGCAGGTTATACCACATTGTTATCTGAAATGGTTATGTAAAAGATTTGTTTTTTTAAGATTTTATTTTTTTAAGTAATCTCTGTACCCAGCATGTGGCTTGAATCCACAACCCTGAGATCATGAGTTATATGCACACTGTACTCACTGAGACAGCTGGGCGTCCCTATATAAAAGATTTTGAGTAGCTTCTTGAATGTTTGGCAATTTCAGAATCATTACATACATAAAATTACCTCATTTGATTTTCACAACGACTATCTAAAATAAAGCACACTATGTAGGTCATCAGTGAATCTAGAGTTGGTGTCTTAGGCTGGACAGTAAGGCCACATCAGGAATAAGTAATTGCCATGTATGAAAACACAGGACAAAGAAAATTTAGCGTCTTGTGGCTTATGCTGCAGATATTAAACCTAAACGCAGTAAACATAATTAGAGTGAAAAATAGCCTAGAGATCCTCTGTTGTTATTTAAACTGTAATGGACCATGTGTTGCAATTAACATATTTAAGAATGATGAAATAGAATAGTAAAAATACCATTTTATTCTACCTAATAAGTTTATTCCAAGGAAGCATGTTCCATGAAACTTCTCAGTATTTTGCATATACAGATACCCTGATGTAAAATGTGTTTCTTACTGTGGCTCAAAGTCAAGAACTTGAAAGCCACTAATCTAGCCTTGTGCCCTCATTTCATAGGTGAGAAAATTGAACTCATAGGTCTGATTCGTCAAAGTTTACTCAGCAGTAGAATCCTTGGCCTTTAGACTACCTCCAAGGCCAGACCGTTTTTTATTTTGACTGCTGTGACTTGATGTCATTTAATGACATCTGCTGTGGGCTTCTTTGGAGTTCCTTATCTTAAGGCTATCTGTCAGTAGATGCTTTATATTCATATTAACTTAAAACTTGAGTTGCTGCTTTCCAAGCATAGTCAGGATTCTGGACCAAAACTACTAACACCTATATTTTGTTCATGTACTTTTTCTTTTATTATAGATCCATGAAGTGCCATTTTCTCAGTCACCTGCTCCCATTCTGGGTCATGCCTCAGTAAATGCTCTGCCTTGGAGATCAGACTCCATCCCATCTTGGGTGTTTGTAGGGGAGAAGGCAAGTGTGTTTATTTTCCCAGTATCATATAGTTTTGTAAGATGTTGTTCTTTGTCCTGTGGAGTGTGACATATTAAAGAAACTTTACAAAACTGTGCACTGTTGGGAAAGTAACAGGACTCGCCTTACCCTGTGCGCAGGCTATAAATGAAGGTCAGTGGTGGGTGTGGCAGCGGCAGCAGCAGAGGCATACTGAGCCATCACCCAGCAGGAGACAGCACTTCCTGGACTGGTAGTGGAAGGGAGGGGACAGGGTAAGTGTGTGTGTTATGTTCTAGATGTTTTAATTACGGTAGTATGTGCTTTACTGTTGTTAAAGAGCAACTTTCCTCTACCCCCAAAATAATTTGATTCTTTGAAATTGACTTTCTAATTTATATCTATAGAATTAAATTAGTTGCATTAAAAGAAGTTTAAAAACGTGCCTGTCTTTAGTAGCAATATTTCATGATTTGTCACGTTTGATTAAAGAGCAGTCATTTAACACTGTTTAGTGGAAAGAAAAAAAAAGCTAACTCTGAAAGATAAATTTATTATTTCCTAATTATGCATTTATTGCATTGATTTTGAAGTAAAATCTGTAATCTTTAACCACTTAGAACAACCACTATTAACATTTTTATGGTCTATTTCCTTTTTGTAAATAGTTTTTTTTTAATGTATAAAATTTTAAAATATGCAGTTAGATACCTAGTTTTACCACTTAATGTTTTAGGGGAATGGTTTTTATTCCTCTGCCACCTTAGAGGTTGATGTGTTGGGGGTAACCTTGGTCCTCCATCAGTTCTGTGGGGGCTGTCCACACTTCCTGCTAGAATTTATGTATTCTGGTGTCTTTAGTTACTATCTCTATGTTGAGACTCTCAAATCTGCATTTGTAGTTGGTATGACTTTTTTTATATTAAAAGAACCAACTGCCTGACAAAGATCTTAAATCGGATGTTTCATAGGACTCTGAAGTACTTCACACACCTCTTCATGTAAATCTCCCTTGCCCTCTAGGCCTCCTTAGTGTGACACACACTGTAAGCTCGCTGACTTCTCTCTCGTCATCTCTCTACCATTCTCTACCCCTTCTGGGCCTGTTTCCTAGCTTGAGTCTCTCTTTCCTTCACCTTGGGCTGGGTACTCCGATGTTAGCTTTGGTAGCCTGATCTCTGGTAAACATCTTTGAACCCCTCTTTGCCTTAAGACTGTGACAAGTGCTCCCGTGTATCCCATAATAGTTTTTTTTTTTTTATAATAGCATTTATGATTTTTTGTAGTAGTAGTGTTGCCTATTTACTAGAATATAAGTTTCTTATTCACTCATCTTTGATTCGCTAACACTGAGCCTGTTGCTCAGCACTTAGCAGGAAGGTAATAAAAACAGGTTGAATGAATGAGCACTATTATGAAATGTTTCCATGTAATTAGTCTTTTTGCAACCTTCTTTTTTTTTTTTAAGATTTTATTTATTTATCTGACAGCACAAGCAGGGGGAAGCGGCAGGTGGGGGGGAGGGAGAAGCAGGCTCCCTGCTGAGCAAGGAGCCCAATGTGGGACTCAATCCCAGGACCCTGGGATCATGACCTGAGCTGAAGGTAGACCCTTAACGGACTGAACCCCCCAGGTGTCCCATTTTTGCAACATTTTAAAAAATGTCTTTGTTGGTATTGGTGTATCATAGTATAACAGTTCCCCAATGTTTGGGCATCCTACCCCCCTTTTTTTAATAGCACTGCGAGTTTTCATAGAAGTTTAGTGTTCAAAGCTTCCACTTAACTTTCTCTTTGGAGATTCAGCTGAGTTTGTGGCATGCCTGAGTGGTGCATCTGATTAGGATAACAGAAACACGCTTATTATCCAAGTCTCCTGCTTTCTGCTTTATTGCTCTGTTCAGCGTCTTATACTGCTCTTATGAGACCTACATGAAGGTTTTTTTTTTTTTTTTAACTTCTCTTAAATTTAACAGGCACTTATTTAACAGTGTCATTCTCTGCCCTGCAGGGTGCTCTACTAATAATATTTCTGAAAAGAATTATTTAACTTAGCAGCCGCCCACATCTGTTTGAACTTTGTAACTAAGTTGTTTGTAGACTGGCTCTTATTTGTGACTTCTACTTAGTATTATGTTAATGCCTTGGTAAGGTATGACTTTGGGACTGACCCTCGTCCAGGACATAAGGTACTTTTCTTTGGCAGGTTCTGGCATGTAAATAGTGGCCCTTTATGTACCCTTACCACCACCACTCCCCGCTCATTACTATCTAATCATTTCTTTTCGGATTCCTTCCTGTCTGTTTTTCCTGGTCTCATTTCCTAAATGTGTATTTCCCAGCTGCTGTCTTTGGCCTTGTTTTCTCCACATCTTCCCTGGCAATCTTATAAAACAATTGCAAAGATCACTCACACATTTTACTTCTTGGTTAACACCTCTCTCAGATTCAGTTGCTTCCTGGATATCTCATAAACCTGAGAGGGAGAGGCTTAGATGTCTTGACTGGCTCTGTTACTAAACTACCTTATGTATCACCTGGCAAACAGAGCTTTTTCCCCTTCCTGTACTGAAGTTCTGAGTTGCTCCTGTATTTGCAATTTTTGAAAACGGGGGTTACTATCTTTTCTGTCATTTGGGCTCTAAACATGGCCAGATCATGCCAGTTCTACTTCTGTAACATCTCTTAAATCTGTGACCCACACCCTCATTGCCACTACTACGATTAATCAGGAGTTAATTTTCTCTGCCCTACTCCTGTCCCCCAACCCTGCCACATCTTATGAAGACCCTATTCAGAGGGAACGCAGGGTGCTCACTTTTCATAGCTTTATAATACTAACCACCTGTTTGAAATTTCCTAGTTCTTTTTTTTTTTTAAGATTTTATTTATTTATTTGACAGAGAGAGCCAGCGAGAGAGAACACAAGCAGGGGGAGTGGGAGAGGAAGAAGCAGGCTCCCAGCAGAGGAGCCTGATGTGGGGGCTCGATCCCAGAACACTGGGATCACGCCCTGAGCCGAAGGCAGACGCTTAATGACTGTGCCACCCAGGCGCCCCATGAAATTTCCTAGTTCTTAACACTCCCATCAACCCTGGCTCCACTGTATCGGGGTCTGGTAGTGCCTTTTCTTATAAATTCTCTGATTAAAAACTTAAAGCGCCAGATGAAGAGCTTTTGTGACTTCCATAGTTGTTCCAAGTTCAGATAGGCCATTGCCTTTCCAGTTTTTACCTGCTGCTTAAAAAAAAAGTTGTTGTGTTACTGACTTTTGGGGAAGGTGAGCTCTTAACTCCGGAGGCATCCCCAGAAAGATCCCAGGAGTCAGTTGGAATCATTGTGACCTAAACCAGTGTAACTTCACTGCTGTCAGGTTATTTTTAAGGCTACAGATTTGGTCGTGCTACGTCCCATACCCTAAAATTGTGTTTGGAATCCCACTGCTTTCAGAAGGTTGAAATAATTTCCAAACAGCCTGGCATTCCAGGCTCACTACATACTGGCTTAGAACTAAGTTTCCAACCTTATAACCTGTCGTTTCCCACCTTAGTCCCCATATACCACACGTCATAGCCAGAATGGATGTATCTGGAATGCTCTGCTGATTCCCTTGCCCATACCCTTCATCTCTGCATCATAAGTTCTTCCCTACTTCAGAGACTTAAACTTTGCGTGTCAGCTATCGTAAGCGTTCTCTGATATGCCAAGGTGAAAATAATACCACATTTATCTCCTGTAACAACTAAAACTTTGTATCCTGGATTATGGTGGTTTATATACATTACTCCTACTAAGTAGATATTCTCACAAATCAGGATTTACAAAAAAGCACTTTTTTTTTGTTTTTTTTGGCTACACAAATTGTCGTTTAATCAATTTCAGCTTGTGATTCACCTGTTCCTTAGGCTAAAAGTGAGAGTATTTTGGGTCTTATTTGTGGAGACACTTGTATATAAAGGCATAATTCCCCTTAACCTTACCGTGATTCTGTCCCACTAAACTAATTCATTTTGAAGTTTCCAGATAGGGCATCATAGTAAAAGTGAGCCTGTGGGCATATATATATATATATATTTTTTTTTACTTCATGAATCGTAGAAGTATACCAATATCCTGAGATGACCAGACAAGGACTCACTCAGAATATAGACCTAATTTCTAGTTCCATACATCAGCCAAGCTTAGATAAGTCATTTAAAATCTCTAGGTTTTAGTTTCTTCTGTAGGAGAAAAGTTGCAGAAGATAGTTTCTAAATGTCACTTTGAAATGGAAAAAAAAAAGTATATAAAAGCTTGAGAACAACAGCAGGCAGCAAGCTTTTTCTTTAAGGGACCAGATAATACTTTAGGCTTTGCCAGCCATCTGGTGTCTGTTGCAACTACTCAGCTCAGCTATTGTAGCTTGAAAGTGGCAAGAGACAATTTGTAAACTAATGGACCTAGCTATGTGCAATATTTTATTTACAAAAACAGGCAGCTGCTGTGGTTTGCTGACCTCTTTAGAAGCTAGTGTCAGTGTAGGCTGACTCAAGAAATCTGAACTGGTCTTAAATGAGATGTAGACTCTTGGCTTTGTTCTTTTTAAATAATGAAAGTAACACTATTGTTTGAATTTTTGCAGTACAGATGTGAATAATCAGTCCATTGTCCTCTTCAGCTTCTTTTCTGGGTAATCAGTGTTAATAGTAATGATTTTTAAATTGTAATACATGGTATATCCACTTTGGATAAAGGTCTAGCAGTTTCTTATAAAAGTAAATATATACCTACCCCATGACCCCGCAGTTCTGCTCCTAGGTGTTTACCCAAGAGAAATGAAAACATATCCACAAAAATACGTGTACAAGAATATTCATAGTAGCTCCAACTGGAAACAGCCCAAGTGTCCATCAGCAGAACAGGTAACCTGGTATGCCCAAACAGCAGAATACTACTCAACAGTAAAAGGAACGAACTGTGGATACACAGAACATGGATGAATTTCACAATTAGGGTGAGCAGAAAAGAAGCTTTATCTAAGAGAATACGTACAATATGATTTCATTTATATGAATTCTAAAGCAAGCAGCACTTATCAGTGCTGGAAAAAAGCCCATAATGGTGTTTTCCTCTAAGGCGGTGGTCATGGGGATTGGAAAGGGGCACCAGAGAACTTGGTAGGGTGGTGTAATGTTTTGTCTCTTGCTGGGGGCTTAGATCATATAGAATGCATTTATCAAAACCCTTTTTTTTTTAAGTTTTTAAATTTTAGTTAACATACTGTGTAATATTTCATGTGTACAATAACAGTGATCCAGCACTTCCATACAACACCAGTGCTCATCCCAAGTGCCCTCCTTAATCCCCATCACCTGTTTTACTCATCCCCCCCCCCCACCTCCCTGCTGGTAACCATCAGTTTGTTCTTTACAGTTAGTGACTTTGGTGTTCTTTCTTTCTTTATTCCCTTTGCTCCTTTGTTTTGTTTCTTAAATTTCACATATGAGTGAGATCCTATGGTATTTGTCTTTGACTGACTGACTTCGCTTAGCATTACCTCTCTAGCTCCATCCATGTTGTTGCAAATAGCAAGATTTCATTCTTTTTTATGGCTGAGTAACATGCCTCTGTGTGTGTGTGTGTGTGTGTGTGTGTGTGTGTGTGTGTGTGGTCTGTGTTTGTGTATGCATTCATGTACCATATCTTTATCCATTCAGCAACTGATGGACACTTGGGCTGTTTCCATGATTTGGCTATTGTGGATAAACATCAGAGTGCATGTATCCCTTTGAATTAATATTTTTGCGTTCTTTGGGTAAATACCTAGTAGTGGAATTGCTGGATTATAGGGTAGTTTTTTTTTTTTTTTCCTGGTTATGATTTTATTTATAAGTAAACTTTATGCCCAACAACGTGGAGCTCGAACTCACAACCCTGAGATCTGGAGTCACATGCTCCATATAGACTGAGCCAGCGAGGTGCCGTGGTAGTTCTATTTTTATTTTTTTGAGGAACCTCTATCCTGTTTTCCAGAGTGGCTGCACCAGTTTGCATTCCCACCAACAGTGTAAGAGGGTTCCCCTTCCTCTACATCCTTGCCAACACCTCTTGTTTTTTGTGGTGTTGATTTTAGCCATTCTGACAGGTGTGAGGTGATATTTCATTGTAGTTTTGATTTGCATTTCCCTGATAAGTGATGTTGGGCATCTTTTCATGTGTTTGTTGGCCATCTGTATGTCATCAATGGAAAAATGTCTATTCATGTCTTCTGCCCATTTTTTTAATTGTATTATTCATTTTTTTGGGTGTGATTGTCAAAACCCATGTAATGGCACATTAGAGGTTTGTGTATTTCATTGAATGTGATTTTTTTCCTTCAATTTTAGTTAATATGCATGAAGTGTTTGGGGGTGAAGTATACATACTGACATCTGGAACTTGAAATGCATTTAAAAAATAAATGGAATAGATACAATGTAATAGAATATTAACTGTAGAATCTAGGTGTGTCTATGGATGTTCATTGACATTCAGCCTTTCTGTGTATATATAAACATTGCTAACTGAATATTAAAGAAAAAATACATTTTTTAAAAAGATCTTATTTATTTATTTATTTATTTGAGAGAGAGCATGAGTGGGGGAAGAGCAGAAGGATAGGGACAAGCGGACTCCACTCTGAGTGCAGAGCCGGACATGGGGGCTCAGCCTCATAACCTTGAGGTCATGACCTGAGCTGAAATCAAGAGTCAGAGGCTCAGGGGCGTCTGGGTGGCTCAGTTGTTAAGCGTCTGCCTTCGGCTGGGGTCATGATCCCAGGGTCCTGGGATTGAGCCCCACATCAGGCTCCTTGCTCCGCTGGGAGCCTGCTTCTCCCTCTCCCACTCCCCCTGCTTGTGTTCCCTCTTTCAATGGCTGTCTCTCTGTCTGTCAAATAAACAAAATCTTAAAAAAAAGTCAGAGGCTCAACCAGCTGAGCCACCCAAGTGCCCCGAGAATACATGAATACATTTATATGTTCTTGATTGTCTTCCACCAATTGTGGAGTCTTTCCTATAGACAATGATTGTTATTCAGTTTTCTTACCAGTCCTATTTCAGTGCATTTATGTATATGTATATACTTATGTGTGTATGTGGGTATATATGGAATATGTAGGAATAAGTAATTTTCCACTTTTACATGAGTAATAGGAAAAATGTATGTTCTAAAACTTGCTTTGCCCCCCATTAATGTGTCCTGTGTTCCATGTCAGTGTGTATTTATCTCGTTTCTTTGAATTATTTACATAATCCATAGTGTAGAGCTATATATCTGGATATATATTTTGTTATGAATATTTAGATTGTTTCTAATTTTTCTCTTCAAAATTGCTGCTATGTGTATGTGCCACTATTTAGGATAGATATTGAGAAATGGAATTACCACTTTATAGTATATGCTTATTTTTATATTAATAGACTGTCCTCCTTTATATAATAGACTGTACCAATTTATCCTCCCACCAGCAGTGGATAAAAGTACCGGTTTCCCTTCGACTTTCTGAGCATTGGATGTTATCACTCTTTAACATTTTTTTGCCAGTTTGATGGGATACTGCTGTCTGGTTGGTTTAATTTGCCGGATCTCGGTAACTGCAACTGAGTGTATTTTTGTTTGCTCAGTTTCTGGTTGTTTTTTTGTTTTTGTTTTTACGGTCAATCTCTTTGCTTGCTTTTGTCTTTTAATTCTTTTATTTAAAAATATTTGTTTTAAATTAACATCACAAATTTAACAATCTTTTAATGGGCTGTTCTAATCACTTAACCCAAAATATATTGAATAATCCATTATTTCCTCACTGATTTGAATTGCCAACTTTCTTACATGTAGAACTCCATCTTATGGATCTTTTCTTGGGTTTTGTTGATCTGTATCTCTGTTCCTGTGTCATTCTTACAAATTTCACAGATGTAAGGTCAATGTGAGCATTTGTAAAATAAAATACATGTGTGAAATTGTGTGGACTGTCTGTCCAGTTTAGGTATCACATATGCTGGCCTTATCAAAACCATTTAGGTAACTTACAGAGCATACTAAAAGGATAGTTTATAGAAAAATTCCTTGAAAATTGGGAGAACCAACTAAAGCCATGTGGACATGGTATGTGTTTTAGGGGTAGAGCTCTGTTTATTTTTTGTAAAAACTTCTGATTTGGAAATGTTTGTTTTCCTAAAAAAAAATCATGTATTTCATCTATTCTCAGGTTTGCTAATTGAAAGTGGTTTTATTGATCAAATTAAATACTTTTGCATTTGTTTCTAGTTTATCTTAAATCTTTCCCACTTTCCTTGATTAATTTTAGTTTTGAATTAAAAACCTATCTCCTTTTTGTTAGTCTTACTTGCTTTTTAGTGAAAGAATCTAAGGATTTTCCTTTGCTTCTGCTCTGACTACATTATTATTTTGAATTTTGAATATTTCAGGTTTCATTGTCTTTTTAATCCAAGGATTGGTTAGAAGTCTATTTTCTAAATTTTGTTTTAATTTCTAATATATTTACCTTGGTTTTAGAGAATGTGACCTTTTTTTTAAGTTTTTAACTTCTCTTTTTGTGTTTTTGTAACTTAAGTCATGGTCCCTTTTAGGGACAGTGTCCCAAGTTTGTAAGGAGTATATTTCCTGGTGACTACAAAAGTTCTACATGTATTAGGTAACTGTTAGTTGTGTTTTAAAAATACTTATTGTCTAGGGCACCTATGTGGCTCAGTCGGTTAATCCCAGGGTCCTGGGATTGAGGCCCCCCCTCCCCCGCCCTCGTGTGTGCGTGTGCACACTCACTCTCTCAAATAAATAAATCTTTAAAAAAGTACTTACTGTCCTTTTTGGTATTATTTACTTCATCTATGGATTTCTGGGAGAAGTATGTTAAAATCTCTATATATAATTGTGGTAATTTTGCTTTTGCTTTACGTATTTTAAGCTGTTTAGCATCACTGGCTTCATGGCTATTGGTGTATCTTCTTCATGTATTTTAATATGAAACATGTTTGTTCTCTTAATGCTGTTTGACTTTGAATTCTAGTTTGCTTAGAGTAATGATGTCACATCTAGATTTCTTTTTGTTAGCCAAGACCCACTTTGTTTTCAACCATTATGTGTTACAATTTTAGGTTTTCTTCTATAAATAGCATTTAATGGATTTTTTTAGCTCACTTTGAGAATGTCTTTTATTTGACTACTATGAAATTATTCTCGCCATAGTGTTTTTGGGATTTTAATTTATTAAATTTAAACATTAAAAATTTGAACTTTATATAAAATATAAACAATATAAATTAATGTGGTGACAAAAGGAGATCATTGGCTGTCTGGTGAATGATGTGTGGATTGCAAAGGGGCACAAAGACTCTGGGAAGTGGGGGCACAGCGGTTAAGCGTCTGCCTTCGGCTCAGGGCGTGATCCCAGCGTTATGGGATCGAGCCCCACATCAGGCTCCTCTGCTATGAGCCTGCTTCTTCCTCTCCCACTCCTCCTGCTTGTGTTCCCTCTCTCGCTGGCTGTCTCTATTTCTGTCAAATAAATGAATAAAATCTAAAAAAAAAAAAAAAAAAGACTCTGGGAAGTGATAGAAATGTTCTGTATCTGTAGTGTCATGGTGGTTTCACAGATTATGCAACTGTCAAAGACTTCCTGAGATTGTGCGGTTGAAATTAATAAAAGTTATTATGTGTAAATTATTCCTCAGACTGATAAGAAAAAGAAATTAAAATCAATACTTTGATGTTGCCAGTAAGTCTTACTGGTTGGTTTCTTTGTTTACCATTGCTTTATACATTTTTCCTCTGTCTTAGGTTTTTAAAGAAAACTTTTAAAAATGGAAATACACAGTTGTATTAACTTGTTTTAGAATTTGGTCTGTGATTGTCCTGTTTTTGAAGTCAGATATTATATAAGTTCTTCAAAAAAAAGAATTAAAACAGTGTAGCTAAAACTCAAATCCTCCTTGACCACATCCCCAGTCCTGATCCCTTCCTCTCTTATTCAGAGGTAACCACTATTTATGAATTTGATTTGTTAAGTCTCTGGTCCATTAACAAACACTCTAATTTATGTATATTTATAGAAATTAACTCTTTTGAGAGTTTTAAATTTAAGCATGTGGTGTATATCATTCTGAGTTAGCATTTTTCCACTTGGGGTTTTTGAAATCTGTTTCATTCCTTTTTTAACTACTGTTTATAGTTTTCCATTATGTATTATGTTTTATTTCTTTGCTTTGAGGACAGTTACATTGTTAGCAATTTTTTGCTATTGCTCTTCAGTTTGTTTGTATTGCATAACCAATTCTTTCAGTTAGAATTTGAGGTTAGTAAATTTTCTGAGTCCTTGTATGTCTGGAGACGTACTTTTGGTTTAATTGGTTGATCTTTTAGTTCATAATAATTTTTCCTCAATTTGGAATAGATTTCATTTTTGGCCAATGAGATGTCTGTCAGTTATAGTTCTCTGCCTTAGCTAGAGCCTGTTTTATATTTTTAGAAGCATTAAGAAATTTTCTCCGTATGTCTGGTGTTCTGAAGCTCTACCTGTGTCTGGGTATTGGATGTTTTCCAGTATTTTTCAGTCTTTTCCAATCTAGACACAAAATTTGTTACGTTTTTGAGCATTCTTTCCCTTCTTCCCTTTTCTGATGGAATTTCTTTTTAGATTTGTTGATGATATTCTGGTTGTCCCCATGTCTCAATAATTTCCATATATTCCCTCCCTCTTTTTGCCCAGGGTTATAAAAATTCTTGGTTTGAACTTACAGCTCACTGAATTTTTCTTTAACTGGCCTTTCCCCTAAGTTTTTGGTTTTTAAACAGCTTTATTGAAGTATAATTGACATAGTAAGCTGCACATATTTGAAGTGCCCAACTTGAGTTTTGACATAATACTCATATGCATATACATATATTATACTCATGAAACTATCACTAATCAATAACAAACATAATCATTACTCCCCAAATTTCCTCCTGCCCCTTGGTAATTGATCCTCTCTCCCTACCTCCCCAGTCTCCAGGCAAAAATAGATCTGCTTTCTGACACTTCAGTTTGTATTTTTTGAAATTTTAAATACATGGAATGTAGTGTGTACTTTTTTTGGGGGTGGGTGAGGAGGGACTGACTTCTTTTATTTAGTTTAATTATTTTTGAGAAATAGTTCATGAATAGTATCCCATTGTATGGATATACCAGAATTTACTTATTAATTCATCTGTTGATGTGCATATGGATTGTTTGTACTTTTTAGTAATTACAGATGAAGCACCTATGAATATTCATATACCTTACCCTCTGTGAACATGTGCTGTTATTTTTCTTGGTTAAATATCCAGGAATGGATAGCTGGATTCTATCGTAGGTGTACATTGCTAACTTCAAAAAATTGTCAAACTGGTTTCTAAAATAGGACTTCTCTCTCTCTCTCTCTCTTTTTTTTTTTTGTGGTGGTGGTGGTTGTTTTGTTTATTCCCACCAGCAGTGTATGAGAGAGTTCAGTTGCTCCACTCCTGGGCCATCACTTGGTACTGTCAGTCCCTAGATTTTCTAGCATTTTGGTGAGCCTGTAGTGGCAGCTAACTGTGGTTTTGATTTGCCCTTCCCTGATGACTAGTGATGTTGAGCACCTTTTTGTGAGCTTATTTTTTGCAATCCTTAAATCTTTGATGAAGTTTTCTTTCAAAACTTTTGTGCATTTTTTAAAAATTTGTTTTGTTGTAAGAGTTCTTTACATATTTTAGAGGCGAGTAAGTCCTTTGTTGGTTACACGTTTTATAAAAATTTTCTCCCAGTCTTTGGTTTGCTTTTTTATTTTTTTAGGTATCTGGATTTTTCTTTAGAATTTAACTCTTCTCCAGTTCAGCTTATCTAATGAGTTTTTAATTTTAATAATCAGAATATGACATCTGAGTTTTAAAAATTGTGCTTTCACCTTCTACTCTGTATTTTCAATATACTTACGCTTTTTTCCTTCTTGCTCTATTTGCACCCACTTCTTCGGGGTATTCGTTACTGTCTTTGTTGAGCTTGATACCTTATCGTATTAGTTTTTTCTCAGATATTTGGTGATTATTGGTTCTGTGCTCCTCCTCTTTGTATTTAGACTTTCTGGTTACAGGAATCTGAGATGTAGGGAGCATATGCCAGCCAAGAGCTGGTCTAGGTATGGGGACTCCTTATTCCTTTAGGTTTTCACCAGCCTTCCAAGGGTATTGCCAAGTTTTTCAGCCCAAGCATCCACTCCCTGCTCCCACTTCAAAGTAGATGTTGCTACTTTTAGTAGTCGCTTGACACCAGGGGCAAGTGTATATTGGGGGGTAAGAGGAAAGTTACACTCGATGTGACTGACCCTGCTATGGAGTCTCCTAGTCATCTGGTCTTTGACTCAGAGCTCCCTCCTCTTCTCCATCCTTGGTGGGCCAACTCACTCACTTCTGGGAGGCCTTCTCTGATGAAATCCCTTTCCTTCCTCTCCCTACTAGAAACAGTTCATTCTTTGTCCTTTTTTTTTTTTTTAAACCCTAGCACTTGATGTCTGTAATTCTTTGTTTATACGCCTGTCACTTACGATAACTGAACTCTTGGAGAGAAGGAACAGATTTTACTCATGTAAGTTTCTATCACCTGGAGCAACATAGAATGCTTGAATGATATTTT
Organism: Ursus americanus; assembly: GCF_024610735.1. NCBI lineage: Eukaryota > Metazoa > Chordata > Mammalia > Carnivora > Ursidae > Ursus > Ursus americanus. The sequence goes on from NC_142146.1 coordinate 37,889,161, forward strand.
TCAGACATTGGGAGTTTAGAATATAAAGGGTGACAACTTGGGGCACCTGGCTGGCTCAGAGCATTCAGCTCTTGATCTCAGGGTTGTAAGTTCAAGCAATTATTTAAAATTAAAATCTTAAAAAAAGGTAACAACTTGAGGCTCCCAGGAAGAGCAGGCCAGGTAAAGGTACCACACGGACAGGTACTGGTCTGAATGTCACTCTTACTAGTAGGCTAATCTTAGGCAGGTTATTCAGTCTTGTTTAATTATTTTAATAAATGTATAAAATATGAATGCATGTGTATATGTATATATTTTTATTATAAAAATAGTACATATGCTCATTAGTTTAAGAAAACTCACTCTTTCAATGGGGAACAAATAATTTTTTTTTTTTAAGCCTGGCTGGCGGCACCAGAAAAAATTATTTTTTAAACAGGTGGTACTGGGACAACTGATATCCATATGCAAAACAATGAAGTCGACCCCCTTCCTCATACCACATATAAAAATGAACTCGTGATGCCTGGGTGGCTCAGTCCATTAAGCATCTGACTCTTGATCATTTGAGGTCATGATCTCATGGTTGTGGGATCAAGCCCCATGTCAGGCTCCACACTCCGAGGATGGAGTTGGCTTGAGATTCTCTCTCTCTCCCTCGGCCCCTCCCCCACTCACGCACACTTCTCCTAAAATAAAATTTTCAATAAAAACGAACTTGGGGCGCCTAGGTGGCTCAGTCAGTTAAGCGTCCGACTTGGCTCAGGTCTTGATCTTGGGGTTGTGAGTTCAAGCACCATGTAATTAATACTTTAAAAATAAATTAAAAAATTTTTTTACAAAATGAACTCAAAATAGATCAAAGACCCAAACATTAGAACTAAAACTATAAAATTCTTAGAAGAAAACATAGATTCAACAAGTCTTCATGACTTTGGATTAGGCAATGGTGTCTTAAATATGACACCGACAACACAAACAACCAAAGGAAAATATAGATAAATTGGACTAATCAAGTTTAAGAACTTCTCTGCCTTAAGGGATACTATCATGAAACCAAAAAGATCCCACAGAACTGGAGTAAACAATTAGATATCTGAATAGAGGCTTGTTTCTGTAATATATTTTAAAAAAAAAAACCACAACAACTTAAAAAGACAACCCAACTTAAAAATGGATCCAGGATCTTAACAGACAGTTCTCCAAAGATGATACAAATGGCTGATAAGCTTATGAAAAGATGCTCAACATCATTAGCCATTAGGGAAATGTAAATTAAAGCCACATTGAGATGCCACTTCATACCCACTAGGATGGCTGTAGAAAAAGACAAAAAGCATTGATGAGAATGTGGAGAAATTGGAACCCTGCTGGTGAGAATGTAGAATGGTACAGCTGCCTTGGAAAACAGTCTGATACTTATTCTAAGTTACTATCTAGCAATTCCACTCATAGGTGAATGGGATGTGAATTAGACCTCAATAAAAAGTTAATTTTAAAAATACAAATATATCAAAAATTTTTAAAAATTTAAAAATACAGATATACAAAGGATTTTAACTTGTACTTGTCCATAGGCTTGCTTTTTTTTTTTTTAATTAGACCTCTCTTTAAGATTTTTTTAAACTGTGAACAGAATGCTAATTTATTTACCAAGGCTATGCAGTTTATAGTCATCAGAATTTTGAGGAGGGGCACAATCTTCTAGTTATCTAGGTACCATCAAGTATAACTAGGAAGTTCGCAGAAGTTAGGGAATCAGATCACAGGGTCTTTTTTTTTTTTTTTTTTTTTTTTTTTGTCCCTCAGTCTCAGATTTTTATTTATTTTTTATTTATTTATTTATTTTTAAATGATTTTTTATTATATTATGTTAGTCACCATACAGTACATCCCCGGTTTCTGATGTAAGGCTCGATGATTCATTAGTTGTGTATAACACCCAGTGCACCATGCAATACGTGCCCTCCTTACTACCCATCACCGGTCTATCCCATTCCCCCACCCCCCTCCCCTCTGAAGTCCTCAGTTTGTTTCTCATAGTCCATAGTCTCTCATGTTTCATTCCCCCTTCTGATTACCCCCCTTTCTTTATCCCTTTCTTCCCCTACCGATCATCCTAGTTCTTATGTTCCATAGATGAGAGAAATCATATGATAGTTGTCTTTCTCTGCTTGACTTATTTCACTTAGCATTATCTCCTCCAGTGCTGTCCATGTTGTAGCAAATGTTGAGAACTCGTTCTTTCTGATAGCTGAGTAATATTCCATTGTATATATGGACCACAACTTCTTAATCCAGTCATCTGTTGAAGGGCATCTCGGCTCCTTCCACAATGTAGCTATTGTGGACATTGCTGCTATGAACATTGGGGTGCATATGGCCCTTCTCTTCACTACGTCTGTATCTTTGGGGTAAATACCCAGTAGTGCAATGGCTGGATCATAGGGTAGGTCAATTTTTAACTTTTTAAGGGACCTCCACACTGTTTTCCAGAGTGGCTGTACCAACTTGCATTCCCACCAACAATGTAGGAGGGATCCCCTTTCTCCACATCCTCTCCAACAATTGTTGTTTCTTGCCTTGTCTATTTTTGCCATTCTAACTGGCGTAAGGAGATCACAGGGTCTTGAAAGTGTGTTGAGCGGATATGTACGTTCAGGCCTTGGTGAAGCCTAATAACTCCCTATGTGTCCAGATTATGCATCCTGGTATTATATAATAAAGAATTTGTGTGGTCTTTGTCCCAGGTGCCTGGCACAGAGTTTCTAAAAACCATTAGAATTTCCTAATGGGAATATCTATATTATGCTAATAGAGTGACTCATGGTGGGCCCTTCATTAGCTTCCCTGGGGGCTGGTCCTTAGAAAGACCAATCATGTGATTAGAGGGCTGGGACTTTGAGCTAGCCTGACCTTTAGGGGAAGGGAAAAGGAGGGGGCCGGAGACTGGTTTTAACCAATCACATGGCCAATGATTTAATCATACCCACATAATGAAACCCCAGTAAAAACTCTAGACACTGAAGCTTTGCGAGTTTCCGGGTTGGGGAACACATTAATGTGCTGGGAGAGTGATTTTCCCTCATTCCACGAGGATAGGACGTAAAAAACTGCGTTCCCTCCCAGACTCTATGCTGTATGTGTGTGTATTGTTTATAACAAAACTGTAATCTTAAGTATAGCCCTTTTTTGAGTTCTGAGTCATTCTACCAAGTTCTCAAACCTGAAGGAATGCATTGGGGACCTCCCAGATCGGTAGCCCGTTGGTTTAGAAGTTCAGGTGGCATCTGAGGTGAGGGCAGTCTTGTGGCGGGCCATGCCCTGAGCCAGTGGAGTCTGTGCTGCTCTGGGCGGCTGGTGCTAGCATGGGATTGTTGGACACTCAGCTGGGGTTGAAACAAAGTGGCTGGTCAGGGGCATTTCTCCTTCCCTGAATGACGTGGAGTAAACCTGGGCCAGATTTTTTGCTGCTTAGTTTCTTTTATAGACTCCACATTAACAAACCTCATTTGTGAAAACATTTTTTGAGAGTAAGTGAAGTGCAATTTGATGAGGTTAAGATTTAAACCTTAAATTTAGCCTTAAAGCCTAGTTGCAGTATCATTACAAAAATGTTTCTAGTTGTTGGCCTTCCCCCCCCCACCCCTGAAGTTCATTTTTATGTTATCAAATTTCTTTTTTTCTTTTTTTTTCTTTTAAAGATTTTATTTATTCATTTGACAGAAAGAGAGACAGCCAGCGAGAGAGGGAACACAGGGGGAGTGGGAGAGGATGAAGCAGGCTCCCAGCGGAGGAGCCTGATGTGGGGCTTGATCCCAGGACTCTGGGATCACGCCCTGAGCCAAAGGCAGACGCTTAATGAGTGAGCCACCCAGGCGCCCCTATGTTGTCAAATTTCTTGACTTTTAGTTTCCTTTCTATAATGTTAATAATTAGATAATTACTCTTACCCCTTTTCTTCGGATGGGAGTAGATACTTGTCCAAGGTCATAGCAGGAAAGTGGTCAGGCCAGGATTTGAGTCTAAGTCTGACTCCATCATAGCCCATGAAGGAAATTCTTGAAGGATTTTAAGCTGGTATTGGATTTTAATTGGTATTGTAAAATACCAGTATAGTCTAATATATAATCTTAATGGTGACCACTTAGAATAGAATAGCTTATAATAGAATAAGCACTGTTTAGGCTTCATTTGCTGTTTTGCTTGCATTAACTAGAACTGACTCACACATGGCACACTGAACAAGTTCCATCTGCACCATCCATTACTAACCTAGGGTACCCCCAATTTGATCCCCATCAGTGTGTGAAGCCTATCTGCAAACTGCATCTGAGGAACTGTATATAGGAGCAGTAATTTACAACTTCTGTTTTTCTTTTTTTTTTAATCTTTAAGAGCATTCTATTATACAAATCATTTCACAGAACTTTTTTTATGCTTTTAAGATTTTATATATCTTTTTAAAAAATATTTTATTATGTTATGTTAGTCACAATACAGTACATCCTTAGTTTTTGATGTAATGTTCCATGATTCATTGTTTGCGTATAACACCCAGTGCTCCGTGCAATACGTGCCCTCCTTACTACCCATCACCGGGCTAGCCCATCCCTCCACCCCCCTCCCCTCTGAAGCCCTCAGTTTGTTTCCCAGAGTCCATAGTCTCTCGTGGTTCATTCCCCCTTCTGTTTACTCCCCCCCTTCATTCTTCCCTTCCTTCTACCGATCTCCCTGCTATTCCTTATGTTCCACAAATGAGTGAAACCATATGATAATTGTCTTTCTCTGCTTGACTTATTTCATTTAGCATAATCTCCTCCAGTCCCCTCCATTACAACTTCTGTTTTTCTTTTTTTTTTTTTTTTAAAGATTTTATTTATTTATTCGACAGAGATAGAGACAGCCAGCGAGAGAGGGAACACAAGCAGGGGGAGTGGGAGAGGAAGAAGCAGGCTCATAGTGGAGGAGCCTGACATGGGGTTTGATCCCGTAATGCCGGGATCACGCCCTGAGCCGAAGGCAGACGCTTAACCGCTGTGCCACCCAGGCGCCCCAAACAACTTCTGTTTTTCTAGTATTTGTTTTCTTACTAGGAGAAAGGAGCTTAAGTTGATAAATTGTTGCTACCCTTCTGCGTGATCCTTCATATATGATATTTATAAGTGAGATTAATTTTAAATATTAGTTTTGGGTCTTAGCAAAAGGAACATATTCAAGTAGAGAACTCATTTTAGTGCTGGAAATCACTTATATTATTTTTACACTCCTTACATTCAAAATTGACTTAATTTCCACTAGTATATGGCATCAGATTTGGGACATGGTTATTAATTTGTGTATTTTTTTTTTAAGATTTTATTTATTTATTTTAGAGAGAGGGCAGGGGCAGAGAGTAAGGGAGAGCAGAGAATCCCAACCAGACGCCACACTGAGTTCAGAGCCTGACATGGGGCTCAATCTTCTGACCCTGAGATCATGCATGACCTGAGCCAAAACCAAGAGTCGGATGTTCAATTGACAGGCATCCCAATTTATGTATCTCTTCTGAAGTTTTAACACTTTTTCATTGTGTGATGGTTCTTTAGAAAGCATATTTGGATATAGCTTGTTCATGTCTGTTTTATGTTTATTTACTTTGTAACTTTTTATAAATTTCATTTACGTTTTTCCTGGAAATTGAATATCAAATTTTGAAAATAGTATATTACTATTTTGGGATGACTTAAAAACACAGCTAAATAATTAAACTCTTAGCACTTGTGTTTCAAACTTACCTTCTGCATCAGTCAGCAAACTGCTATGGCCTCAATCTGCCTGTTTTCTACAGAGTTTTACAGAGTGTGGAACACAGCCAGCACTTGTTACATTCATGTATTGGTTGACCCTGGCCTGTTGAATGGAGGATTTTATCTGTTAGTTCCTGTAAACATCTACGTCTGAAAGAATCATTTCTCCTATATTTCATTAAAATAGCCTTTGCGCTTTGCATGTATTTCATTTCCCTCTGTAGTAAATTGAGCACTTCTTTAAGATTGGTCTTCCTTTTCTTTTTCTGCAACAGGATCGCTGTATGTGGTAGGGAAGTGATGCTATCTGAAGGTGACATGCTGTCCTCCTTTCTTCCTTCTGTCCTCTCGTTCCCTATTTTGGCCTCCTGGTAATTGGGGCAAGGGAGGATGGGTGGATACTACTCTAAATTAAGGTGAAATTGCTTTAATTATTTCCCCTTTACTTGAAGTGGGGGGTGGGGGAGCAGTGTCCTGCCCACATTTAAGAAATAAAAGTTACCTAGCTTTTGGCATAATCTGTTTTGGGGCCATGGCGTCTTTTGAAAATCAGAAAAACACTGTAGAGTGATTCTTCAGGGGATAAAAAATGGATATATTTAGAAATAAAATATATCACAAATCTCAAAAACTCTGAAGTTAATCCTTGCCTGGGGTGGTGGGAGTCCATAGATTACAGACGTGAACCTCTGCTCTGGCCCCTCTGCTGGTAATAGAGTCAGGCAAGCAAACACGTATGTTATTAAGACCAGGAAATAAAGCTGATGTTAATTAAACTCCAGGGAATTAAATGTTTTCACTATTGCTGTATCTGGGGATTTATTATTTTTTGATCAATTTTGAAACATTAAATATAAATGTGTGACTTTTAACAATATGGTCTAATATATAATCTTGATGGTGACCACTTCTGATGTTCAAACTTTGAAGACAGACATTTGAGAAAATAAGATATTCCCAAAATAAGTCACTGGCTTAGGATAGATTTGTTTTAGTGCTGCCAGATTGTGAAGGAAAAAAGGCTAAGCCCTTGATGTTGAAACTTAGGTATGCCAATTCTTGCTTTGTGCTTAGCAGTAGTTATGAAGTACCACTGGTTGGGGCACTTGTTTCTGGTCTTGTCCTTTCTTCGCTTTTGCATGAGCCTTCTACTTAACTACTGTTTCCTAAACATTATTCATTGAATACCATCTTTATGATTTGCCTTCTGTGCACATTTCCTGGCTGTTCTTTAAGTCCACTCACTTTATAGAAGTGAAATTTATGCAAATAATTATTGTGAAATATGGGATTGAAGTACTAATTCTTTTCTGTTTGCCGCTTAAAGGAACATGTGCATATGAAGGTTTTATTCCATCTAAAATCATCTTTTATCTCACTGGAGGACATCAGGTTCATTTTGGGAAACACTCCCCTATGTGCTGAAGTTTTAAAACTCTGACCTTGAGCCACAGAGTATGATGGTAGAAGCTGTCTGTACTTGGAAGTGTCAGCAGAGATGAGGGGTTCTGGGATGGGTGGGTGCCGCCTGCTGAAATACCCTTTGCTTGGGCAAATTTGTATTGTTCTGAATATGGAGATTTTTGGCTGTGTGCATGGCAAAGCTTGGAATCCTAGCCTCACAACAGTTGCTTTGTTTCTTTAATTGCCCCCCATACCTCCCCCACACATGCAACATACGTATGTAGCTCCGGTTTTCCTAAGTTTTATTTTCTTTTGCAGGTTTGATCTTGCTCTTCTACCTAGTCTTTTATGGGTTCCTGGCTGCACTTTTCTCATTCACAATGTGGGCTATGCTTCAGACTCTGAACGACGAAGTTCCAAAATATCGTGACCAGATTCCTAGTCCAGGTAATTATGTTGCAGTTATTGTGGCTTTTAACTAAATTTGGTTATACTTTGGGGTGCCTGGATGGCTCAGTTGGTTAAGTGTCCGACTTTTGGTTTTGGTTCAGCTCAGGTCAAGATCTCAGGGTCTTGAGATCAAGCAAGCCCTGCGACAGGCTCCCCACTCAGTGGGGAGTCTGCTTCTCTCCCTCACCCTTTGTCCCTCCCCCTGCTCACAGCTTCACATATGTGCGCGTGCGTTCTCTCTCAATTTTTTTTTTAATCTGGTTATACTTTATCTTCACTATAAACTTTGGGGTTAGGTAATGTGAAAATGTTGATTTTTGTTGCTTAATATTTACATACTGATAGAAAGATCTTCAATATTTACATACTTATATGAAGACCTATAATATTTACATACTGATATGAAGACCTGAGCTGATAAATCTTGAGTCCTTTGCCAGGAGTAAGCAGGAGTGAATATGGAGAATCATAGTGAAGCCAAATTTGACCAATGTGGTTATGAATGGCTTTTGTGAATATTGTGTAGCATTTTCACTTTGCCTTGAGTAATTTACTTATCAAGTATATAGTTTAGCTCTAGCTTAGGCTTGGTCTTGTAGAATACAAGCTTCGTATCTTTAATTGCTTAGTATGGAAGTGGTAAGAAATATTAAATAATGATACATCAATAGGGAATAAAATGAGTATACTCTTATGTATTTAATTCTTGTCCATTGATTGTTGGAAGGAAAAAAATTCTCCAGGATACTCCACTACAGAAAAATTCTTAACTGAAACACTTGTTTAAATCATTTTCTTCCTCCTGATTTCATTCTTTTAAAGCTGTCTTTGAATGCCAGCTTTGCCTTTGTTGAACATGGCTCTTATCCTCAAGGTGCTGGCAGTGTTTATAGAAGAAGATAACAATGTGCAGTATATGTAATTCCCCAAAATGTGAACAACTTCTTGAGATAATAGAGAAGAGCAGGCTTCTCGTGGAAGAGGGGAATTTGGATAGCAGGCAGGTGGGCAGGCAGGCCAGGGAAGGTAGGAGTGTCGTGGAGGTTTCTTTCTGGACCATTGGTTCTCATCCAACAATGATTGGCTCCCCCGAGGGCCCTGTGGTCTTGTCTGGAGACAGTTTTGGTTGTTACAACTGGAGAGGTGCTACTGGTGAGCAGAGGTCAGGGATGTTGCTAAACATCCTAAAATGCACAGGACAGCCCCCCCCCCCAAAGACTTATCCAGCCAAAAATGTAAATAAATAGTGCCAGTGCTGAGCAACCCAGACTGTAGATCCTTGCTCACTGCATGGATTCGTGAGCCTTATCAACAGCCAGACTGCACCAGTTTCCCCAACCATCTTTTCTTGGAACATTTTGTTCCAAGGACTTTTCCTTATTTTGCTGCTAATATTTGTGTAAACATCAGGAATCACTCTTTTCTCTTTTTTAGTTTATTTGACCAAGTATCAGAGACCAGCTCCATGCTTACTTTCCCCTCATCTCTCACTTTGCCCTGTTTTCTCTTTCTTCCTAGGCTAATTTTTTTTTTTTAAGATTTATTTGAGAAAGTGAGTGCATGCATGCATGTGCATGGGGGGGGAGGGGCACAGTGAAAGAGAGAGGGAGAGGGAGAAAAATCTCAAGCACACTCCATGTTGAGTCGGGAGCCCAATAGGGAGCTCGATTTCACGACCCTGAGATCATGACCTGAAATTAAGAGTCAGATGCTTAACCGACTGAGCCACCCAGGCACCCCTATGTAGCTTAATTCTAGAATAATTATTTTTCTTGCTACCTAAGTTATGTGACTTTATGATCATTGAACGTGATCTAGTCTAGTTCAGAAATATTATACTGTTTATAATTACATGAATAAAAGCAATAAAATGTGTTCCATATATTTCAGTTTCAAACTGAGGTCTTTAAAATTATTTACAACTGTGCTGTAATACTTAAAGTCTTATCGGTAATTTAATAAATATATGCACACACATATGTATATATAATATTGGACGAATACATACTAGCTTGTTAAAATTTTCTCCTTACAAAGTGATTATGGTTATTATTTTTTCTTTCTACTTGTATTTTCTATGGTATATACAATAATGTACTGGGTTTTTTTGCATTGACCATATTGGTTTTAATTTTAAATGACATCATTTCAGTAATATTGTTCCTACCCAGTAAAATGAGTGCTAGTTTGAAATTGGTGTGTGTAAGTCACCTATACATACATACAACATAAACACATACTGCTCCTCACACCCTGACAGACCTGCACGTTATGTGCACATGCTCTCATACTCCAGTGGTGTAAACGGGAAGGAGATAGAGGAGTTACTGGAGTCTTTACATTCTGTTGATGTTCTTCCTTTTGGATAAGGCAAGACTATTTGCAGGAATTAAGCTTGCCGTGTCAAAAATGCACCTATACTATACACGCCTGCCATGGTTTTTTACTTAAGAGTTTCAAATCAGCTGTTAAATAGCAAGTTACTAGGGGTCCAAGAGCATTGTTAGGCAAGGTCCGAGAAGCAACTGGTATCAGGAACTCAGTTTTAGGGGCACCTGGCTGGCTCAGCCGGTAAAGCATGCAACTCTTGATCTCAGAGTTGTGAGTTCAAGCCCCACATTAGGTGTAGAGATTACTTAAAAAAAAAAATAAAATCTTTAAAAAAATTCAGTTTCGTACTTTGAGGTCTTAATACAAGAGTTTTTGCAAATTGAATCATTAAAACAATCCCTTAGAAATTAGTCATGTAAAGGAATGTAGTCTTTTGTATAAAGCATAGATATCTTCATGATTTTCTTTAAAATTTCTTTAGTTTAGAAATCTGGATATTTTGTATTGGGTTTTTCTTAAAGTTAGGTGTTTTCAATATAGTTATGTGCAAGCTGCCTTGATTCTGTTACGTTTTACTTGCAGGATATTATATCTTGTTCCTGCTATAAAAACCTTAAAAAATAAGAACAATTTCATACATATACAGATGGTCATTTAATATATTGGACAGTAAGACATTTTATTCTTTCATTAAATACTTTTACAAAAAGTCTTAAAGTTATTGTAGATTTTATAGAGATTTTACAGTGTATGGAATATCAGGCATAGGAGGTTATCCAAATCCAAGTGGTCTCTGGTCTGTTGATGCCGGTGAATGGGGAGTTTAATTGGTCTTTTGTGCTGAATATAGACTAAGATTTGCTCTGCCATGTAGGAACATTGTTTGATCATGTTTGGGTAGCATTGCATCTAGTTTAACTCAAGATTCAGGCAAACCAACACAGGCAAGTTTAGGGTTTAAAAGAAACTGTATTTTATCTAAAATGTAACACTGTATTTAAAAAAAAACAAAACAATAAAATGTAACACAGTATGTTAACCATCCTGAAATTAAAATGAAAAAGCAAAGAATTAGATGTCTGTGAGCAGCCGTTTTAATGGCAACTAAGACAACCCTTGTTACTTGTATATTTTCAGATTCAGTACAAGGCTTAGCATCTCTAATAACTTTGATATGGGAAATGGTTAGAGACCAGTGAAAATTTTAGGACTGTTTTTAAGCCTGAGTGCAAGGCTGAATTAATAATCTAGATCTAATGCATATTTATTTATTTATTTACTTATTTATTTATTATAATTTATTTGAGAGAGAGAGTGTGTGTGTGCACATGCGCAAGTGGGGGAAGGGGCAGAGGGGAAGCCGACTTTCCTGCTGAGCCAGGGAGCCCGACATGGGGCTCAGTATCCCAACCGGGCAGATCATGACCTGAGCCAAGAGTCGGATACTTAACCAAGTGAGCCACTCAGGTGCCCGCCCCTAGATCTAATGCTTTTTAAACAAAGAAAGCTTATATTAAAGGTGGAATTACCTTTCTTACAGATAAATATGCTTACATTTTCTTTTCATAAACTCATTCAGCATGTTCTGTATACATGGGTGTTAACTCCTGATATGAAACTGTTGGTGGTTATATTCCAAACTCTTCATGTGAAAACCACATTTTAATTATAGAGCAGTGTTTTATTATTGAAAGAATATTTAACCATAGAGTTAAAATTGTATAGGCCTCTTTCATCGAGTAAGTTTTATGTCTGTTTCCATACAGTTGTAACTTGAATTGAAGTGGGGAGACTTTGATTTGCTAAAATTTTTGTCACATTAATAGCAGATTGGCAAAACCTAAAAATATTTGATAGAAAAATGAATATAGGAAGTACAAACTAAATCTGCAATTTTTAAAGTCAGGAACAGAGCAATTATAATTAACTGTGGATAATCAGATTTAGGGGAGGTTTTTTTTAACTGATAATGTCAGATGATTTTGAAGATTTGCCATTCTCTTATTTAAATGTGCCATCGTAATCAGAAGTGAGAAGTTCTTGGTAATTTCAGCATATCTGTGAACACAGTTTTCCATATAATTTAATGGGATCTGTCCTTTAGATACAAGAGCAAGGAAAAAGAAGGAAAGAAGGGAATTTCCTGGAGTTAATTTTCCTCCTTTTTCTTTTATCTCTTTATAGGACTTATGGTTTTTCCAAAACCACTAACTGCACTGGACTATTCATTCACTGTGTCTGACCCGGAGTCCTATCAAGGGTACATTGAAGACCTTAGGAAGTTTCTAAAACGTAAGTATGTTGTCTTAGAGTAAGGTAAAAGATTTTAGTTACTAGAGAAACTATATGATAGTGATTACTTTCAGAAATGATTACTTTTAGAAACAACTTTCTTACAGTCTATTTTACCTTTTTTTTTTCCCTCTGTTAAACACAGTCCACTGAGAGCACTTTCAAGATTTTATAATTAGTCGTGAAAATATTCTAACTTACAGAAAGACCTAGGGGTCTAAGCCTAATGGGCAGTTGATTTGACTTTTCTATAATAAGTGCATGAATAAGTCTGTTGAGACATATTTATATCTGCATTGAAAAGTATTTAAAGCAAAACTAAGTTCCATAAAAACAATGACTCTTAGGTATTGGGATCTTTTGGATCCAATGTACTTGTGGAAGGGAAAAGGAATGGTATTTATCATTTAAAAAAACAAAACCAAATACCTGTCTGCTGTGGTTTTGGAGTTAGCAGTCTGTAATGCTTTCTAATAGTCATTCTAGCCTATTTTTCCTCTTGTATTAACTTAACTCTGTGGTATTAACATGCACATAAATAATCATCACATGCCCTGGCCTGTTGGTTCTCAGTCACCTCACCTCTTCCTCAGGCACAGAGATCTACATTCATTCCTTAGAACACTAGGACCCCATTGCCAAAATGACTGATTGAGGCTTTCCTGACAGCCTAGTTCGCCTGTTTAACTTTCCCTCACTATTCTTCTACCTCATTGGGACTTGGACTTCACTGACCCTTTTATTTTATCCCAGCCCCTTCTCTCTGACTTCCCTTTTTACCAAGCTTATTAATTCCATGGTTTTTCATTTCATTTTTAGTTTTGCCAGTACTTTAAAATTCCTTACCTGTCAGTCTGCTTGTCATAAAGTGCACATGGATGAAGCCACATAATTCTCCTAGATGAAACCTTATAATTCCTGGAGGAAGCCCGTTCTTTGAGCCTGCCCCCTGAGCAGGCTGCTGAATACTTGACCACCTCCCCAAGTAGACCAGCCCTACTACCTGGCAATCCCACTGAATTTCTCTGGATAATTCTCTGAAGGGATTATTTCCATCTTCTACTCAAACCTCTAACCTGTTACCTTTCCCCCTTCATATAACCTGCCTTCCTCCTTAAAGAAATAATGGAAGTACTCAGATGGGAGTTCTACCAGTTTTCCCTTTACCAGTAAAACAGACCTACAGTTACAGCCATTTTGTCTGTGATATTTCTCCTGCTTTGATGCCCTTCCTCGCATTTAGGGCCACCTGTACCAGTTCTCTTTCAGTGCCTTGGAAGCATTATTTGCTATTCCTTCTCCTGTACATTTAGCCTCACTTTACTGGGTCCTTCCCATCAGCATGCAGAAGTCCTCAACTTCCTCTTATCTTAAATCAAAAACCTCTTGATCCTACACCATCCACTTGGCTGTCTCTCTACATAATCCATGGTTTACAAACCAAATAGTAAAGAAAGGTCTATAATGAAAACGTTTCCTGTCCTCCTCCTTTTTAGCTGCAATCCTGTTAATTTACTCAACAAATATTTTTTGGAGGGCCTTCTTTGTGTCAAGCACTCTTCTAAGTTCTGTCAGTGAACACAAGACAAATGTGTTCATGGAGTTTGTAGTCCAGTGGTGCATGGTAAGGTGATGAGTGCTGTGGAGGAACATGAGGTGGAGATGGGAGAGATGGGAAGGGTTACAATTTTGAACAGGGTGGTCGAGGAAGGCCTCATGGTAGGGGACCCTTGAAGAAGGATCTGAAGGTGAGGGAACTAGCCTGAGGCTTACAATGTCAGGGTTTATCAAGGAAGGTAGAGGGGCTGGATAGAGTAAGCAGGGTGAGAGTTGGAGGAGCTCAAGGTCAGGGAAGTAAAGGAGGACTAGGTTGTATAGGTCTCGTTAAGTTCTTTGGTTTTTACACTGACCAAGTTGGAGGTTTTTAGGCAGGGAATAACATCATCTGACTAATTTTTAAAAGATCAGAGGCTGCTTTCTTGAACTATGGGGGGAAACAGAGAAGCTAGATGGGAGGCCATTACACTAATGCAGAGGAGTAGAATGATGGTATGGCAAGAGAGGAAGCAATGGAGGTTGTCAGTAATTGATTCTGGATACATGTTCAGTGGGAAAGAACTTCATGGTTTTGAACTTTCTCTTACAGTATTTTTTTTCTATATCTCTAAATATACTTTCCTGGTGGTTCTTGATTTATCACTCATCATCTTTACTTCCTGCCATGACAGATGAGGATTTACCTCACGTGCCTCAGACCTTCCCCCACTCACCCAGTTCAATAATTGAATTACTAGTTTTAGTTTCGTTATTGGTCACCTTTTTATAGTCTTTATGTCTTATTCTATCATCTGTAGACACTCTTTTGATTTCCTTATTTGTACACTGTCATTTGAGGTATCCTCTTGAGTCCCTTTATTTCTGGAAAACTCCTTAGAGCCTTTCCCCTCCCACCATAGTCTGTACTAGTAACTGTTTAGGCCTTTAACTATCTAGCTGTCATTTTTGGGACTCTTTATCCACTTAAGTTGGATTCACTGTTTGTTGGCTCCTGCCTTCTTTTTTCTTAATTTACTGCCTGGTTTAATGGAGTATATTTATTTCAAGTAACTTCATAAGAAAAGAGACATGAAATGTAAATTTTGAGTCCTTTCATTTCTGAAAATGACCTAATTCTGCATTTATTGGTGATAGTTTAGCTGTATATAGAATTTTAGTTTTTTGTATTTGCCTTTTTCTCCTTTGCAAGGCTGGTTTTTTAATTCTGTTTCTAAATGTATTTCCTTTGGGTTCTAAAATTTGTTTTGGTTTCAGTCTCTAAAATACCACTTTACTGGGAACTTGATGGGGATCTTTCAGGATGAAGGCTTAGGTTCTCCAGTTCAAGGAAATTATCTTGCATTATTACTCTGATAATTTCCTCAACTCATTTTCTGGTTCTTTCTAAAATTATTCTGTTAGTTGGGTCTTGGATCTCTTGTTTTTCTCTCATTTTCTGTTTTACTGTATTATACTTTCTGGGGGATTTACTTTTAACTCTTTAACCTTCACCCCCCCCTTTTTCAGTTGTTATTGCTAAGTTTTAGGAAAACCATTCCCATGTTAAAAGGTACCATCAAGGGTACCACTTAAAATTTAAAGTTCTGTTTTGTTCAAATTAACTTTTCCCCTTTCAGGTCTTTTCCTTTCAGGTCTTCCCTTTCCCTTTCCTTTCCTGTTGACCTTTCTTTGTCTTATTTTAGGTTTTCCTCAGGTGTATAGGGCTGTCTGGTTACTCTGTCTGGGATCAGTGATCTATGTCCACGTCCCATCATGCCTTGGACTTGGGGGGAGGGGTTTTTTCGTAATCTGACTATTCATCATTACAACTCCTTGCATTAGAGTGATTTTGTATTGAAGTAGAATATGGCATAATACAAAAATGGTCACTGATGAACTGGCCTATACCAAAAGGTATATGCAGTTGAAGCCCTTGGGGGAAATTGGTGAAGGCGTCGGAATATTTCTTGCAAAATGATCTTTATCATTGTGCCACCAACTTCAAAAAGGAAGTGAGGAGTGTCATGTGGTACCTATTGTGTTGTAGAAGTTTAACACTATCTTCCAAATCTTTTAATCCTTTTAAATGAGTACATAATTACAATTATAATCTAATTTTTGATAAATAAAAGATGAAACCAAAGTTGTTTTTTTTTGAAACCAAAGATTTTTTGACACTTTTCTTGTAAACACATTGACTTTGAAATTTTTGTTCCTGTTTTGGTTGAATTCACTTTAGGTGGCCTTTTTCTGGTACCAGTTGTACCCACACACCAGTAGTTCTTATTGAGGTACTGCTGCAGCGTATCTTTTAACTATTTATTAGTATCTCTCAGTAAACACATTCTTTGAGGGCAGGGAGCACATCAGGCTTGCTCACTGTTGTGCCACTCTAGCCTAACACTGTGTCAGTAGGGAGCAAACAGCCAAAAACCCATTGTGTATCTCTCCCTCTCCTTTCTTCCCCATCTCCAGGTTGTGACCATTTGACTCCTTTCTCACTTGAGTTTATCTAAGATGTTACCTCTGTTTCTGCTAAAAAAAATAATAAAAAAATAACACCCTTCTCTACGTTAACGTTAACTCACAGGTGTCCGCTGATGCTTGCGTTGTTGCAGACCCTGCAGAGCAGACTGCCCTAGCACCGCGTATCTTTAGGCCCTTCAGTTATGATTATTAATGTCTGTTTTCCCCATTGTACTGTAAACTCCATAAGGGCAGCCGCAATGCCTTTTTATGTTCTCACCACTATATTTTTTTATGGGAGTACACAACTTCGAGGTGTACAACATAGTGATATGACAGGTTTATAGGTTGTCACCATCTTTTGGGCCACGAGCATAGGCGGCATTCAGATAAAGCTATAGCCATGGCTGGCGCCACCTAATGGTAACAAAAGAGATTGCTCTGTAATCCAGTTTGTGTCATTGTTGACTGCAGTAAACTTCAGAACTGTTAAAAGTGAAAGGAACAAGCTTAACATTCTTTCCCCAGAATAATGGGTAATCAGCATTGCTGTTTTTTGTCTTCGAAAAGCGTCGTCCAAACAATGATGTGTTCCTGGTTGTGTTTAAGATCTGTTTCTGGCTGATCTATGTACACATACATATATGTTTCCTTTTTAGCATATGATTTAGAAGAACAGAAGAATCTCACAGCCTGTCCTGATAGAGCACTTTTTGAGCAGAAGGGCCCAGTTTATAGTGCATGTCAGTTTCCTCTTGCCTTACTTCAAGCCTGCAGTGGTGTGGATGATCCAGAGTTTGGCTACTCCAGAGGAAACCCTTGTGTTCTTGTGAAAATGAACAGAGTATGTATATATTTTGCTGCTACTGCTTTTTTCTAGTATCTTCTATTAAGAAGCTGGCAGTGTTTTTTAATCCCATTTTGGGGTAACTCGCATAAAAGATTAGCCATGGTATTAATTGACCTTTGGAAAATTAATACAGAAAAAACCAAAGTCATCACATGGGCAAGGATCGTTAATGCCGCTGGTACTATTTAGGTTGCCACAAAACTTCTCTTTTGGGAGGAATGTTTACATTTTACATGCGTTTGCATGTAAAATGCATAAAAATTCAAAACATAAAAAGATCCTCCCACAAAACAGATGTTTACTGTCTGTTGCCATGCTACATACGTGAAAGTAGCCTCAGTACATAGAGCTGAATAGTGCTGTGTCTTATGGGATTCTCCCCAGCGTATGCATTTTGTGGGACAGACAGATGTGAGATAAGGCAAGGCTCTGTGGAAGCCTTATGGAAACATATGTTGAGGGTTTGACCCAATATATTTTCATGAGAAACCATTTTATGCTTCTGTAATTCTTACTATTAGCATTTAAGGTTTCTGTTTGTTTCTTGTTTTAAGGGTAACAAAGTACAATACTATGTTTTACTCAGTTCTTTGGTAACAGATTTACTTTTCTAAATTGCCCCAGTATAGTAATAAGACAGCTAATTGGTAAGATTATTATACTGAAAAGTCCATTCTAATCCTCTAAAATAAAATTAAAAGGCATATGTAACAGTTTTAATACAGTTGATATCCTTCTCAACCCTTCCACCCTGGATCCCCAGCAACCCAACAGGAGGTTTTTTCATGTATGTTTGTGATGTTTCAATTAATCAGTTTTTCTTTACCTTAGATAATTGGATTAAAACCTCAAGGAGAACCAAGGATCGAATGTATTTCAAAGGTTAGTATTGAAAAAATAACCCAACTTCTGTTAAAGCTTTAGTGTATCTTAATATTTTAAAAGTCAATGATTTTTAGTCATTTTAGTCCTCTGCCAGTCTTAGAAGAATAAAATTCCACCAAACTTTGGGTGTAGAGCCCTTATTTGCAAATGATAATTCAAAAAGATGTGTTTTCCATGTGCACTGATTTCACTGTGTTTACATTTACACATATCATTTCATTGAGATTTTTTTTCTAGCTTAATAACATTGAAATGGGGGTTGGCTTTATAATGGATGGTGTCGTAATAGTGTATCATAAGATTTTTTCTTTAATAGTACATAAATTGGTGTTCATCAGTGGCATCTGAGAGTTCATGAAACATGGTACATCTTCCTTAAGGCAGAGGCAGTTCTTTTTTTCTAGAGTGCTATGCAGTTTTCATCTCATAACTTCTTTTGTTTTCTCTCCATGCTGCAAGTGCAACTAAGACAAATATGTAAATGATGGGTCAGAGTTCGGAGGAGAAAATTTTAAGTTCTAAATTTTATTGTGTAAAATTAAGCATTCCAACCCCAAATCTGTCAAAAGTATCTTACTTGAAACGTTACATTGAAATCAATTCTAAAGTCGTTCGTGGAGAAAACTGTATTCCTTTTAGCCATGAATGGATTTCTTATTTGGGCAGAAACTTCTTGCTCAGTGGTTCTTAAATTTGTTAATGCATCAGAATCACTCGGAGGGCTTGTTGGGTACCATTCCCGGAGTTTCTGACTCAGTAGTTCTGAGGTGAGGCCCAAACTTCGCATTATTTCTAACTAAAGTGTCCAGGTGTTGGTGATGCTGGTGGTCTCAGGCTCACACTTTGAGAACGCCTGCTTTAGAGTCTCTCTAATAATAATTTCTTTTGAATATTTATTCACTGTTTAGAATAAAAAGCCAGGAAAGTTAGGGTTTCTCATCTGGGTTGAAGTATACATGTGTGAACCATAGGCAAATGCACTTTACCTCCTTGTACCAGAGTCAGCTTAGCCAGCATGTTACTTAAAACCAGATGCTATATCTAAGCTGAGCTTTTCTTGATAAACAGATCTTTCTGAAAATCTAAGCATATAACTCTCATCTCTTAGGCCAAGAAAACATTATGGCTACAAGACACATTCAGAAGAAGTACTCTATTATCCTCCTTGCTTGCAAGTCTTTCCCATAGAAAGTTCCCGAGGCTTGGGTGCTAGACGTGGGCCAGGTAGAAATGCTAATTTCATGACCGTGTACCTGTACGCAGGAGCTTCTGCCTTTGCATGTGAGCAGAGCTCTCTGGAGAGGTGGCTCCGGAGTCAACACTACTAAGAAAGGAAAACACATTTTGGCCAGAAGGGCAAAAGCTGTAAACTCCTTTCCTAAGATTTCAATTCTGTAAACCTTTCGCCAGTATAAACAACTCCATGTAACTGTTCCCTTAGGGTTTTAAATGGATTTTTATCTATTGTGTATCCTGTGCTTCTAGAATAGTTGGCAGAAATGGTAAAGAAAAATCCCGGTTCATGACTCAAATTTCAGTTTGTTGTTCCTTTTTGACGATGTATATAAAGCATATAAAGTAAAGTAGCTGGGGATTTTATTTAGTTGTGGAATAGGTTTGTTTTTAGAAAGTGTGTTAAAATTGTATTGTACTCCTAGGCTGGTCACAAAGGAGTAATCAGGTGGAAGCGCACACTTGAGAGGTGTGGCTCTAGAGCGGATGGGAACATTGCCTGCACATCATAGTTGCTGTTTTCACTACATGTGTCTGTATCAAGTGTTCTTTAAATTCTTTAGTTGACTTAATTTTTAAGAACATAAGATACAAATGTATTACATAAAGTTTGATCTGCTTTAAGTGTTTTAGACAAGAGTCCTGAAAATACTGAAATATTGATAACAACATGCTCCTGGGCATTTAATTTAAAAGATGGTTCCTGCAAAAGATGGAATATGTCTTTTTTTAAACATTTTTCTATAAAAGTGAATCCTATTCGTTTAGGAGGAATACAGAAGAATGCAGAGGGAAAAAAATTGGTTAAATGCTGCCCAGAGATAAACACTGCTTAGAACATTTGGTTTGTGTTCAAGTCTTTTAAGGGTGGTGAGTGTTAAGAAAATACACTCATTTTAAAACTTTTTTCAGTGGAACTTAGTGACTGTTAATAAGACTCTTGAACTTAGTTACTCCTCAGTTTCCAATATGATGTCATTCAGATACTTAGAAAACTATGACACGTATGCTTCACCCTAAAGTATCCTTTTTCAGATGGGCACTTCAACAGTCCATAAAGTAAAAGCTTGCCATTGTGTTTTTGGTACAAACCAAGAGAATACTTAAGAGTCATTCACACCTGGGTGACCTTAATTGAGCCTCAGTTTCCCTGTTGGTAATTGATCCTGCCCACAGAAGGGTGTTGGGCGTAAAAGAAGTTACGTGGGGTGTCTGGCTGGAAGTACCAGCTCAATAAAATGTAATCCACAGAAAATCTCCTTTACATGTTGGGGAACATCTCTTTCTGTGAATTAAGCTCAGGTATTAACAGAAATTAGGTTAAACAAAAGCAATTAATACAGAAAGGCACTTTTTTCTTTACAGAGTACAAACGTAGGGTGGGGGCTGAAAATGGTTTCTGCAGCTTCTCTTAGCTTTGTTATCTCCTATTCTTGCCACCTACCTTTGACCTGGGTCATGAGAGCTTGCCCATTTTGTGGGGTATCGTTACTGTGTGCATTGTGCTGTCATCTTGCTGTGTCACTTGTATGTCACATGTGTTACTCATTATCGTTACATAAGCAAAATAGAACTCCTTAGGGGAGATTCTTAGTTCTGCTGCGTGCTTTCAAAAATAGCAATTAGTGCATTTAAATCTAGAATTGAAGCATTTACTAATGTTTTATTTTAATTCACGCTTAGTAAACTTCTACTGATCTTGGTCATTGTCATCTACTCAAGTAGTGTGAAAGTTACAGTTGTTAAAAATTAGTCTTATACAGAATATGTTACCTGGGAATTCTCATTGTTTTTATCAAGAAGAATAGAGAATAGCATGAATGAGTTGGATTATGGATGATTAATTTTATATTTGTCACATTTAGCAGTCTTTTAAATACATGGAATACCAGTAAATTTGATTACTTTGATTTGCATGTGCTCATAAATTTAAGGGTATTTAAATTGGTTAAGAAGAGTTTTGCTTGGAGTACCTTAAATTTTTCCTAATGGTTTTTGGCACTTGCATCATAATTTTCCCTTCTGGTTACCATTATGGTTACTAATCACAGGAAACTTTGCTGCCTCCCAGGCCTGAATCCTGCATTCTGCAGTGTGGCAGCCACTGCTTACAGTCTGGAAGCACGGTATTTTAAATCATTTCAGGAGTACATTGGTCCCATCCAGACTGCTGCCTTCCTGCTGTCAGTGGCTGGAGAACTGGCATTTGGTAGTTGGAAGGCAGGTAAGATTTTTAGACAGTGCATGAACAGATCTGGCTTCAGTTAGAAGGGACTCTGCTGGAAAACTTGTAGGCTAGATCAGGAAATGTAAGAAGAGTCAGGATAGTTTGTGTCAAAGGATTTAAACCAAGACTAACATGACTCTTCTCAAAAATGTACTTGTAATTCAGTTGGAACATCATTGTAGAATCACCATACTGTTCATAACTGATACTGCCTTAATACATAATTTTTTTTGTGACCTAAAAAGAGCTTTCTCTTGTTTTCTATTTCAGAGTGAAAACACAGCAGCTCTATCAACTTATCCTCCCAATGGAGTTATAGATTTAAAATATTTTCCATATTATGGGAAAAAACTGCATGTAAGTACTGAGAAGTTTGTAAGTGGTCATGACTCTTGGGGAATTGGCACATCTGTATTAAAATGTCACTTGTCTATCCTCTGTTCTGGTCTTTAAATATAAATGGTGATGCCAAGTAGAGATCCCACATCTACAGTTCAGAACTTATTTTCAAAATACCATTTTTCTTTCTTTCTTTAGAATGTGCATAGAGTGTGCACAGAGATGGAAACAAAAGTGGCTAGAATAGTACAAAGAACTCCTGGAGGCCTTTTTCCTAGATTTCCCAAGTGTTAGTATTTTACCTCCTTTGTCTTACTAGTCTCCATTTATGTATAATTTCTTTTCCTGAACCCTTTGGGATTAAGTTATAAACATGGTGTCTCTTTACACTAATGCTTGTTTTATTTTCCTAAAAATAAGGACGTTCTGTATAGCCATAATATAGTTAGCAAAGGAAATTAACATTGATACAATACTATCATCCAGTCTACAGACCTTGTTGAAATTTTACCAGTTGTTCCAGTAACCTCCTTTCTTGCAAAAGAAAAAGTGTTTTCTTGGTGCAGGGTATCACATTGTTACATCTTTTATAACCTGGAACAGTTCCTGTTTTATGCCCTTCTACTCTTCCAAATTGAGCACAGGACTGCTTTTGGCCTATTTTATGTTCCTCAGTTTGAGTTTGTCATGTTTTTCATGATTAAATGTAGAGTGTACATTTTTGGCAAGAATGCCTCAGAAGAAATGTTTTCAGAACATCCTGTCAGGAGGGTCATGGCATTGATTGGTCACAGTAGTGATGGTAACGTTGACCACTTAAGCGGGGTTCGGGTGGTTATCAGCCAGGTTTCTCTCCTGTCAATTTTTTTTTTTTCTTTTGTAATCAGCAAGTATCATGTGGAGAGAATACTTGGGGAGTCTACACAATTCTGTTTCTCCCCTAGCTTTAAGCATGTGTTGATTCTTGCCTGAATCAGCTACTAATAGGATTGTTCCCAGATGTTTTTCTAATTCCATCTTTCTTTCCTCGTTGGCATTCTGCTCTGGGAAAGAGCTTTATTTACATCCATATATTCTCATGGACCCTTACGATCTGTTCTATTCATTTTGATGCTAAAATTGTCCCAGGTTTGGCCAGTGAGAGACCTTCGTGCTGGCTCCTATGTCCTTTAGACATGGTCCCATGATTCTTTGAGTACCTCCTTACTTTCTGGCACTACAAGGTATTCCATATTCATCTTGTACTTTCTCTGTCTCAGTCCTGGAATCAGCCCTTTAGTTCCTTTTAGTGAAGGAATGTGTCTAGAAACCACAGTGATAATAATACAGTTAGGAATATATTTGCATCAAATTACACAGCAACCATAAGTATCTAGGAGATCTGAGTAATCAGTAAGGTAGTGCTTGGGTGCAAGGGGAAACTCAAACCAAGATTCTAGAGTATCTAAAAAATGATTATGAGACCCAACCTATGCAGTGCTCACAGGAACATTCATAGCCATCTAAACCCTTCTAGCTGTAAAACTTTAAGTGAAAAATGAGTATCCAGTTCAAAAGAAAAAAAGCATGTAATAAAGACTTGTTTTTTAAATTTTCCAGAACAAACCAACTCCTGATAAAGTGTGAACGAAGTTACTATAGAATTGGAATTCATGTATTTTCCTTTATTTGCCAGGTGAGCTATCTGCAGCCGTTAGTTGCTGTCCAGGTCTCCTTTAATGCTACCAGCAGTACCGTAAATGAAGTAACAGTCGAGTGCAAGATTGATGGATCCCCCAACCTAAAAAACCAGGATGACCGTGACAAGTTTTTAGGACGAGTTGTGTTCAAAGTCACAGCACGCGCATAGTAGGAGTTAGGGTATCTCCACAGAGTAAATGTTGTGTTGTCTGTCCTCATTTTGTATCGGCTGGACCTGCCATTCTAGAATTATGAGACCACCTTGGAGAAAGGTGGGGTGGTACATGACACTGGGGTAACATCATAATGTGCTTCCAGATCGTAACGTTCAGTGTCCTCTCAAGTAACTGCCTGTTGCCTCTGCTGCCTTCTGAACCAGTGTACAGTCGCCAGATAGGGACCACGAACGCCAATTCTGAACACGTAGTATGGGGGTCTTGTCTTATTTTTATGTGGTTTAATTGCCAAGTGTCTTAAAGCTTCCTGTGCTGTGCTATGTAAATATTTTATAGACTTAACACTGGTTAACTGTCATATTTTGATGCCAGCAAAGTTTTAGGGATAAAATGGTACCTGATCGTCATCAAGTGACTCTCTAGCTGCAAGAAACGTGGTGTGGGGGGGAGTTCTGTATGTGAGGAGGAAAAAAATAAAAGTGGATTTGAAAGGTGGACTTGATGTTTTGTAAAATCATTTTTTACATGCTGAATTAGTCTGTGGATCTTTTTGATTAAGAGCACAAACTTTATGTTGTAAAACATGTAAAAAATATATATACTGATGGGTTTATTTTTAGTGCTGGAACTAAATCTCTTATAAAGTACTTTAGACCATAGATGAAACAGCATTTTTAAGTTAGCCACTATGGATATGCACCTAATTTTTTATGAAATTAAATTCATGATTTAAATTGTACAATAGTTTGTGAAATATCTTGTTACTGCTTTTATTTAGCAGACTGTGGACTCTAATAAAAATATAAATTGTGAAATACAAAAACTCGGAACTTATTCAAAGCTTCAGACCAGTTTAATTTCAGCATTCTTTGACTTGTGTGAAATATTTTCTATCAATGTGTATTGGTATGATTCTTTGTCATAATGTGAGCTACTGCCTCCTCTGTTGATAAAGGTGTGCTTCCTGTATGATCTTTGGTTTAAGCCAGTTTTTTATTTCTATCCATAAAAAGGCCAACGCTGACAGTCTTGGTTTTCTTTGTGTTGGCGCAAGCCAGAATGAGTGGGACGCAGCCCAGCTGGCCCAGGAACAGCTGTCTGGAGAGAGCATGAGCGCTCTTGGTGACCCAGTGGCAGCCTCTCCACCCCACTGGGATCGCTGGCACTAAGATCTTAGTGATAACAACAGATCTTTGCTTTAGAAATCTTTGCAACTAAAGAAAATGATTTTTGGAGCTGTTAATAAAGCAAATGTTTTGGGGCTTTGATCTTCCTTTCTGCGCTCTCTCTCTCAAGAGTGGAAAACCATTTTACAAATGCTGGGATGCCGGAGCTACGTCACGGGCTGCAGCTAGAGCGCCATTTAGCTGGTCCAGCGTGAACAGGCTTTCCATTGTCAGTTTTGGCTCCTGTGGAATTCATATTATGTATTCCATTAAATTTGCATTTGTGTGTCTTTGAAGTAAAACACAGATGAAAGTTCTGTTTTAATGAGCTCAGATAAAAACAAACTAGTTCTCAGAACATGAAACAAGAATGGAGAGATCCCAAATGGGGCAGTGGGCTTGGGGAGAATAAAAATGAGATACAGACAGAAATCCCTAAATGATACTTGTACCTCCCTGGTTCAGGAGTTTGGGTATGTCTCAACCCCCTGACTGCTGAGTGACCTCAGCTGACCTACCGAATTCCTAGCCTTCTACCGAAATTAGGGGGGGTGGTGAACAGCTATCACAGGCCTGCTGTGTGCCAGGTAATGATGTACCAGACTGAGGATACAGAGACGAAGACATGGTTTCTCGAAGATGAGAGGGAAATGGGACAGGCTCTGGGACAAGCTGTGGCATGGTAATCACGGTAATGGCAGTGATGTGCAAGTGTCCAAGGAGGTGGGGTATGACTGCCCTAGGAAGGTCCCTCGCAAGAGACAAGTGTTGAGGGGAGGGGAGGGGAGGGTCAGCGTGATGCAGATGAAGAGCTTGGGAATGAAAGAGACTCTGGACACAATCTGAGTCTGCATTTCTGTTTCATTTCACATTTTCCTCAGAACTTCAGACCATTTTACCATGCAGATTCTGGTTCCAGAGGAAACTGTTGGATATAGAGTCTAAGTCATGGCCATGCTGCTTACCCATAGGCCACAGTTTGAATAACAAGGGACCAAAGGACTACAGCCAACCAGATGTGCATCCTTGGTGATTGGGTCTAGCACTAGTTTGACCAGCGGACGGAGAAGATTCAACTGTCAGCTGACTTTAGCTGACACTAATATTTTCAGCAGGTTGGGGGGGGTCCAAGATGGCAAGGTAAAGACCCTTAACTCCCCTCCATGGACATAACCATATCTACACATATTTATAGAGCAGTTTCTCCCGAAGACGGCTAACGACAGCTGCACAAGACAGACCACATGGAGAATGGCAAGAGGGACAAGACCGCAACAAAGGGAAACTCCAACACTGACATTGTTGCAGTGGGGCAGAATACTACTAAAGACTGAACAGATTTGACTGTCTGGGGCACAGAAAACTGCCATTTAAAAGGGCAATGAGAATATAAAAATTTCGGCACTGGAACTCTACCAAATGCAGGGGAGCTGTTGGAACTCTGGGTTGGAGGGACTGGTGATTGCAACCACTTACATTCAGCCTCCACCTCCATAATCACAGACGGGAGCTGGGTCCAGGTACTACGGTGAGGCCCTGACCCCTTACACCCATCAGCCCAAGGCAGCGTGGTGCACACCAGGACAGCCTGGTGTGTACTCACGCTAGCTTAAGCTGTCCTGCCAGGGGGCCCTTTGGAGAGCCCCAGGACTGCCACGGCCTGTGCCAACATCGGCTTTAGCTATACTGCCAAGGTTCTGTCTGGATGTAGACTCACAGGACCACCCCACACCATGCCCACTTCCGCTTCAGCATCCCGCCAAGGGCAACCCCATCTTGGAGTGCTCTAGGAACCTGGCCCATGCCACCGCAAGTCTAGACAGACGAAGTTGCCAGGCATACACCGTCTACACAAGGTGAAAACCACATGCAAGACCATTTCTCCAAATTTAGGAGAAGTACCTATTCTAACTAATTCAGAGAAACACAAAGTCAAGCAAAATGAGAGGAATATGCTTCACATGAAAGAGCAAGATAAAATCATGGGGGGAAAAACTAAAAAGGAGAAAACCAATCTACCTGATAGTTCAAAGTAATGGTCATAAAGATGCTCACTGGACTGAAGAGTGGATGCATCCACAATTTCAACAAAAAGAAAATACTAAAAAGAACCAATCACAGCTGAATAAAATAAAATGAAAGATACACTAGAAGAAACCAACAGTTAAGAGGATGCAGAAGAATGGATCGGTGATCTGGAAGACAGTGAAACATAACCAAAACTAAACCCACCCCCCCCAATAATAATAAGAGGGGGAGGAGTTAAGGTAGTGGAGCAGTAGGGGGCTCTGTGCTTGCTTCATCCCTGGAACACAGCTAGATAAATAGCAAATCATTCTGAATACCCAGGAAATTGCTCTGAGGACTGAGAACACACAGCTAGAGGGAGGAAAGAGGCCACGTCGTGGAAGATAGGAAGCTGGAAGATAGGAAGCGCAAATTTGGGAGAGAAAAGGATCGCTGCAGAGGGGAGGGAGCCCTGATCATGGAAAGAGAAGACAGAGTGAGTGCAGCACACAGGGCATTGCACAAGAATACTTCCCCAAAACCACTAATGGGGAAAACAAGAGGGGCTGATCATCGTAAGTTTTTACAAGCAGTAGAGCTCAATGTCTGAAGTTCTGTGCCATCGACTGGGACGGGGGCGGGGGGGGGGGGCAGGCAGGCATAGCACTGCTCCTGTGGAGAAGGAGGGCAGAGGCTTAGGAGTGGACAGTGTGGTCCGAGGATCCCCTGGGTCTCTGGGAGAGACCATTCCCCTCTCAGAGTGCATTTGGGAGAGATGACACTGCCCCTCACGAGACAAAAGAGCTAGCAGGTGCCACCATTAGCATATAAACAGAGGCACCTGCTGCAGGCAGCTAACCTGAGACTCCGGCTTCTTGCTGTGCTTTACCATAAACTCCAAGCCCCTGCCGCATTCACGCAACTACCCTTCTGGGACAAACCAGCACTAGCCACAGCGGGGTAAGACCCTCCCCCAAAGGATCAGCGCAGCTCCGCACCGTGCTGGGTCCCTAAAATTTGGAGTTCTGAAATCCAACCACACACCTGCGATAAAACACAGGAGCACGGTGCTGCTGGTGGGCAGACGGCTCCCACACAGGGTGAAGGCAGGGATCTGAAGGATGCCTGGGACAAAGGACAGGAGACTGTTCGCTCTCCTCTGAGAGCTTCCTGAACAGCGGCAGGCACATCTCCCTTCTCAGGGCCACAGAGCTTGCTGACGCCAATTTTTACCCCCACGAGTTGGCATGGACTGACTTCAGTGAGCCGCATAGAGCCCCACAGTGGAGGCTTGAGCCACTTACACCAAGCCCCACCCACCCTGCTCTCTGCAGGCACTTCTGAACTATGGCAAGTGTGCCTAAGAGACCAAGAGCAGGCCTCTCCCCTAGAAGACCAGCACACACACACCCTGCTACTCCACCCCACCCCCCTGAAATGCACCAAGTCTACTGACCATAGAGTGCTACAAAGCTTCAGCTCTAGGGGAAATAAAGACCTAGCCTCTTTTAACAGACCACAACACACCTGGTTAAAACTTGCCACGCAGTGGACAAGGTCCAAACAGTCCACACTGCAGGCAAGGAGAAACTACAGAGGACTGATCTGAGGGAAAGAAGAGCCAAAATACAACAGGATAGTGCACACAGCACACACCAGAAATACTTCCTGAAATGTCAGGCCCTGGACAGACCTCTTCTTAATATAGCTATTACTTTAAAAAGCAGGAAACATAACAGGCTTTCCTAACACAGAAGACAGAGACCTAGACAAAATGCCAAGATGGAGAATTCATTCCAAAAGAAAGAACAACAGGAGGAAGAATGTTGGCCCAAGATGGCAGAGGAGTAGGAGCCCTTAATTTCGTCTGGTCCCAGGAATTCAGCTAGGTAGCTATCAAATCATTCTCAACACCTGTGAGCTCAACCAGAGATCTAAAAAAATAGTAGCTGCAGCTCTACAAATAGAAAAGTGACCACTTTCTGCAAGAATGACAAGATGGAAAAACTCACCTCAAAAAAGAGAATAAGAGGCAGTACTGACTGCCAGGGACCTAATCAGTATGGACATAAGATGACAGAACTAGAGTTCAGAATAACGATTATAAAGATACTAGGTGGACATGAAAAAAGCATAGAAGACCCTAGAGAATCTCTTTCTGGAGAAATAAAAGAACTTAAATCTAACCAACTTGAAATCAAAAAGGCTATTCATGAGATGCAATAAAAAATGGAGGTTCAACTGCTAGGATAAAGGAGGCAGAAGAGAGAATTAATGATATAGAAGACTAAACAATGGAGAATAAAGCAGCTGAGAAAGAGAGAGAGAAACAACTACTGGATCATGAAGGGAAAATTCAAGAGATAAGTGACACCTTAAAGTAAAACAGTATTAGAATAATTGGGATCCCAGAAAAAGAGGAAAGAAAGTGAGGAGCAGAAGGTATATTTGAGCAAATTATAGTAGAGAACTTCCCTAATTTGGGAAAGGAAACCGACATCAAAGTCCAGGAGGCACAGAGAACCCCTCTCAATATCAATAAAAATAGGTCAACACCCTGACATATAATAGTGAAACTTACAAATCTCAGAGACAAAGAGAATATCCTGAATATCCCAGCTTGGGACAAGAGGCTGGTACCCTACAAGGGTAGAAACATTAGATTGGCAGCAGACCAGCCACAGAGACCTGGCAGGCCAGGAAGGACTGGCATGATATACTCAGGGTGCTAAATGAGAAAAATACGCAGTCAAGAATACTTTATCCAGCTAGGATGTCATTCAAAATAGCAGTGATTAAAAAACAAAACAAAAGTTCCAGGACAAACTTATGTGATCACCAAACCAGCCCTACAAGAAATATTAAAAGGGATCCTCTAAGCAAAGAGAGAGCCCAAAAGTAACAGATCAGAAAGGAACAGAGATAATATAGAGTAACAGTCACTTTACAGGTAATACAATGGCACTAAATTAGTATCTTTCAATAGTTACTCTGAATGTAAAATGGGCTCAATGCGCCAATCAAAAGACACAGGATATCAGATTGGATAAAAAAGCAAGACCCACTGATATGCTGTCCACAAAAGACTCACTTTAGACCCAAAGACCCCTCTGGATTGAAAGTGAGGGGGTGGAAAACCATTTATTATGCTAATGGCCATCAAAAGAAAGCTGGGGTGGCAATCCTTATATCAGACAATTTAGATTTTAAACCAAAGACTGTAATAAGAGATGAAGAAGCACACTATATAATAACAAAAAGATCTATCCAACAAGATCTAACAGTTGTAAATATTTATGCCCTTAACTTGGGAGCAGCCAATTATACAAGGCAATTAATAACAAAATCAAAGAAACATATCGATGATAATACAATAATAGTGGGGGACTTTAACACCCCCCTCACCGCAATGGACATATCATCTAAGCAAAAGATCAACAAGGAAATAAGGGCTTTAAATGACACACTGGACCAGATGGACTTCACAGATATATTCAGAGCATTTCATCCTAAAGCAACAGAATACACATTCTTCTCAAGTGCACATGGAACACTCTCCAGAATAGATCGTATACTGGGTCACAAATCAGGTTTCAACCGGTACCGAAAGACAGGGATTATTTCCTGCATATTTGGAGACCACAGTGTTTTGAAACTTGAACTCAATCATAAGAGGAAATTTGGAAGGACCACAAACACATGGAGGTCAAAGAGCATCCTACTAAAGAATGGGTCAACCAGGAAATTAAAGAAAAATTTTAAAAATTCAGGGAAACAAAGGAAAATGAAAACACAACTCTTCAAAATCTTTGGGATGCAGCAAAGGCAGTCCTATGAAGGAAGTATATAGCAATACAAGCCTTTCTCAAGAAATAAGAAAGGTCTCAAATACACAACCTAACCCTACATCTAAAGGGGCTGGAGAAAGAACAGCAAATAAAGCCTAAACCCAGCAGGAGAAGAGAAACAGTAAAGATTAGAGCAGAAATCAATGAAAAAGAAATCAAAAGAACAGTAGAACAAATCAATGAAACTAGGAGCTGGTTCTTTGAAAGAATTCATAAGATTGATAAACCCCTGGCCAGACTTATCAAAAAGAGAAAGGACCCAAATAAAACAACGAATGAATGAGGAGAGATCACAGCCAACAAGGAAAAAATTACACTTTTAAGCACATATGAGCAAATAATGCCAACAAATTAGACAATCTGGAACAAATGGGCACATTCCTAGAGAGGTATAAACTACCAAAAATGAACCAGTAAGAAATCAAAAACTTGAACAGACCCATAACCAGTAAGGAAACTGAAGCAGTCATCAAAAATTTACCAAAAACCAAAAGCCCAGGGCCAGATGGCTTCCCAGGGGAATTCTACCAAACATTTGAAGAAGAAATCTTACCTATTCTTCTGAAGCTGTTCCAAAAAAATAGAAATGGAAGGAAAACTTCCAAACGCCTTTTATGAGGCCAACGATTACTTTACTCCCAAAAACAAACACCTCACCAGAAAGAATTACAAACCAATATCCCTGATGAACATGGATGCAAATATTCTCACCAAGACACTAGCCAACAGGATCCAACAGTACATTAAAAGAATTTTTTTTTAAGATTTTATTTATTTGACAGAGAGAGACACAGCGAGGAACACAAGCAGGGGGAGTGGGAGAGGGAGAAGCAGGCTCCCTACTGAGCAGGGAGCCCGATGCAGGACTCAATCCCAGGACCCTGGGATCTAACCCGAGCCAAAGGCAGACACTTAACAACTGAGCCATCCAGACGCCCTAAAAGTATTCTTCACCATGACCTAGTGAGATCTATTCCTGGGCTGCAAGGATGGTTCAACGCCCACAAATCAATGGGATACACCACATTAATAGAAGAAAGGACAAGAACCATATAATCCTCTCAACAGATGCAGAAAGCATTTGACAAAGTACAGCATCTTTTCTTGATTAAAACTCTTCACAGTGTAGGGATCAAGGGTACATACCTCAATATCATAAAAGCCATCTGTGGAAAGACCCATAGTGAATATCATCCTCAATGGGGAAAAACTGAAAGCTTTTCCCCTAAGATCAGGAACACGCAGGGATGTCCACCTTCACCACTGCTGTTCAACATAGTACTAGAAGTCCTAGCCTCAGCAATCAGACAACAAAAAGAAATAAAAAGCATCCGAATCCGCAAAGAAGTTGTCAAACTCTCACTCTTCCCAGAGGACATGATACTCTATGTGGAAAAACCAAAAGACTCCACCCCAAAACTGCTGGAACTCACATGGGATTCAGTAAAGCGGCAGGATATAAAATCAATGCACAGAAATCAGTTACAGTTCTATACACTAACAAGGAGACAGGAGAACGAGAAATCAAGGAATCGGTCCCATTTTCTTTCTTTTTTTTTAAAGATTTTATTTATTTATTCGACAGGATAGAGACAGCCAGCGAGAGAGGGAACACAAGCAGGGGGAGTGGGAGAGAAAGAAGCAGGCTCATAGCAGAGGAGCCTGATGTGGGGCTCGATCCCACAACGCCGGGATCACGCCCTGAGCCGAAGGCTCTTAACCGCTGTGCCACCCAGGCGCCCCTCGGTCCCATTTTCAATTGCACCCAAAACCACAGGATACCTAGGAATAAATCTAACCAAAGAGGTAAAGGATCTGTATTCAGAAAACTATGGAACACTCATGAAGGAAACTGAGGAAGACGAAGAAATGGAAAAACATTCCATGCTCTTGAATTGGAAGAATATTTTTAAAATATGTAGACTGCTTTGGGTAGTATAGACATTTATTGCATCTCTTATCAAAATACCAATAGCATTTTTCACAGAACTAGAACAGACAATCCTAAAATTTATATGGAACCACAATAGACCCCAAACACCAAAGCAATTTTGAAAAAGAAAAGCACAGCTGGAGGTATCACAGTCCCAGGCTTGAGGTTGTACTACAAAGCTGTAGTGATCAAAACAGTATGGTACTGGCACAAAAACAGACGCGTAGATCAATGGAACAGAACAGAAACAGACCCACAATTACACGGTCAGTTAATGTTTGACAGAGCAGGCAAGAATATCCAATGGAAAAAAGACAGTCTCTTCAACAAATGGTGTTGGGAAAACTAGACAGCTACATGCGGAAGAATGAAACTAGACCATTTCCTTACACCACACACAAAAACAGACTCAAAACGGATGAGAGACTCAAGTGTGAGAGAGGAATCCATCAGAATCCTTGAGAACACAGGCAGCAACATCTTCGACCTTGGCCGCAGCAACTTCTTGCTAGACACGTCTCCAAAGGCAAGGGAAACAAAAGCAAAAATGAACTATTGGAACGTCATCAAGATAAAAAGCTTTTGCACAGCAAAGGAAACAGTCAACAAAACTAAAAGGCAACCTACAAAATGGGAGAAGATATTTGCAAATGTCTTATCAGATAAAGGGCTAGTATCCAAAATGTATAAAATGCTCAACGTCACTCGGCATCAGGGAAATACAAATCAAAACCACAATGAGATATCACCCTACGCCAGTCAGAATGGCTCAAGTTAACAAGTCAGGAAACAACAGATGTTGGCAAGAATGTGGATAAAGGGGGACCCTCTTACACTGTTGGTGGGAATGTAAGCTGATGCAGCTACTCTGGAAAACAGTGTGGAGTTTCCTCAAAAAGTTAAAAATAGAGCTGTCCTATTCCTAGCAACTGCACCATTAGGGACTTACCCAAAGCATACAAATGCAGTGATCCCGAGGGGCACCTGCACCCCAATGTTTATAGCAGCACTGTCCACAATAGCCAAACTATGGAAAGAACCCAGATGTCCATCAACAGATGAATGGATAAAGATGGGGTGTATATATATACAATGGAATACTACTCAACCATCAAAAAATTAAAATCTTACCATTTTCAATGACATGGATGGAACTAGAGGGTATTACACTAAGCGAAATAAGTCAGTCAGAGGAAGACAATTATCATATGATCTCACTCATATGGAAGAAAGAAAACAGATGAACATAGGGGAAGGGAGGGAAAAATAAAATGAAATCAGAGAGGGAGACAAACCATAGGGGACTCTTAACTATAGGGAATAAACGGAGGGTTGCTGGAGGGGAGGTACGTGGGGGGGATGGAGTAATTGGGTGATGGGCATTAAGGAGGACACATGATGTAATGAGCACTGGGTGCTATATGCAACTGACAAATCACTGACCTCTACCTCTGAAACTAGTACTACACTGTATGTTAATTATTTAAGTTAAAAAAAATGGAAAAAAGACAAATTTTTACTCTAAGACAATAAAAGACTGTAGAAGGTTCTAGCAAATCCTTAATAACTCCAATGGACAAGGTTAGCCTGTGTCGCCGGCAGAATTTTAAAATCCATATTAATCAGAAAAGAATATTGTGATGTTGGTTCATAATCTCAGGAGCTTCCTGGGTGAAACTGGACACTGGCCCCCATACGTGGAGGGCAGGGAGAAGCCAATGGAAGAGGCAGGCCTCTCCAGATGGGTAGGTGGCAGTTTTATAAGCAAAGGATCTTAATTTTAAGGTTCACCTTGGGAGGCAGCAAGAGGAGTGAATCCTCA
This sequence comes from Ursus americanus, assembly GCF_024610735.1. Classification (NCBI taxonomy): domain Eukaryota; kingdom Metazoa; phylum Chordata; class Mammalia; order Carnivora; family Ursidae; genus Ursus; species Ursus americanus. The sequence goes on from NC_142146.1 coordinate 37,923,577, forward strand.
CACCTGCGTGCCAAATCTTGAAAGCTTATCTAAAGGCCTTAACTAGGTTCAGTCACATATACTCAGCAGGTGTTCTCGACACCACATCATTATCTCAAGGCCGTGTTCTTGCAGCAGCCTCTGGGAGCAGGAAAGGCAAACAGAACCCACATTTCAAGGACAGGGGAGGAGGGGTGAGGAGCACAGGCCCAGCTCAAGGATCAGTTGGCAGTCATGGTTTTTCAGTGAGTTCCCCCAACATGTTTCTAAGTATGTTGGAAATACATGAACCAAGATATTATAGCTTAAAAGTAGTGCCAAGGCGCTTTGAAAACCTCATATATGGTACTTTCACGATCACCTGGATCATTCAGAGTAGCAGCTATTTTACAGAGGGGCTGTCCCAGAATCCATCCAAGACAGTCTGTTAATTAGCTATCTGAAGTAAGGTGGTTCCATAACACGGATCCCCCCCAAGCATCAGCCAGATTCCAGGGGCCCCAGGCCTCCGTGGCAGTCTCACTAAAGGAACCACCAACTAGTGGTTTCTTCCTGTGGTGAAGAACCTGCAGATGCAAACAGCAGTCACTGGCCCATATTCTCTCCATAATCCCAATGGGTTTTCTGGGATGTCTCTTCCTCTATGAACCTTCTGATTAGGGGTGGCCGGGGTGATGGAGGAGATGGTCACCGTCTGTGCTCTGAGCTCCGGCAGCGGCTGAGTATAAACACAGCCAATCCGGTCTTCTAGATGACAGCCTGGCACCTTTTAACCCCTCCAAGTACTATGTCGCCATCTTTTGTGGATCTCTCATGACAGGATCTTGGGCTCTGACCGCCCCTGCCTGCCAGCAACGTGGCTCTCTCCACCTGCCCCAGGGACAAGCCGCTCAAAGCTCACCCACGCTGTTCCAAGGCCTGCCCAGGGCTAGTCTGTGCTTCTTTGTTGAGTGTTGAGTTCCACCTGATTGTTCCTGCTACTTTGTGACACCAAATTCCAAGTCTTGAAAGTGTGTATTTTTTTCTTAACTGTGACTGTCAGCCCCTCCAGGGCTAAGACCTGCACTCTGGTGGCTTTCGGTCTCTCCTCCCAGACAGTGCCGGCTAGAACGCCCCAGCATCCAAGGCACGTGCACTTGTCACCTGTTGTACTGACTTCTGGCCATATTAGCTTGGCCCTAGTTCCTCAGGAATCTTCCTCAGAATTCAACGCTCCAAGATAGTGCCAACCACTTTCACCTTCATTGACTATTCTGAAATGCGTGTGAGGCAAGGAGGCAGAGTGGAGGCTGCCCTTCTCAAGGGTGGAACGGAAGCCAGCAAGATGCTAGTAACAGTCCAGGGCCCTCTCTGGCTTTTTAGGGGAGCCCACGCTGGAAATTCTGGTCTTTACTCCAGACCTACGATCCCATGAATTCCAGCATTTCGATTTGATCTTAGTGTGCATGTCTTTATAAGCACCCCTTCCCTGTGTGCCCCCACTGTTTAACTTCCTGTTCTTCCCATCCTGTGCAACTGTCCAAACTGCACAGCTCTTCGGACTGGACCTGACTCCTTCCAGACCCAGAGAACTGACCACCTCCTGCCCCCATCACCAACTCTGTGCCAAATGACCCACAAACCGTTTGACCTGGATCCCCCCCCCCCCGCCCCCGTATAAAACTTCACCAGTACACTTACCAGATTTGATGACTGCTGTGGAGGGGCTTGGAGCACAATTCTTAAGCGCCCAATCTGGAGCCAGACTGGATTAACCTTAAACATAAAATTGCCAGTTATTTTACCAGCAAAAAAAGGGTTTATTTGGAAACAGAGAACTCCAGCCCAGAACAAACGCGCAATGGCAAAACCATAGAGCAGCGCACACAACAAAAGAGAGGAAAGCTCTTTTATAGCGCAAAGGGGACTGGGCGGGGCTGTTATAAACAAAAAGCCCATTGGAATAAACGGGGAGTTCGCAGTATAGTGGCTTCTGATTGGCTGATTGTGACGGTCTCTCGTTGGCTGGGCTGTTGCCGGGGCGGAGGAGGAACCCTGTCCTTAAATGTAGTAAAGGGGCGTCACGTGCTAATCACCTGCAAGCTGCCTGTCTTCCCGTTGGGCCTGCAATCACCGGGAGTGCTAGGGCGCGAGACCTGCACGTCCTGGCCTCCCCACTCCATTCTAAATGAGTTTTCCTTTTATTAATTTTCACAACTGCTTAGGTTTAAATCCTTTCTCAGGCCCATGCCCAAGCTGTTTCTGAGTTTTGGTTTGTAAAATAGGGCTAAGTACTTGGAATAGTGCCTGGCAATTAGTGCTGTATGTCTTAGCTTCTTATTATTGTTGTTAAAGATTAGTTATTTGGGAAACAAATTATTTCTCTCTTCCCTCCTGTGCTTCATTCTCTGGCCACGGGAGTCCTCAATTTTGTTAGGCACATTCCCTACACTCATCACCATGAGCTTTTGGAGCGAGTGTCAGCTGTTCAGCTTAGGAGACTTGCTCAGCGTTTGTGGCAGTTCCTGGGGGTGGAAAAGCATTTCTACCCACTGGACTAGCCACTAATTCAATTTACAAACCAAGGACTAAAAGAGTTTCTCCTTAAGAGAGGTACATCCCTAGCCTATTAATACACCTATGGGGGCAGAATGTAGGGGGAAAACAGGCTCTGTGTCTGATCTGGGGGGCCTTTTTTAAGATTTTATTTTTATTTGAGAGTGAGCGAGAGAGAGCATGAGCATAGGGAGGGGCCGAAGGAGAGAGAGAGAAGCAGACTCCCCTGCTAAGCAGAGGGTACAATGCCGGGCTCAATCCCAGGACCCCAGGATCATGATCTGAACCACTCAGGCACCCACCAGGAGGCATTTTTAAATGGGCTTCTGATTGAATATCCCTGGACTCCGTTCACCTTTTATTTTTTAAAGATTTATTTATTTGAGAGAGAGAGAGCATGCATGTGCGCGTGAAGTGAGGGAGGGCTAGAAGGAGAGGGAGAGAGAGAGAGAATCTCAAGCAGACTCCACACTGAGCAGGGAGCCCAACTTGGGGCTGAATCCCACAATCCCAAGATCACGACCCAGCCAAAACCAAGAGTCAGACACCCAACCAACTGCACCACCCAGGCGCCCCTGAAAGCTCACCTTTAAAATCAGGGGTCTAAACAGGACTGTCTTTAGACTTAAGATGAGGGTGGGGTGAATGTTTGGCAAACCTCTCAGAACTCAGGCTTGGAGCAGTAGCCTGATGCCTTGTGTTGGCCCCTCTGGAATTTAAGGCTTTTCCCTCCCTGGATGCAAAGATTGGGTGTGGAAGTTTCTCTGACTAGCTTTTTTGCAAGTGATTTGGTCTCCATGACTTTGGGGTGGTCACTTGCCTTCGGTACTGCTGGAGCTTCTCCTGGGAAGATACTACAGATAAATTCACATGGGAGCCGCTGAAGTATTACGGACTTCTTGATGTAGTTCTTAGTCATCTGTTTTTGACTGTATAAAACACTCATTCCCTCCCATGCTCTCTGGCTTCTCTGGGCAAGTGTTCTCTTGTTAACAGCTGCCCACACTTAGGTATGGAAGAATCCAGTGGCTGCCGGTTAGAACAAGCATGTTAATGGTAGCAAGCAGACAACTAGCTAGTAAAGGACTGGGGGAGGGGGAATAAAGCAGCTGTTTTTGGTTTTGAAACATGGGCCATACTGGCTTGGGACTTATCAAAGATACATAGCCCTCATACTTCCATGGTCTTGTCTGGGTTTATAGCAAATAAACTATTAACCTTTCTGGGCAGGAGAAAAAGGATCCAGTACACAGGCCCGGGTTGGTTGGAAAAGCAGTCGGCTTGATGGACAAGTGCTAGAAAGGACGAGGCTATGAGTATCTAGGAACCAGAGGCGGGTGACTAAGGTCCGGTGTCCCTTCGAGCTTCCTCCCTAGGAGTCACGGTATTTTTTTCTGCTTAGATCGGCTTATTTGCTACTACTACCCAGTTGCTTCCAGAGCCAGGCAAATGCCTCACCTTTGCAACTGTTCACCCTTTTCTCTGTCCTGTCCTCTCTGGACTCAATCCAGCAGAAGTGAGAACACAGGGTGGCAAGAGGTCAATCTTTGAAACTTGCCCAGGCTTTGGCCAGATCATATGTGCTGAACGTGAGGGCATTATTTGTTTATTCAAAACTAACCAAAAGGTCAACAAACTTTGGAAGAGCTCATAAGTCACTTTTTCATTTATTCATACATTAAGACTGAGAGCCTATTATTATATATCAGCTGTTGTAACAGGCCCTGAATTTACAAAGATGAAAGACAGTCCATGTATAACAAATGAGTTCCTGATTCTAGGTTATTGTTAGAGAATTTCTAATTTCCTAGAAAAAAGATTTTCACTGGTTTCCCTCACACAGACAGTGAAGGTTGAGTATTCCCAAGCGAGGTGGACACTGGCTTATGATTCCTGAGCTTATAAGCAGTGGTGACCTTTCCTCCCACCTCTTCCAAGCAAGTGTTCCAGCCATAGAAGTCCTTCAAACATCCCCAACCACCCACAGTGTGTGTGTGCTGTGGGGACAGGGGCGTTTGCACACCTATACATACCGTATCTCATAGGAAGGAAGAAGACAGGTAAGGGTGTGTGAAGTACACTCCCGACTTTCCCCTACTAAGGGTGTCTCTTTTCACTTGAAACTATGCTAAGAAAGTTAATGGTCAACTGCAGAATGTGTTCTAATACTGCTTATTGAACATGACAAAATCCTATAGAAAATTTGCAATTTTGTTATAGGATTATGCATAGGGATTATTTTATGGGATTTGGACTGTATATACATATGTGTGTGTGTGTGTGTGCAAAGAAATCTCAACTAAGTTTTCTCAAATGGCAGCTCATCAAATGAATAGATTGTTTTCATGGTTTGTCTTGTCAATTCATTAATTTACACCCAGCAGGACTTTAACTCAATCATGGACTTCTAGTGCCACAATGGGTAACATTGTCTTGCAACAAAAACCTAAAAAACACAACACAAAGGACATCGTGCTTCTGTTTACCACCTGCTGCAGGTGGTGCTGAAGTTTTCATCCCCTGGCTCCCCACCTGGAGGGAGAAACAGCTGCTGACTGCTGATGGGCCATTGCCCTCCAGGGGCTCTATGGTCCTCATGGCTGATGATATATGGATGTTGCGGTCGTTCATTTCTAGGCTTATTCTGCTCGTTGTAGGTCAGTTGGAGAAGGTCATCAAAAAGACGTGACTGCCAGTTGACCCATGAGTTGGACCCTGGCACTCAGGCTCCGCCCTCCCTCCCATGTCCTTGGAATGGGGGTTCTGCTTGCCTTTCCCGTTCCCAGAGGCTGCTCCAAGGACACAGCCTTGCCACAGTTGGGAACACCTGCACAGTGTACGTGACTAAACCCAGTTAAGGCCTCTTTATGAACTTTTAAGACCTGGCGAGTGGGTGCAGGATCCATTCATCTTGTTGCCGCCCAAGACAAGTCTTAAGTGTAAGTCCCCTTTGCTTCTAGAACTGCCACCTACCAACCTGGAATGGCCTGGCTCTTTCTCCACCCTCACCCTACCCTCCAGCTAAGGGGGTGTGTCAGATTTCACCTGGAAAGCCCCAGAGGTTGTGAACCAACAGTATCTCCCAAACTTTTTCTCCCATCGGTTTCTGTGTCTGTCCTTTCTCATGATGGCTGGGAGAGGCCGCAGCCTGTCCTAGCAGGCACCTACCTCCCTGGCCAAACCCCAGCCCTGCAACTTGTTCGTGTTTTTGCCCTCCAGGCTCTGAGAGATCTTTCAGAAGGGATTCAGGATGGGAAAGAGATGGGGGGGGGGGAGGGAGGAACTCTCCTTCACAAGCTTATTTCTTTGGCCAGGCCTGTCTTTAACCTGCCCAATCAATGTACAGACAGGTTTTCTGGCCCAGGTGCAACAGGGAGGTCACAGCTGCCCTTGCAGTAGCGATCCTTAACCAAGAGGTTTTAGAAATGTTTTCTGAGGAACTCTCTGGAAGCCCTGGGGCTGGTGGTGTCCATTAACAAGCACCGTCTCGGAAGACTCCTCTTCTAGAGGGCTACATCCTTGCATCCAGGTGAGGAAGCCAGAGACCTGGGACCTTTTAAGGTGCCTGCCTTCCCCACCCTGCTGCCAGGGGCGGAGTCAACGCCCCAGTGAAAGGAGCAGGCAGCCTCTTATGCTCTGTCCTGGCTTGTCTGTTTGACGAAGGTAGGAGAGGAATACTAACCCCCCTGGAGGGAATGTGGTTTGATGACCTGCATCGCTTTACATTCCTTTAATCTGACTTAGAGGAGGGTCCACGGGGCTCCTGTTTGGTTCTGGTTCTTAAAAATAATTTCCAAAAGTGCTTATTAAAATCAGAATCTGTCATCCTCATTGGTATCTTTAACTGTTAATAGTGATTTATAAACTGAATGTTGATAAAACTTGAGCACGTCTGTTCATCTTCTAGATGGTCGTGGATGGGGGGAGCCCGTCATGCAGCACCACCAGCCACTGCTCTGTGGGAAGGGCCTTGTCTCTACTCCAGGGACGCATCACAAAGGCAGACAATACCTCGTTTTAAAAACACATCCTGTAAAAGCACTTTCTGTTGTGTTCAGATTGAAGAATCCAATACAAATCTTCATTCGCTGGAGGGTTACAACAAGTCTATTCACCTATTAGCAGAACCTGAAAATGATCCCTGTGGACATGGTGCCTTTCAAGGCCATCATTTTCGAGCTTCAGTGTACATTCTTCTCAACATTTCTAATTGAGTCCTGGCTTTTTGGGGCTGTGGCCAAGTGCTAGGATATGAAAAAAGAAAACAGATCTCCAAGCCTCCGTATGGTAGGCCTCTTGAGCAAGGCAGGAGATAAGCAAGTGAGAAAGAAGTGATTGGGCGAGAGTCGCTGTGCCCTGTGGCTGAAGTGTCAGAAAGTGATCTGCATGAGATGAGAAAGTGGTTACGACAAAATCGACTTTGCATTAAGTGGGATTGGTTTCACCCACTCTGATACAGGTCTTCCTTCACCACAGTGCATTTTATACTCTGAGAAGATTTCCTGAAACAAGTTTTAGCAAGGAGCTGGAAAGGTCTCTCAGGAGGAAGGTGGACTGGCAGTGTGCAGGGAGCTCGCAGGCATCTGGCTGTCGTCCGCATAAGAACAGATGAAGCCCTCCTGACAGACGAAGCGGGGGAGGGCTGGTGAGGTCTTTGGGTGTAAGCAGCAGTGAGAGGAGCTGGCGGATACAGATGCAAAAATGGAAGGGGTAGGGAACTACAGAAGTAGTTCATCTGTCAGAGACGGAGAAAAAAACAGCTTTAGGAATATGAATCCAAAAAGATTAAGTTGATTGTCAAATGGATTCTGTCTCCTGGAGAAGACTCTTGGTTGAGGCTGTCTTCTCTCTCATGCTTTGTCCTCTCAGGCAAGCCCACTTCATCAAGAAGCTGGGTTTTGAAGTAAACGATGCCTGGAGTCTGCAGACATCTTCCCTGGTCAGCAGTGTGTCCAGTGGCTGCGTTGACAGCTACCAACGACACTCCCAACAGTCCTTCACAACATCCCCCACATGGCGGCAAGAGCTACACCACTTTCTTATGGCCAGATGATCCAGTCCTTGGACACATGAACCAAATGGCTCTAAGAAGTGGCTACTAAGGGGTGGATAAGAGGAGCAGAGGGCATGCTGGCTCGGGCTTACCACTCCAGCAAATCCCTGGGAGAAAGGAGTGGGCACTGGCTCCCCCTTTCAACGCTGTGTCCCCCACACCACCACCATCACTTGCTTGGTCTACTGAACTCAGGTGAGAATCTTTACAGGAAGAGACCTTCCTTTCTGGGTATGAACATTCACATGAGGGCTTCCCTAACCATTTCCTAGTGTCTCCTCAAGCCCTGGCCGGCTCCAATATGGCTCCCGATTGCTCCGAACCCTTCCGTACCTTTTTCTTATCCACGTGCCCCTCACGTACTCTGCTTAGCTTGTGGGAACATAGGAGAGAGCCAGTTTTGGAAGCGCCTGAGGCCAGGAGCCTTAAAATGCCGCTCGAGGCTGGGGAGCGTCACATTTTGTACACATCACCGCAGCTGTTCTGGTTGCTGCGGGTTTGGTGGAAAGGGAAGTGAAGAAAGCATCTTCCCTAAAAAGCTGTATTCAGGTCACTTATTTCTGGGACTGTAAAAACATGATTCTTCATGCTATAATCTTCTCAAGCGACCTTAAAAAGATGTAAAATCATAGGTCTGTAACACAGAAAACCTCTAAAACATCGGACATATTTCTATCACAGGTGGGACAGGTGGCCTGTACTCTTGGACCACCACCTGTATAGTGGGGGAGGCAGGATGGGGCGGAAGGGGAAGCTGGACCACGATGCAGTTGTTAGAGGAACTGCCCAGCTCCATGAGGAATTCTGAAGCTGGGATGGCACTTCAGATACCCCAAATTGGGGCAAGGAAGCTGGGCTTTTGTACACTCAGTGGCTACTTGTGGGCATAGCTTCAGGAAATGTAGCTCTCTGCTGAGGGCAATTCCTGGGGGGTCACAGAGAGTGGAGGGAGTGTCCTGGTTCTAAAGAAGGGAGGGTGGGGCAGCATATCACAGTACCCTCTAACCCCCCATCAGCCCACTAATAATGAAAGACCAACATTATTTAAATTATTTATTTTCTCTATAGTACATCTCATTCAAATCATAATAGTCTGATCCATTCTTTTCTCAAGCACAACTTACACTCATCTCAGATGTTTTTTCTTTCTTTCCTTCTTTTAAGCTTACAGGATGGATAAAGGTACATTTTAATGGACAAAACCATCACTCAGAGTTTATTAAAAATACAACTTCCGGGGCCCACTGCCAGAGCTTCGGAGTGTCTGGGGTGGGTCCTAGAGATGCAACATTTAACTCTCCTCGTTAATTCTGCTGCAGGTGGTCCTTGAACCATCCTTAGAGGAACACTGCTTAGGACTTGTCTGTTATCTACTGGAAGCAATTTCAGGAAACCCAGGAATAATTAAGTATACAGAAATAGCTCTGCTATAAAATTTCCATATAAAAATAACGGTATTTATTTACAAAGTTTGAGATGCTATAATACATTGAGGTTAGGTACTCCAATCTAATAAAGTCTACGTTAGGCAAGTCAGATGTGGTGTCTGCATCTTCCCCTCACTTCTCTTGTTTAAACTGCTTAAAGCATGTGGCACCACAATGTTTCCTTCATGCAGAAAAAAACCAGACCTGTATTTTCTGGAAATAAACCCCAACAGCGCATGATCAGAGTAAAGCATCGCCAAAGGAAAAGGTGAACAAACTTGTGATCTGGGCTCACAGCCGCTCTCTTGTCTCAAAGTCAAGTGTGGTGGTGAACAAAACACCTCACGGAACTCCAGTACCGAACCGTGGCCCTCAGAGCTCAGGCCTGCGGTTGGCCGGCTGCCAGTGACAGGTAGAACCCGCCCTCGTACTACTGGGAGGAAAAGAACTGCAGTGTGCTCAGAGAAGCCTTCTAGCAGAAGAGCATCTGGCTCTTCAAACTTTGTACTATGAATAAAACGCTGACCCCAGTCGTGAACAAGCAAAATAGAGCATCAGGCCATTTGTTATCAGGTGGTGCCTGGCATGCGGAAGAGGACGTATGTTAAGTGACAACACGGTGAGTTTGAAGTGACAAAGGGTTTTCAACCCCAAACATGACCTGGGGGAGTTGCCTTGTTGAGAGAGACACGGACAGAAACAAACTAATGTGGTACAGAAGGATCCACTGATAACCTCTCAAGCCTCCTACCAAGGACCAACACGCAGGATGGTCTTTGCTCACGGAGGAATGAGTTTCTTCCCAGGTGTGAGGTCTAAACCTGGGGTCTTCCAGGTTGAGAGAGGCCCAAAGCTGACACCACAGCCTCCTGTTGGGGACTCACGAGTGGAGTCCCACTTCTGCTCCTCGGCTGTGAAGCACTCGGTGTGACAGAGGACTGGTATTTACTCAAAGCTGTTTGGAAGGACTATGGTGAGGGTGGGGTTTTCAGGAGGCCATGGAGCCCTCACAGGAGGAAGAAATTCTGGGCTGTGGTACAGGCTCTGCCAGACAGGCCGAGGGACGCTAGGCAGGTCAAGCTCTCAGCTTCTCAGTGAATGGGGTGGAAGAGATGTTCCCTTCCATTCTGAAACCCTTGGTGGAGAAAGGGTGAGTCCTGCCCCTGTTTAATCTACACTGGCTTCCAATGCAGCTCGAAGCACAGCGGCCCGAAGTCCAGTCTGCTGGAATAGCAAGGGTCAAGATAGCATTGGACTCTAGAGCCTTTTTTGTAAAGCAAAAGCTGTGTAAGAATGACACAGGATTTGACCTTGACTGAGAGCACAGTTGCGCAGAACGCACGTAAGAAACGAACACTCTCTGCTCCCCAGCACGATCACATGGCCGTCTACCATTTACGCTTCCGGACTTGGCGGAGACGCCCGGGGCGTAACCGGAGGGTCCAAGTTTCGTGTCCCCCACTTTCTCTTCTTCAGCATGTGTGAATGTAGACGTATGTGGGGGAACTGGGTCTCAAAGGTTACGTAAGCATAACTGTTCAGAGATACCCCGAAGGGGCTAATTCCTGAGAAATGTTATCATTTATGTGGGCATTTCAATTTTTCTTAAAAAGGTAAGATCTTCAGCAAACATCAGGCTTTTCCCTTTTGAGTAAGAGTGTGGCCTCTCCGAAGGTTAAACTAACTGAACGTTGTACCCTCTGTGACTTAGAGGGCAGGGAGGCACACTCCGGAGGCAGACGGCACGGTGGAGGCCCCTGGCACACACGTGTGGGGCTCTGCTACAAATACACATTTACGATCGGCCTAGGGACCGCTGCCGTGAAAATGGGGAGCCTATTTGTGAAAATATTCTGGGGGAGTCTTTTGCTCCACCAAGGCCAATCCACACGAAGAGTAAAAGATTATCTTTATCTAATATAAAAAGTAGATCGTTATGTATCCAACCACTTGAAAAACTACAAGAAAACACCTAGAAAAGTGATTACTTTTCTACGGTGTAGGTTCCACTGCAAGGTGATGAAGCTAATAATGAGACCATCAGGGGTTAGTCAGAATCTTCTCTTGGTTTATGGATACTGCTGTCGGCTAAATTTTTCTCTTAAATCTTAAAAATTCCTTAGTAAACTCCAAAATGTAAGCTTAAAACTGGAATTTAGTAGCAATTCCAAGTGCATGTTATGGGACAGAGTGGTATGGTAAGTCTTTCAGTCTTTTGTCTGACCCAGGACAAACGTCACTTTCTCGGGTGGGGCCTTCCCTGGCCACCCCAGCCAAAGTCGCCTTTCCCGCCACTGTCTTATTACCCTGTCATTTTTTCCCCTTCGCACTGCTCATTCTGTGTTTTCTGTTCTGTATTCACTCAAATACCTACTGGAGGATTAAATCTTTACGTTCACTGTCCAACACCCACCCTGTACTAACCACTAAGGAGGTATAATCTTAATACCTACATCCCAGATTTGTTGGGGAGACACTTCTTTCCAATGCCTGAGGATAGGGAGCTGGATAGTATTTAAAGGGCCTTTAAAGTGAACCACTGATGAAGTTCAACAGGCAACCCCCACCCCCCAGCCCCTCTCCGAGTGTGGTTATGAGAGGAACAGCTTTGGCAGCTCCCTTCCTCTGTAACCCTGCCCCCAAAGAACACCCACCACCATGTTCTGACTGTCCTGGGGCCCAAGTTACATCTACACTTGGAGCAACTTCGCTGTCTCCTTGACCCAAGCAGCCAAGAGAGTTGTGGGTAAGCCAACAGCCGAGTGACAAATGTCTGCACAGCTAAAGTGAGCCACACTTTTGTGAAACATCTCCATTTTAATGACCTGATAGGAGCTAATCTGCATTTGAGGACTGACCCTAGCTTTATTTTTTAAGTATGGCAGGGTACGGTTACACTGTAAATTCTGCCAATGTTGGGAGTTATCCTCTTTCATCCTGCTAAAATGGCATAAATTCCCCACCATTTCTAGAAAGAATTAAACTGCGGGAAACCAAACACGTGGTCATCATTTGTCATGTTGTCCAGGGCCAGGGCGCATGGCTAAGGCGAGGAGTCACTGTGTCAACACCCCCTTTCCTGACCGCTCCACAACGTCCTCTGTGGTCATAAGGCACAATTCACATCAGCACTTACTAGAACTGTTCTCATCCCCGTCAGCACATGAAAGGATGAAGTACACGGGACAGATCTGCGGTGAGGGGAAGGGCGAAGGGAAGCTGGGACAGGTGCCTGGGTGCCGGACTGCCGTGGACTCTGGCAGTGTTGCCCTCCCCATGTGCGGGTCAGACGAGGCAGGGCTGGTGCCCCTGTGCGAGTGCTATAGGGAGCATGAATTTACTGAGCGGCTGACACTGTGCACTTGGAAGGTCACAGCTGAACTGACCCTTGAGGAGGAAAAAGGCCTCTCGAACTCCCCGAAAAGCAGAGTGGCACCAGCACCTTCTGGGAGCGGTGTCTGTGCGTGTGCACGTACAGGTGTGCATGCGCGTGTGCAAGTAACCCCGAGGGCTACGCCTATGAAGAATCCTGGATGTTGTAACCGTAATTTCCTAACATTTTGTTACTTTGACTGCTATATGGAATTGTGACTGAGTGTTGAACTTTAAAAAAATCTCTTTGGGGAGATACAGAAGAATAAAAGAATTTATCTTTCTAAACATCTCAACTTAGTTTTCTGCTCAGGTAAGGCTTTATACCAGCAACATGTACTGGTGACCACAGTGTGACTCCAACAGACGTCCTCAGCAGTAAGCCAAACACGTTACTGAGGGATGGAGACCATTCCCACCAAACACCACACACATGTGGCTGAGAGGGCCAATGGCGGGGCACCAATTATGTTAAGAGTCTTTGGTTGCTTTAAAAAAAACAAACAAACCTGTATTTTATCAGTTTACAACACTATAGCAGCAGAGAAAGAGAGAGAATAGAGAAAGGGGTGGCGTCCCAAGAGCTCCAGCAAGGACTCCGCTATTTGGTGGAGGAATGGCTACGGTTCACACACTTGCACACAAAGGCTGATGTTCGGGTCTTGGAAACTATATAACATATTCTGCAGACTGAAGAGCTAGCTGTGGCCCTTGGCCTCTCCGGGTCCCTGCTGGGCGCCCCCAAGTACAGAGATGCGGTAGTTAAGGTTGGGGTTAGTAAAGGAGGTGGCAGTTTGGAAGGAAACTCAGTTTTACTCAACTGTGTAGCCGAGGATCTGCAAGTCGGAAATGTCTCGGGAGCCCTCGGGTCCCCGCTGCAGCCTCTGCAGTCTTTCAGACTCCTGCCGTCCACCCAGCCTCAGAGGTGCGCCCCAGAACTCAGGCTGAGACAGAATTCTCGAAGAACTGCCTCAGTCTCCCCGCCCCCTTGACCACTCCGAGTCTGCACTATGGCTTATTTCTGACAGAATGAGTTGTTATCTCAAAGGAACTTAAGTTAAAGTTGTGTGTTCTTGTGTATTAGTTTTCACGGCCTTAGTAAAAATTTTCGGTCAGCTGAATCTTTCACCTCCGGCTCACTGGAAGCAGAGTGGAAGGACTTTAAAAAGGCATCAGAAGGCATCCGTACTTCCCCCGTGGATTTAGAAAAGCACCGATCTGGGACAAGCTTAGTGCTGGGCCCAAAGGTGCTAGATTAATCTAGAGGCGAATCCAAACGATTCGAGTCAGAGAGTTATTCTCCATTACTATCTGCTCCTTTTCAAGGCCTTAATGTGAAATTAGATGCGGGTTCGGCCACGCTGGCAGAGGTCCCCACACTCCCCCGTTCAGAGGAGCAGGAACTGTGGACACACCGGTGCAGTGCTCCCAGTGGCATCTTTGGCTATGAAACAACGTACTGTATACTGCACGAGATGAAACAAATCCAATCGTTTGGAGTGATCAATATTTTTCTGTGTTTCTGTGAAACACTGAATATCAGGTTAGTTTGAAATGCAATTCAGCCAGGAATAAACCCAATATGGTATTTTTGATTCATGAAAATGTACAATAGGTGACATGTACAGGAAAACATTGCTGTCCATATTCTTGAAATAGACTTTTCTTTTAAGACAAAAGTAATGACATTTGGTTCATTTTCACAAATTGCACACGGAGTGAAACCATACAAGTACTGTAGGGAACTCTAAGCAAGCAGTTCGGTCATAGGAATTGGGTTTCTTTGTTTTGTTTTAAATGAAAAAGCTATATGAAATGCATAGCTTTGATTAAAACTATAGATACAATTTCCTTCTCTGTAAAACTCCAGATTTAGAATGCTGGCAAAGGCAGTGCTGGCAAAGTATTTAATGCACGTGGAAATGCTATTCTATTTTGGCTTCCAGAAGTAGCCCTAGAAAATTCTATGCACCAATGCATTGGCTAATAATGATCATTTCAGTTTTACTATAAATTATTCTAAATGTCACTTAAGTACTTAAGAATTAGCGCTTGCTCCTTTCTAGAAGCCGTCTAAGGCAGCTGATGCGTCAAGCACCTCAACTAGACTTTCCACTAGTTCAGCAGTTCAATCTGTGCTCCTTAGACCACAAGGATTGCTGTCTACATCCCTCACTGTACAACTCACCCCCACTGGGACCCTTTCATGTTCACTTCTGCTTGTACAAAGCAGCCCAGCTGAGGAAGAGACACATGACAAACATGGTGCCACGGGCTGTTCACGACAGCAATCTTCATTCTAAGGAGGGTTACGTGGGTGTGGGGGAGCACAAAGATCCCACCTCGTGGAAGATAAATGAGCTTCATTCATGCTGCCAATTCTTTAGGGACTACCCCCTCTATCATCTCAGAAAACCGCTTTGTTTGCGGTGTGATCCATTGCTCTGCTGTTCAGAGTTTTCATTCACGCTATGTTAACTTTCATCTCAGTCATCTCAGCCTTCATAGAATTTGCTTATCGTTTCTCTAGTTTTCACTGAACACACAGTGCAAACAAAGGCAAAGACTGAAGCAATCATTTCAAAAACAAGAGCTCACACTAAAAACACACATGAGCATCCAGTAGGAAACGTGGGTTTTCTCCTGTCTTTATTCTGGGGAGGAGGAATCCTCCTCGTCATCTTCCTCGTCTTCGTCGTTGAACGAACAGGGGGTCTCGCCTCGCGACTCAGAGCAGTGAGAGGCCGCACTGCTGGACTGGTGACTGTTTGGGGCAAGGAACTGCCCGGTTGCTAAGGCCACTTCAGCATCCAAGCACAACCCTTGGTTTACACTAGCAAATAATTAAAAACACACAAGCTCATTAATGCGGCAAATAGTTTAAGCTTCGTAAAACGTACGACTAACAACATGGGAGAGGAGGTGCCACTGGGCAGCCCTGCCCAAATCTGCTCCAGCCCCGGGCCGGCAGTGACACCTGGCTCTCCCCTGCCGAGGGGCTCAGGGCTGCGCTGCTTCTCTAACCCTGAAAAAATACATACCTTGATTGAGACAAGGCGGCACCGGTGGTCAGGTCTAAATTTGAAACTGACTGAGCAGAGTTCAAAAGTAGTCCCTGATTTAACCAAGAAGGTCCTGTGGAGATATCTAGAGGGAGAAACAGAAACAGAAGATGTCGGTGCGCGGCAAGCTTGGCAAGCTCCGCGGTGCCGCGGGTGCCGCCCGAAGCAAGTACGGACAGGGAAGGGCACGAGCCAGCTCAGGGGCGCCTGGGGGCTCCGTCGCTGAAGCGGCTGCCCTCAGCTCAGGTCACGATCCCAGGGTCCTGGGATCGAGTCCCGAGTCGGGCTCCCTGCTCAGCGGGGAGCCTGCTTCTCCCTCTCCCCCTGCGGCTCCCCCTGCTTCTGCTCTCTCAAATAAATAAGTAAAATCTTAAAAAAAAAATTACAGCTAGTAAGTCTCTTGTCTTGGGGAGAATCCACATTTCTCTGGCTTCAAAAAAGGAAATCTCTAGGACATAAGAACAGGATAAAAATATGGGAAGGTAGACTACAGTGAGGAAGAATTCAAATTAAACCAATCAGACTCCCATTCTTTTTTCTTAATTAAGACCTCGAGAGGGCAGCTGAGAGTACAGCGATCACTGCACCATTCCTGGACACCTGCTGTCTTCACCACCGAAGACTCTGATTGGTGTTAAACGCCAAAGCCAGGAGTGGGTAAAAAGAAAGTCAAATCGGAAATAGGTAAGAAGGACGGAGTGCCTGGGTGGGTCAGTCTGTTAAGCATCTGGCCAACTCTTGATTTCAGTTCAGGTTGTAACCTCAGGGTTGTGAGATGGAGCCCTGTGTCAGGCTGCACGCTGGGCATGGAGCCTGCTTTGGATTCTCTCTCTCCCTGTCTACCTCTCCCCACCTTCTAAAAAAAAAAAAAAAGGAAGAAATAGGTAAAGAGGATAGACACATTTTTGCTAAAATTCCCACTGTACCATCTTTTCACGTGCCCCCTAATCAACTCAGTGCTATTACTCATCAAAGATACATTCTTTTTCCTGATATCCTTTGCTTTGTAACTCAAACTAGCCCTTATTTTAAAAGGTCATATGCAGTCAAATTTCTAACGAAGGTGAGACAGGCATTACTGTTTTAGTCTGCATAAAATATTTTGGGTGTATATCCTTGCAATCTTATTTTCTGTGCATATACCATATTTCTCCAATCACAACTCTGATAAATTCTTATTGTAATTTTATTAATTTTATACTGGTCTCATTATCTAGAATATTTGCTCAAGAGAAGGTAGTGACTAGAACATGGAAGATCTAAATGTTACTGAATGAATGAGTATAGTCTCTTTCACAGCAAGTTTACAAAAGAGGTGAAAGAAACAACAGAAATGTATTCCTAAAAAGAAATTCTTTGACTTACATTACAAAATAAGACTGAACATACACTCAGAAAGTACAATTTAGTAATGAGCCTTTATTATAGTTAATCAAAATAGTTTTGTAATTACTGTGCCAAAAAAACAAAACAAAACAAAACAGAAAACCAAAAAACCCCCCCAAAACCTACAACTGTATGTACCAGGATTAAAAACGCTGCTATCCTGGCACTGTCTGACCAAGTGAGAAGCTTCCTATATAGGAAAAAAGGAAACTAAATGATTTCATTAATTTTAGAACGGCTTTGTGAACCTTTTTCTTTCTAGGCTAGCTAAGGCAGCACTTCAATTCTAAGAAGAATAGCAGACTTTAACTACATTAAATAAGAACAAGTCTGTGCAAGATGAAATTAAAGGCAGAATCCTGCGGTGAATATTAATTAGTATATATGAAAACTTTCTGTCAGAACACAGCTATTTACTTGTTTGTGAGCATAACACAGAAAATTTTCTTTTTTCACAATGGCTTTGAAAAGCCTACATTTCTTTCGCATTATCGTAAGATCCACACAATAGTTCTCACAATCTAACTCAAGAGCCATTCTGTCCCTCTGCACACTAAAAGCACACATTTCTTCTTTTAAAGTAACCAGAAAGTCTATGTCCCAGTCTGCAAATGAAGTCACAAAGAGATCAAAACCACAGAGCCTGCCTGATTGCCCTGAGCCTTTTCACTGAGAATACACTAAAATAAAGTTCTGGTGATTTATTGAGTAAGCCCTTTATTCAGACCCTGCTGGACTGCCACTATGTCTGGGCTGCTAATAGAACAGCAGGGCCTGCTCTGGGAGAGGGTGGCGAGATGGGAGTGTTGGGGGGAGGCTGTGGGGCAAGAAGATGGGGTCACATCTGCAGCAGGTGGATGGTGCCAGTTTAAGAACCAAACCCAACAGAACCCCAATCTCAGCCAACAAACTCTTGTGTTTTGACCAGAGGGCCAAAACCATAAAGCCAGATAAAATAAGAACGAGGGGCACCTGGCTGGCTCACTGGTAGAACACGAGACTCTTGATCTCTGGGTTGTGAGTTTGAGCCCCACGCTGGGTGTATAGGTTACTTAAAAATAAAATCTTAAAAAAAAATAAGAACTACCTCTTCACTCAAATTTATTTATTATACCTTAGAAGTATCATTACAGTGCCTTCAGAAAGGGATGTGAAGTTCTAGGTGGTAATATTTATAAATGAAGGAAACTGGTAAAAGCAAAGGCAAAAAGCATTGTTTATGCCTCCAAATTATATGTACAGAGGACACCATCGTCTTGGGAATTAGGACAATCATAAAGATTTCTGAATCAGTAAAAAAAAACTGAATTACAGAGCATGCAAAACATACTGTTTTTGTTTTCAAGTATACTCTTAAGAAATCAAAAGACAACCTGATGCAAAAATGGGCAAAGGATCTGAACAGACATTTCTGCAAGGAAGATCTACAAATGAGCAACAAGCACACAAAAGGATGCTTAGCACCATTAGTCTTTAGGAAAATGCAAAATAAAGCCCCAGTAAAATACTACCTCACGTCTACAAGGATAGCTGTAATAAAAAGGATGGACAATAACAAGTATTGAGAAGGATGTGGACAACCTGGAACCCTCATACACTGCTGGCAGGATTGTAAAATGGTACAAATGCTTTTGGAAGATAGTTTGGCAGTTACTCAAAATGTTTAAATTTAGAGTTGCCATATGACCAAACAACTGCACTACTAGATATACAACCAGAAGAAGTGAAAACTTAGGATCACAGAAAAACTTGTACAAGAATGTTTATGGCACCACCATTCATAAGAGCCAAAGACGTGGAAACAATCCAAATGTCTATCAGCTAATGAGTGGACAGATGAACGGTGCCATTATTCATACGATGGCAGTAAAAGGGATGAAGTGCGTGCTATGGCATGGGTGAGCCCTGAACGCACCGCTAAGTAAAAGAAGTCCGTCACAAAGGCTACATAGTGTAGGATTCCATCTGCATGAAATGTCCAGAATGGACAAAGCCACTGTGACCAAGCAGATTAGTGCTTGCCTAGGGCTGGGAGGAATGGGGCAATAGGGCGTGACTGCTAATGTGTATGGTTTTTTTTTTTGGTGATAAAAATGTTTTAGAATTAGCGATGATTGCACAACCTTCTGAATATACTGAATAGCAGTGAATTTTATGGTGTATGAATTAAATCTTAATTTAAAAAAATCAGGGTACCAGTTCACATCTACCTGATTGGGAAAATAGAACACTTCCATTCTGCAGGTGAGAATGTAACTTGTGAAATCGTATTAAAAACCTCTGGCATCATCTAGTGAAGCTGAAGCTGCCCGCACCTGTGACCCAGCAATCTCACGCCACACACCGGCACGTGGGCACTTCGGTGTCATTATATGAATGTTCAAAGGAGCACTGTTTTTTAATATCAAGAAATTGGAAACAAAACTCATAGGTTTATCATCAGTAAAATGAATGAATGGTGGTATATTCATACATCGGAGTTCTATACAGCAGTAAAAATGTATGAACTACAGCTACATTAGATCACGTGGATGGATGAAAAGATCATGTTGAGTGGAAAAAACCCGTATCACTAAAGAATGTATCACCATGATTCCATTTAAATAAAGGTCAGCAATAACTAAAACTAAACAATAAACTGTTCCCAGTTTACTATATTTGCGTTTGTATTTCTAAAGAAAAGCAAGCGATGATAAATAAGAAATTCAAGAGAACGGTTACGTTTAAAAGGGCACAGATTGGAAGGCGGGCATACAGTGGACTTGACTTTTCTCTGAGAAAGGTTTTACCAGGTTAGGGTTGGACATGCCATCAGGTACAACATGTGAAAGTGTCAGTGAACATACCTGTGATATAACCTTCTAACGCCTTTGGCACCAGGGATTTAGCGAGTTTCAGATCCTCCAGAGAGCATTTGCCTGACTCCAGGCCAAAGGACATTCCCATTCGCTTCAGTACCTCGATGTCATCATGGATCTCAAAGGTGTTGTCAAAATTAAAAAGATATTCAAACCTGCATCAGAAAACAAACTTCGTATGGGGCTTCAGAGGGTAGGGGAGGGCTGCAGTGCTGTACTCTGCACATTACGTAAAAGAATGAGGGCCTACGCTCAGCTACAGTACTAGAAACCGTTACTGTTCCGAGCAGTAACGGTCATTCTGCTGTGTTCAGGGGAATGACAGCCCAAATAAGCCACCTTCCCAATTAAAACAGTTTTCCTATGACAGACAATAGGCGTCCGTAAACTTCAGCCCTCATTAAGCTGTTACAAACAGGGACAACTTCGGTGTAAAGCCAATACTTTTCAAAGTTGTCTACAGCTTTGTCACAAAAGACAAATTATTAAGAAAGCCTTTTCACTTTAGACATCCCTACTAGGAGTTGGCCTATTAGGCTTGAGGAAAAAAACCCATTTTGGATGCCTACTTCATGTTCCTGAATCAAGTGTTAACTATAGCATACTTTATTTTTTATTTTTTTAAAAGATTTTATTTATTTATTTGACAGAGATAGAGACAGCCAGCGAGAGAGGGAACACAAGCAGGGGGAGTGGGAGAGGAAGAAGCAGGCTCATAGCGGAGGAGCCTGATGTGGGGCTCGATCCCAGAACAGCTTAACCGCTGTGCCACCCAGGTGCCCCAACTATAGCATACTTTAGATAACCAACAGATGGAAGACTTTTCACAAATGCACCAAAACTCAAATCCTGTCTTGAGAGCCTAAGAAGTGAAATGACTTAAGGAGAAAGTGTCACATAAATATATAGCACATTTCCAAATATTCTTGAAAAGTACCAAATCAGGATGCCCAGCTGCCCACTACAATGTTTCCCAAAAAAGGCGAATATAGAAAAACATAGCCCTTTTGACTCCTAGGCTAGGCCCTGGGGCACCTTCACCTACAGGCCTCAGGCCTCCAGGGACAGAGTGCAGGTGAATGTTCTGGCACAGTGGTGGGTTTATGTTGTCATGAAATTCTTATTAAAATCATGAGAAGGTAAAATTAGTCATGCTGGATCTAAGATCAGGGCAAAAATTACAATTTAAAGTGAAATGCCATGTTTAAATAATCTGAAGTATATAAATCTGAATAAAGGACATTAACAAAGTTTTAGGAAAAAAACCCCACAAAAAATCTAAGTGTGTGCCTGTCACAGGGATGATTCCTGGCATATGCTAAAAGCAAATGGTTCTGTAAATATAATCCCCATTGTGAAAAAGCCTCCAGGCTAATTAAGGGGAAAAGACTGCATCACCAAAGTAACTGAAAGACAAGGCTTTAGGACCTACCTTGAACAACAAGCTTCTACAGGCTGCACACAGCCTCCTTCCCTTCAGTCAGAGGAGGGCCGGGAAATGGCATGAGTCAGTAACTACTGAGAGATGGAAACCTCACCAGGCCCCAGCCTGGGATGAACAGAATCTATAATTCTCTTAGGACAATGGTTCCCAGATTCTCTTGCTATTCTTTCGAGACTTAGACGACTAAGTGATGAAGAGAATTTAATAATCCCTCACAAAACAAGAGGCTAACTGGAGAGAGAAACTAGAATTCTAAGTTTGTTTCTCCTGAAAATACGTTGAACATTCTCTAGAATTCTCAGTTTTATGAGAATATGTTAACAGTCCCTACAAATGTAGGTTTTTGTGAAGATTTTGCAATTGTGTGAATAATAATTCAGACACATACCATTTACTGACCACTGGGCTGGGTCCTTTAAGAACTGATCTATAACTTTTATTTTATTTTATTTATTTATTTTATCTATTTATTTATTTATTTATTATAATTCAGACACATACCATTTACTGACCACTGGGCTGGGTCCTTTAAGAACTGATCTATAACTTTTATTTTATTTATTTTATTTATCTATTTATCTATTTATTTATTTATTAAAAGAAAGTGTTTCTTTTCTTTTTTTTTATAATATTTTTTTATTATGTTAGTCACCATACAGTCCATCCCTGGTTTTTGATGTAAAGTTCCATGATTCATTAGTTGCATATAACACCCAGTGCACCATGTAATATGTGCCCTCCTTACTACCCATCACCAGCTTATCCCATTCCCCCACCCCCTCCCCTCTGAAGCCCTCAGTTTGTTTCTCAGAGTCCATAGTCTCTCATGCTTCATTCCCCCCTCTGATTACCCCCCTTTCTTTATCCCTTTCTTCTCCTACCGATCTTCCTACTTCTTATATTCCATAGATGAGTGAAACCATATAATTTTCTTTCTCTGCTCGACTTATTTCACTTAGCATTATCTCCTCCAGTTCCGTCCATGTTGCTGCAAATGTTGAGAACTCGTTCTTTCTGATAGCTGAGTAATATTCCATTGCATATATGGACCACAACTTCTTAATCCAGTCATCTGTTTAAGGGCATCTCGGTTCCTTCCACGATTTAGCTACTGTGGACAATGCTAACATTGGGGTGCATATGGCCCTTCTCTTCACTACGTCTGTATCTTTGGGGTAAATACCCAGTAGTGCAATGGCTGGGTCATAGGGTAGCTCAATTTTTAACTTTTTAAGGGACCTCCACACTGTTTTCCAGAGTGGCTGTACCAACTTGCATTCCCACCAACAATGTAGGAGGGATCCCCTTTCTCCACATCCTCTCCAACAATTGTTGTTTCTTGCCTTGTCAATTTTTGCCATTCTAACTGGCATAAGGTGGTATCTCAGTGTGGTTTTGATTTGAATTTCCCTGATGGCTAATGATTTTGAACATTTTTTCACGTGTCTGTTAGCCATTTATATGTCTTCATTGGAAAAGTGTCTGTTCATATCTTCTGCCCATTTTATGATTTGTTTATTTGTTTCTTGTGTAGAATTTGAGAAGTTCTTTGTAGATCTTGGATACCAGTCTTTTATCTGTAGTGTCATTTGCAAATATCTTCTCCCATTCCGTGGGCTGCCTCTTAGTTTTTTTGACTGTTTCCTTGGCTGTGCAGAAGCTTTTTATCTTGATGAAGTCCTACAAGTTCATTTTTTCTTTTGTTTCTCTTGCCTTTGGAGATGTGTCATGAAAAAGGTTGCTGTGGCGATGTCGTAGAGGTTGCTGCCTACGCTCTCCTCTAGGATTTTGATGGATTCCTGTCTCACATCAAAGTCTTTCATCCATTTGGAGTTTATCTTTGTGTATGGTGTGAGAGAGTGGTCAAGTTGCATTCTATTGCATGTAGCTGTCCAACTTTCCCAGCACCATTTATTGAAGAAACTGTCTTTTTTCCACGGGATGTTTTTTCCTGCTCTATCAAAGATTAGTTGCCAAAAGAGCCGAGGGTCCATTTCTGGGTTATCTCTTCTGTTCCACTGGTCTATGTGTCTGTTTTTGTGCCAGTACCATGCTGACTTTGTGATCACAGCTTTGTAGTACAACTTGAAATCCGGCATTGTGATGCCCCCAGCTTTGTTTTTCCTTTTCACCAATTCCTTGGCGATTCGGGGCCTTTTCTGGTTCCACACAAATTTAAGGGCTGTTTGTTCCAGTTCTTTGAAAAATGTTATTGGTATTTTGATAGGGATAGCATTGAAAGTGCAGATTGCTCTGGGTAGCATGGTCATTTTAACTACGTTAATTCTTCCGATCCATGAGCATGGAATATTTATCCATCTTTTTGTGTCTTCTTCAATGTCTATCAAGAGTGATTTTTAGTTTCTAGAATATAGGTCCTTTACGTCTCTGGTTAATTCCGAGATAACGGATGATTTTTGGTGCTATTGTAAATGGAATGGATTCCCTAATTTCTCTTTCTTCAGTCTTACTATTCGTGTATAGAAATGCAACTGATTTCTGAGCATTGATTTTGTATCCCGCCACATTACTGAATTGCTCTATAACTTCTAGTAGTTTGGGGGTGGATTCTTTCGGGTTTTCCATATAGAGTACCACGTCATCTGCGAAGAGAGACAGTTTGACTTCTTCTTTGCTGATTTGGATACCTTTCATCCCTTTTTGTTGTCTGATTGCTGTTGCAAGGACTTCTAGTACTATGTTGAATAATAATGGCGAGAGTGGGCATCCTTGTTGTGTTCCTGGTCTTAAGGGAAAGGCTTCCAGCTTTTCCCCATTGAGAATGTTATTTGCTGTAGGCTTTTTCATAGATGGTTTTTATGAGATTGAGGAATGTACCCTCTATCCCTACACTCTGAAGGGTTTTAATCAGGAAAGGATGCTGTATTTTGTCAAATGCTTTTTCTGCATCTATTGAGAGGATCATATGATTCTTGACTTTTTTCTTGTTGATATGATCTGTCACACTGATAGATTTGCGAATGTTGAACCACCCTTGCATCCCAGGGATGAATCCCACTTGGTCATGATGGATAATCCTTTTAATGTACTGTTGGATCCTATTAGCTAGGATCTTGTTGAGGATTTTGGCGTCCATATTCATCAGGGAAATCGGTCTGTAATTCTCCTTTTTGATGGGGTCTTTGCCTGGTTTGGGGATCAAGGTAATATTGGCCTCATAGAATGAGTTTGGTAGTTTTCTTTCTGTTTCTGTTTTTTGAAACAGCTTTAGGAGAATAGGTATTATTTCTTCTTTGAATGTTTGGTAGAATTCCCTGGGGAATCCATCAGGCCCTGGAGTTTTGTTTTTTGGAAGGTTTTTAATCACTGCTTCAATCTCTTCATAATTAATTGGTCTGTTTAAAAAATCAATTTCTTCCTGTTTCGGTCTTGGTAGTTTATAGGTTTCCAGGAAGGCCTCCATCTCTTCCAGGTTGCTTAATTTATTGGCATAAAGCTGTTGATAAAAGTTTCTAATGATCCTTCCTATTTCATTGGTGTTGGTTGTGCCCTCTCCTTTTTCATTCATAATTTTATTAATTTGGGTCCTTTCTCTATTCTTTTGGATAAGTCTTGCCAGTGGCTTATCTATTTTATTTATTCTTTCAAAGAACCAGCTTCTAGCTCTGTTGATCTGCTCTACTGTGCTCCTGGTTTCTAATTCATTGATCGCTGCTCTAATCTTGATCAACTGCTTTCTCGTGCGTGGATTAGGCCTGTCCCTCTGTTACTGTTCCAGCTTCTTGAGGTGAGAATATAAAAACTGCATTTTAGATTTTTCTGTTCTTTTGAGTGAGCCTTGGATGGCTATGTATTTTCCCCTTAGGACTGCCTTTGCAGTGTTCCATAGGTTTTGGGGTGTTGTGTCTTCATTCTCGTTAGTCTCCATAAATTGTTGAAATTGATTTTTGATTTCCTGGTTTATCGAATCATTCTTGAGCAGGATGGTTCTTAGTTTCCAAGTGTTTGAGTTTCTTCCAAATTTTTCCTTGTGATTGAGTTCCAGTTTCAAAGCATTGTGGTCTGAGAATATGCAGGGAATAATTGCAGTCTTTTGGTATCGGTTGAGACCTGTTTTGTGACCCAGAACATGATCTATTCTGGAGAATGTTCCATGTGCATTAGAATAGAATGATTATTCTTTTGTTCTGGGGTGTAGTGTTCTATATATATCTATGAGGTCCAACTCATCTAGTATGGCATTTAAAGCTCTTGTTTCTTTGTTGATTTTCTGCTTAGGTGATCTATCTATTGCTGAGAGTGGAGTGTTGAGGTCCCCTACTATTAACGTATTTTTATCTATATGTCTCTTTATTCTGGTAAAGAGTTGGCTTGTGTATCTTGCTGCTCCCCTGTTGGGGGCATAGATATTTATAATTGTCATATCCACTTGTTAGATACATCCTTTAAGAATAATATAGTGCCCTTCTGTATCTCTAACTACAGTCTTTAGTTTAAAATCCAATCTGTCTGATATGAGAATTGCTACCCCAGCTTTCTTTTGAAGTCCATTGGCATGAAAGATGGTTTTCCATCCCTTTACTTTCAGTCTGGATGTATCTTTAGGTTCAAAATGAGTCTCTTGTAGACAGCAAATGGATGGGTCATGTCTTTTTACCCAATCTGCAACCCTGTGGCGTTTTATGGGAGCATTTAGGCCATTCACATTGAGAGTGATTATTGAGAGAGATGATTTTAATTATGTTGTGTTGCCTGTAAAGTCTTTGTTTCTATAGACTGTAACTTTCTTTCTTTTTTTTTTTTTTTAAGATTTTATTTATTTGACAGAGATAGAGACAGCCAGCAAGAGAGGGAACACAAGCAGGGGGAGTGGGAGAGGAAGAAGCAGGCCCATAGCAGAAGAGCCTGATGTGGGGCTCAATCCCAGATCGCTGGGATCACGCCCCGAGCCGAAGGCAGACACTTAACCGCTGTGCCACCCAGGCGCCCCTATAGATTGTAACTTTCTGTTCTGTATCACTCTTGGGGCCTTTTTACTTTTATAGAACCCCCCTTAATATCTCCTGTAGGGCTGGTTACGTGGTTACGAAATTGGTCCGTGACTGGCAATTCTGGAAGGTCCTTATCTCTCCATCAATTCTGAGTGACAGCCTTGCTAGATAAAGGATCCTTGGCTGCGTGTTTTTCTCTGAAAGAGCTTCAAAAATGCCCCCCCAACCCTTTCTCTCATTCCAGGTCTGTGTAGACAGGTCTGACGTAATCCTGATAGTTTTGCCTTGGTACATGAGAAATTTCTTTGCCCTGGATGCTTTCAATACTGTAACCTTGGATCTAATATTTGCAAATTGCACTATGACATGACATGGCGTAGGTTTGTTGTGGTTGAGCTTGGGGGGGTCCTCTCTGCCTCTTGGACACGAATGCTTGTTTCCTTTGCTAGCTTAGGGAAGTTTTCAGCTACAATTTGTTCAAACAGCTCTTCTAGACCTCTGTTTTTCTCCACCCCCTTGGGGATGCCGATGATTCTGACATTGAAACATTTCATTGAGTCAGTAATCTCCCGTAACCTACATTCTTGAGATTGGATTTTTTTGAGCCAAGTTTCTGTTTTAGCTTTCTCTTCTACTAACCCATCCTCCAATTTGCTGATTCGTTCTTCTGCCTCATTCACCCTGGCCATCAGAGCATCTAGTTTTGACTGCATTCGATTCATAGCATTTTTATTTATTTTTTTTTAATTTTAATTTTTATTTTTTTTTTAAGATTTTATTTATTTATTTGACAGAGATAGAGACAGCCAGCGAGAGAGGGAACACAAGCAGGGGGAGTGGGAGAGGAAGAAGCAGGCTCATAGAGGAGGAGCCTGATGTGGGGCTCGATCCCGGAACGCCGGGATCACGCCCTGAGCCGAAGGCAGACGCTTTAACCGCTGTGCCACCCAGGCGCCCCTCGATTCATAGCATTTTTAATTTCTGCCAGATTCGCTCTCATTTCCGCCCTATATTCCCGTTAATATTTTTGTTAATTTTTTTTTCAAGTCTACACATCATCTTGACCATTGTTACTCTGAACTCCATTTCTGATAATTTGGTTATATCCATATCCATCAGTTCTGTAGCAGAGGCTACAGACTCATTGTCTTTTCTTTGCTGGGGGGGGATTTCTCCTCCTCGTCATTCTGATGAGGAGAGGGTGCGGGGTTGTCCAGAGCCCAAATTATTGACCGGGACCCAGGCAGTGTGCGCTAGTTTTACAGGGACCTTAGGGATGTGGGCTTGATTTTTCAGCCTGCCTTCTGGGGGAGGGGCCTGCCACACTGATACTCAGGCAACCCTGTTTGGGTAGAGTCTCCCCGTCCCCTGCGAGGGGGGATAGGGATGGGCACACTGTGAGCCGGTATTTCCAGGCTTTTGTTCTCTGGTGGCTTCCCCTGGCAGTTTGCTGTGCCTCTTCTGAGAGTCAGAGCAGCAGTGGCTGAATCCTAGCCACTGTCTTAGAACAGAGGGATCGCAGTCCGCTCTCCACTGAGCTCTTCTGTTGGTGCTGCTCAACCCTACAGCGTCCCGGGATGTGCGCCCCACACTCCGTGTCCCAGCCCTCACTTCCAGGGCCGGCGGGTCTCTGTTCTTTGTGTTTCTAACACCGCCAGCCGCCAACCGCCAGCCGCCCCTGCGCGCTCCGGAGCTCTGTTTCAGTATGGTTCGCGCGCACTCCGGAGCTCCGGATTTCAGACTGGTCGAGCGCGTTCCAGGCTCACGGTCTCAGTCTGTTCTCTCACGGGTGCCGGTCCGCGAGTCCGCCTGCTCCCCAGTGCAGGTGGCTACCGCTTCCCCGTGCCCAAAGGCGGAGGCTCCCTCCCTCTTCCGTTTCTCTTTCAATATCTGTGTGCAGTTTCACGGCTCCCCTCTTCGTACCTCAATACTCAGCACTGGAGATGTTCATTTGTACAGGTCCAGGTGTATCTTCCTACGTCTCAGGCTGATTCCATGGGTGTTCAGAACGGTCTGGTACCTATCCAGCTCGACTCAGGGGACCGGCTGAAAAAGGGGACCCCTACTCCTCCGCCATCTTAACTCCTCCCTGATCTATAACTTTTAAAAACCAGCAAGTTAGGTACTGTAATTCTTACTTTTGTGGAGGAAGCATCCAGATCTCAGAAAGGTTAAGAAACTATGTAGTGAGAAGACAAGACTGAGAAATGGATCTTCTAACTTCATACTATTTTTAATTGTGTCTATAGTCTTAATTATCAAATATACTTTTGAAATTCCTGCTCACCGTTTTTCTTTTTCTTTTGGCACCTTCTTATTTAAGTGACCTAGAATCTCTGTATGCAATCGAGATAAACAGGGGAAGCAACACTACCTGAGAAAACAGTGGGAAAGACAAGGGAAGGCAAAGCCCAAGGGCAATGCTATAGCTGTAAGGAGAGGTCCCAGTCTCCCTGGACAGTCTTGGACTATGCCTGTGGTACTGATGTGATTATTGAGCCCTCTTTTGCTTTCAAATAAATCGCAATTTGGTCAATGGATTATATGCTGACTCCTTGTAACAGCAGCTAATATTTATAAAGGGCTTGCCTTGGGTCAGATCCTTTAAAGACATCATTGTATTTAATTCTCACAACAAGGCTAGCATATGATAGAGGACTTGGAATCGTCCCCTTCTATTCTTCAGAAAAATGCTTCAAAGCAGCTAAATGGGGGAGCCACAATCCACACTTGGGTCTGTCTCATTCCACACCCGATTCCCTCAACTATCTCAGGACACCGGTCACAGCTTGAAGACCACGATCATTTTCAGGAAGGGTAAAATGAATTACCAATTAATTCTTAGCAGTATTTTTAAAACTGCTACTTCTCACTTGCTATGATAAATATCATCATCAACTTTAGTTAAAATGTAAAAAAATGTTGGTGGGAATGTAAATTGGTGCAGGCACCATGGAAAACAGTATGGAGGTTCCTCAAAAATTTAAAAATAAAACTACAATATGATCCAGCAATCTCACTTTTGTGTATATATCTGAAGGAAACAGAGTCACTATTTCACAAAGATATCTGCACCCCCATGTTCACTGTAGCATTATTTACAATAGCCAAGATACAGAAACCACCTCACTGTCTACTGATATATGAATGGATGAAGAAAATGTGGTATATGTGTATGCGTGTGTATGCGTGTACATAAATGGAATATTTGGCCACAAAAAAAAGGAAATTCCAACATTTGCAACAACGTGGGTAGACCGTGAGGGCATTATACTAACTGAAATAAATCAGACAGAGAAAGACAGATGCTGGATGATTTCACTTCTATGTGGAATCTAAAAACAATGAACTCACAGATGCAGAAAACAGACTGCTGGTTGCCAGAGGTGGGGGTAGATAAAATGGGTGAAAGTGATCAAAAGGTATAAACTTTTAGCTATAAAATAAGTAAGAAAAAAAGAAAGCAGAGAATGCTTCTAGCATTTTCATGTCCACTCATTAATAAACAGGAGCACACTCGACTATGATAGAGCAGAACAAGGAAACAAGTACCTTAATGCTACATGTTGACCCAAAATATTTCCACACTAAACCATGGAAGTGAATCACCGGTGAGCCCACTTTGTCCCAGGCCCTCACTGACGGTCTACTGTAAGGCAGTTACTTGCCCAGGGTTACCACACACATGTACACACACGCACATCTTGGCTGGGGTCCGGGCTCCACTACGCATATAGTACAGGCAGTACGGTGCCAGGCACAAGACAGGGGCTGCAGAGGGTGAGTGACGAAGAATGCACTAGGAGCTGGCAGCACTCCACGGCTGCACAGGTGTTTCCCATGCCCCAGGGAGGTCAGCCTTGAGGGCTTAGATAACGAAGGACACCCTTCCTCATGGTGCAAATGGATAGGAATGTGTTCATAGGAGGCCAGCCCTACAGTCCTCCCCCGGTTCTCCACTCACTTGTCACTGGAGATGCTGCAATCTATGACTGTTTTCCTGCTTGTATTGATGATTATAAATGGCAGCTGAATGGTGGAGTTCAGAGCTGGAGGGCCCTGGTTCTGCTGTTCATTTTGCCGATTTCTCTGAACCAAGTTCTTGAACGCGATTTGCTGTAATGATCAAGAAAAAGAGTATGGTCATTTAATGTGGATAAGTGAGTTGGCATTAAATGAATTAAAATAAATACATTTAAGAAATAGTATTAGAGTATTAGAAATTAGAGAGTTTAAATACTATTAGAAAGTTTAAATAGTATGAAATAGTATTAACGGTATTAGAAATTAGAGTTATTAAAGAGGCCATCTACCTATAAGTTAATTAAAATGAAATATTTAGGAAAAAAGATTAGAATGATCTAATTCAGATACATTTCAAGGGAAAACATATAGTTTTAAATGATGTTTAACATCATCCTAATGTAAATAATGGGGCCTATGGCTTCCGTTATCCATAGATAACAGGATCTTACAAATCTGGGAGAGCCCAGGAGTGCCTGCAGCTCTTCTTAAAGTGGCACAGAGAAAGTGATACCAAGTGAACTTATATTTTCCATTTATCTAACACAGACTCTCGGGAGTTTGGGGTTAAATACACCTTTTAGATCTTCTAGCTCCGGGATATGCAAACTTTATAAAGCCACAGAATCCTTTCTTCAAATGAAATCTATGGGACACTATATAAAACAGATGAAAGTAGCGTTGCTCTGGCTGGCTGCAGTGGGGCAGGGAGTCCAGAGCCCAGCAGCTCTGCCCTCACTCACCCCTTAGGTTCCTAGGGCAGCTCCACAGAATTCCCGAATCCTCAGGGCACAGTTGGAATCTGGCCTGACCCACTGCCCACCCGACATCTTCCAGGCAAGAAACTGAGCTTAGCACTTGTAAGATATATCAAGGACTGAATCTTTATACTGAATCTTGCCGCTATTTTTAGTTATAACCGTTATTTGCAAGTCAAAGAAGTGACTGCCCGCCCCCCTTTTAATAAGGCAAATGTATCACAGAATTCCATAGCTAGAAAGACTACGCAATTCAACTTTTTCATCTGCTCATGAAACAGTGGTTTTAAATGCTCCTAAAGTCAGATTCACTCACCCCCTTTCATCGGCGTGTCCCATCTTACCTAGTAGTGATGAATTTAAGTTACTTTTATATTTTAGCAATCTTATCCTAAGATTATTTATTTTAGGTTCTGAGTCTTAACAAAAGTTTAATTAAGATTATTTTTATCTTAAAATGACAGGGTACTATCCCTAGAAAGTGAACATTTACTCCTAAAATGCACAAAACAGAAGGGATACCAATTTATTCTAGCCCTAACAGTGTGTCCAAAAATCACTATCAATACCAATCACTTCAAAAAACTATCACTATTGGGCACCAGGGTCGCTCAGTCAGTTAAGTGTCTGCCTTCAGCTCAGGTCATGATCCCAGGGTCCTGGGATCCAGCCCCACGGCGGGGGGGTGGGGGGTGTCCCTGCTCAGTGGGGAGCCTGCTTCTCCCTCTCCTCCCTGCTGGTGTGCATGCGCTCTCGTTCTCTCTCTAAACTAAACAAAACAAAACGAAAAACCAAACTATCACTATCAATACTATCAAACATTACTGAAAACACTTCATGATTTTCTGCTGGTAAAGAATGAGGGCTGTTTTATATTCATTGCTTAATTTACTTAATGTTGAAAAAATACACTATTGATACTGTAAAACTGAGAAAAAGAATTAAATGTTTGAATACTTCTGCCTAGATTCTCTTCCCTTCTACTAGAAAAAGCATCTCAGGAGATGCTCTCATCCTCTGCCCTATAGCTCTGTGGCCCTAGTGCCATGGCAGGGCCTCAGCACAGGACGGAATATCAGCAGTACTAAGTAAGAGTCCTTATATATTTGTGACTCACTGTTCACTATTGTGTACATTTAATAGCATCAAAGATTTTTCTGGTGAAGAAAGCAATAATAACATATATAATGTTATTCAGACAGTAAAAAGAAAAATCACCTCCCATTTGTTTTGAATGGATTTCCTTTGTTGCCCTTTGATTGATTTTCTTCAGCCTTTTGTTCTTTTCCAGGCTCATTAACATCAATTTCAGAGGCTGAAAAGAGGGCAGGTGCACACATTCACTTTGCTATGCATTAGCAGCCCTGGGAAAGGTTTAAGGGCTGGAAAAGGTATCACAGTTATAATGATAAAAGTAGGGTATCTAGATTACCTACAGATATCACCTACTCACCCCCTTCCTCCTCTACATTACCAAGGATAAATGAGAAGTGGTGGAAGTAAAACTGGGAAGTGAAACTGACCCGTGTCATGTGATGTCAGTGAGTGGCGACATTAACTTGCTTAAAATTAAGCTAGCTTTGCCACGGTAAATTACTGGTATTCAGGGACATGTTTAATTTACTTTCTGAGACAACTACATCAATGTTATTTGATGAACGAGAGATAAACAAAACACTAGCAGGAAATAAGCTGTATGTATGTCTACCAGGAGACCAGAGAGTAGCTGTTTTCAGTTATACTTTGGGTTTCATTTTAATGTTGAGGGAGACCTACTTTTATAAATGTTGACAGCTAGGTTGCCCCTGGGTTGAAATCTTCTATAAATATTTGGTTTGACAGACAGAAGAGGAAAAGAAATTTAGGACTTAAAAAAATAGTGTTCGTTGTACAAAGATAAGCAGAGGAAAAAATATTCAACTTCATTCTTCATGAAGGCTGTCCAGGGATGTGAATGTCCCACCTACATGAAGGTGACCATGCCCAGCACCTTCTTTCTCATGAACAGAGAAGTACAGGCTACTGGTAAACAGGGTTTCTCAATATCATCTACCAAAAATCAGGCTCTAAAAGGTTGCATGAGGATTTTGAGGAAATCTAAGGAAGGCCTGGCACAGAGGTGAGGGAGTGTGGGCTAGTGAGAAACCACGCAGGGACAGGGACAGCAAAGGAAGCTGGGGGAAGGAACGTGGATGAGAAGCTGGTGCCTGGCAGGCCAGGTCGCAGGAGGCAGAATTCCACAGGGAAGAGCCTAGCAATAAACCGCCAGCTTTCAAGTTTTTTGTTTTGTTTTGTTTTGTAAGCTGCAGAACACTCTCTTCAAACAAAACCTTATTTGGAAACCCAGCATGAAAAATACATCAAATGCTTGCTCCAGCGCTAGCTACTCAGGTAGGTCCCACAAGGTTCGGAGTGAAAAGCAGAACACAGTACGGAAGAAAGAAAGGGCCTAATCAGGGTGGCACGTCACCTTTGGAGCTGGCCTATGTCTGGGCAATCTCTGCTCTATCTGCTGCTACTCCTCTGCCCTTGCTCTACTTCCTTCTCAGATCACACATAGGTCTCTGCAAGGGCTAAACGGTCTTCTCTTGCTGCTCTGATTTACACATGAACATGGAATAAACAAGCAAATATAAGCATCTAGAAAGTGAAAAACAAAAATGTGGAACATTTGAGAATACCTAACATACTCTGTCCATTAGACAAAGGGAGTGTTTTGGAAACACTCTGCTACCATATTGGTACCTTAACTGTTACCTTTATTTCTGGAAAGTGGATTACATAAAAAATTAAACAGGATCTAACGGCTGTCAAATCAAAGTGGATGTTATGAGTGGTTGAGAAAGCTTTTCATATAAAGACAATTTGCTCCCTAAATGAGTGAAACCATATGATAATTGTCCCATTTATGGAACATAAGAACTAGGAAGATCGGTAGGAGAAGAAAGGGAAGAATGAAGGGGGGGTAAACAGAAGGAGGAATGAACCACGAGAGACTATGGACTCTGGGAAACAAACTGAGGGCTTCAGGGGTGGGAGGTGGGGGAAAGGGATAGGCCGGTGATGGGTATTAAGGAGGGCACGTATTGCACGGAGCACTGGGTGTTATACACACACACACACACGACATTGGATATGGTACAATATAAAGTATGATGAACTAATCAAAAAAATTGTTGAATCATCACACTGTATCCCTGAAACTAATATAACACTGTTTGTAGTTATACTTCAATAAAAAAAATAAAGAACAAAAACAAAACAAAACAAAACAAAATAAAGACAATTTGCTGATTTTAAAAAAAGCATAAAGACCCTCTGGGCTCATTTTAAACAGGGTTCCTGACTGCATTGAAAATGACCCCAGTGTACTGCTCAAAGTGAATTTTTACAGCAACTGCAATTACCAAAAATAAAATTAAAAAAAAAAAAAAAGTCCATGTGATTTTACCTCACATGATTTTATACATTGGCTCTATTATATTTAAAAAAACCACCCAAATTCCAGGCAATTATCTGAAACAGTATAAACACAAGGATCCTTTTTACACTATAAAAGCTAATTTTCTTAAAAAGAAATACATTTTAACTTTTGGTATTTCTATGAAGCTTACTGAATCATTACATGTTATTCTGTTATTTATAGATAATAAATTATTACAGGTGGATTTGATTATTTTACTCAAAGTGCCTGAAGTTTAACGAGCCTTACTTCTTGATATTCCAAATGAGGGCTAAAATAAACACACACAAATGGACTTCTGATGGTTTCTGTTCAGAGTAAGTGTCAGAAGTAAATCGCTCATAACGTAAGGCATGCACAGGGCAGGTGACCTGCCCTGGGGCCACGATGGTGGTGAGAGACAGAACCATCTTGAAGACCACGTGGATGGTGGTGAGCTCAGACGTGGAGGAGGCTGTCCTAGTGTGGTCCCATCAGACACTACTCAAAAGGCAGCCAAAGTAGAAAACACTGATTCTAAAACCAAGTAAGCAGAGCAGAACATAGGCAGGGAAAGAATGAAAACCATCCCAGCATCTTTACCTGCAGGAGAAGTTCTTGCAGCTGGGCCCGCTTCTGCTTTATCCGTTCTATCCTCCTCTGCTTCTCTATCTTTAAAACACAGGTCACAAAATAACATGAACATATGGAGAGTAAAAGAGTACTGCTCACTTTCCAGGTCCCAATTCTGAGGTATCAAGAATTTTCCTTAGGGGAGCCTGGGTAGCTCAGCTGGTTAAGCATCCAACTCTTGGCTTTGGCTCAGGTCATGATCTCAAGGTCCTGGGACTGAGCCCTGCACTGGACTCTGCGCTCAGTGCAGAGTCTTCTTGGAATTCTCTCTCTCTCCATCTCCCTCTATCGTCCCCCCACCCCCAGCCGCTTGTGCTCTGCATTCTCTCTCTAAAATAAATAAATCTTAAAAAAAAAAAAAAAAAGAATTTTCCTTAAAACTCAATCCATTTTAACTACCAAAATCAATAAAGGTGTATCATACCTTTTTGGGGAGCAGGGGTTGGGGTAAGCAAGTAGGCACAATAGCAGAATTGTGGTAACATTATCATTAATGAAACCCATCCACTTAATAAATACTTGATATGCAGTACTTGTTGCTATTTTCAAATTCTAATCAGAGTAATAGCTAACACTTAGTGAATACTTACTCTGTGTGCCACCAACTCAACCAAGCACTTTACACACATTATCTTTTTTTCCCCTACACACATTATCTTAAGGCATCTTCACAAGACCCTATGAGGTAAGTACTATTGTTATCCATTTTGCATGTAAGGAAATGGAGGAACGGAGGGTTAAGTAACTGCCCAAGGTCACACAGCTAGTGAATGGCAAGAGTCAGGATTTGTACCTAAGCCATCTGGTTCCAGAGACCTTACATTAATTACTTTCTTATATTACTCCCTAACCCAAAAAATGAGGTAAAATCTCATTTAAGATTTCAGTTTAACTGACTTTTAAATGGGCATAGCTCCTAATACAGATAGCCTATATATTCAATGCACAATTCCTACTTGTAGTAAGGAACGTTCTTATGGGACAAATTTCCCGGCTTCACACAACTATTCTTTTCCTCACTCTTACAACTACCTAGAAAACAGGTATTAGGGTCTGAATTTCCTTGTAGATGAGCTCCTCACTGTGTCTTTGGGCAAAAGTCAATGACAACAAACATGACATTTTTCTTGTCTACTCCAACAGTGTTGCTTTTTTGCTCCCCATCTACTCTAGTCTGCACCAAGAGTTTCCTCTCATTCTTCTTCTAACCACTAAAGCACTTTCATCCTAAATTACTTAAGATTCACTTGAAAAATCTATGTGGCTTTCTATATTTGAAACGAGTTTCCCCTCTCTATCTGCAGCTGTGACAGGCCAGGCCCCTACCTGCCCCTCATGCCCCCCATCTAACACCAGGCCAAGTTGTTATCGATTCTACCTCTGAAACACTTCTCCAACCTCATGCCACTGACTTAAATCAGACCATTTCCAATACGCCCCCTCAATTTCCTTCCTCATCTTCCCGTCAGTTCAATTTCTAACCCAGCAGGAGGGTGATCCCTTAGAATATGTCCTATCAGTCCTCCTGTTAATAATTTTTCAAAAGCTTCCCACTGTTTCCAGAATCAGGCCTCCAAAGCTTCACACTCAGAAATCTACCCCCTTTAGCCCTGCCTGCACTCTGGTCACACCCAGCTGCATGCATGCTTTCTTATGCCTGCCTCCGCCCATGCGGGGCCTCTGGAAGGCCCTCCCTGCCCTGAACCACTGGGCAAACACCCTCCTCATCACTGAGCTCCAGGAAATTTTTTCTTTTCTTGGTAAAGACCTCTCTCATCTCCCTTACCAGAGAATCTGTACATACGTCTTTCATAGGAATAACTGATCACAGTTTTGGTAACTTCTTTTATATTTTTCCTTTCCTCAATTAGAATGAAAGCTCCTGGGGTCAGAGATTTTTTTGTTTTGTTTTAAGATTTTATTTATTTATTTGAGAGAGAGAGAGAGAGAGCCAGTGAGAGAGGGAGCACAAGCAGGGGGAGTGGGAGAGGAAGAAGCAGGCTCCTAGCAGAGGAGCCTGAGGTGGGGCTCGATCCCAGAACGGTGGGATCATGCCCTGAGCCGAAGGCAGACGCTTAACGACTGTGCCACCCATGGCGCCCTGGGGTCAGAGATTTTGTCTTGTATAATCTTTGGGTAAACACACAATAACTGCTAATAGATTTTTTCTTCTTGAGGCTTTGTTATCAGCTTAATATTACTGGTAATAAAAATAATCCTTGGGACACGTGAGTGGCTCAGTCAGTTAAGAGTCTGCTTTCAGGGGCGCCTGGGTAGCGCAGTCGTTAAAGCGTCTGCCTTCGGCTCAGGGCGTGATCCTGGCGTTCCGGGATCGAGTCCCACATCGGGCTCCTCTGCTGGGAGCCTGCTTCTTTCTCTCCCACTCCCCCTGCTGTGTTCCCTCTCTCGCTGGCTGTCTCTGTCAAATAAATAAATAAATAAATCTTAAAAAAAAAAAAAAAAAAAAAAAGAGTCTGCTTTCGGCTCAGGTCACAATCTCAGGGTCCTGGGATCCAGTTCTGCATGGGGCTCCTTGCTCAGCGGGGAGCCTGCTTCTCCCTCTGCCTGCTGCTTTTTCTCTCTTACAAATAAATAAAATCTTTTAAAAAAATAAGAGAAAAAAACTTAAAAAAAAAATCCTCAAATTCCACTCTTTCAGAAGGAGACAAGGAGCTCATTTCCACTCTAGCATCTGAATAACATTCTACAACCTCAGATGAATGTCTGATTTCTCCCTCCACCCACAAGTACAATACCAAATAAATTTTGATTTGCTGAGCGGAAAAAGGACTGAGAAAAACATGAAATCAACCATATTTATTGCCAGAAACTATGATTAAAGTTAATGGAATAAAAAATGTTTTTGCACACATCACCCCCAAATTCATGTAAACTGAACTTTCTATCCTTTCTGATAAAGATACAGATGAAATACCGCTCTGTTGCCACTGATGTGAGAATCAAAGATAAAAGTTTAAACACAAAAGGTAAACAGCCAGTTTGATCTTTTTTTTTTTGGATCCATACAGCAAGCATTTAATCAAATAAGATATTACTTCTATTTATGAGTTGTCAAAAATTTATTAGTAGAGTGCTCAGAATTAAACTAGAATAAAATAAAGACCTTCTCTAAGAAACAGTAAAAATCAAGTTATTTAATTTCTATGTCCCTCAGTTTCATCGGGACATCAAACTATACACCCCTCTAAATCTCCTTCCAGTTCTAAAATTATACACAGAGGGGCGCCTGGGTGGCACAGCGGTTAAGCGTCTGCCTTTGGCTCAGGGTGTGATCCCGGCGTTATGGGATCGAGCCCCACATCAGGCTCTTCCGCTATGAGCCTGCTTCTTCCTCTCCCACTCCCCCTGCTTGTGTTCCCTCTCTCGCTGGCTGTCTCTATCTCTGTCGAATAAATAAATAAAATCTTTAAAATAAATAAATAAATAAAAATTGTACACAGAAGAGTCTGTTAAAAAAAAAAGATGTAGTATACATGAACAATTATAAATATTTTAATATTATATGTATTTCTAAATTAAAATGCCTCTTATGGGGGCACCTGGGTGGCTCAGTTGGTTAAGAGTCTACCTTCGGCTCAGGTCATGATCCCAGGGATGAATCCCTGCATCGGGCTCCCTGCTCGGCGGGGAGTCTGCTTCTCCCTCTCCCTCTGCCACTCCTCCTGCTTGTGCTATCTCTCAAATAAATAAATAAAACCAAATAAAATGCCTCTTATGAAAAATAAAGCAAACTATTTAAAACAGATTTTCCTCACTTACCTCAAGATTTTGACATTCCTGAGCAGAATTGGTAGGCAGGCCAATCCACTTGATTTCTTTTTTTTCCTTTGAAATTATGTTCATTGCCATTAGCACATTTAAAGCATCATAAACTCTTCTCCTAATATTCTTCTGGTCATAAGCCTGCTAAAAAATATTTTTAATGAGTGATCAATTTCAAGGGTTAAAATATAGTCAGAGGATTATTAAGACATTTAATTAATATTTTTATTATAATATCTTTGGAGTGTTTAAAGAATTCTATACCCAGTGAAAATACCTTCAAAAGTAAAGATGAAATAAAGGTACTTTCAAACAATCTAAAAGATAAAACAATCTAAAAAATAAAGATTATGTTAGTAACAGATCTAAATTAAAAAATACTAAAGGGCTTTCTTCATGTAGAAGAAAGACGGATGGGATCCAAGGTGGAAGTTTGGAGGTGTAGGATTGAACGAAGCCCAACACGAAAGATAAATATGTGGGTATATCTCAATTAACACTTACTTTATAAAACAATAATGTCTTGTGGAATCGAGAATATATACAGAACTAACATACATGACAACAGTATATACATCTGAAAGGGGTAATGGAGTTGTTAGTTAAAGTGGGTTAAAGCCCTGCACTGTCTGGGAGGACATTAGACTTTGAAAAGTCAAGGATGCATGTGCTTTTCAAATATGTAGTCCACGGACTAGTGCTGATCTGAAAACTTTTGCTAGTCTACAATGAAAACAGGGAACTTGCACCAAAATGTCATCACGTAGATCACTAAAGCACACTGTTTACTTCAGCTGATTTTTTTTTTTTTTTGGGGGGGGGGGTAGCAAGATTTTTCTCAATGAAGGAAACTATGTTAACTTAGATTGTGGAAAAAGCCCCTACCTTCATTGTGGGCATGGAGTTCCTAAGAAAAATCCAATCAATCAAATGCCATGATAATAATGGATGGTGGAGAACACTGAATACAGCTAAACTTAAATAGGTAGGAGATTTAAGTTACAAAAGTGAATTTAAATATCAGATGTCCTGACACTGTAGAAATAATAACATAATAAAAAATATCAGGAGACAACAGAGTAGGCCTGCTGATGTTCTCCTTGATATTTAAAGGGGTATGGGATTGAAAGCAGATGAACTATTCAAACAGATGACGTACGTAATAATAGAGGTTTTGGCACGATATATTTATTTAAAGTTGTAATAACAACAATAATAATATTATTCTTTTAACAACTACCACTAATATACTCAATCTGAATCTGTGGTAAACAGGAAAGATGGGAAATGCAAGTAAATAGAAGCATATTCATTTCTTCCCTTCATAATCAACAGATACTGGTTTATAGGTGATAACAAAGAAACAAAATATTGAAGTTACTTAAAGTTATAAAGACAACCAATTAAAGAACTAAAGACTACAAATCTTCCAATTTATCAAAAAACAAAAACAAAAACCCACACAGCAGGGGATAGGAAGAAAAAACCCCAACTCTTCCTTCTTGTATCCAGGGATGGGGATGGAGGTGGTTAGTAGAAATGCGTGTTAGACGGTGAAATGTGCTAAGAAGAAATGCCTCAGTACAGTGACATCTAAGTGAAAATTGGAGGGGAGAGCAAAACCTCGTGGCTCCTTAGCAGAGACTGAGACAAAGGAAATGGCCAGTGTAATAGCCTGATAAGGAACATATCCAGCACATTCACCCCAAGACAGAAAACAAACAAAACCCCACCAATCTCATTCAATGACTGTCAGTGTAAAACTCCTACATTTTTAGGAAACTATACAGAATTTGATTGAATTTAATATTCATTTCTGATTTTTTTAAATTAAGAAAAATGAAAGAAACGTTCCTTTAAAAAGATCAAGTTATGGTTGCTATCATTTCAAAATAAAACCTTTATCATAAGGTGGGCCAGGGTGTAGTAACTGGGAGAGTGCATAGTAGAAGAGATCAGAGATGGAATGGTGGGCCGGGTCACATAGGGTCTTGTAGAACATTTTGAGAACCTCCATTTTCACTTAGAATCAGAATGCTATATACCTTCTCTACAGGTGCCAGAGAAAATAAAAAAATACATCACCAAATAATGGCTCACAAGAAAAATCTCAAAGCAACCCCCCCAAAAAATATAAATAGTTCAACTCACAATCTCTGATCACAGGTAATGAAAAACTCAGTAAAAAGTAAAAACTCAGAAAAACAAACAAAAATCCCCATCACCTGGAACTATAAAAACTCTAATGCCATTTTTAGGTCAGAGAGGAAATTAAAACCAAAGTTACAGAATATGTAAAGAATAACATTATATCAGAATCAATGGGAAATGGCTAAAGCAGTGAACGACAGGAAAAGGCACAGCTATAAAGATTTTCATTA
Source organism: Ursus americanus (assembly GCF_024610735.1). Lineage (NCBI taxonomy): Eukaryota > Metazoa > Chordata > Mammalia > Carnivora > Ursidae > Ursus > Ursus americanus. Next base: position 37,964,665 of record NC_142146.1, read on the forward strand.
CTAAACAAAAATAATAAAAGTAAAGTATACACCATAGTCTACAAGGCAGAAAAATAACAAAAGTAGTTCAGGGAGGAGAAGAGAATATTAAATGAAGACAAAAAAAGAAATTAACTGCAGAACAGGAAGGTTAGTACAGATTCAAGAGATGGTTCTTTGGGAAAAATAATAGCAAATAATTTTGAGAACAGGTAAGAAATGGAGGATTTTCTAAGAAAACATAAAATACAAAACTGACTCTAAGGGAGATAAAAATTCTAAACAGACTAATTACCAAAGAAAAAATGGAGAATTCTATCTAAGCTTTACCCCCCACCAAATCTCCAGGCCTAGATGGTATCACAGGTGATTTCTACAATATGTCAGGGAAGAGAAATACACATTCAATGCTAGTAAGCCTGTAATGGAGTAAAGGGGAAGAAGAAAGAAAAAAAATTTTAAATTTTAAAAAACCAGCATAACACTGCAAATCAAAACTGCAAAGATGGTAAGAACAAAAAAACCCTACCAATCTCATTTATGACTATCAGTGTAAAACTCCTAAGTTTTCAGGAAACTATACAGCATTTGATTAAATTCAGTATCCATTTCTGATTTTTTTTTTTAGCTAAGAAAAAAGAAAGAAACATTCAAATCAAATTATGGTTGCTAGCATCTCAAAATAAAACCTATGTCATAATTAAGGTTGGAAGACTATAAATATCTCCACTAAGGTCAAGAACTGTTTTAAGAATTGTAGTGGAGTACATATAATACGATTACATTTAAATAAAATGCAAACTGATCTATGGTGATAAAAAGCAGATCAGCAGTTGCCTGAGGGATAGATTACAAAAGGCAGAAAGAACCTCTTCGAAGAGACAGAACTGTTCTTTACCTCCCTCTAAAACAAATAAATAAAATCTTTTAAAAATAAAATAAAAAAGGAAATAAATTTTATTATGTGTATGCATAAGGAATTTTTGGGATGATACTCAAGAAACTCATAATAGTAAATATACCTTTGGGGAGACAGATTAAGGTCTGTGGTAAACAGGAGATATTTTGGGGAGCCTGGGTGGCTCAGGTGGTCAAACATCTGCCGTCAGGTCATGATCTCAGGGTAGTGGGATCGAGCCCTGTGTCAGGCTCCCTGCTCAGCGGGGAATCTGTTTTTCCCTCTCACTCTGTAGCTTCCCCTGCTTGTGTTCTCTCTCTCTCTCAAATAAATAATAAATAAATAAATAAATAAATAAATAAATAAATAAAATCTTTTTTAAAAGGTGAGATATTTTTTACTATATACTCTTTGGTACAAATGAATTTTTTAGGGACATGTTCATATGTTATTTTTTCAACTAAATACAAGATAAATTTTTCAAACTGACTTAGATACAGAAGAAACACTAAAGAATTCAGAAACATATCCAAAGTCATTCAAATACAGAAAGTATGTTTAAGAAAATTATGTTCCTGGGCACCTGGCTGGCTCACTTGGTTAAGCGTCTGCCTTCGGCTCAGGGTCCTGGGACCGAGTCCTGCACTGGGCTCCCTGCTCTGCGGGGAGTCTGCTTCTCCCACTCCCTCTGCCCCTCCCTGTGCTTATGCTTTCTCACTCTCTGTCTCTAATAAATAAAACCTTAAAAAAAAAAAAGTATGTTCCTTTTGTAGCCCCCAAAATTATAGTTTAAAAATACATGTTAAGCTTTATGTTTAAATATATAATAAAAGAACCCTTTCTAAAACAAACCAGAAACTCAACAACAGAAGAATTCCCCAATTGACAATATGAAACCCTCAGGTAAAGGAGTCGGGGGTTCTCTAGCTTGTCTGAGTCCTTAACAAATGACAGTCAACCCAAATATACACTGCTCCACCACCACAGTTAAAGTCAAGTGCATGATCTACCTACCGAATCAGCGGCCAAATGGTTATTTGAATTGGTGAACTCTGATACCAGCTCATCAGCCACTTCATTATATGACGTTGTACCTTTCCGCTGAACTTTCTCACACACTTTCATGGAAAAATGTCTCAAGCCTTTCCCATTTTTATCTCCTTTTTTGCTTCGTTTACTAAAAGAGAAAAAAATACGTATTTATACACCAGACTTCCTTTACAGAACTATAATGTGAGAATATAGTAATCTAATTTTTGCTTTAAGTGGTAAATTTTTAATTGAATTAGAGATGAAGAAATGTTTTGAACTTAATTTTTGCCTTAAAACCTAATAAAGTATGAAGTTAGAGTGTTTTCTATACCCATCATTCATTTATTCAACAAATATTTACTGATCAGTTACTTACTATTATGTGCCAGGTACCGTTCTACACACTGGGAATAAATCCATGAGAAAAACAGACAAAAACACTGTACATATTTACCTTTTTGTATTCTATGTATGCTACAATTCTTTTTCACGTAAAATCGAAAGTACCACTATTCTCAGTTTCATTATCTACTCAAATTTCAAACAGAGGTCATTGGTATTAATAAAATATCTAAGTGTTCAATTATTTTAACTTTGGTTAATGCCCTGTCCTAAACTTTCATAACTTATTAAATTTTCAAGGTTTGTATTTAGTTCTACTAATTTCTGAGTGCCAACTATATGACAAGAGCTGTAGTAGGGACTAGAGTACAAAAATGACAACTGAGGCAAAATCCTTTCCAACTCAGTATGAGTCTTGGAGGAGGGGGAAAGACAAATCAGCCGTATTAAGGACAGATAATTCCAATATAGTAAGCTAAGTGCCAAGTGAGAGTTAGTTACAAGTTCATAGGAATTGGGGAGAGGGATATCTTATCTAACCTAGAGGAGAAAGACTTGCTGGAAAAAGAGCCCAGTGAAAACAATCAACAAAATGAAAAGGCAACCTATGGAATGGGAGAAAATATTTACAAACCCTTTATCTGCCAGGGGGTTAATATCTAAAATATCTAAGCAACTCTAACAACTCATTAACAACAACAACAAAACAAATAACCCAATTAAAAATAGGCAAAAGTCATGAACAGAAATTTCCCCAAAGAAAACACACCAATGGCCAACAGGTATATGAAAAGGTGTTCAACATCACTAATCATTAGAGAAATGCAAATCAAAACCACAATGAGGTCCTACCTCACATCCGTTAGGATGGCTATTCAAAAACAAACAAAAAAAAAGGTAAGTACTGGTGAGAATGTGGAGAAATTAGAACCCTGGTACACTGGTGGTGGGACTGGAAAATGGCATAGTCACTATCAAAAAAGTATGGAGGCTCCTCAAAATATTTAAAATAGAATTTCCATATGATCCAGCGATCCTATTTTTGGGTATATATCCAAAAGAACTGAAATCAGAACCTCAAAGAGGTATCCACACTCTCGTGTTCATGCAGCATTATTCACAAGAGCCAAGATATGCAACCAACCTAAATGTCCATAGGTAGATGAAAGGATAAAAAAAATGTGGCCTATACATACGGTGGAATATTATCTGGCCCTAAAGGAGAATGAAATCCTGCCATATGTGACAACATGGATGAAGCTGGAGGACATTATACTATGCCAATCACAAAAGGACAAATAATGCATGATCTCACTTATATAAGGTGTCCAAAACAGTCCAACACATAGAAGCAAAGAGTGGAATGATGCTTTCCAGGGGCTGGAGGGAAAGGGAAACTAGGGAATTGTTCAACAGGTTCAATGAAGTCGCAGTTATGCAAGATGAGCAAGTTCTAGAGATCTGCTGTACAACACAGTGCCTACAGTTAATGATAATGTACACTTAAAAATTTGTTGGGGGTAAATCTCATGTTAAGTGTTTTTACCACTGCCACCACCAAAACAAAAGAGAACTGGCAAGAGAAGGAAGTTAGGAAGGGCAACCAGGCAGAAGCAGCAGCAGTAAACACATGGGAGAGTGAAACAGATGATAAATGTTCAGAGACTTAGAAACAAACGGTGCAGCATTACGAGAATATAAAGTGCAAGGCAAAAGATGAAGCGGAAAGGTAGATAAGGGGCCAGGCCCTTAAATGCCATGCAAAGGAACCTGTACTTTATCATATTCCTTTAGTATAATTATATTCATTTGTAAATTATTAACACATTCTACTGTGTTATATATATTAAGAAACAGACTAAATGTACTTTGTAAAAGAATGAGGGAGGGCCACCTGGGTGGCTCAGTCAGTTAAGCACCTGACTTTGGCTCAGGACATGATCTCAGGGTCCTGGGATCGAGGCCCACGTCAGGCTCCCTGCTTAGCGGGGAGTCTGCTTCTCCCTCATCCTCTGTCCCTCCCCCTGCTCATGTTCTGTCTCTCTCTCTCACCTGCTCTAAGTGAATAAATGCAATATTAAAGAAAAAAAAGAAAATAAAAGAACGAGGGAGGGACAGATAGCTACTTTCTTTTTTCCACATTCCAAAGAATCACTACTACCACCACCACCACCACCACTACTACTACTGCTGCTGCTACTGCTGCTACTGAAATACTGGGAAGCCACTAAAGGTACTACTAACATGGTGAGATTTTCAGTTAGGCAGAGATTCTGGCTGCAAAGCAGAAGATGCGTTTATGAGGGGCAAAAGCAGAGACCAGGTGAGAGGCAAGCCTAGGCAAGAAATACCAAAGTCCTGAAATTGGGGCAACTGGATAAGTAGGACTGGATAAGAAGAGAAGGATTTGCATAAATTTTTAAAGATAAAAATTTATCTTTATCTTTACTAAGTGACTGCTTGATGTGAATGTTAAGAAAGAGGAAAATAAGAGAATGACTCTTAGAAAGAGGGGTCTTTACTGAGATCAAGGAGACAGGAACAAATTCATGAGTTCCTCTTAAGCCTCCTCATTCACATGGTCCAATACTTAGGTAAAATCCACATGCAGCTATTGAGCACTTGAAACCTGGGAAGCCTGAATTAAGATGAATTCATTGAATTTCAAAGATTTGTATGAGAAATGAATGTAAAATATCCCACGATATTTTTTCATTAATTACATGTTGAAATGTAATATTTTAGATATACTAGATTAAATAAGAGATATAAAAATTAGTTTCAGGGGCGCCTGGCTGGCTCAGTCGGTATAGAGCATACGAATCTTGCTCTTGGGGCTATGAGTTTGAGGCCCATGTTGGGTATGGAGATTACTAAAAAATAAAATCTTAAAATTAATTTCACATTTGTTTTTATTTTTTAAACTGGCTATTAGAAAATGAAAAATTACATGTGGCTTGCATTACATTTCTATTGGTCAGCAATGATATTGAGTTTGACGTGTCAGTAGAATACCCCAATTGATATATTCAATAGATAACTGCATATGTAAGTGTCACTTTGTAAGTAAGTGAGCTTATAGGATAGGTCACTTATTAACTCATCAGCATGTGTACCCATGCCAACCTTCTTCCTGTCAGTCTTAGAGGATTAGGTATCCCTTTTGTTTTTAAATCTAACTTCTTTTAAGATAACAGCTTTACTGAAATATAATTCATGTACTGTAAGCTCCATTTTTTAAAGTATACAATGCAACAGCAACGATCACCACAATCTAATTTCTTCACCCTAAAAAGAAACCCTGTACCCACTGACAGTCATGCCTCATTCCCCCAGGCTTGCTTGCTTGCTTGCTTCCTTCCTTCTTCTTTCTCTTTTTCTTCCTTCCTTCTTTCCTTCCCTCCTGTCCTTCCTTTCCTTTCTGTCTCCTCTTCGTTCCTCCCTCCCTCCTCCTTTCCCTCCCTCCCTCCCTCCCTCCCTCCCTCCTTTCCTTCCTTCCTTCCTTCCTTCCTTCCTTCCTTCCTTCCTTCCTTCCTTCCTTCCTCTTTTTAAGCAGACTCCATGCCAAGTGTGAAGCCCAATGTGGGGCTTGAACTCACGATCCCGAGATCAAGACCTGAGCTGAGATCAAGAGTTGGATGCTCAACTGACCAAGCCACCCAGGCGCCTCCAAAGTCAACTTTTCCACTTGAAATTTTCACTCCAGTGCTTCTGTTTCTGTATTGTTTGCTCTCCTTGAGCTGTTCTATTCAGCATTTGTTTGGTTTTAATAATACCTTTATTGTGAAACTGGAATCTAATCAAAACTCCAGATCCAACTACCACTTTAAAGGAAATACCAAGGACAGAAGAACATGTTAAACTATACTGCAGGGATTCCATAAGCAAACTCTTTAGGCTTTTTCTTTAGTATACATGATGTGGTTTCTTCAACTACAAAATTGTAAGGGAAAAAAGGAGGGAGTGAAGAAGGACAGTGAAGGGGGAAAACAGACAGGAGGGGAATCTACAGATTTTGTAAGACATACAAATTTATTTAAATCCTGATTCAAATAAACTATAAACACACACACACCAGTTACGGGGAAGTATGGGAAAATAGCAATAGCAGTACAGTTTTCAAACTCTCCAAATCCCCACATAAAAACAGAGCAACTAGATAGCAAAACCAAAACCCCTTGACAACATTTACAACAAAACTAGGTGACAAGGTATCCTCAACAAGTCCCAGAATACAAACCACCAATACCCAAAATACCTGCCCAATAAAGAAATCCTCATTGGGGCTGCACCTAATGGAACTCAGAACAGGATAATCCCAAAACAGCCATCGAGAATTTACTAGAAAGTACAACAGGCCAATTTGAGAGCATCAGCTGAAACAAGGAGTTCTACCCTCTCAATACCAGCCGAGTGCAAGGACCACAATAAGGTTGCAACAATCTAGTCTGTAGGACTCCTCCAATTGATTTTCAGGAGAAAAATGACAAATATGGGAGGTAGGCAAAGTATCTACAGACAGTATGAACATCTGAAGAAGAAAATTAAAAAAACTAGAATAAATATTAAATGCTAAATTCAAGAGTATGTTCAGAAATAAAAGAAGAAAAGATAAAATCAACCCAGAATGACAAGTACCAAAACATTCTAGTAAAATTCTGAATTTCAAAGAAAAAGAATCCTTTATGCATCTAGGAGAAAAAGAGTATCAGATTTTTAACAGCAAGGCATTATGCCAGAAGAAAATAAATATATTTAGGAAATTGACAGAAAGTATGAACCATGGACTTCTGTATCCAATGAAACTGACTTTATCCAAATATAAAATGCACAAACTCAGGGATTACTATTCCCATAGGCTCTTCCTGAAGAAAGCACTAGAGCACAAGCTTCAGACAATCAAAATGACAGAGAGACATTCACATAACACCTGGTGATGTTACCTATAGATACAGTTACCTATAGATCTAAGACTAAATGAGGACTAGGAGGGAAAAAGTATAGTATACTATAGTGGGGATATGCTCCAACACTGTGGATAAAGTATGACTATTAAAAAAATGGGGAGGGGGCACCTGGGTGGCACAGTCGGTTAAGCGTCTGACTCTTGGTTAAGCGTGATCTCAGGGTCTTGAGATAGAGCCCCATGCTAGACTCCATGCTTAGCGCAGAGCTGCCAAAGACCCCCTCTCTCTCTTCCTCTGCCCCTTCCCCAACCCCTGTGCGCGTTCTCTCTCTCTCTCAAAACTTTTTTTTTTTTAAAGATTTTATTTATTTATTTGACAGAGAGAGAGACAGCCAGCGAGGGAGGGAACACAAGCAGGGGGAGTGGGAGAAGAAGAAGCAGGCTCCCAGCAGAGGAGCCTGATGTGGGGCTCGATCCCAGGACCCTGGGATCACACCCTGAGCTGAAGGCAGACGCTTAACGACTGAGACACCCAGGTGCCCCATCTCCCTCAAATCTTTAAAGGAAATTGGGGAGAGCACAGAGAGAACATATGCAAAAAAATTTTAATTTTTTAGTAACCACATTAATGGTAATATTAGTATTATTTGGGACATTAAGTGATATAATATGGGATAAAACCAATGATATCACCCTTTCATCCTCTTAGTCCCTAAAAATCAGGATTCTTAGCATGGAAGAAAGGGGAATGAGATATAATGGAGAAGAGGTTTAGTAAGATTTGAATTGCAAATATCAATGTGAACCCATGAAGTATTATATATCTTTGTGTATGTCTTAGTTCTGTCCATTTAAAAGGACTAGAAAAAAATGACCAATCTAGTAGCAATGAGCATCCCCCAACTAGAGCCTGCCATATAATTCTCCCTAAAGGAAACCAGGGCTTCTTAGAGAAATGGCTGATTCCAGGTATAGGGCAGGAAACATATAAGATGAATTTGGAACATCTTATAATATCAGGTAACAAGCACCAAAGACTATTAGGGCCATGTCAAAAGGACTTAAAAATTAATTAGAAGAGGCTCCCACTAGCCAAACATGGGACAATTTAAGGTTCAATTGTGATAATAACTGCAATGTACAAAACCCATCAAGTATGTTCAATTCATGAATTCATAATGACACTTTTAAAAGGAAAGATTTGGTCATCTTTGGAGGAAGACCAGGAACAAGTTCATCAACTTGAAAACTGGCCAATAAAGGGAAGAGATCAAGCATGTATTCGGCTTTCTTATATGAATTGTACCGCCAGGTAAAGAAAGAGTAGAAGAACTGAACTGTCTTTATATAAAAGTAGTGCAAGTAGTTAGAATAATACTAATTGCACCCCACAATGAATTAACAGTTACAAGCTTTAAGCATCAGTGGTGTGCACATCATAAAAAGAGAGACAATGGAAGAACACACCACTATGTAGTCTTGCCAAGGATCAAACATCAGTTTGATAAAGCCACTAAATCTTACTGCCAAACTACAGAAAATACAGAAAACAGAGGAATATGTTGAGTTGCACACGAGTATGAAATCAATAAAATCTAGGCTGTGGGAAACTGCACAGGTCAAACAGCCTAGTTTCAACAACTGAAGTATAAGGAAAATAATGGGACAGAAGGGAGACCTATATATAAAGAGATATCAATTTTTTTTTAATGGACAAGACTAAAATGTGCAAAAAGGATGCACATTTAGGTAATAAAACTATCTAAACCTTGAAGGAAGTCATTACTCTAAAAATCAGGATAACAGTTATTTATAGGAGGGTATAGTGATTGGGATGGGGCACAAGAAGGGGCCGCTGGGTTCTACTTCTTGATCTGGTGATGGTTACAAGACTGTTTACCCTAAAGTAATTTATTAGTCATACATTTGCTTTTTGGTGATTTTTCTGTATCTGCATCTTATTTTACCAAAAAAAAAAAAAAAAGGTAAACAAAACATGATATTTGAAACAACTAGAAATCTGAGCACTTACCCCATATTTGATATTAAGGAATTATTATTAATTTTTCTAGGAATAATAATGATATTGCGGATATGTTTAAAAGGAGTCTTTTTAGATATAAGTACAGAGAGATTTATGATGAAAATGATTTGCTTTACAAAATGAGATATGCCATGAATTGATTATTGCTGAAGTTCAAAGATATGCATATAAGAGTCTCATGATATGAGTCATCTACTTCTGTATTTTAAAATCTCTAAAATAAAGAGTTAAAAAGGAGGAAAAGGAATGGTTTGAGCCTATTTTTCATTATTTACATTGGTTTAGTCCTTAGCCTGTTTTCTATAATCAGACCAGCTTTCTCAGGAAGGGGTCTTTCTACATCACGATACCATATTAATACAAAGGAGAATTCAACCTATACAAGACATAACTCTGGATCCTACTGCAGTTCTCATCTAGATGCGTGACAACCAATCACCCAAGACAGAAACCAGATTCAACCTATGTTCTTCTAATGACCTTTGTATCAAATCAATCTCATTCTACCAAATCTAATCTAATTCAAGTCCTAAATAGCTTTGGGATTCAACTTCTCTGTATTCCCACTGCCCTAGTTCAGGCCCTCATAATCTCTCTCAGAATAGAACTAGAGCCTTGTAAGGTTCTCCTTTGTGCTGTCTAGAGGCATTCCAATCCTTCCTCCATAAGACCATTATGGTGATCCTTCTTTGTTTTCTTTTTTAAGATTTTATTTATTTATTTGAGAGAGAGCAAGAGAGAGAGTGAGGGGCACCTGGGTGGCTCAGTCGGTTAAGCGTCTGCCTTTGGCTCAGGTCATGATCCCAGAGTCCTGGGATCCCGCATCGGACTCCCTGCTAAGTGGAAAGTCTGCTTTTCCCTCTTCCCTGGCTTGTGCTCTTTCTCTCTCAAACAAAATCCTAAAAAAAGAGAGACAGCAGGAGCCACCATGACTGGGCCGGGGTGGGGGGGCAAGGGGGGAAGGGTGATGGTGGTGGGGTGGGTAGAGGGAGAGGGAGAAGCAGACTTCCTACTGAGCAGGGAGCCTGACATAGGGCTCCACCCCAGGGCTCTGGGATCCTGACCTAAGCCAAAGGCAGATGCTTTACAACTGAGCCACCCAGGTGCCCCATTAATAATTTCATTTAAAAAAATATTTATTTATTTTAGAGAGATAGACAGTGTGAGTGGGAAGGAGAAGAAAGAATCTGAAGCAGACCCTGCACTGAGTGTGGAGCCCCACGTGGGGGCTCAATCCCACAACCTTGAGATCATGACATGGGCCACAACCAAGAGTTGGGTGCTCAACCGACTGAACCACGAAGGCACCCCAAGTAATTTCATTTTTTAAAAGAATCCACCAATTCCTGTTTGCTACATATATTTCCACACAAAGCTCACTCTATGCTGATCTGCCCTTAGAGTTTGGGGTATTTAGATACAAATGGCTAGCCACACATAAATTTATATAATTAGTACAAGTTAGGTGGCAAAAGTAAATAAGAATTGCTAAAAATAGGGGAGTGCATGAGTTATTTTGAAAGAAATGTTGTGTATGGGTTTTATATTTATGCTAAGAACTGGATAATGGTTTAAAGTAAATCAAAATCTCAACTCCGTATTTATGAACTTTTTAAAAGCCAGGGATGAAGCAAGGTTGTTGTTTTTCATGTAATCCTAGGTCTTTTTTAAAAAGGAAGCAATAAGATAATCATAGGGTAGTTTAGGGTGATCACCTAATTTGCCCTCTACAATCGGACATGGATAATTTTTTTTTAAGATTTTATTTATTCATTTGAGAGAGAGAGAGAGAGAGCGCGGACAAGTGGAGGGGAGAGGCAGAAGCAGACTCCCCACTCAGCAGAGAGCCCGATGCAGGGCTCAATCCCAGTAAACTCATGACCTGGGCCTACGGCAGATGCTTAACCATCTGAGCCACCCAGGTGCCCCAGGCATGGATAATACTTAAAGGAAGAAACTAAACACAGTCCTTAAAGAGGAACAACTAGACTTTTAACAGCTATTAAAAGCTGATGAACATACTCTTGAAACAAAGACAAGACTACATATAAGAATTTTATGATTATTCAGTGCATGAAATGATAATAAACTTGAAAAAAACTGGTTAAATATCAACAATGGTAAACTATTTATTAGCTATATATTTTCAACAGTTTACTTCATTTAACCCCGACCCACAGTACTCCTCCATCTGAAAAACAGAACTACCAAGTACCCATCTCACAAGGCTGCTGTGAGGATTAAAGATACAGCAGATGCTTTTTCTCTTCATGAGCCACCAGAATTTTCATAAACAATACAAAACTGAAGGATATTACTCAGTACTGGTCGAATCAAGAAATTAAGCTTGTTCTTTGGAAGGCTGGTAGAGCATCGCGCCAAAACAAACCCAACCAATATCCACATTAAGATTCAACAGAAATAAGAACAGCTCATACCTGCAGTACATAGATAGGAGATTGCTCCTGCAACCAGTTCTATAAAAGCTCCACTGAACGTTAAGGAACAATGCCTCTAGTAAAAGAACATTAAAAGATAAAAGAACTCAACAACAAAAACAACCCAATTAAAAAATGGGCAAATGACTTATACAAATGGCCAATAAACACCTAAAAAGATGCTCAACATCGGTAATCATTAGGGACATGCAAATCAAAACCACAATGAGATTAGGATGGCTATTACCAAAAAGTGTTGTGGGAACGTGGAGAAACTGGAACCTTTGTACACTGCTGGTGACAATTTAAATGGTACAGTCACTGTAGAAAATACTAGGGCCTTGCCTCTATAATATATAAAGAACTCTTACAACTCAATAACTAAAGGCCAAAGGATATGGAAAGCCTTCAAAGAAGATACACAAAGGTCCTATAAACACATGAAAAGATGTTCAACATTATTAGTCATTAGGGAAATGAAAATCAAAACCGTAATGAAATATCATTTCATATTCACAAGGATGGCTATAACAAAAAAGACAAATGATAAGCACTGGAAAGGATGTGGAGAAACTGGAACCTGTTGCTGGTGGGAATATAAATGCTACAGCTACTCTGGAAGACAGCCTATCAGTTATTCAAAAGGGTAAAGAACTACCATATGACCTTGCAATTCCATTCTTAGGTATGTATGTATACAAGAGAAATGAAACTTGTTCACAGACGTTCATAGCAGCATCAACTCAAATATCTATCATTAACAAACAAATACACAAAATGTGGCATATTCATACCATGGAATAAAAATGAATAATGTACTAATATATGCCACAACATGGATGAACCTTGAAAATACGCTAAATGAAAGACGCCAATCACAAACTTAATCAAGGCCAGAGTTGTTTCCTTGAGATCAATTCTCTAAGTTTCAGCCCTGGGGAATAAATGTCTTTGGTGTAATATCTTTTATGTGGAAATGAAATAGGAGGTACAAGGGGATTCGAAGGGTTGGGAAGCTTCAACTGGCCTGGGTGCTCCTTAGTCTTCACTTCATTGCCCTCATTACTTCCCTCACTAATTCATTCTTGCTTTTTATACTTGTCACATCTAAGCCTAGAGCCTTTCCATTATAAGTGAGTATAGGGGAGAATGGTTTCCATTTCCAGTTCTGACTTCTCCTAAGCATACCTTGGGACGTACATTTCTCTACTATCACTTGTCCTTCATTATAATCACATTGACTTTCATCTTCTAATTAGAAAATCTGTATCTCTACCACTTTTTACAGCACTTTCAGAAATTGATTTCCTTTTACTATTTTTTATATGAAAATTTCAATAGGCTTTTAGGGGTTGGGGGTGTAAACATGGTGTTCAGTCTATCACCTTAAATTGGAAGCTTACTACCTAAATCTTAAATAGAGTTTACACATTTTCTTAGAATCAAGCTCTTTGAAACACCCAGACCCTCTTTCCAAATAACACCAAAATATGGCCATATAGTATAAATGCTGTGATCTCTATTAGTCCATAAATAAAGAAACCAGCAGGAAGTATTCTTTACCAAATAAAGCCAAATTGAGAAATAATAATAAAAAAAACTAATTGGCATAGTTTGAAATGCATGTTAACTTTTATTAATAATTTCATTTCAAGTATTCAAAATAATTGTACCCAAAGAATATTATCTTTCCATGAACTTAACTGGAAACTATAATCACTCTTTAATATTTTCCCAATAACTTATTTTTATTTACAAAAATAATTTGTATTATAGAACAGTATACCCCATGCAGAAGCTACAGAAATCTATTTAAATAAGGAATTATATATAATAAGAACTTTATTTCCCATTTAAATGAGCCAACTAGAATAGTTAAATCAGCAAAATAATTTAGTTTGGTAATTCAGTAAAATAATTTAGGAAAAAACTCTTTACTTTCCTGGGAGTATGTATCCATCATGTTGCGTAGGAGGGGAAGAAGGGGTCTGAAATGGGAAATAAATGTTTATTCCTTATGGATCTTCACTCTCTCCCTCCTTGGGTTATATCATTCAGGCCTGAGACCATTTACATGCTGATGATACTACTTATATACTCATGATACTATCACTTAGATAACTAATAAACTTATTGAACTTCATATATCCAAAAAAAAATTCCTTCCCAAACCTACTCTGAACTACAGTAAATGTAAAGGGCATAAATATTCACCCAGCTATTCATACAAAAAAACAAGAGCCATCCTTTATTTTTCTCCTCTTCCTTCCTTCAATCTATCAATAAATCTTGTTGGTTCTACCTCCTCCATCATTTATCGATTTTTTCCTATCTCCACCAACAGGCTGCTGCCCCTGCAATAGTCTTCTGATTTTCCTGCTTCTTTTTTGTCTCCTTAGAATCCATTTATCCCTCAGCAGTCAGTGTGACTTAGATCATGCCATTTCCCTGCTTAAAATCCTCCTTAAAGAGTGTCTACGTGGCTCAGTGGGTTAGGCGTCTGCCTTTGGCTCAGGTCATGATCCTCCTGGGGTTAGGCCCTACATCAGGCTCCCTGCTCAGCAGGGAGTCTGCTTCTCCCTCTCCCTCTGCTTCTCTCTCTCTCTCTCTCTGTCAAACAAATAAATAAAATCTTAAAAAAAAAATCCTCTTTAGAGAAAAGAAACCAAACTCCCTACCAGGACCTACAAGGCCTTTCTTTTATCACGGACTCCTGCTTACCTCTCTCCATCCTCATCTCGCTCTTTGCCTTTCTCACTAACTCCAGGCCACTGTGCCTCCCCGAATACATCAACCTGGGTACTCATTAGGGAGGTTCACATTTGCAGTTCCCTGTGCCCAGAATCCCTGGCTCCCCCACCTCACCTAAGATATTTACATGCCTGACTTCTTTACTTTCAAATATCACCTCCTTAGAGAGGACTTCTCCAAGGTAGCTGCCATTACCTTTTTTATTTTTTTTTGTCTACATCTATCATAATCTAAAAATAATCTTATTTATTTACTACCCCCCAACACACAATATAAGCTTTGTAAGGGCAGACTTCTCTATCTTGTTTATTATTCTCTCCAATACTTAGAACATAAAAGTTAATAGATATTCAAAACGTTTGCTGAATGAATGAACAATTTCCTAAACATCGCTGAAGCAATACAGACATTAACTATACTGAGTTTGATTATTAGCTTATTATAGTTTAAATTATATTAATTAGAATATTAGTTTATTGTAAGTGGAGTTTTAACTTTCCATCAACGCAAAGATAATAATATTACATGAGCATAAAGGAAGAACACAACACCACTGTGCTACATCTTATTCATTTAAGGTAGGAACAGAGACAAACACCCACAGACTGCCATCAGTGCCTGTGGGGCACCCAGGACCTTCTTCCCTCAGTAGAGGTCCCAAAAGGAAAATCAGATCTATTTGGAAGAGATGCATGCAGAAGACACCATCAGATTCTGTCCAAGGAGGAAAGAGAAAGTGAACAAACATCTTTTAGGATTAAAACTCCAGACAAGACCAAAAAGGGGGTTTTCAGCTTCTTCTACAAGCTCTTTGAAAAGAAGTCCAGTGGATCAGAATACAGGGGGAAAAAACTCATGAGAATCCCTAAATGCGGGGCGCCTGGGTGGCTTAGTCGTTAAGCGTCTGCCTTCGGCTCAGGGCGTGATCCCGGTGTTCTGGGATCGAGCCCCACGTCAGGCTCCTCCGCTGGGAGCCTGCTTCTTCCTCTCCCATTCCCCCTGTGTTCCCTCTTTCGCTGGCTGTTTTTCTCTCTCTGTCAAATAATAATAAAAAAAAAAAAAAAAAAAAGAATCCCTAAATGGATCTTTCACCCACCGAACAAAATTTCTTCAGAAACTGTCTCTCACAAATGATCTTAACAAAGGAACAGCTGTGTAAGACATACTTAAAGTTGTACTGTCAAGTGGTAAGATGAGGATTAAAAGCCTCATATATATTGATGTATAAATCAGTTGTAATTTGTTATAAATTTATATAAAGTTATAATTTATAAAAGTTACAGATACATCAATATGTGGATGTATAAATCCCTGAAGAAAATGAATACCAACACCAACATATGATACTAAATCAACATACAAGACACTGAAGAGATAAAGATCAGTCTATGTTTGAGAGCTAGCTTATTGAACCTCAATACTGGGAGAAAGGAAACAAAGAAATTTCACAGCATTACAGAAAAATACAATGCATTTGGAGGAAAATAAACTTTGTAAAACAGTAACAACAACAACAACAAAATCACAGGTAGTAATCTTTGTGACCTGATTGTGGGGGTTGGGGAGGATTCACTAAAGTTATATTAAAAAAATAAAAAGAATAAAAATCACTAGGAAAAAAAAAGTCACTATACCATATGCAAAAAGGGAAAGCTGAATCAATGTTTATACCAACAAATTTAATCTGGCACTTCTACATGTGATCTTTAGAGGTCTCTCTTAGGAAGGAGTGTAAAGAGAATCTTGTTTTCTTATACTGTTTGCAGTACATAAGTGCCACCAATCGTAACTAATGAGTAGTGCCATTTTAAGGCCTTAAACATTGCTAAATACATCTGCATGAACTTGTACTGCTGCCCTTTCCGAGGATAAATACAAAAAAAGACCAGCAGGACTCGGAAAGAGGAATTTCCATTAGAGAGGAAAGAGCACTTCGCTCTGTATCTCTGTATGATACAGCAGTTCCTCAGACATGATTTTATCTGTTCTAGACAGTTAAGAACCAAGAAGCAAGCAACAAATGCCACAAAGGAACTAAAGTACAGCTGGTAGATACACAAGAAAACACACATTTTAAAATATATAGCCTCAAGGTCCTAACTCAGAGTCTTTACATTTTTATTTTAGGCTGAATTCTTTTTTTTTTTTTTTTTAAAGATTTTATTTATTTATGTGGCAGAGAGACAGCCAGCGAGAGAGGGAACACAGCAGGGGAGTGAGAGGAAGAAGCAGGCTCCTAGCGGAGGAGCCCGATGTGGGACTCGATCCCGGAACGCCAGGATCACGCCCTGAGCCGAAGGCAGACGCTTAACGACTGCACTACCCAGGCGCCCCTATTTTAGGGTGAATTCTAACACATTTGGCCATCTAGTTTCTCAGTACATAGCAAATCAGAGGTAGAAAACTAGAAAATAGAGAAGACAGAAAACTATTTATTATACTGAAAGCAGATGACCTAACAAAAGAAAAGAGAAAACCAAGATTTACTGTCTGCTTGCTAGAACTCACAATTATAAGTCAAAGACAGAACTACCAATATAGTATGCCACCACGGAAACTACTTCTAAAGTGAACAAATGAGGCTTTGAATCCTTTATCTTACGATTTCTTTTTCTCTTATGGAAAGATGAAATACTAAAATGATAAGGAGCAGAGAAAGGCTGGGTAAGGGTATTTTACAGATGAGAGCAGATGACCTAACAAAAGAAAGGAGATTTCCATTGGAAAAAGGAGTTACAAAATCTTAGAATCAAAAATAAAATTCAAAAAGCATAGCTGGCAAAGTTTAATTTAAATAAAAACAACTCTGGGATGCCTGGGTGGCTCACTCAGGTAAATGTCTGACTCTTGATTTCGGCTCAGGTCATGATCTCGGGGTAGTGAGATCGAGCCCCGTAACGGGCTCCGCTCTAGTGGAAAGTCTGCTTCTCTCCCTCTCCCTCTCCCCACAATGTGTGCACCCGTGCTCTCTCTCAAATAAATAAATCTTAAAAAAAAAAAAGTAGTAACAACCTGACAAAATTCCTGCCTCGAAGACAATGAGTCTTATTTTAACACAGTGCAACATTAATATGGTACCTCATATAGTAAGTGGTTTACACGGCACACTGAACTTTAAGTTCAAATAATGACCCTACGGTGATCGTTTTTAACCCTGGAGCTTCTGACTTGGTAGGCATTCAAACTGCATTCAACACTCCACAGGTGATTCTGACACACACTGAGAAGCACTGTCCTAATAGTCCAAGGAAAGGTTACAGCGTATTTGACATATTAGTTAAAAAAGAAGTGAGAACATATTATAATCTTTAAATGTGTTCAAATAAAACTTGTTTTTAAAAGGTTTGGGCACATTGAGGTAAGGTGGTGTCTTCACTCTGGTAGAATACTTCATCTCCCAAAAGGAGGGAGAGGGCTAACTGACATACTACCAATAGCCAATCTACTCATAGGATAATTTCTTTTGAAACCATGCAAATATAATGAATATATGTAATGATAAGTGAAGTAGAACACTCAGTAAGGCATGAAATAAAGGCAGAAACTCAATGAAGTTAAAGTTACGTGAAGAAAAACAGCTCTAATTAAACTAGAATAGTCTGGACACAAAACTCCTCTCTATCCAGTAGCATCTCCCAAACAAAATACTTAATACTTATACTCACCTTTCTGAAAAATCAGAATCTATAAATTCTCTAGCTCGTTTTCTATCACTAAAAAGAAAAAAAAAAGACAGCATAAAAAGAACAGGTATTTAAACACAATTTTATTTCACGAATAATTTATTGTGACCTGTCTAATTCCACAGCAAATATATCCAAACACAAAATCTAACAAATAGAAATGTTTTATCATAGGACCAAGAAATCACAACATAATAAATTATACCACGGGATCAAAAAGATCACAATATAACAACACGGTCTGAAATGAGCTCAATGAAAACAGGAAGAAAATACTGCAGAGTTAGAACGGAGAAGGCACAGAAAAGTATTAGTCACTGCGTAATGACTGAGCAGTCATTTCATTCCACCCCCAATATAAAGCACAGCTGGGGCTGACAATATCCAAACGCTGGTCATCTCCAAAGCGAGCCAGCACGAGTAGCACAGGTTTCGCTTTCATGTTATAATCTCTCAAGGTTATGCAGAAATCCAAGCTAACTTTCAGATCCTACATGGGATAAGGACTGAATCAAGGCCAGAATTACAGGTGATTGTGTCATTTCATCCCCTTCGATAGTGAAAAAGTATGTATACATGTGGAACTCTTCTGTCTTGTGTGTGTGTGTGTGTGTGTGTGTACATATGAGCATGTGTATGGCTTCAAACACTTTGCCAGGATTATTCCACTAATTCATTTAATATCCTGGAAACAAGAAAGCTCTTATACAACCAAGATTTACTGTCTGCTTGCTAGAACTCACAATTATAAGTCAAAGACAGAACTACCAGTATAGTATGCCACCACAGAAATTACTTCTAAAGGGAACAAATGAGGTTTTGAATCCTTTATCTTACGATTTCTTTTTCTCTTATGGAAAGATGAAATGGTAAAATGATAAGGAGCAGAGAAAGGCTGGGTAAGGGTATTTTACAGGCAGAGATGAAACAGGTAAAGGTTTGACACTAAAATGGCAAATGAATAGCACACGGGATATTGATTTAATTGTCCAGTGTTTCAAAAGGATCAAGAAAAAAAACTCAGTAAAATTTTTAATATTTTTGGCCTCTTTTTCCTAGTTCATTTTCTGGTATTTAAGGAAACAAAAATTCACAGCGGAAATTCTGAGTACAGCCAACATTTAATATGCAATTCTTCTCTTAAGTTTGTTAAAACAATATAAAATATAGAATTTGAATCTCCCAAGCAGTTAAATGTCATAATCATAAAAAGCCGTCCATTTTCAGAGTTGGAAAGTCAGAAGATTCAGGTACAAATTATTGTATTGTTTTTCTCTATTTAAAAATGGTTGCTCCATAAATGATTTATATCTAAGATATAAAGTGAAATAAAATAGGTGGTTTTAAAGGCAACACATTAGTTTTTAAGGACTAGGCTAACATAAAACAAGAATGGAAGACAAAATAGTGAGAGGAAAAGATCACAGCTTAAGAAAGAGTTTTAAAAATGGTAATTTGAACCACACTCTTACCCTGGGACCCAGCCAGTAGCTTCTGCGATGTGTGTCTGAGTAACCATTGCTGGTGCAGGGGTATACGGACTCCCAATCAGAACACTTCCTGAACTGGTTAGTCTCTGTGGTGTGCTTATAATCTATGAAGTGAGGACACAGCAAATAACATTCTTAGTTATTAAGAAACGCTACAGGCAGAAAATAATGTTGACTGCTAAGCTACAGATAAGGAGGAAATCTTACTGCCTAAAATGCACTTAATATCAATCATCTAAAACATAAGATTTTCAACGTATATTCTAGGATCTTAAAGCGCAAGTAATTGAAGATTGACATGAGGTCACAATACAGGTTTCAGCAAGTGAAGAGCAATCTGGAAGGATTAAGTTGGCAACTAACAATGTTTTAAAAATCAGAAAAACAAACTTTCTTTGAAATTATAGAACCTAACTGCAGTTGAACTTGATGTATTCAAACTAGGGCAAGAGTAAATCAGATCTTCATGTTCCAAATACACACAAAGGCATTATACAATTTGGATTATTGTAACAGATGTAATTTATCTTCTTTTTTCAAGAGCATCTCCTCATGTCATTAAATACTCTTCAAAGACATTTTAAAGACAGTGAAACATTTCAATCATGCGGATCTATTATCCCCTACTGTTAGATACATATGGATACTCAATTATCCAATATTGTAAGCAATGCTGTGATGAACATTTTTGTACAATGATCTTGGCCCTAGTATCTATTTCCTAAGGACAGACTCTAGAAAGGTAATTAATGGAACTAAGGATAGACTTTTAAAAAGAGTTTCTTGATAGGTATTACCAAAATCGCTGCCCAGGACTTCACCAGTAAATAGACCATGTTTTTTCCAAAAATGTTAATAATAATTAGTACAAAAAACAATTCAGCATTCTACTGGTATCTTTTTAAGTATTTTTGTCAAAAAAATAAGGGCATGCTCCAGTGAGTGGGGGTATTAATGCAACAATATTGGCCCTAACATTGGTAACTGTTGAAGAACGAGCTGCTGTGCACACAGAGATTCTCTCGCTCTTCTTTTTCTTTCCAACCCGAGACACAGGACCGCCCTCACCAGGCAACCCCAGATCTTTGGATCTCCTAAAGGGAAGAGATTCTATCTTCATATACTTTTGAAAATTTCCATAACAGTAAGGTTTTGTTTAAAGTACCAATTAAGAGAGAAAAGCATCTACATGGGCTACATATAATTTTTAAATGACAGATCTTAAAAGAAATAGTTCTATTTCTATCACCTGATGTAGGTCCAAATACTAATTAATTTTTGTATCCCTGATCAAATGACACCTGTTTCTGTAGGCAGGGTCTAACTCCAGTCATTAAGTTAGTTGCTAATTTGCTCCATAAAGAACAATGGGAAGGATTCATTTGCATTTCAAGCTTAGTTCAGCCTTGGTTATTAAAGTCTCATCAACATTTATTCATTTACTCAACATTTAAGAACGTTAGTTACCTCTGTTTGTGTATGGCATTTTGCCAATTTGGAGCTAGGGAGATGTTACTATATACAAATGCCTAGGAAATAATTTCAATAAGTTAATTCGATAGTTAAAAAAATAAAAACAAAAGACAATGAATACTGATAGATGTCTGGAGAATTCTGATTCTCTACAATATTCCAGGGATTATTAAATGAGGAATTCAGAAACTTACCTCATGAGAAAATATGAACACTGGACAATGGGTTTGTATCTCCTACCCTTCTACACTCCCCACCCCACCTCCGCATCTCCATTCCAGTGTAAAATCTTTAAGGGTAGATGAAATGTTTGCAGAGCCTAGCACAGTGCTAGGAGATGTTCAGAGAAAACGCACAATAAATATTTGATGAACGGAGACAGAAGACCCATCTGTAAAAATGAAAAAAGTAGCTTCTCTGTTCATTAATATGCCAGAAAGGATTACATAAAATCCAGTAAGAAAATAAAAGTTAAAAGACATAGTTCTCACCAATCACTACATTACACATTCATGAGTCCTGTATCATGCTGACCTTGAGTGTGAAGCTTAAGAAGGAAAATTTGAGTACTTAATTAGTCTCTGGTCTACTCTATTTCAAGAACAGGAGTCTCCACAATCCTAAGCATCCAGACTTACCCTTGAGATAGACTGCATTATTTGTGCAGTATTAGTATTACTAAGTTCTTTTTCTGTATCTATTATTAAGTAGCCTACAGGCTCAGTTTACCTGATTTAAAGGACTTTGTAGAAAAAAAAAGATGAAGAGAAGAGGAAGGGAAACAGGACACAGAAAAAAACTGGTTATCATTACTGAGAAAGGCTTTGGAAATGAATTGCTATGTTCTGGTTTATTTTTTCTTCCTCAATCAGAATGTTAGCCGATAGCCTTTGCTGATCTGACAGTGATTAGCAATATTCTGTTCTTTTCTCTTAGCCTAGTGCCTGGTATGCACTTAATAGCAGAAATCCTCAATAAACATTTCCTGAATGAACAAACTGGAGGGATGATATACTTCAATTAAAAAGACAAGTTAGAAGTTCATGTGAGATGCAATGAATTTCTAAATTAGGACAATGACAGTGAACCTTAAGAAACAAAATCAAAGAAAAGCCAACAGAACTTGATCGACCACTGAATACACGAAAATTATATAGGTGATGAGTCAGGTATGTTTTATAAAACTGAACCTTAATTTTGAAATCCCAATTGAAATTAGAGGTAATCAGAGGTAATTACTTCTTATATTCAGTTGATCTGATAAGGAAAATAAACATTTATTTTAAATTCCAGCACCTACTTCTCCCCACCCCAAAGAAATCCTTAATTTAAATGTAATCATGCAGTTTTTTGACAATGGATTACAGTTGGGCTATGAAAATCATATAGCAATTGAACCTCATTCTGAAGATTTTCTACCTTCAATCAATATATCTTACATACTACTGCCATCTACAGTAAGAACAGCCAAGAAATTGTTACAGCCTTGTATGGTAGCTACACTGGTGGTGAACAGAATAAAATAGAGTTGTTCAATCACTATGTTGTATAGCTGAAACTAATGTAACATTTTGTGTCAATGATACTTCAATTATAAAAAAAGAAAGCCAAGAGAGCATCTGTATTCTGAAGGGAAAAAGGATCTATACAATTATGAAGTATTACATTAAAGGATTTTATTATTTCACAAAATTTTAGTTTTCACTATAAGAAACATGTACTTTTTAACCATGTTAAAATAAAGATGGTTATGAGATTATATGACAAGATTACCTTTAAGTTAAAGGGCAAGTATTCCAAGCTAAAACAGTTATTGTTAAACTAGTTTCTATAAACAAAAACAACCTTCTTGGGACTTTCTGAAATTTCTATCTACCATTAAGACCTGGCTTAAAAAAAGACATGTGAAATTTAAAGGGCAAGTAGAGAAAGATAACAGAAAGAAGCAGATTTTTAAAAAGAGGCTTTAGTCAAGAGTTTTCCAACTTAAAAAAAATACTTTTAAATCACAGATGAGAGACTGAAGGTGAGGGGACAATATTCAAAAGAGATAAACAAGAAAAGAGAGAAATGGCTCTAACTGGGATTCTACAACAATGAGGAAGTCAAAAAGAAAGCTTTCATTTCTGTCCAACAACTGAGAACTGTAAAAAGTACCTCAGTATTAAGGATACAAATTAAGGCCTGGTTTTAAGAGGAGCCCCAAATCTCCTTTCCTTCTTCTGACCTTTGTTTTGCTGATGCTGAGGTTTGTAGTAATGAGGTAAGTAGTATACAAGACTACTTACCATTGTCAGAGCTGAGGTGTAACAGTAATTACATGTATAGTAACTCAAATTGACAATGCAAAGAAAAACTGTTTCCAAAAAAAGGAATTCAAATTTAAGCCATAGCAGTATCACTAAAATATTGACAGGAAATAGTCTCTTGAAACAGAGGACTACTGTTAGGGAGAAACTCTAAGAGTTCAGAGATGTTTATTTAATTTTGGTGTTTATATAATCACATTTCAAAATACAGACTTTATTTTTTATTTTATTTTTTTTTAAGATTTTATTCATTTATTCGACAGAGATAGAGACAGCCAGCGAGAGAGGGAACACAAGCAGGGGGAGTGGGAGAGGAAGAAGCAGGCTCATAGCGGAGGAGCCCGATATGGGGCTCGATCCCATAACGCCGGGATCACGCCCTGAGCCGAAGGCAGACGCCCAACCGCTGTGCCACCCAGGCGCCCCTAAAATACAGACTTTAAAGTCAGGTGCCTTCTCTCATTTACACCTACTGCAGTGGCTGGTGAGAAGCAAAAGCATAGTAAATGGTTGAAATATACCCTAACTACCTTGAAATGGGGACGCTTACCTGAGCTTAAGTCTCCATGAGGTTTGGAGCTAGACTACATTCTTCACATAGTTACAATAAACTGTGCAAGATCTTTAGCTTGAATTCTGTAGATAATTAACAGTCCTCAAGTGGTCAAGAAAAATGTCATGTCTTGAATGTCTTAAAATCTTAAAGATTTGCTGCAACCACTAAGTATGTTAAAAGATATATTTTTTTGCCTAAATAATTTTGCATTTAACAGAGTCCACAGTACTGAGTATTATGGGCAAAATTTATCCTTCCTGCTCTATAGATGAGAACATGCAAGCACTGACAATGAAGAGTTACCTGTTCAAGTGCTTACATGCTTTTGCTAAAGGCGGCTGAGACCATTAAATTAAGTATAGTTTCTAGGGTAATTGCATGTGACTTTGCTTATAAATAAGGCTTTTCTAAAAGTGCTATATAGGGGTGCCTAGGTGGCTCAGTCGTTAAGCGTCTGCCTTCGGCTCAGGTCATGATCCCAGGGTCCTTGGCTCGAGCCCCGTAACGCACCGGGCTCCCTGCTTAGCGGGAAGCCTGCTTCTCCCTCTCCCACTCCCCCTGCTTGTGTTCGCTCTCTTGCTGGCTGGCTTTCTGTCAAATAAATAAATAAATAAAATCTTTAAAAAAAAAAAAGTGCTATACACGTCAAGCTCTAGCATAATTAATGGAATACCTTCAGAGAAACGGTTAAATATTTTCCATTTTGCATTCATTTTTTCTACTACTAAAGACTGATAGCTTTGGATATAGATTAAATGTTGGGTCATATTCAATTTATATTAGAGTACATAGCTTAGGGCAGTAAAGGTTATTGTATGAGAAAAAAGAGAAGAACATAAAACATAATAGATTTCGAATCAATTTAATCAAACTAAAAACAGGAGAAGGCTACCATAGGGAGCAGGCAAAAACCTTGATATTACATATCCAGGATCCAGACTCAAATACACAAACATTAAACACTGAAGAGCACACAGCCTTTCTTTTTCTCAAGACTTAGTTACATTCTGATAAAAACAAAACTTTTTAAAAAAGTGAATGAGTTAAGAAGTGAACTGGAATTTTTGTCCAGTATCTTTAGTACAATTATCCTTTAAATTAGTCTTGCCTAATCAAAATGTCAAATTCTAAGATTTGATGGTTTTCTTACCATTTGGGGTCCAACATTCACATTTATTGGTCCTAAGGTTTTTGGTAAAATCTTTGTTGGTGAGTTGGTGCTGGAAACTGGAAACGCAACAAATGAAATGTTACCTGAAATGATATCAAAATATTAGGTTAGGGCGGGGGAATGGGATAGACTGGTGATGGGTAGTAAGGAGGGCACGTATTGCATGGTGCACTGGGTGTTATACGCAGCTAATGAATCATCGAACTTTACATCAGAAACCAGAGATGTACTGTATGGTGACTAAGATAATATAATAAAAAAATGTTAAAAAAAATGTTAGGTTAATGTTCTGCAATATCAAGGTCACCTTCTATCTATACATTCATGGTCCTAACCCAAGTTTTATTTAAGTAATTTATAATTATCTTAATAATTAAGTTAAAATAAGAAGCCTTACTGAAAAGCCATTCTAATGACTGCTTTCTTGTAGTGTACAATTAGTTCTGCTAAATAGGAAAACTGTAAAATAAATAGTTCAGGCTATCTGACAATTAACTACTGGACTTTTAGTGGGTTTTCAGAGGAAAAAATATTTAGAGAATACATACTGCAAATCGTAGTTTATATCGGAGTTGAGAAATCTAGTTAGGTCTTTATTAGGCATCATAGAACAAAAAAATGTATGAAGTAGCTATGAAGTAAAATATCTCTTAGAATGTACTTATAGTATAATAGAAAATATTTATACTAAAAGTTAACATGTTTTCAAATGAGTTGATAGTGTAGAAAAAAATATGATGCTGCTGAGTGATACTGAAAACTGTGGGATGTGTACAGTGTTTTCAAGTGATATCAACACTTGTAATCTGAAATTAAGGTAGCCAAGTGCTACCCCAGAAATGAAAAGCTAACCGATAACTTTCTAAACTGTGTGAACTACTTAACTCCTCTGGACAAACTTCAGTTTATCAATGTTTTTCTTAATAATCTAATGTAACAAAGGAGATCACCCAGAGAGTATGTGAGAGAGATTCAATACTGACACTCTGGGGGAAAAAACGGCATTTAAGAGCAGGACGAGACACCTCCTTCTCAGATGGCCCCCTTGACTCTCCCAGCACGTGCCTAGACTCCTTAAGCCCCTCTTCGCACCTTCCGATTCTCAGCAGATACTCCTACTTCCTTCAGTAAGGAAATCAGGCCATCGGGCTATATTATAGCCTCTCTTCCTTGACCTGTGAACGTAACTGCACCCTCACCTATTTTTACTTCTTTCTCTCTGAGTGGAAATTCTCATATAAATGATTTCTTTCTCTTCACGTCCTATCTTCTCAGGGGGCTCACTTATCAATTATCTACTGTCTCCTGAGTTTTCAACTGTACCATCAGCTCCTCCCCCGCTTCAGTTTCTCCCTCTGCCCATTTGCCCTTTGCCATTTTCCCTGAATACCCACATTTGAAAATCAAACCCTTCATCTTTCTCATGCCCACTCAACAAGGTCTAATAGCCAAAGCTGTTTCTCCTTCATGTTCTTGGTGTATGGCCGAGTCTTGGCAGATGATCATTATCACCCCAGTGACCCAGTGCAGAAATAATCAACCCCCTCCTCATTCAACCGACCACCGTATCCTACTTGTTATCTCCTTACTCTGGCTCCCTTATGCTGCCGGCACTTGTGTAATTTGAAACTTTATCAAATCTGATTTGAACACAGTGACCCTCTAACGCTGTGATTCACCATTGTGGCTGTGCAATGGAATTATCTGGGGCTCAATAAAAAGTACCAACGCCTCAGTCCCACCCCCAGAGCTGCTGATAAAACCGGTCGGGAGTGAACCTGGGCATCAGATTGTTGAAAGTTCTCTAGATGGTTCCAACGAGCAGCCAGGGCTGAGCACTACCACTCTAACTGGAAATGCTACTTCAAATAGCTTTGCTAGTCCCTCCACACATATGTAACAAAATAGTCTTTCAACTGGGGAAACTGCTCTGGACACTCCCCTACTTTAGGCCTTCAAAGATTCCACAACACTTTCAGTGCCTCTCAGATTCCTCAACATGGCACAACAGCTCCTATCTGGAGATCTCACCCCTGCCTCCCTTCCCAGCTTCATTTTCAGCTACTCCCCCCACTCCAATCAGGTTAAATACTTTGCAACTCCAGAAACGCCCCAGCTCAACCACTCCAGTTTTGGCGCACGCCTTTCCTTCCGTTGGAAGTCTCTCCCTGCTGGGGCTACTTCTACATCCTAGCACTTCAAAATGCATTCCATACCATTTTCTTAGTCATTACTGTGTGTCAGGGTCTGTTCCAGAGGCTTCCCCTTTATACACCATCTCATTAATGCTTAGGACAACAGTGTAAAATGTATTATTACTGACTCCACTGTACACAAGAAGAAACTGAGATAGAATGAGGTTAAAGAATTTGTACAAGGTCCAGAGCTAGTGAGGGCCATAGCTCCGCCTCCCAAGCTCCGGCTCTGTGTGTCACCTCCCCTTATAGGTGGCTCCCAGCCTCTGTGGTCTAGTTTCTGGACGCCCTTCTTTGACTTTTCATAAAACCTATGATTACTTGCTTGTTCTAGCTATCCTTTACCTAGTTCTACGTTGGCTATGTCTCTCAGCTTTGTATCCTAGCACCTGGTTTAGTCCCTGGCACAAAATAGGTGCACAAAACTCTAAAAACTACTGGCATAGATTGGAGCTATTACCTTTTCTAATCTGGATGCCTTATTTCCCGTAATGTAGCCTAAATTGTATTTTTTGTTACTTTTTAACTGGTGCCAAAACTTATACTGAGTTTGAAATAAATTTACATGCTAGATCCCTAATTATTTTGAATAACCAGTATATCAAATAAAGTTTCCTTCCTCTGTAACCACGAAACTGATTTTTGTTTTTATATAACACACACATCTTACCGATTGCTAAAATTAAGGTTATTATAACTTACCAAATATGGTTATTCACCTATTTAAGAATCCACACTAACTGGAGAATAATTATCTATGATTCTAGGGGGAAGAAGAGCTATGTAATTGATAGACATGTGCCATAAACTCAGTCCCAGGCAGGACAGGCATGTGAGGAAGAGCACAGCCCTACAAAAGTCTGGCTCTCAGATTTTTTTTTTAACGGGTGACATATAATATTATATTAGTTTCAGGTGTACAACATAAGGATCCGACAATTACATATATTACAAAATGCTTACCATGATAAGTGCAGTTACCATCTGTCACCACACAACATTATTACAGTATTACTGATTTAATATTCTCCATGCTGTATGTTACAACCCCGTGACTGACTCACTTTATAACTGGAAGTTTATACTTCTTAATCCTCTTCACCTAGTTCATCTATCCCGACCCTCCCCTCTGGCAACCACCGGTTTATTCTATGTATTTATGAGTCTGTTTCTGCTTTTGTTTGTTCATTTATTTTTTAAGATTCCACATGTAAGTTAAACCATTTGGTATTTGTCTTCTCAGATGGTTCTTAAAAATGACCTTAGTGCTGCTGAATGTTTAAGATGAGATCATTTCTGATACGCTGTTAGAAGCAAAAGTAAAAAAACTTGCATAAAGCAGTGGAACAAGAAACACAAAAAAAGACAAGGCTAGGGAACAGATTGACTCTGATTTTAAACCTAACACTAAAGGAAAACTAAGGATATAAAACTTAGGTCAAAGCAAAATGAAAAACATCATTAAAGCCAGATCTGTCATGCCAGTTAATACTGAAAGAATTTAGAGGGAACTTAAAAAATCTGACAAATTGATTCTAAAGTGCATCTGGAGGAGTAAAGGCAGAGAACAGCCAAGAAAATTAAAAAAAAAAAAAAAAAAAGGAATAACAGGGAAGAGGGGAACTTTAGCCTACCAGATTTCAAAATTATTATGCAGCTTAAGTGACTGAAATAATGTAATATTGCTAAGAAGCAGACAAAAAAACCTGACAAAACAGAAATTAAAGTCCAGAAATTACTTTGTATATATATGAAAATTTTATATATGGTAAAGGCAGCATTTCAAATCAATGTGGGAAAGGGTGGGTTACTTAAAAAAAAGTTCTTGATTATACATCTGAAAACTAACAGAACACTACATCAGCTACCCTTCAATAAAAAAAAAAAAAAAGACACACGAAAGAAATGTTTCTGAAATAAGAAACTGGCCACTTAGATAAAAGAAACCTTGGATTTCAATTTCTCATTTTGTACAGAAATCAATTCCTGAAAGATCAAATATTTAAACATAAAAATTAAAGATGTAATGCTTGGGTGGCTCAGTTGGTTAAGCATCTGCCTTCAGCTCAGGTCATGACCCCAGGGCCCTGGGATTAAGCCTGCATCACATCGCATCCCAATGGCTCCCTGCTCAGTGGGGAGCCTGCTTATCTCTCTGCCTCTGCTTCTGCCCCCCTGCTCATGCACACATGCTCTCTCTCTCTCTCAAATAAATAAAATCTTTAAAAAAGTTAAAGCCATAGAAGTATTAAAAGAAACTTAATAATCATTTTTTATAATTTGGGGATGAGGAAGGCCCTTCTGAGCATGTTACAGAATTTAAAAATTTTAAGTGAAAACAGACTGATAGAGGGGACTACCTAAAAATAAACTGTTTCCTAAATAGCAAAAGACCTAATATACTTGAGACAAATCTCAGACTTGGTAAACAAATTTGCAATACATAGGTCATTATTTACTATCTTTAAAAACTTATTTACTTAACTTCCCACTTTTATGTCAGTAACAGTAAAACAATACCTCAATACAAAAATAAGCTGAGGACATGAAGCATATGAACAATCATCATATGAAAAGATGCTTGATTTTAATTAAAAAATTTACACTTTTAAAAAAAAGAAACCATTTCATGTACCAGACTGATAAAATTAATCAGTTTGATAATGCCCTGAGTTGGTAAAAATGTGGCATAATGGGTGCATTTACAAAATCTGTACTTGGCACCTCCTATGTGTCAAGGACTAATGCTAAACACTCATGCATATTCAGTGCAACACCGTCCCCTGCACTCAAGTGGCTAACACATTGTTGGCGGGAGGGATACCGGACAGCCTTTCTGGAGGGCAGTCTGACAATGTAACTAGAGAGGAGTAATGGGTCTATTAGAGGACATCGTTTTAAATAAATGTTTTAAAAACAATTCTACACATTTTAAAGGCTCTTTCCACTTCAACTAATGTCCTTTCAACTGCCCTCCATTGCCTAAGTGGCAAGCTGATCCCTGGCCTCTGCATCAACATCACAATTAATTCCCAATAATGGCACTACCCTCTGACCAGCAATTCCTCTGCTGGATATACATCCTAATAAACCAAGCAGATAAGAACAATTACACGTGTCCTACAATTGCAACATTATAGATAAAGGCAAAAACCTAGAAACAGTTTAAGTGTATAAACATCTTTTGGTACATGTGTGTGATGGAATATTACACAGTCCCTAAAACAGAATTACAAGTATGTATCTGCAATGGAAAAATGTTCCCATTATAAGAGGCTATGATTAGTATGATTCCATTTACCTAAAAACTACATGTTCATCATAAGTTATATAAGCATAAAAAGTATGGCAAGATAAACAACAAATGTAAGAGACATTAGCTCTGGCGAGTAGTATGGAGAAATGTTTTACTTGTTTTATACTTTATTATTACTTGAAAAAAGAGCTTATGAACATGCAAGTGCTTGTTTTATAATTTAAAAAGCTATTGCCATTCTGGAAGGAAAAGAGAGAGAGGGAGGGAGGGAGGGAGGGGGGAAGGGAAAGAGCATGAGAATCAGTCACAGCTGTTGAAACAAGATAAAAATCTATAAATGAGGTATCTGTGTTTTGTAATTAGTAAAAATGAAATCCGCTTTGGAAGTAGTTAAAGGGGCTCCACTGGGATTTCAATAATTATAACATCCAGAAATAAAAGCCATGAATTTAGACATTGTTTACTTTCATCAAATCAACTAGGTTCAACAGCAGAAACAGAACTTTTTTGACTCAAAAGGACATATTTAAATAGGTTATAAACATCCAGTATCCCAACATTTCAGCCAGGTTAAGAGAAGTAAACCGAACCAAGTCTAAAGAATTTTTCCTAAGTACCTGGCTTTAATTCATAGCTTCTTGGCAACAGGGGCTTGACACTGTCCAGAAGCCAATTCCTGGCAGTTGGTGTATTTATTAAAAACAAAAATTTAAAGACCTGCCTTGATTTGGGCTTTGGCAATTCCCTACATTAACTAAATGAGATCAATCACCTAGGGAAGTAGCTTGGAAAAAGAGCTAAAAACTTAGCCAAATCTTGGCACAGGCACACAATTTTGGCTCAAAATTTTATTTCAATTTTCTAAGTAATTAGAATCTTTCTGTTTTCCATTAGAATTGTCTAGACACCAAAGATTTCTTTCACTCATAATTCTTAAAAGGGGTTCCAGTTCCAGTTAGTCACCTTCAATATGTCCAATTAAAATGAAAAATTCAGTGAAATAACTGTGGTTTGTCTACATGATGCCAGTATAAGTTATTTTTTCACAGTACTGACTTTCTGGAAAAAAAAATGTTTTTTGGCCTGAATTAGTTTTTGGAAAAACCTTCACCCAAGCCTATATCACATCCTCCTAGAAGAACCAAATTAATAACTTACTCTAAGAAAGAGCATGCCTATTTTAAAGGTTTATAAATATCTCAAATCAGAAATAGTGGTATATCCCCCACACACAGAGGGTTCAACTTCAAAGGAAAAGATAACCTTCAGCCCTAAATAGTTAGAAAATGACCTAGTTTGTGGTGGCGTAGGTGTTTGTCGAAGTCGTACAAGTCTGGGCTAAAGGGGTTAGGCTCTACTACATGCAAATAATACCTTAACAAAAAATGGGAAAAAATGACCTAGGCAATTTCGTACTTACTAGTAAGAGGCTAATTATAGATCATACAATCCTTTGGCTTTCTTCCCTCAGATATTTACTTGCCTTATTCCCTAGCTTCCTTCTAGTCTCTGGCTTGGTCATAACATCAAAGATGCTGACCACTCTATATAAGCACTTTCTAATTTACTATGATTTTTCACCAGAGTACTTACATCTATGTGATAAATTGCATATTAATATTTACCTGCTTAGGGGATTATTATCTGTCCACAGCCCACCCACTCTCAGAATTTAAGTTCCATAAGGACAGGGGCTTCATTCTGATCTATTGCTGTATCTCCAGAACCTAGCACACCCTGCCTGAGACACAGCAAAGTTCAACAAATATTGTTGCATGAAAAAGAATACATGAATGAATACATGAATGTCTGGATGGAAGCACATTGTGAAAACTAAGTCTCCTATCTCCAACCACCACCTAACCCTTCCCCGGTGATGGCTACTGGTGCCAGGTTGTATATAACCTTCCAGAAAGATTCTAACTATACAAACATATATGCATAAATGTTCTTTTTTCCTTCACATATAGTTGAATACTGTATCGGTTTGCATGTTGCTTTTTTCCCACTAATACTGTAACTATCTTAGATGTCTTTCCATACCTGTATATATAGTTTTATTGCAATATTTACTTTACTAACCACATAGTATTACTTTCTATGGATCTACAAGTTTATTTATCAATCCCTTAGTAACAGAAAAGCTTTTAATATTACAAACATTATTAATAATATTTTTTATTACTACAAATAATACTGCAATGATTGGTCATGTCTTTACTCATACTGGTTGTGCCAAATGACTGCACCGATTCACCCTCCATACAGAAATGTATAAAAATGCCCATTCCACACATCCTTACCATCTCAGTGTGTTAATCGAACTTTGTCAACTTTTAGGTTAAAAACAGTTTCTCATTTTATTTTGGTTTTAATTTATTATAATGAATAAGGCTGACATGTTTTGCTTTAGGCATTGAAATTTTCATTCCTGAAAATTATGCCCACCTTTCTATTGGCTGTTGGTGATTTTTTTATTGGTAGATCCTCTTTAAATATTGAAAAAAATAAGTATATTCTTTGTTATGCCTGATGCAAATATTTTTCCCAATTTGATATCTGCCTTTTGCTTTTATATATGATTTTCTTTGCACATTTTTAAAGAATGTAGCTTGTTTGTTTGTTTTTTTAGAGAGACAGTGAGAGTGGGGGGGGGAGTGAAAGGGCAGAGGGAGAGAGAAAATCCTAAGCAGGTTCCACACCCAGCACAGAGCCCAACTTGGGGCTCAATCCCACAGTCCTGATACTGACTGGAACTGAAATCAAGAGTTAGATGCTTAGGGGCGCCTGGGTGGCACAGTGGTTAAGCGCCTGCCTTCGGCTCAGGGCGTGATCCTGGCGTTCTGGGATCGAGCCCCACATCAGGCTCCTCTGCTGGGAAGAGCCTGCTCTTCCTCTCCCACTCCCCCTGCTTGTGTTCCCTCTC
The DNA here is from genome assembly GCF_024610735.1 of Ursus americanus. Classification (NCBI taxonomy): domain Eukaryota; kingdom Metazoa; phylum Chordata; class Mammalia; order Carnivora; family Ursidae; genus Ursus; species Ursus americanus. Next base: position 37,998,114 of record NC_142146.1, read on the forward strand.
TCGCTGGCTGTCTCTATCTCTGTCAAATAAATAAATAAAATCTTTAAAAAAAAAAAAAAAAGAGTCAGATGCTTAACTGACTTAGCCACCCAGGTGCCCCAAGATTGTAGTCAATTTTATAGTAATTCTTTTCTTTTGTGACTTTTGTGTCATACACAAGAAGGTCTGTTAAGTATGTTTAAATATAAATACAAAGGTCAGAGTAACTGCAAAGTTTATTTATTTATTTTTATTCCCCTTCTTGGAAGTGCACATTATATACAGACATGCTACATTTTACTTATCTTACAGGTTTGGTATTTCCTGTTGGCTATGCTGTTCTTCCAAATTAGCTATCATTAGTTATATACTAAGACTGTATTAAACATCCCCTGTGTTTTCTTATAATACCTTAATGCCTTCATTTTAAATTTTACATCCTTGACTCACCCGGAATTTATTTGATGTGAGAAATAAAAGATCCAATTTTTTTCCTCAAATGGCTACTTTTTTAAAAAATATTTTATTTATTTGTGTGAGAGAGAGAGAGGGCGCGCGAGCACATGAGGGAGGGGCAGAGGGAAGAGGCAGAAGCAGACTCCCGACACGGGGCTCCATCCCAGGACCCTGAGATCATGACCTGAGCTGAAGGCAGATACTTAATTGACTGAGCCACCCAGGCACCCCCCTCAGATGGCTATTTTTAATGAATAGTCTACTCCCTCCCCCCCATGCTGCTATGTAGTGCTACCTTGATCATTTACTTATTTGGGTCAATTTACTGACTTTCTATTCTGCTCCACAGATCTGCCTATTTATGTGACAGTATCACATGCTTTTATTTCATTCATGATTAACGTTTGCGCCAGAGAAGAAGCAGAGTCAGAACAGGAGTGTCAAGCATTTCTTTCCTTTCTGTATTAGCCTTTTAACTATTTGTTAATAAATGCTGTAAAAGACTATCAATTGGTTTCAAATAAAGTACTAATGAGGTCAAGTCACAGGTCAATTCTAGAACAGGCGAATTCATTTTGCAAAGAAAAAAGATTCCACACCTTAAGACTATTTCTAATTTCAGCCAGCCATCTAGAAAGCAATGTATGTCACTGAAGAGTGGACTAGACAGAAACAATACGGATGGCTCAGAGGATATTTATCACCTTTATCTGACAAATAACTCAGGCTCAATAGTTCAATGTACTACCTGCATAAGTAAAACACATTAATAACGCATAATTAATTTGAAAAGGCAGCATATCCAACTGGAAATGCCAAACCTGCAAGATAAGTAAAACAGAGCATATCTACATAACCATAACCACGACATCACTACAAACGGGAGGTGTGAGAAGATAAAAGTTCCTAATATTGGGCGCCTGGGTGGCTCAATTGGTTAAGTGTCTGCCTTTGGCTCAGGTCATGATCTCAGGGTCCTGGGATTGAGCCCCGAGTCGGGCTCCCTGCTCAGAAAGGAGTCTGCTTCTCCCTCTCCCGCTGCCCCTCTGCACCCGCCCCCTGCTTGTGCTCTCTGTTTTGCTCTCTCTCTTAAATAATGAATAAAATCTTGAAAAAAAAAGTTCTGAATATCTACAAACTTTCATGGTTAAAGTGGCCTCTAGAACCTCCCTCTCCATATTTGGTTCTACAATGGAATTCAAGCAGTCTACAGTACATAGAAAAGGACAGAAGATCCGAAATGCACATATCTACATAGCATAGGCGTGGAAGAAAAGCCTAGCTGTTTTTGCAGCTGTCAGAACACAGGACTTCTAGGATTCCCCTAAATGGACCACCTGACCAGGATCTTTCCCTGAACCAAAGAAAGGCTTTCCATGAACAAAACCAAGAACCCTGAAATGGCCACAACAACAAACAGGCTCTTAGCCCTAAGGGCATACTCTTAAATGGGTTAATAAATCTTTCTGTCAGTCTCTTCTACATACTCTCACTAGTAGGATCAAATCTGTTCTGGCTTTGATAAGCATTTTTACATGGAGGATACCTTTTAAAATAATTAGCTAGTTTTCTGTTTCTCTGGTATCTAAAACCATAAATGCCCTGAATTCTTCACTTTGAAAGGAGAAAAAAAAATTCTTTCTTCATCTTCCCATATGCCAGAATTTAAACAGCACCTCTTCATTTCTTAAATGAGCTCCTTAATTCAAGCTCTGGCATCTGGAATATTATCATTGTTTTCATTTAGTTCATCAAACCTCAAAGCTAAAAAATCTTAGAAATCATTTAATCCATTCTCACTAGGTTTTCTTTATAGTACCTCTTCCTTTCAATATTTTTTGAATGTCTGTCCAAAAATATGTCTCACCTACAGGTTTGATTCTATTGCTTTTTCACTGGCTTCTTTATCTTTAGTTAAAACATGTCATTTTGTCCTTTTTCTATTATCTTGCTCAGTAAAGAAAACCTTTAAATCTTAACTTTCTCGTTTCTCTTCTACCTGCTGAATTAGTATTTCCCATTTTTTGGACAATATATCTTCTGATTAATACTTGAATTAGTTTACCATATGGTCTCAGACAACTTGGCTCTTCAAATCCTTCATAGCAATTCTTCCCAAATGTGCCTGGTCATAAGATATAAAGGGGGTGGGGGGTGGCGGCGGGGAAGTAGTGTCCCTCTTATTCAAAATGCACATTCCTGGGCTCCACTCAACATTCAAAGACTCAAAATCTAGGTGGGAATGCCTATTTTTAACAAGTGCCTCAGATGACTCTCAGGATCAGTCAAGACTGGGGAAGACTGCTTTAAGGTCCCTTTTTCTCTTTGTTCAAGTTAAGGAAGTAATGGAGTGTAAACAGACTCTTTCCATTACACTTAATCTCTTTCTAAATTTTTAAAAAAGAATGGGCTGAGTGACCCTTACTTCTACAGTCGCTTGTTTTTACATGTTATATCTTTTCAGTGTTTAGCCTACATTCAACCCCTACTTCCAGCACCATCACTACAGCCAGTACACCCACCAGATGGCACACAGACACCGTGTGCATGCCTAGTAAAAGAGTGAGTGGAAAAGAGCACATTTTATCTCGTACTAACAGCCGCCGAATGGCTAGAGTAGATCAAGGCAGCTGGGTGCAACCACAAGGATCAGAATTTAAGAGTATTAGAATACCAAGTACACTTAATTGGAAATCATCCTCGTGAAGAAGCCCACAACCCCTCTAAGATGGTAACCTGCCCCAGACTATGTTAAGACATAAATCATTTAAAATTTATAGTGAAGGGGCACCTGGGTGGCTCAGTCGATTAAGTGTCTGCCTTCGGCTCAGGTCATGAACCCCGGGGTCCTGCGATCAAGCCCCACATCAGGCTCCCTGCTCAGCCAAGAGCCTGTTCTCCCTCTCCCATTGCTGCTCCCCCTGCTTGTGCTCTCTCATGAGTGGTCACTCTCTCCCTCTCTCAAATAAATAAATAAAATCTTTAAAAAAAATTTACAGTAAGGAGAGAGATTTTTCTAATATTTATAAAAGATGGCAATGACTGCAGACAGACCTACAATTTAAAAATTGCATTCTTAAAATAAATTTAAAACTTTAGGACACTTAAACACAAAAAGACCAAAGACCACCCATGAATTAGTTTCAAAGCAGTTCTTTTCCCTAGCAAATGAGAAAGGGGATCACTGAATTCCATAATACTATACTCAAAGTTGCAATGATCCATAATCTTATTTCAACAGTATGTTCCATTTGAGAACTATTACTGAAGCTACATCGAAATCATATTTTGAAAAGCAAGAAATCTTAAAATTAGACATCAATATCAACAAAAATCTTTTAATTAAAATCTTATCCATTAAAAGATTTTTCAAAAAAAAAAAAAAAAGATTTTGCAAACTTTTATACCTAAGTTCCCGGGTCTACTTGGCACACCGTACGTGGTCAGTTAGCAGTCTCTTCATTTTTCTGTCAGAGACATTGCCAAGAGAGTGACAAACTTTGTACCATAAGTGAGCAAAGTGCCAAAAACCAAGCCCCCTACTGATGGTCTCCAACTTTAGAGTCCAGATCCAAAAGTTCATTTACAAAATGGTTGCCTGAAACTTGGTAGAAAGAAGTAAGGCTGTTATTACATGCTAGGTTCCTGGATCCTTTCGCAAGAGTTAACTCATAATGTACTTCAAGCACAATATTCATACTCTTTTATCTGTTCCTAAACAACAATGTAGATTTTCTTTTCAGAAAAATATAGGCATCAGGCAAATCTTCCCTCTGACCTCCACACCTCAGAAATGAGAGATTTTTAGGTTGCTGTTGTTTCTAATTGCACACATTTATATGTAAGGCAGAGAGAATGTCTACATTAGTCACTCTCTGGGTATTTTAACTTGGAAAACCATGAATAGGTAAGGCTCAGATTCCCACGGACTCTGTGCTAAAGAGTTCATACACACAAGGTGAAAACTATAGGTATCCCACTCCAAAAGTCTTTCAGTATATTACTCCTGATTTGAAGGGTTAACAGACTCAAAGATTTCTGTACTGTTGTTGCTGATGCTATTAAATAATCTGTCATGCCTACATTTATAATCATGACACAATTTTTGATAACTACACTCTAGGATGTTGTCATAGATCATATGTGGGGCCATCAAATGTTTTTTAGGGCTATCTCTTTCATCAAGCTTATATATACTTTGATGAAAATTGTAAAAATTTTTACTTTAGTCAGGCCTATAGTTTGTAAATCCATTTTTTTGAGGAGGGGCTCGGGGGAGAAGCAGAGAGAGAATCTTACGGAGGCTCTATGCCTGATGTGGATCTCCATCTCACAACCCTGAGATCATGACCTGAGCCAAAATCAAGAGTCAGACACTTAACTGCCTGGGCTACCCAGGCACCCTTATAAATCCATTTTAAACTCCACGTAAGTTATTTTACTTATCTTAGAAAGAAAAAAACCCTCAACTGCTACCTACTGCTCTTCTTAAAAAAGCAAAATGTATGAAGATCAATTTTAGAATCTTATTGTAATCTTAATTAAAACAATGATCTGTTTTATGAACAGATGAACAATGAAGACAAAGCTTCAAAATCTCTAAATTCTGTCATTATGTGAAACAAAGAAAATTTTCAGAGAAGCAGACAGATCCAAGTAAAGAGCAAGAGAAATTTTTAATAATCTCCTTGAATGTTGGCATCTTTTCCTGTCTTCTCTTTAGGCCAATTAAACATTTAGAAAACCGTTTAATATTTGTTCCTTACACAAATTTTGAACTATGGTTTACAGAATTTTTTGGCTGTTATCTGTTCTTACTAATTTTACAGTTTAGGGTATGGTGAATTTTTACTAAGTGCCTTATATGTGAAAGATCTGGTGCTCAGCATCGGTTTTTCAAGAGCGAACTTTAAGAAATGCGTAAAGTTGTAATGTGTATAAATGCACACTATACAACAGCACAGAACTTCTCTTTGTTACTTGTAAAAGGAACGGTTTTTGCTCGTTATGAATTCCATAGATTAAAAAATTATTTTTTAAAATTTTCACTGCTTTCATTACACGCATATTGCTTCCAAGCTCTTCCTTTGCTACTTTTTTTCAACAAATAAACATTTTTCTCTGTCCATTAGCAGCCAATCCAAAGAAAGCTTCCTTTCTTTCTTTTTAGAGGTTCATTTCAATTAAACTCAAAATATTTCTCTCACATTTCTTATTCAAACATCTTTTTGGAGTAAGTCTTATGCTTCTCACTGAAGATAAAAGGATCTCAAACTATATGCAAATAATGTTTCATAATGCTATTTCATTTTGAGCCTTAGTATCTATTGTGCAATTACAAACTTTTGCAACTTAAGTATTCCTTATATATTTTATAATGGCTAGGCTTTTTTCCAAATATTCTGTAGGATTTAATGATTTTTTCCATAACTTACATGCACTAAAATTAACTTTCTCACATTTCCATTAATTACACATTAATTTTTTAAGATTAAAAAAAAAAAGCCTCTCCAAAAGGTATATTACTCTACTGATTCTCAAATTCTAAGTATAAAAGAAAAAATTTTAAATGACTAAGTTTTATTTATTCCCTGATTAAGTCAGATTTATGACCTCCCCTCCCCATTCCAGCTACTGTGAATTTTGAATAAAACAACCTCAATTGTAACAGAAGAAACATCTGTTGCTTTTTTCTTCATCAGGGCTTTCCTAACTGAAAGAAAGGCTCTCTGCCTGACCTCCTCTCTCACTCCCCCTCCCCACGCACACTAAGTTCCTTAAAACTCTTTTTTAAGTAAATGTATTATTTAAAATGTTACTGTATCTACTTAAAATGTCATAATTTATATAGAAACATTCACTTCCTTATTAAAATTCAAAGAATGAGTAAATGTTATATACATCAAAAAGCAAGAGATGTGCCTGGTAGAATATTAATTGTAACAAATGCAGACTTCGAGAGTACACTTGAAGTGATCGACTCAATCAAGTTGTCACACATTCAGGCTCACTCAGTGTTATTTAGGGTTAAGATTTTCTTCGCAGGTTCCAGATTCATATAGGATCTTGCATGCTGTATTTCCTTTGCCAATCCAACACTAACATAATGGCAGTCACTACCCCAAGAGGCAGACACCAAATGGTGCCACCCACACTCTCACACTGTGCCTCATAATAAACCATAAAGCAGTGGAATGCACCGGCCCCTTTATGAGCAAACAATGCCTGAGCTTCATTAGAATACAGCTGACATTTTCAAAGCACAAATACTTTTAAGAAAAATGTACTAGGAAAAAAAGGAATGAAACAGCTATAAAAGCTGAAATATTTTTTTAAGTGTCAGGCTTATTTCAAAGATCTTGAGGAAGCATATTTTGCTGTTGACAATTTAGAAGTTTTCATAAATTAAAAAAATGTATAGTTAAGGGCAAAGCTTATTTTATTAACTACTAGAAAGAAATGAAAGTAAAAACTATCATTTGAATTGCATTCACAAGTAATTAACTATGAAGTACCTTCAAAACTATTCATTTCCTCAACTGCTTTCCTAGTTCTTGAACGAGGAAAACTGAGCTCTAGAATTATTTTCACATTTTAATTGATTTATATAAGTAACTGAGTGATAAACTAAGCTTACTCTACCCCTCCCCCCTGCCCAACCCAACCCCCATACCCTGTAGTTTTCCTGTCTGCAACAAGCAAGGACGTCTTGAATTCAGCGTGCTCTTGGCTATTTATCAACTTAATATTGCTGCTGCTGGAAGAATATAAAATAAACGCGGTAAAAACTCACCCAGCAGTAAGAAACAAAATGATCTCTCTTACCTGGTCTAAAGAAGCATGCCTCTCACTGCAGTACCAACAACACTCTACAGTCTTTGTTACCATTCAGTGGAAACTTGAGACTGTGTCAGACATAAGCAATCGAGCTCAGAAAAGCTCAATTTAAAATACTTCTCAATAAAACTAAAAAGATGCTCAAGAAAACCGTTTAGGTAACTGGCTTTCAAAAGACATATGAATACTGTCTAATGCAACAAAGATCATTCAAAAGAAACTGGAAGTGTAAGTCTTAAGAGACAAAGGGGCTTTTTAATGTGTAGAATCTTACTTTCTTATTAAAGTTTGTTTTAAAAATATGCTTAAAATAAAAGTGGTAAAATGATAAAATGGCTAACTCCAAGCTAACACTTTTCTAAATATCACTTGAATTTTAACTAGCTAAAAAAATAAGATTAAACTTACTCATGAAATCTGCATAATTCGAATTGTACATGTCAGGGTATTTGCCGGCTCCAAAGCAGTCTCAAAGCAGGAGACCTTAATGCATCTTGAAAGCAGAGCAAAAGCACCATAAGTTTCAGGAAAAAAAAAAAAAAAGGAAAAGAAAAAACTTAAAAAGGAGGAGAAACTCTTGAAAAACTGGCCGGGGCTTTTCAACCTGTAATAACTGTCTAGCTTCTCTGGGAGGAAAAAAAAAAAGTCCTGGTCCTGCCCACTGAGATAGGAGGCTATGTTTCAATGCCAAAATGAATGACAGGTCCATTTCTGATATCAACAAAGAGCAGCTTAGCTGTGCTCGATTTTTTTCACTTTCCCACACGGTTAGAAGTTCCAAATTTTTTCAGGTTAGTATCTTTATATCTAGGGTTAAGCACCTTTCTCCATTTTCTCAAGAGGACCCCATTATGTTGTCCTAGTTTTTTAAATGATTAATTAAAAATACATACCTAATCATTTTACTGTTTTGCCTAGGCAAGAAGCTAAACAAAAGATGACCTCTAAAGTTCCTTTCCAAAGCTATCTTTTGTAATATCAGATCACCATATGACTAATTATTAATATTAATAAGCTTTTCCTGCATCCTGATATGTGGGTACGAGGAGAAACTAAGAGTAAGTAACAAATATAAAAATAAGGTAACTGAGATAAAATTTTCAACTAGCTAGATGTAAAAACATTTAATAAAGTACATGTGTGTGATTATACAAGTTTGAAACAATAAACACTTCCATCAATGACATATTTACTGAATGCCTATTATGAGCCAAGCACTACTTGGGGCTCTGAGGATATAGCAGTGAACACAACAGACAAAAGCCAAACAAAAATCCTTGTCTTCAGTGAGCTTATTTGTTTATATTTCAGTTCCCTGAACACGCAACTCTCCTAGATAGACTAAGATATCTCTTTCCTTTTTTGATTGGTTACCACCTAATCTGAAATAGTTCCCTCTGAAAGTATGTCTTGACAACAGCTTCAGGAGGGAAAAGATTTAGTGCTTTCTTCAGTGTTGTGTCCTCAGTGTCTAAAACAGTGCCTATTAGACATTCAAACAGATACATGTGAGTGAAACAGATCAAAGAGAGCTTTTTCTTAGTCAAACTTTTCTTTGCAAACAGACTATGTACCACCTATTACACTTACATGCATAAGGGTGTTAATTAACTTGGGTTACAATTATATAATAGCTTAAAATTGAAAAGACAACCTATATGGCCCTGTATCTTTTCAGATTCTAAAATCTGTTCTCACTATCAGATGTGAGGTCACTATATTTGAGTTAAAATTCCATACACTAAGTTTTCGTGGACTATCAGATTTCAGAGGAGTTTGAATAAAAAACGAATTTTGGAAATTTACATGGCATCCCATCAGTTTTGTATATGTGGAAATAACTTTAAATTCTGCTGCTTCTGCTCATTCTTGGTCGCCTTACCATAAATCACACACAGAAAATAAGTGCACACCTCTAACCTGTCAAATCAGCCAGAAGTGCCTGCACATGTCCCCCATGGCCAGAACATTCAGGGGCTAGATAGATATGGTCACACCTACTCTAGTATAGTTTTTTTTTTTTTTTTTGGACAGAGAGCAAGCACAGGAGGACAAGCAGGGGGAGTGGCAGAGGGAGAAGCAGGCTCCCCACTGAGCAGAGAGCCTGACAAGGGGCTTGATCCCAGGACCCATGGGCTTGACCCATGACCTCAGGTCATGACCTGAGCTAAAGGCAGACACTTAACTGACTGAGCCACCCAGGCGCCCCTCTGGTATAGTCTTAAAACAAAAGGAAATTAAACTTCTCAGTACTCAGATACACTCATCATACTTATAAATAGCAGAGTATCCCTCCCTCCCCCATCCCACTGCCAGAGCTGGACAATGGTTACAAGTTGAAATACACACTACCTGGAATATTCACACATTCAATACGTGTTCTAACAAAAAATCTAACAGCAACCCAAGGTCAGGAAGACATGTGATGACTGAGGTCAAGTAATGGGTAAGATAAGGTGCAGCCAAAGCAAGATCTCACCAGGAATGGTTCCTATAGGAGCGATTTTTCTTTTCCCTAACCATCATTCATTCTTTCTTCAACCAATACTACTGAGCACTTCTAATGTATCAGGCACTGAGTTAGGGAGCAAATCGACCTGCTCCCTACTGTCTACCCCATAAATCTGACCTTAAGCCTATCCCTATTTTTCCATGTTTCCTTCTCCATGTTTGCCTTCCTTGCCAGCGCCCCTTCTCCGGTCCCAAATTCTTCACTTACACAGCCCTTCAATCTACTTCCAAGCCCTTCTCGGCAAGCGTCATCATCACTAGCTTCTGTGTTCCTTTACAACTGTATCACACACTTTGGGGGAATTATGAGTCTTCCTACTGGCATAACAAAATACATCCTGTGTATGTCCTCTCAAACAACTTCTCCTTAATCTTACTTAGAAAATCCACTAAGTGTCATATTATTTACAACTACTGGTTATCTAGAAAATACCAAAGGGGGCTAGGTATTCATTCCCCCAGGTTTATAAGCTAATTTATTCAGACTAGAGTTTGCTATGCTTATCGGTAACCTGACCAAGTACTAACCATATTTTACAGGTACCTTTCTGATTCTATAGGCAGAAGTGATATTATGATAGCACAACCATAGTTTTTATTTGCCCATTCCTGTTAAAGTAAGTATCTGCCAGGTCCATATTGTGAGGGATGGACATTACCTATGCTAGTTTCCTATACTTACTTACATTTTGAAATAAAATGTCTAATCATCCTGATGAGAACTACATCTAAAGCAAAGCGTTCCTGCTACCACTTGCATGGATAAGTGATAGTTTCTTAAATATATCATGCAGTAAAAGTAACTTCACCTTCACGTGATCCTTTTCTTCTTCCCACCTTTAAATATAGACATTTTTCAAGGATCCATCCTTGATGATTTTTTATTCAAGATTTATATTCCCTCTTTGAAGGGTATTACTTATTTCCATGGCTTTATCACCACTATATAGATGACTAGGAAAATTTATACTTCTAGCCCTAGTCTTCTCTGTTCTGCTCTAAACTCTTATTTACAATTGCCCATTGGACATCTCTGTCTCCATGTTCCACAATCTCAAGTCAATTTCTGCATTACAACCAGCTCATCCTCCTATGTTCTCCATTCTCGTTAAAGGCATGTTCATCCAGAATAGAAAGTGATTTTCTATTCTTGCTTCCTCCTCACCATCCAAATGCCCACATTGTTTCGTTTTTTCCCCCTAAAACACACATCATTCCCCTAGTTTAAAAACAAAAGAAATAAGAAATACTTTTGATGACGTCCTGACTACCCTATCAAAAATAGTGGTAGCCTTAAGACATACATGGCTATTTAAACTGATTAAAGTTAAATGAAACTAAAAAATTGATTTTTCCAGTTGCACTAGACACACGTTAAGTCCTCAACAGCCACATATGGCTAACCGCTTACAGATACAAAACATTTCCATCATCACAGAAAGTTCTATTAAACATCTCTGGTCTAGAGCACCTGGGTGGCTCAGAGGGTTAAGCATCTGCCTTCAGCTCAGGACATGATCCCAGGGTCGGGATGGAGTCCTGCACCGGGCTCCCTACTCAGTGGGGAGTCTGCTTCTCCCTCTCCCTCTGCCCCTCCCCTCCGCTCTCTTCCCCTCAATCCCCTCACTCAAATAAATAAAACCTTAAAAAAAAAATACAGTCTCTGGTCTACAGGAACAGCAAACTACTTAAAACAGTACTTTAAATTTTCCTCAATTTGGCCCCTTACCCTCTACCTTAGAAGGTATCAAACCTTATTTTCTATCTAAAACTCAACCACAACAAAAATCCAAACAACCTGATTTAAAAATGGGCAAAGGACCCGAATAGACATTTCTCCAAAGAAAATATACAAATGGCCATTATGCACATGAAAGGATTTCATCACTAATCTTTAGGGAAATGCAAATTAAAATTATAATGAGATCACCTCATAACCATTAAGATGGCTAATATCAAAACAACAGAAAATAAGCATTGATGAGAATGTGGAGAAATTGTAATCTTTGTGCACTGTTGATGCAATGTAAAATGGTACAGCTACTATGGAAATCAGAATGTTGACTCCTCAAAAAATTAAAAACACAATTACCATATGATTCTGCTGGGTCAACTCCACTTCCAGGTATATAACCAAAAGAATTGAAAGTAGGGTCTTATAGGGATATTTGTACTTCCCTGTTCATAGCAGCATTATTGGCAACAGCTAAAACATAGAAGAAACCCATGTGTCCACTGATGGTAAATGATAAGCAAAATGTAGTAAATACATACAATGGAATATTATTCCATCTTAAAAAGGAAGAAAATTCTGATGAACCTTAAGAATAGTATGCTATGTCACAAAGAGACAAATACTGTATGATTCTACTTATATGACTACTTAGAGTAGTCAAAATCATAGAGACATAAAGCAGAATGGTAGTTGTCAGGGGCTGGGGGAAGGGAGAATGGGAGTTACTATTTAATAGAGTTCAAGTTTTACAAGATGAAAAATTATGGAGATGAATTGTATGATGGTTGCACAGCGCTATGAACGTATTCCGTATCACTGAATGTATATTTAAAAATGACTAGGATGATGTTTTATGTCATATATATTTTACCATAATAAAAAAAATTGAAAAAACAAAACAAAAACTCATGTAGGAGTGGGAACAGAGGGTATGTGGGAAATCTGTACCTTCCACTTAATTTTACTATGAACTTAAAACTTTGCTGACAAAATAAAGTCTACTTTTAAAAAAAACACATATAACAGTCTTGGCCAAAATGCCTTTCTCCTCTTCGTTATCTCTTTAGTCCACCCACTCCTCCACATCCATTAGTAGGTCCACCTCTATTATAAGAGCTTCTCTTACTTCTTGAGTCTAACCTAACCTCCTACCTGTATATTCTTACATAAAATACATTAAAATATCAAGACCAGTACAGGTAAGATCAATGTATTATAAGAATAATTTTGGTACAATCTAAATTATAACAACAATTAAATTACATGATAAATTCTTAATGAGATGTTGTCAAAACTGCAAAATTAAGTTAGTTCATTCAATCTACACATATTTACCATCTGTTTACAACATGCCAACCTTAAGTAGGGGAAGGAAAAAAATATAATCCCTAGCGCCAGGAAGTTACAGTCTAATGGAGGAAACACTATAAACAAGCAAACAAATACAAAAATACCAACTGTGTCCACTGCTAGGAATGAAACAAGGGGCATCGAAGAGCTGGGAAGGGGTATTCCACGTGAGCCCTTTATACAAGATGCTCTAGGAAGATCTCTCAGAAGGAGTGAGATTTAAGCTGCAACTTGGAAGATGAGGACGTGTCAGCAAGGTAAAAGCAGGGAGGAGAACGTTTCAGGCAGCACAGAACTGTGAAAAGGCTCACATAACACCCGTAACCTTAAAAAAAAAAAAAGCAAATAAATGGAAACTGAGGAAGCCAAATAAAATATACATGAGGGAATGGCTTTAGGGAAAAAAAAGTAATTTACTAATTTTTGTTATTTACAAAAATAGTAGAAGGAACCCATTCCTTATTTTCTTATTTGAGGCTACAGCAAAGTACATGGGGAATGAATCAGGATCATGGATGCCATTCTGAGCAGAAGTCTAAAAAGGAACACCAGGATTACCAGACCTCAACAAATATTCTCTAAACACAATCATGAATGCACAATATTCCACTGTACATGTGTCATGGTTTATTTCCCTATATAAATGGATGTTTACATAGTCTCCATATTTTGCCATTATAAATATTATGTAAAAAACTTACGTAGTAAACACTTCTACACTCAAATCTCTCATTCTTTTTTTTTTTTTTAAGATTTTATTTATTTATTTATTTATTTGAGGAAGAGAGAGCGACCAGGGGGAGGAGCAGAGGGAGAGGGACAAGCGGACTCTGCACTGAGTGCAGAGCCCAGCATGGGGCTCGATCTCACGACTCTGAGATCATGACCTGAGCAAAAATGAAGAGCTTAACCGATTAAGCCACCCAGGGGTCTCTCTCTTATTCTTTTCTAATGATAAACTCCAAGAAGGGTTTTAGTAGGTGAAAGAATATCAACTGTTTTAAGGAGTCTGATGTGTATTACCAATTTGTTTCCCAGAGGACTTATACTGACTCACACTTCTAAGGGAAGTAGATTTAAAGAATAAGATAAAAGTATACAGGAGAAAATAAGAATCATCCACAATTCAAATACCTAGAAATAATTATAATGAATGTTTTACATACATATATCAAGTCTTTTTCTATGCCACATATTTTTCCTTTTCCAAAAAAAGCAGGGGAGAGATCACGCTGTACATGCTGGTTTAACTTTTTGAACTTAATAACATCTCTAGAATACCGTCATACATCAGTGTCACAATTACTCATTTATCACACTGCTTCCAATTGTTCATTCTCATCAACAATGCCGCAAACATTCTTTTGCTAAAATCTTCCCACAGGTCTTCCTTTAATTAGGATAAATTCACAGAAGAGAAAATGCTGAGTCAGGTTTGCATATTCTAAAGATTTTTGATATGCACTGAGCAAATTATCTCCAGAGAGGTTGTATCACTCTGAGTTCCCAGACCGGCCTCTACCAACCCCAAAGTAGGTATTAACAACAACAACAACAACAAAACAACCAAATCTTTGCTAAACTGATTGGCAAACATTGGCTTTTGTTATTTAAATTTGCATTTTGATTACTGACAAGTTGAATATGTATTTATATTTTTATTATCCATTTGCATTTCTGTTGTGAATTTCCCATGCTACTACTGTTTTTTCCTTGTAATGCTAATATTTAATTTATTTATTTGTATTACATTTAGTTATGTTTACTAAGCTTCCTCTGGTCTGTGAAGTTTCTCAGATCTGCCTTGTTTTTGATGACCTTGACAGTTCTGAGAAGTATTGGTTTGGTATTTTGCAGAATGCCACTCATTATGGGTTTTTCTGATTTTTTTCTCAGAGTTGTAAGTTATTGGGAGGAAGATCTGATCACATCATATCAAGGGTACCAGCTATCAACATGACTTATGACAAAGTTAACCTTGAGGATCAACTGGCCAGGGATATTTTTTTTAGGTTTCTCCACTGTAAAGTTACTCTCCCACCTCCAGCCTGTGTTTCCATAAGCTACAATTTGGAAGCAACACACTAAGTGCAGCCCACACTCACCGTGGGGTTGGAGGACTTAAGCTCTACCTCCTTGAGGAAGAATGTCTAAATTAGTGTCTAAATAAATTATTTGGAATGCTGTATGGAGACTTGTCTCTTCTCTCTCACCTCTTTATTCAATCACTATTTATATGAGTATGTACTCATGTATTTTATTTTATACTTAAAGTTAAAATCCAAAATTGCATTATTTATTTTGTTGCTCAAAAAGCTCCAGTTTTGGCCACTGGCATCTTTTTCAGGATGGCTCCTGTGTTGCTTTGGCATGATCCACTTTTTTTTTTTTTTTAATACTTCCTTACTTTCTGGTATTATAAAATACTCCAGCTTTATCTGTGTATTTCCTGCCCCAAACCTTCATTAGCTATTTTTCTAAGGAGCCTTGGATCCTTTTATTGGAGAATAGTATTAGAAACCAAGATCTGGATGGTGGGTGACACTGTTGGTTTTTAAAAACTCTAATAAGATTTGATTGAAACAGCATTATGTAATTTTTATTTGATTTGGAAAGAACTGTCAACTTTAAAATACTTATTTTTCTCTTTCAGGAATACAGAATTACTTTCATTTATTGTGTTATCCTTTATGTTTCTTAGTACATAATAAAATGATTGCTTTTTCTGTATATCACAGCAATAATAATTTAAATATCACTTGATACTTCCTCCATCTGCTAATACAAATATTCCAAACCTTACAGAGTCTCCAACAGCCTATAAGGATTTCCACAAGGCTTTAGAGGAGTGATCCTCAGCCTTGGCTGCACATTTGAATCAACTGAGAAACTTATATCCAAGTCACACTTCAAACCAACATCATCTGAATCACTGAGGGCAAGACCAAGGCATAAGTATTGTTCTAAAGGTATCAGGTGATTCCAGTGAGTATCTAAGCTAAGAAACACCACTTTTGTCTTTTACGTGGCTTCATTAAAAGCTCATTCTCAGTAAGTACTGCTGAGTAATGCTGCCTCCACTAGGAACAGATCACCTCCCCCTTCCTCTGCGGAAACACTGGCAGTCCATGAGATGCCAAAGCTTCAAGTTTTGCCTTTTCTGAAACAAGGAAGAATATTTTGCTCCCTTACTATGTTATATTACCCTGTAAGAGATATACATAGGCAGCACTACTAGTGACTTAACAAGATGATTCTCATTAAATTATATTTTAAAAGATAATTGTTTTGTTGTTTTCATAAAAACTTATACCTACCCTATTCTCATAGGATTCACACATGACTCAAATAGGTCTGGCCATAAGACAAACCCTACTACCATCAGGAATATTAAGAATCATTTCCCCTTTATAAAGACCAAGATTTTTTTTTAAAGGTTCAGCCTCTTTCTTCCCCTGAGATACAATGAACATAATCATAGCAACATTAGAACTCAAACTCAGCTCAACTCCTGACTGACTCAATCCCATAGACAAATGGACTAACAAAAGAAATGCACTCATTTCCAGGTTTAAATAATATTTACTTCAACCTCTACTGTTTTTTTTAAAAAAGATTTTATTTATTTATTTGACAGAGAGAGAGAGACAGCGGAGGAGCCTGATGCGGGGCTCAATCCCAGAACGCTGGGATCACGCCCTGAGTCAAAGGCAGACGCTTTAACGACTGAGCCACCCAGGCGCCCCTCTACTGTTCTTTCATACAAAATGGCTGGCATTAAAATTGTAACACACATGCAAAAGAGGGTTAAAAAAAAACTACTGCAAGAGCTAAAGCAATCAACAGAAGCAGACAGATATATGACCCAGATTTTGGAAATATCAGACAGGGCTTTAAAAACTATTTCAACTTTTTCATTATTAGACTGGAGGAAAATTTCTCCTTATCTTTAATCTTTAAAAGATAACTAAGAATCTAAACCAAAACACTTATAATGTATTATAGGGTTTATGATTATATAAAAACAAAAGATATGCTAACAGTGCATAAAGGATAAGAGCAGAAAAGGAAGTATATATGTGTGGTATAACATTCCTTGAAAGTAGACTATGATAACTTAGATATACTCTGTAAACCCTAGAACACTAAATATAAAAGACTTAAAAAGAGGTATAACAAATTAGCAAAGATAAAACGGACATAAGATGGAATCACAAGAAAAATATCTAATTTAACAAAAATAAATCAAGAAAAAGAAAGAAAAGGAATAGAGAACAGATGGGACATATAAAAAAAAAACATAGCAATATGGCAGATTCAAATACAACACCTCAATAATCACATTAATTGTAAATTACCCAGAGACCCTAATTAAAACTCAGAAATTCCTAGAACAAGGACTGTTACCAGGGATATACACAGGTATTACATAATGATAAAAGAAAACATAAAAAAACAAAATAACACATAACAATCCTAACTGTGCATGTACCCAACAACAGTTTCAAAATATTTGTAAGAAAAAGCGACAAATCAAAGGAGAAATAGAAAAGGCACCATTATAATTGGAGACCAACATTCCTCTCTCAGTAATCAACAGAACAAGCAGACACATAGTGAGGACACAGAAAATCTGAACAACACTAGCAATCAACTTGACATCATTAATATTTATAGAACACTCCATTCAACGTCAGCAAAATCCAGTCTTTTCAGTGGACTTGGAACATTAACTAAGATAGGCCATATAACAGATCTTGAGACAAACTGCAAACTGCAAAACAATTTAAACAACCTCCAAGGGATGGTCTCTGATCACAGCAGAATTAAACTAGAAATCAATTACAGAAAGATTTCTGGAAAATTCCCAAATATTAAACAACACATTTCCAAATTCACTGAAGGCTACAAACTACCAGCACTTGCTCAAGAAAAGACAGGCAACCTGAGTAGCCCTATACCTATTACAGAAATTGAATTCCCAGTTTATAGCCTCCACACTAAGAAAACTCCAGGCCCAAATGTCTTCAATGGCAATTTCTACCAAATATTTATGGAATAACTAATCTAACACTATACAAACTCTTCCAGAAAATAGAAGAGACATTTTCCAACTCATTTGATAAGGCTGGAACTAACCTGATACAAAACCAAACAAAGAAATCACAAGATAATTCTAAACCAATATCCTGCTTGAACACAGCCACAAAAACCCTGTTAATTAACTAGCCTTAAAAAAGAATGAAATTCTGATACATGCTACAATATGGGTAAATCTTGAAAATATTATGCTAAGTGCAACAGGCCAGACAAAAGGATCAATAATGTATGTCTCCACTTACGTAAGGAAGGCACCTAGAATAATCAAATTCATAAAGGCAAAAAATGAGAACAATGGTTACCAGAAGCTAGAGAAGGGGGAATATGGAATTATTATTTAATGGGTACAGAGTCTCTGTTTGGGATGAAGGAAAAACTGGAAATGGATAGTGGCGATTGTTGCACAACAATGTGAATGTACTCAAAGCCATCAAATTACACACCTGAAAATGGTTAAGACAGTAAATGTTATGTTATATATATGTTACCACCATAAAAAAGATCTTTAACAAAATGTTAGCAAACCTGATACAGCAAGAGATAAAAGAGGATATTACATTACGAGCAAATGGTGTCTATCCAAAGAATGCTGGCTGGCACAGATAAGCCAGAAGAATCTATAAAAAAGCTAGCAAAAGTAATCAATTTTAGTAAGCCAATGAGTTTAGCAAGGTTTATATTTTATCAAAATACACAACATACAAAAAAAACAAGAAAGAGTAAACCTGACTTTAAAAAACAAAGCAACAGAAAGCCAAATAAATAACAATGGTACCAGTGGACCTTCTTATCTTGTTCCTGTTTTATTTTATTTTATTTTTTTAAGATTTTATTTGACAGAGAGACAGAAGAGCGAGAGAGAGCACAAGCAGGAGGAGCAGCAGACAGGAAGAAGCAGGCTCTCCGCTGAGCAGGGAGCTTGATGTGGGGCTCGATCCCAAGACCCTGGGATCATGACCTGAGCCAAAGGCAGATGCTTAACTGACTGAGCCATCCAGGCACCCCTCTTGTTCCTGTTTTAAATGTGTGTTTCTAATGGAAATGTCTTAAATATGATACTGCCTAATAACTTAAAGATGGACTTTTAGAAAATATATTTCAAAGTATCTTTTAATTCCTACTTCATGAGAGATTTTTTAAAAAGCCCATGAAGTATTTCAGGCAAAAATATGGTTCCCCTTGATCTACCTATATAAATGTATTATTGGTAATAGACAAAAATATGGTTCCTCTTGATCTAACTATATAAATGTATTATTGGTAATTTCTTATTATTAAATCAAGCATCTTTACTTTCTGAGACAAATACTACATGGTTCACGGTACACAGTTCTCTTATTATAATGTCAATTTTATTTGCTAATAATTTGGGTTTCTGCTTTTATAGTTGTGTGATTGGTTTGTAACTTTCTGTACTGTTAAATTTTATTTTATGAGTTAAATTAGTTTTGTTTCATGTACTGAAAGCCTTTGGTTTTATACTTTACTTGTTTTACTGCCTGAATTATCTATTCATAGAAACAGGAAAAAAGCTTGCCCATAAAACTATGAAGAGAAGAGTCTTTTTACCCCCTTAAAGATTTATTTATTTGAGAGACAGAGCACAAGGGAGCGGAAGGGGCAGAGTAAGAGGGACAAGCAGACTCCCCGCTGAGCCTGATGCAGGGCTAGACCCCAGAACCCTGAGATCATGACATGAGCTGGAGCTCTATGCTCAACGGACTGAGCCACTCATGAACCCCAAGAAGAGTCTTTTTCAAAGTAATCTTTGGGGACAATATTTCCACTTCTTTCAACATATTAGACTCCAAGTTTTCTACTTTTTAAAATAATCAATTTCGGGGGCACCTGGCTGGCTCAGTCAAAAGAGCATGTGATTTTTGATCTCGGGATTATGAGTTCAAGCTCCACATTGGCAGTAGAGTTTACCCAAACAAATTAAATAAAACAGACTTAAAAAAAAAGATTAACATAATCAATTTGGTAATTTATATCCCCCCGCAAATAATTTCTTTCATCGGTATTTTCAAATTCCTTAACATAACTGCTATACAGTAATCTGATAATTTTTTTTAAAATTCTATATACAAATTCCTCTAGTGTTCCAACATTTTGCTAAATGATGTCCTAGAGTTTGTTTACTATGGCCAATCTACCTGGATTTTTCAGTTTTACCACTTTTCTATCTTCTGATTTTTGTTCAATTTTGTTTCTATTTTTATATATTCCTCCTCTTGCTAACCTTTGCCTAACTTTGGGAGGTGAACTCATTGTTTCACCCATTTTATTTTTAACTTTTTAAGGTTTATTTTTTTAGTAATCTCTACATCCAATGTGAGGCTCAAACTTAAGACCCCAAGATCAAGAGTTGCATGTTCTTCAGACTAAGCCAGCCATGTACCCCTCATTCCATTTTAAAATAACAAAAGCACATACACAACTGTGGCTGCATCCCACATATATGTGTTAAGTGTGTGTGTAGATAAAATTATAATTTCTTATTATTTTTTAACAGTTGTTGCAGTTTAGGTTTCTGCATGGATTTAATTGTTGTTTGGGAAGAGAACTGACAGGTGGACTTCATTCACTGATTTCAAATTTTATTGCACTGTGGCCAGATACAATGGTCTATCAATTTTTGCTTCATAGACTACACTGTTATTTTTGTTTTCTAGTATGGTAACCATCTTTAAATGTTCCATGAATGCCTGAGGAGAAGGGTTTTTCTTTGTTTGTAATGTACCCAGTGTCAGAGTTGAATTAATGCGAGGAGGGTATTCATTTAGGGGGGTGGCACAGATGGGAACTTGGTTATATATGGGAGATTAATCACACAAGTAAACACATAGAGGATAATGGGAGCCAGGACTTCTGGGAGACTGTTTAGCTTTGTAAGCCACCACCAACCTGTCTTCCAAAGCGCCTGCATTTTCTGTAACAACGAATGGGAGTCCTTTTTGCTCCACATCCTTGTCAACCATTTGGTATCATCATCTTTTTGGATTTTAGGCATTCTAAAAGGAGTATAGTGCCATTTCACTGTTTTAACTTGCAATTCCTTAATGACAAATGATACTAAGTATCTTTTCATTTCTTATTTGCCTTTTTTTTTTTTTTAAAGATTTCATTTGAGAGGAGAGAGTGCACACACATGCATGCAAGCGAGCACAAGCGGAGGGGAGGGGTAGAGGGAGAAGGAGAAACAGACTCCCTGCTGAGCAGGAAGCCCGATGCGGATTTGATCCCAGGACCCCAGGAACATGACCTGAGCCAAAGGCAGATGCTTAACTGACTGAGCCACCCAGGCGCCTTTTTTTTTTTTTATTAAAGATTTTATTTATTTATTTAACAGAGAGAGACAGCCAGCGAGAGAGGGAACACAGGCAGAGGGAGTGGGAGAGGAAGAAGCAGGCTCCCAGCGGAGGAGCCTGATGTGGGGCTTGAACCCAGGACTCTGGGATCACGCCCAGAGCCAAAGGCAGACGCTTAACGACTGAGCCACCCAGGCGCCTCTTATTTGCCTTCTGTATACATCCTTTGGTGAGGTGTCTGTTCACTTTTTAACTCAGCTGTTTGTTTTCTTATTGTTGTTGAAGACAATTGTTGTTATTATTCTTTTTATATTTTGGATACCATTCTAGATAGTAAAGAATTTCTTACCCAAAGAGAAGTCTGGCTTTCCCCTTAGTTCCTGGGAGGTAATCTCTAAGTCCTTGGAATGTCTTACCTGATAAAAGTGTCTTGAACAATATGATTTAGGGTGGAGGCCTTGAGCCACAACGAGATTTAGGATGGGGGCGTTTGGGTCACATCAGTTGTTCTACTGAGGGACTGGAGACTTATTTAGCCAGCCACATGAGCTGCTAGTCAGAGTTACATGACTGAACTCCAATAAAGACTCCAGATACCAAAGATCATGTGAGCTTCTCTGGTTGGCAATACTTTGTGCAAGCTGTTAAACATCAATACTGGGAAAGTAACACTGTCCATGTCTCCACTGGAAGACAAGTGGAAACTCCACATTTGGTACTTTTCTTGACTCTGGCCTATGTGTCTTTTCACTTGACTGGTTTTAATCAGTATTCTTTAGCTGTAATAAACCATAACCATGACCACAATAGCTTTTAATGAGGTCTGTGAATCCTTCTCAACCTATCAAACGTAAAGGTAATTTTGGAGACCTCTGAACTTGCAACTGGTGTTAGACGTAAGGGTAGCCTTTTTGTGCACTGCTCTCTAACTTTGCAACTGGCCAACACAACTTTATCAGATATGTGTTTTGCTGTCGTATCTAAAAAGGCATTACCAAACCCAAGGTCACCTAGGATTTTCTATTTTTCTTCTAGATGTTCTTTTTTATGTTTTACACTTAAGTCTATGAATCATTTTGAGTTAATCTTTGTGAAAGGTGTAAGGTCTGTGTATAGGGTCATTTTTTTGCATGTAAACTTTCATTGTTCCAATCTCATTTACTGAAAAGTCTCTCCTTTCTACATAGAATTGCCTTTCCACCTCTGTCAAAGATCAGTCGACTGTATTTCTGGGCTCTATATTCTGCTCAATTGGTCTATGTATCTATTCTTTCACAAATACTATACTGTCTTGATTACTATAGCTTTATGGTTAGCATAAAAAATCAGGTAATGTAAGTCTTGGATATTGTTTTTTGACCCAACGTGAGTCTCTGTCTTTTAAATGTATTTGTTAATGTATTCATTTTTATTCTAATTATTGATAAGGTGGTCTTACATTCTCTCACTCTTTATTATTCTTGCTGTTCTTTAATATCATCTCCTTTAACTCTGTCCTTTGCTAATAACACTGTAGACATTTTCTTTTTCCTAATAATACCATATTGTTCCATTGTCTTTTGCTATTTAGTAGCAAACAGAAACTCTTTGATTAGTTTTATTTACAGCTTTCATAGCAGTCTCCTTTTCACCTTTGTCTGGATGCTTACAGTGTATCTTTTATTTTTATTTATTTATATTTAAAGATTTTATCCATTTATTTGACAGAGAGAGAGAGAGAGCGAGAGCAAGAACAAGCAGGGGGAGTGGCAGAGGGAGAGGGAGAAGCAGGCTACCACTGAGCAGGGAACCCGACATGAGGCCCAATCCCAGGACCCCAGGACCAAGACCCAAGCCGAAGGCAGATGCCCAACTGACTGAGCCACTCAGGCCCCTCAATTTACAGTGTATCATTTAATCCTCCTCAAACGTTTCAACCTCATATATCTAGTACTTATGTATTACTAAAATCCTTTAAACTATAAACTTAGGTTTTCTCAAGTTCAAGTTGTCGTCTATTTCATCTTTGATTATTGCTTCTCCTCTATTTATTATTCTTTTCTTTAGGAATACTACGTATCTCTACATTGAATCTTTATTCTTTGTGCCTGTCATTTTCATCTTTTTGATCCTTTTCTACTGTTGCATTTCAGAAGACATCCTTCAACTTCTCTTCCACATCACTGACTTGATTTTCAACACTATCTTTTGACCTCTACACTATGAATTTTAATAGTATACTGAATTTCAATATCTCTGTGAGTTTTTTTTAAAGATTTATTTATTCAGAGAGAGAGAGTGCGCGTGCACAGGAGGAGGGGCAGAGGCAGAGGGAAAGAGAAAATCTTAAGCAGACTCCCCACTGAGTGCAGAGTCCAAAGCAGGGCTCGATCTCCCTGAGACCTTGACCTGAGCCAAAACTGAGTCAGATGCTAAAATGACTGAGCCACCCAGACACCCCAGGTATCTTTATGAGTTCTGATGAGTCTTGAAGAATTTCAAACTACAGAAAAGTACAAAGAATGATTCAGGATTCTTCGTAACCATCCTTATTTCTTCTAGCACCAGGGCGCTGGAGTCAGTCTATATGGATTCAAATATGAGACCTCCCTTAGTTGTGTGATCTTGGGAAGTTATTTAAACTGTTTATTTCAACTTCCTTGGGAATAATCATTTAATTAGATTTAATTAGCTAATTCATGAGTGGATATTTATTTATTTATTTAATTTATTTGAGAGGGAGCAAGAGAGCATGAGCAGAGTATGGGGCAGAGGGAGAGGGAGAGAGAGAATCTTAAGTAGACTCCACACCCAGCATGGAGCCTGACGCAGGGCTCGATCTCACAACCATGAGATCATAACCTGAGCTGAAATCAAGAGTTGGACGTTTAATCAAGTGACCCACCCAGGCACCCTGTGACTGGTTTTAACACACTATCTGTTACTCGAAAATACTTAGCTATTATTAGTATAACCTTTCCTGATATATCTTGGTTAGTCCTTCTCTGTCAATCTGCTGTCCTTACAATTTCAGATTTATCAAATAACTTTGAGAAGAAAGCAAATACCATCTAATATCATGTTTTTTACAAGTACGATTTTCCTCTGTGACTTAAGTATAAGATTCCTTTATTTTGCAGTTTCTTAATAAGCCCATGATGATTTTTAAAACATGTTATCGATTATTTGAAAGTTCGGCAAACCAACCAGGTTTGATGTTTGCCAAGAAAAAGCTTTATAAATTCTAGCTGGTTTCTCTCCTTACTGTCTACTTGGGTATTATTTGACTTATAACTCTCAGTTCTCTATTTGGAGAAAAAATTGATTCATACAACTCTAGCCAAATATCTGGTATTAAGCAGTACAGAGGATCATGACTCTTATCTGTTACAGAGATTAAGATCTCTTTGAGGATCCACTAAAATTATATACTTTTTCTCCAACACATAGAATTTTGTTTACCAATTCAGTCTATCATGCCTTGAAGTCGACTGTGGATCCCAGACTAAGGATCCCCTGATTTATGCTCTAATGAACTAAGGAAGACTCTGATCCTGTTGCCTCATTACGTAATGTATATGATGAGAAATTTAATCCTCGATACTCTGAAACAGAACATATTCTCCCCTGATCAAAAGCAGGGTCTGACCAAGAGTTGTTTTAAGTCGGTGGCTGGTACAAGAGAGTTCATTAAACTGTTCTCTTTCACTCTTGTACATATTTGAAATTTTCCCAAGTAAAACACTTCATTTGCATTTATCTGAAGTAGGGCCTGAAAAAATGCATACCAACCCCATGGATTTTCTCTTCTCTGCCCCTTCCTACTACTATTCCCTTTACATCTGAAAATGCACCCAAACCAGTCCACTTCTCCCTTTACAGAACTGTGGTCACCAAGGGAAGTAGAGAAGTAATGATAAGAGAGATGGGAGGGAGAAAAAGAACCCTGGATGCTGCAGATAACAGTTGCAACACATTGTGGGTAGCTGCCAAGTTTCTAGTTGGCAAAGACCCTACTTCCTTAAGCTGTAGGTATGCAACAGAGATGGGTAGAGAAATCTACCTTTTTCCTGTCTGTCCTTGCTCTTCTGTCTCAGGAGTCTGTCTTTACTTCTACTGACAGAAAATCCTCCTAATGTCTGGCATATTTTAATTTGTATTTCTAGTTTCTCATTCTATTTATAACTGCTTCTCTGTATATTTTCACCTATTTGTTCATGGCATAACAGAGGAGATTAAGCAGGGTCCCACTAGCTGACTGCCTGCTAAGCCCAGGCTTCCCACAGCTGAATTCTTAAGGTTAAAAGGTCCTACGATAATCTGGCACATGCGCAACCTGGGAACAACGGATAGGTGGAAGAGAGAGCTTTTGATCTATTCTTGCTTTCCTTAACTCTCATACTATAATTTTACATATACAGAAGTATGTTTATTGATATTAGTGAGCACAGAAAATAGAGAATAGAAAAAAAGAAAGTATTATTTTCTCTCAAGGAAGCTCTAGCCCAGACTAACAACAGCTAGAAACTGCCAACAGATGTAAGGTTTAAACAGAAGCATTATAGTAACCAATTAGAAATATTCAAATTCACCCACAATAAAGTGCCCAAAAAACTTAGAAACTAATATGCCAATTATCAGATACACTCTCAAAGTAAAAAAACAACACATAAGTTTTAATAATATTAAAAACAATTAGCATAATGAGATAGATTGAGATTACTTAGAGATATGGTTCTTTAAATTCCCTCTGGTCTTGTCAATAATGTTCCATGTTAATCAAAGATTTCCTAAGAAAGGTAAGAACACAGAGCGATGTGTTTAGAAGACTGACCTCCAATCTGAAAGATGTGATTTGAACTGCCTTTACCACTTGGGAAAGTTAGTGGCTCTGAGCTTCAGTCTTCTCATCTCTAAAATGGGTATAATAGTACTATTCTTGTAAGGAGTTTGTGAGGATTATATGAAACAATGAACATAAAGAGCTTGGTTAGCACAGGGGCACCTGGCTGGCTCAGTCTGTAGAGCATGCGACTCAGGACCTCAGGGTTGTGGGTTCATGCCCCATGCTGGGTATAGAGGTCACTTAAAAAAAAAAAAAAGAACTTAGCACAATTCCTGGCAAATAGCACTTCAAAACACAACAGACTTTTTATAATAAGTAAACTGACCTCTTCTTTCACGGTGTTACTCCCTTGAAACTGCTGAGATAAAATAAGGTGGTAACTAAGGTCAAATGGTACTTCAGACAAAAAGTAAAAACAAAAGGAGACCAAAAAACACATAAATTACAGACCAATATCCCTCAAAAAATTTAAACAAAATTTTAGCAAACTGAATCCAAGAATATGTGAAGTGAAGAATATATCATGCCTAACTGGAGTTTATGCCAGGAATCCACTGTTGGCTTAATATCAGAAAAACTTAAAAAAAAAAAAAAAAAGAAAGAAAATCAATGTTATTCATTGTATATCAACAGAATAAAAAAGAAAAACTACACTATCATCCTGATCAATACAGATAAGGTATCTGACAAAATTCAACAACCACTGGTGGTAACAACTTTTAGTAGGCGAGGAATCGATGGGAACCTCCTCAATGTGCTAAAAGGCAACTACTAAAAACCTGTAACTAAAATCACACTAAATGGTTAAAAATTTGAATGTTTTCTCCTTAAGATTAGGAACAAGACAATGATACTCGCTTTCACTACTTCAACACTGAAAATATTCTTAGTGTATTAGGTCAAGAAAAAGAAAAAGAGACATAAAAATAAGAAAGGAGTAAGTGAAACAGACAAAATTTTGGTCTATGTGGAAAATTCTGTGGAATGTATAACAGTTTACTTATAGTGAGTTTACTGGCAAGGTCACAGGCAACAAGATCAATATATAAAAATCAATTGCATTTCCACATTCCAGCAATTAAAAAAATCAAAGATTGAAATAAAAAGATATAATTTATAATAACATGAAAAATATAAAAATAGTTAGCAATAAATTTAACAAAATATGTGCAAAGCCTTACAATGAAAACTACATTTTGGTGAGACAAACCACAGAAGACATAAATAATGGACAGATAAACCACGCTTATAAATTGGAAGATTCAATATTAAGATGTCATTTCTTTTCCACTTTATCTACAGATTCAACTCAATTCCAATCAAAATCTCAACGGGCACTTTTGTAGAAATTTACAAATGATTCTACAATTTATACAAGACCTAGTATAGCCAAAACAGCTCTGAAACAGAACAAAGTTGGAAGGCTTACACTACCTGATTTTGAGACTTAATAAATAGGTAAAACAGAGTGTCTCAATATTGGGTACTACTGATAATATGGACTGGCTAATTCTTTGTGGTGGGGAACTGGCCAGGACACTGCAGGATGTTCAGCAGCATCCTGACCTCTACCCCTACCAAAGGCAAATCCTTCACTGCCAGAGTTGTAACAATGAAAAGTGTCTCCAGGAACAGCCAAATGTCCAACGGGGGGCAAAACTGCCTTTTGTTGAGAACTACTGAGCTATAGTAAGAAGTGTGTTATACACATGAAGATAGACATTTAAATCAATGGAACAGAACAGAATCTAGAAATAGACCCTCAACTTAGAGTCCATTGATATTTGACAAAGATACAACGTAATTCTATAGGAAAAGACAATCTTTTCAGTAAATGATTCTGTAATGACTGATTATTCATTTGGTAGAAAAATAACCTCACCCCTCACCTCACTCCATACATGAAAATTTGACTCAAAACTTATCACAGATAAATTTAAAGGCAAAAACTATTAAACTCCAAAAAATAGTAATTTTGGCTTAGACAAAGATTTCTTAGAACATAAAGAAGCACAAACTTTTTTAATTGATAAGTTGCACATTAAACTAGAAAACATGCTTGTGCCTCAAAACTTACTGTTAAGAAAATAAAAAGACAAGCTACAGGCTGGAAGAAAATATCTGTAAAATAAATATCCAATAAAGGACTTGTATCCAGATTAAGATAATATTATGGCAAACAACCCAATAAAGGAAAGTGGGCAAAAAATTTAAACAGTTGCTTCACCAAAGAAGATATGTTGATGGCAAATAAGCACATGAAAAGATGCGCAACATCATATCATTAAGGAAATGTTTACTAAAACCACACTGACATACCATATAAACCCACATGAATAGGTATAATGAAAAAGACCAACCATATCAATTGCTTGCAAGGACACAGGGCAACTAGGACTCCTATAAGTTGCTGATGGGAATACCAATTTGTACAGATACTTTAGGAAACGTGTTTGGCAGTTTCTTAGAAGTCAAGCATACACTTTGGCAGTTTCTTAGAAGTCAAGCATACACTCACCAGATGACCCAGCAATTTCATTCCTAGGTATTTACCTTAGAAAAATAAAAACTTACGTCAACACATAAGCTTGTATTTGAAGGTTCACAGCAGCTTTATTCATAATAGTCCACAAGTGGAAACAATACCACTGTTCATCAATTCATGAATGGATAAACAAATTGTGGTAAATCCATATAAGGGCATGCTAGTCAGTGGTAAAAAAGAACAACAACAACAACAAAGAACTACTAATACACACAACAACGTGAATAAGCCTCAAAAGCATTATCCTAAGTACAGGAATCCAGATACAAATGATGTTAATAAAGTACCCAAATTATTCTATATAGCTAAAAATAACTGATTGTCAGTAGCTTTTCTGTGGTTATATAAAGCACTGACTCTTAACTACCTTTTGTTATTTAACTTAAGTGTCTAATCTCCTTAAAACAACTACAAACCCTTCTGCCATAAGGGTTATTTTGTATCTCTGCACAGCACTTCACAATACTACCACACATTTAAGTATGAATGCACAGGCTCCATAACTCTCCTTCAATAAAACAAGTGGAATGCAGTATAACATATTACAATAGAGTCAGGATACCTGGGTTCAAATCCGAGCTGACTAAACGGGGTAACCTGTGTTAAGTCATTTCATCTACCTGAAATTCACTATTCTTATTCATTAAACTGAAAAGTGCTGGGGTAAAGTGCAGAAAGTGTCAGGGACATTGGGGTGATAAATCAGCAATCCCAATGTATGTGAGGCTGTAGTAAGGACAGAAATCTTCTGAAGATCAAAGGGCCAAAAGTCACAGTGGAACTTGATTTTTCAGAAGAACCACAAGGAAGTGGGGGACTCAAAAGAAAGTTTTTTGGGTGTTAAGCAGGAGGGATCAGAAGTTACTGCAGGGATAACTGGCTTGTGACAATGAATCACAGAAGCATCCACTTTGATCCTTCAATAAAATTTCCTTCTATCATTGGGAAGCACTACATCTAGGGAAATTAGCTATTTCAAGCTGATGTAAAACAGGTTTTACTCCACTGACGTGTTATTTCCATAGTAACCCATTTCAGTAACAGAGAAATCAAAAGTTCTGATATTTGGTATATGTGATTGGCTGAGAATCTACAATTGGTGGAATTATGAATGCATATAAATCAAAAGCCAGAATCATTCAAGGAATTACAAAATGGTGGGCCTGCAAAGCTTCATTAGGGATTTTCTGTGTACCTACCATGTGTCAAAAACATGTGCAAGATTACATATTTTATCACTTAATCTTTACACTAACCCTTACAAAGTAGCTCATACTGATAACAATTAGTTTATCATGATTTAAATGATCTCTCATTTAGAGATGAGATTATCATTCCTGTTTTAGGGATGAGAAAATTGACATTCTGAAATACAGCTTAGTAATGTGTCCAAGCAATCACCATTAGTATGTGCCAAGCCAAGATTCAAACTCGGAGCTTTTGATTCCATGTCCTTACCACTACTTAAAACCTATTACCACTTACAAGTCCAGCTTCCAACTACTGAAGCCAACACAGTTCCTAGAAAATAGCTGCATGATAATTTTTGTTTTTCTTCTAAGGTAGATAGAAGGCAGATACAATCAAAGGTAGGCAAGAAACAGGTATTACCTCCAGCTATCATAAGGAGAAACTAAAACTTAGATGTAAAGTGATAAAACAAGTTTCTAAATCTTGGCATTCCTAGCCCTTTCTCTGTATTAGCATTCCCTGATAGTCATCTTGATAACGATGATAAAGAGGAGGAAGAAAAGATGGGGGAGGAGAAAAGTACATGCAATTATAAGACCAAGTGTTTTCATTCTCTGAATAGCCCACACATATCTCCTGAGTACCTATAAAGGTCAAGCCAGTGCTTGGCACTGGGGATACAACAGTGAATAAAATAAGACAGACACAGTTCCTACTCATAGGGAAGTTTTACCCTAGTGGGAAGATACTGACAACTAAATGGACAATTTGACTATATCGCAGTAATGCAGAAAACAGGATAGGACAGGGTGCCACAGGGGCAGAGATAAGACAACTAAACCCAGAGAAGATGAAGCAGGGCTACAGGACATCCAGTTAAATGTGAATTTCAAATAAACAATGAATACTGTTGCAGTATAAGTATGTCCCAAATATTGTCCTGTATTTTCATTTGCTGTATCTGGCAACCCTAGGTGGGGATATTTGGAAAAGTGCCTCACAGGAGATGATATTTAAGATGAAAACTGAATTATTACTTGTCCCTAACAAATATGGACCCTGAAACTGTTTATCAGTTGCTGGCCTATAGAGACACCATGTGGCAAGGATCTGAAACCTCCTGACAGTAGCCAGGGAGGAACTGAGGGCTCTTACCAGGAGCCATGTAGTAGGCCGTCTTAGAAGTAGGTCTTCCAGACAGACACTAACTCTTAAAATGCCTTCAGGTGATTTTTTTTTTTTAAAGATTTTATTTATTTATTTGACAGAGATAGAAACAGCCAGTGAGAGAGGGAACACAAGCAGGGGGAGTGGAAGAGGAAGAAGCAGGCTCATAGTGGAAGAGCCTGATGTGGGGCTCGATCCCATAACGCCGGGACCACGCCCTGAGCCGAAGGCAGACGCTTAACCGCTGTGCCACCCAGGCGCCCCACCTTCAGGTGATTTTGCTTTACTGAGTAGTGGAGGTGCCTGGGAAGCAGGCTGTGAAATGTACTAATGTGGCTGTGTGCATACACCGAGAGGGGAAATCTGCAGAATAATCGGGAAATGAGGTTTAGATAAGTGCAGGTTTTCACTATGTTTATGTGAAAAACTTTCCACACTCAATACCTTCTCTGCTCCAGACGCAGTCAATCCCTCAGATGACTACAGCCCTGCTCAACAGCTTGATTACAATAATGAGAGACCTTGAGGCAGAATTACCTAGGTAAGCCACTCCTGATCCTCAGAAACTGTGTGAGATACAAAATGTTTGTTATTTTAAACTGTCAGGTTTTAGGGTAACTTGTTATGCGGCAAGAGGTTAAGTAATGCTGTGCCCAATAGAGGAGTTCTGCATCCCGAAATAATGGGCCTACACTAGTACCCCATCATGCTCACCCATTGCTGAGAGCAGCCACAGTTAGTATGGGTGGCTTCAGCAAGAATGAGGTGGTGGATCCAGAGGGGCCACAGCTGTGACTGTCATTCACTCACACCTCCCACCAGCAGAAGATCTGAATGGTGTATTTCCATGGCCACCACAGCATAACAAAAGTTTATTAAGGACAGCATATCCTCTCTGGAACAAAATAAGATCTTTCTAAAAGAACAAAACAAAACAAAACAATTTCTCTGAGTTCAGCTCAGTCACTTGAGAGAATTGTGTAAAAACAGAAAGATAAGCAAAATAATACAGTAAATTAATAGAGCTAAGAAAAAATCCAAGTCTCGGATTAGCTGTGGTTCTCAGCTTGATTTGATGTGTGCTAAGAATTAATACTGCTCTCCCAACCAGGAAAATAATTTGTTCCTGGGTGGGTTGTTTTGACTCTCCCATCTCAATTTCTGAAACTTAAGGATGACATACAAGTGAAGAGCTGTGAACTGTGGTTAATCAACTAATTCAGAATTTCTAAGAGTACTTTGATGAAACAATTTGAGTGTTATAAATTCCAAAAATTATTTTATTCCAAAAGATTAAGTTTAAGTGATTTCATTCCAACTATCTAATGTTGAAATGTGAAAAGAAAAATCTCAGAGAAAGACATTTCTCTTTTTTCTCCAAAATACAGGGTGAGTTGAAAGGGAGTGGGTAAGGGTGTTGAACTAAATATGACTGCAGGGAGAGGCTGAAGGTTTTCTTTAATCACAGCCCCCAGACTCAGCCCTTGGCTTTATAATAGAGTTTTCTATCCAAATCATCTCAGAGTTCATGCTAGTATGACATATTTTTCCCCAGGCCATTTCAATACCAACAAGCTTAGTATGTGCTTATGTTAGAATCCTTTAAGGTCTGTGTTCCAGATACATCAGATATCACTTTTCTCCTTATGGCCTGCAAAATAGTCACAATTATTTTACAAGATCCCTAATTCAATTTTCATAGAAACTGAAATAAGGACATTACCTTAAAAGACTTACATCTCTAGGATAGTTAGTTCACTGATTTAAGTAGACCCTGATCTAACCTGTGTTTTCTAGAAATTTCTATGTCAGTTAACATTTTAAGTATTCTATTTTTTAATTATCCAATTCATTTAAAATTTACGTTGGTATACTAGTTCTAGATATTAAAAGAGAGAACACAGTAATGAAAGAAAATAAAATCTAGAATATCTCTGAATTCAAGTATCTGAGATAGAATAATACAACAGTTATTCAACTATTTTTCTCCAGAATTAGGTAGCAATTTTCTGTATTTACTTTGATTATATAAAATTGATACACATATTCAACAAAACCCTGATGTATCACAGGCCTAAGCCCCATGCATTTTCTCTACCACGCTAACACATATGGTTAAGATTTTCCAATGGCTGTTTCCATGTTTCTTAAGAATCGCTGTTGGTTCATAGTGCGGTCTAAGGAGCTGGAACCGCGAGGCACCTGGGTGGCTCAGTGATTAAGCGTCTGCCTTAGGCTCAGGGCCTGATCCCACAGTCCTGGGATCGAGCCCCGCATCAGGCTCTCTGCTCCGCTGGGAAGCCTGCTTCTTCCTCTCCCATTCCCCTGCTTATGTTCCCTCTCTCACTGGCTGTCTCTCTCTCTGTCAAATAAATAAATAAAATCTAACAAAAAAAAAATTAAATAAATAAGGATCTGGAACCAAAAACCAAGGAAAGCGTTAAAAACTGGTCAGCAAAACAATCAACAATTTCTAGAGGATTAGCTGCTTTTCTAACTAAACAGTACACTATAAAATTTTGTGATCCAGAATAGAAAAAAGCTGAGGAAAAGAACACTCAACACAAAATTCATTAATTTCACCTAGGATAACAGACGCAACTCAGACACAGTTTCACTGTTTCTAATCTCTCTGCCTCCAGCAGTTCCCTTTCCTCATATTTGGAACTTCTTTTATTTTCTTTCTCATAAAACATTTCTTTTCTAGTTCTCTTTGTTTGTAAATAATCAATATATATTGTAGAATTTCTTACTTCACTGATTATCTTGAGAGAAAATTTCAAAACCAGAGAGCCAAAATTGGAGGGGAGGAGAAAACAAGTGGAAACGCCAAGAAAATCTGAAAAAAGAAAAATCTGACAGAATTTTGTCATTGCTTCATCCATTCAACAAACAGATATTAAGCCCCTATGAGTCAGGTACTATGCTAGGGACAAGTCCTACTTTGTTCTCAAGAGCCTGTCATTACAATATAATCTTAAAATACCAATGAGGCTAATAAGATTATACCTATATCAAATTATATTAAATATAGTAAATACATTAAAAATAAATTAGATAAATATGTAAATAAAATTATATATACACACACACATAATTGTTTTGGTGGAGAGGTTTTGAATTGTTTTGTGCTTTCCACCTCGTGCTAAAGATTCTGACAACAGGAAGAAAGGAATCAATTCTGAAAATTACACATGTATAGTTACAAAGAGGGTATTTGTGGATAAAATGGAAAGAAAACCA
The DNA here is from genome assembly GCF_024610735.1 of Ursus americanus. NCBI lineage: Eukaryota > Metazoa > Chordata > Mammalia > Carnivora > Ursidae > Ursus > Ursus americanus. The sequence goes on from NC_142146.1 coordinate 38,032,364, forward strand.
AGATGTTAACATTAAGAAAAAATTTTTTCAAAGTCATCAAAGCTTTAAAAGTAATATAAAAATCTGTGTTGTGCTTTATAAATACTTAATTTGAATCTAGTAATGTTTCTTATTACAAAAGCCAACAAAGTCTATCAACCTACTTCCTTCTTTTTGCCAAAAAAAAATCTTCAATTGTATAACTGAAGTCATACAGAAATAAAATTCAATGATAAAAATACACTTGATGGATTCAAACCAAATTTCACTAGATGTTATATTACAGGATATTATATTAATACTTCAGTCTTACTTCAAGTATTAAATGTATGCTATTTTAAAAAACCACATCCATGGCCTTGACTTGTTATAATATCCTTTAAATGAATCTAATGCTTGTGAAGTAATTCTTATAATTCAGCTCCCTGGAATGATGCAACAAAATGTATCTGATATAGAACTGTATACTACAACAACGTTTTATCGTAATTCATAACCAGAACTATGGAAAAGATTCTTCATCGCATTAATCATCAGGGAAATGCAAATTAAAAGCACAGTGCATTACCACTACACACCCACCAGAATGAGTATAAGGAAAAAGATGAAAAATACCAAGTATTAGCAAGAATATGAGCAACAGGAATCTTCATCTACTGCTAGTAACAGGTAAACTGGTATTATCACTTTGGAAAAAGTCACCTGGAAGTATCTACTAAAACTGAGCATATGTACATTTTAACCAAACAATTCCGATCCTAGGTATATGCCTTAGAGAAATGCATGTGTGTGTTCACCAAAGGACATGGACTAGAATGTTCGTAAGATCATTAATGGTAATATCCCAAAACAGAAAACTACCCAGATGTCCAATAACATTAGAATGAATAAATTATGGTTTATTCACACAGTGTAAAGCTACTTACAATCAATTTTTTATACAACTTTTTATAAAAAAGAAGACGGGGAGGGAATGGCTAAAAAAAATAGAAAAAAAAAAAGAGGAGGAGAAACCAGGTTAAATGTCAGATTAGGTAATTTAATCTTTCCTGAACCATAAACATCTGATATTTAAATTGCAAGATTTAATTTTATTTTTTTATTTTTTTATTTATTTTATTCTTTTTTAAGATTTTATTTATTTATTTGACAGAGATAGAGACAGCCAGCCAGAGAGGGAACACAAGCAGGGGGAGTGGGAGAGGAAGAAGCAGGCTCCCCGTGGAGGAGCCTGATGTGGGGCTTGATCCCAGAACGCTGGGATCATGCCCTGAGCTGAAGGCAGACATTTAACGACTGAGCCACCCAGGCGCCCCCCAAGATTTAATTTTAAAAACACTACGTTGGGGGGCACCTGGGTGGCTCAGTGGGTTAAGCATCTGCCTTTGGCTCAGGTCATGATCCCACGGTCCTGGGATCGAGTCCAGCATTGGCATCGAGCTCTCTGCTCAGTATGGAGCCTGCTTCTCCATCTCCCTCTGCGCCCCTCCTCAAATAAATAAATAAAAATCTTTAAAAAAACCACAAACCACCTTTGAACACTACATCAAAAACTAATGATGATGATACAGTGGGTAACTGAACATTAAAAACAAAAACACTATATTGGCAACAAAGCCGTTAAATAGCTTTATGGCATGTTTTTTGATAGTTTGCCTTTGGATTTGGCAACTCATGCACATTTTATGTTGGTCACAAACAAGACAAATATAGATAAGGAAATTAAAAAATGAAAACATGTACGACGTGAGTTTTAGAACTAAATTCCAATTGTAATCAAAATCTTCTTCCCTTAGGGTTTCAAAGTAACCAGTACAGTTGTTACAAAAGTAAGCAAGATGGCTAGCTGAAGTTAAAGATGTGAAGGTTTTCTCCATGAGAATACAATGGGCCATATGGGAACAGGAAACAAAACAATCAGATCAACTCCATTTTCAAAACACTAAATAAGAAATCACATAAAGACCTTTCAATTTCAACAGTACTCTACTCTGCCAACTGAGTTATAAGGTGATTCAATGAAAATGAGTATTAAAACAATAAAGAAACAAGTTTGCAGATATACTTTCCTCCAAAAAGAATTTATCACCTTTTCATAAAAAACAATTATTTCAAGAACTATAAAAAACAGATATAATCATCATACTTTTTAAAATAAAGCAATTTAGGGGGCGCCTGGGTGGCTCAGTCAGTTAAGTGTCTGCCTTCAGCTCAGGTCATGATCCCAGGGTCCTGGGATTGAGCCCCGCACTGGGCTCCCTGCTCAGGGGGGTCTGCTCCTCCCTCTCCCTCTGTGCTCACTCCCTCTCAACCAAATAAATGAAATCTTTAAAAAATAAAATAAAGCAATTTATATGAACTATGAGAATAGAGATTAAAAATTTATATTAAAAATTTTAAAAAGTCATTTTCCTGTGACACAGGTGTAACATGTTGCGTTATTGAAGCTGTTTATAAATCTACAACATGCAATCAGAACCCAGAGCAAAGTGATGCAATTCTACCTAACCACAATATACATTGTGAAAGCAGTTAACAGGAAGATAAAAGATGTGGTAACCACAATCTATTTAAAAACACTTCAATTTTTTTTCTTTTTTTGTTGTTTTAAATCAGGACTTTTTACATTTTATTTCTAAAAGGTAATTCTTATTTAATTCTAATATTTAATTCTAATATTTAATTATTTATTATGGTAACCTAACACTATCATTTAGGTTTTATTTAATAAAACTTATCTTGTAGACAAACACAGGAAAAATACAAGAGAGAAAAAGGATCAGATGGCACAGGTCCTTCAGGAAAAGCAAGCTACTGGAATGAGCAGGTCAATAAAACTATTTGTAGAATGGGATAGTTGTCTATTTTCAGATCATTAAGATATTTTTAAATATCCTGAAACCAAACCCAGATTCAAAAGGCAAAGCCAGAACCATTCACTGTGTTTATTAAAATACAATCTCTTACTAAGTCTTGCACCGTAAGAGAGGCCAAACTCACCCTAACATGACCTCAGATTTAGAAGCCTGCCAAAGAATCTGTATAGAAATAGAACCAAATATTGCTTATACCTACGGTTCAAAGTAATATAAAATAAAATAAACGCTTACTAGATATTTCAGGACTTAAACAGTGAAGTAAAATCAGAGAAAGAGAATATGGGCAAATTTTAGCAGCCTTTTAAATTAAACATACAAGTCTAAATTACATAAGCTAATTTATTTTTAAGATCTTGAACACTGAAATAATCTTTAACACCAATTCCCTAACCTTTTTCACCTTTCCAACTCCTTTTAAATTTTTTCTCATCAAGAAAGTAAAGGTTCAGGGGCGCCAGGGTGGCTCAGCAGTTAAGCGTCTGCCTTCGGCTCAGGGCGTGGTCCCGGCGTTCTGGGATAGAGCCCCACATCAGGCTCCTCCGCTGGGAGCCTGCTTCTTCCTCTCCCACTCCCCCTGCTTGTGTTCCCTCTCTCGCTGGCTGTCTCTCTCTCTGTCAAATAAATAAATAAAATCTTTAAAAAAAAAAAAAAGAAAGTAAAGGTTCAGCTCTATATCTGAAACTAATAATGTACTATATGTTGGCTAATTGAATTAAAATTAAAAAAAAAAAAGAAAGTAAGTAAAGTTTCCCTTCTTGGCAGAAATACACTATTATGGTCCCTATAGGAAGCCATTCCAGCAGCACTTTTGGTAGAACTGTGAATTCCTTCTGTTCCTACTGCTTAGCCCACAAATTCCTTTATTCCTGTTCCCAGGCTCTGAAGATCTGTTCAAAAATGTTACAAAGTCTGAAACAATTAGTTTCACTACAAATGTACGTACTCTAACCTTAGATGGTTCCCTGATACTACTCAGGGATCCCAGAATCATCTCTAGATTAGAAAGGATTAAAAATAGTATAGAACAGGTTCTAAGCAACAATACTCTTCAAGAGGAGAATTTATAAGTTTCTCTCATAATTAAGTGGTGTTCATCCAGGAAATTCAAAGTTCTTGTGACGTGTAAACATCAATCAATGTAATTCACCATACTCATGGGCTAAAAATACTCCACCATATAATTATTGTGATAGGTACAGGACAAAAACATTTAACAAACTCCAACAACTGTTCACGATCAGAACACTCAGAAAACTAAGATTAGAAGGGAAACTTACTCAACCACCAGATGGAAGGCAGCTATGAAAATTCTACAGCTAACATCATACCTAATAACACAGACTTGATGCTTTCCTTCCTCTAAGATCAGGAACACTGCAAGGATTTCTGCTCTCACCATCTCTATTCAACTTTGAACTGGAAGTCCTAATCAGTGATATCAAGAAAGAAAAAGAAATACAAATTGGAAAGGAAAAGTAAAACTGTCTTTAATTGTAGAGGACATGATAGTATATGCAGAAAATTCTAAGGAATTTATCCAGACTTCAAGTTATATTACAAAGCTGTAGTAATCAAAATGGTATGGTACTGGCACAAAAATAGACACACAGATCAATGGAACAGAACACAAAACTCAGAAATGAACCCACAAATATATGGCCAACTAATCTTCAACAAAGCAGGAAAGAATACCCAATAGGAAAAAGAATGTCTCTTCAACAAATGTGTTGGGAAAACTGGACAGTAATATGCAAAAGAATAAACTGGACCACGTTCTTACACATACACAAAAATAAACTAAAAATTTATACTGATCTCTACCTCTGAAACCAGTAGCATATATGTTAACTGAGTTTAAATTTAAAAAAATAAATTAGAAAATAATGCTCAAAATTTAGATTAAAGACCTACATGGGAGACCTGAAACCATAAAAATCCTGGAGGAGAGCACAGGCAGTAACTTCTTTGACACTGGCCATAGCAACTTCTTTCTAGATGTCTCCTGAGCAAGGAAAGCAAAAGCAAAAATAAACTACCAGGACTTCATCAAAATAAAAAGCTTCTGCACAGTGAAGGAAAACAATCAACAAAACTAAAAGGCAACCTACAGCATGGGAGGAGATATTCGCAAATGACATATCTGATAAAGGGTTCATATCTAAAGTATATGAAGAACCTATAAAATTCAACATCCCAAAAATGAATAATTCAATTAAAAAATGGGCAGAATACATGAACAGACATTTCTCCAAAGAAGAAACACAGATGGCCAACAGATACATGAAAAGATGCTCACTATCACTTACCATCAGGGAAATGCAAATCAAAACTACAATCAGATATCACCTCATACCTATCAGAAGGGCCAAAATCAACAACATAAGAAACAACAGGTGTTGGTGAAAATGTGGAGAAACCCTCTTGCACTGTTGGTGAGACTGCAAACTAGTGCAGCCACTGTGGAAAACAGTATGGAGGTTCCTCAAAAAGGTTAAAAATAGAACTATTCTATAGTCCAGCAATCTCACTACTAGGGATTTGCCCAAAGAATACAAAAATACTATTTCAAAGGGTTACATGCTGATGTTTATAGCAGCATTATTTACAATAGCCAAATTATGGAAACAGCCCAAGTGTCCATAAATTGATGAATGGATAAAGAGGATGTGGTATAGAAATACAATGGAATATTACTCAGCCATAAAAAGAACGAAATCTTGCCATTTACAATGACATGGATGGAGCTAGAAGAGTATTATGCTAAGTGAAGCCAGCCAGAGAAAGACAAATACCGTATTATTGCACTCATATATGGAATTTAAAAAAACAAAACAAAAGAGCAAAGGGAAAAAAGGAAAGAGAGAGAAGCAAACCATGAAACGGACTCTTAACTACAGAGAACAAATTAACGGTTACTACAGGGGAGGTGGGCAGGGGTATGGTTTAAATAGGTGATGGGGGGGCGCCTGGGTGGCACAGCGGTTAAGCGTCTGCCTTCGGCTCGGGGCGTGATCCCGGCGTTATGGGATCGAGCCCCACGTCAGGCTCCTCTGCTATGAGCCTGCTTCTTCCTCTCCCACTCCCCCTGCTTGTGTTCCCTCTCTCGCTGGCTATCTCTATCTCTGTCTAATAAATAAATTTAAAAATAAATAAATAAATAAATAGGTGATGGGGATTAAGGAGGGTACTTGTGAGAGCAGTGGGTGTTGTATGGAAGTGCTGAATCACAATATTTTACACCTAGAACTAATATAACACTGTAGGTTAACCAACTGGAATTTAAATAAAAACTTACCAAAAGAGAAAATCCTAAGGAATTTAAAAAAGACTTACCAGAATCAAGTTACACAAGGCGGCAGGCTATAAGATCAAAATACAAAAACCAACTGCATGACTACATACTAGCAGAGAACAACCGAAAACTGAAATTTAAAATACCATTTACAATTTAAAAAACTCCTCAAACTAATAAGTGATTATAGCAAGGTTGCAGGATACAAGGTTAATATATAAAATTCAACTGCTTTCTTATACACCAGCAATGAATCATTGGAATTTGAAACTAAAAACACAAGGCCATTTACATTAGCACCAAAAAATGAAATACTTAAGTATATAGCCAATAAATACGCGTAAGAGCTACATGTGGAAAACCACAAAACTCTGATGAAAGAAATCAAAGATCTAATTAATGGAGAGATATTCCATTTTCATGGATAGGAAGAATCAATATTGTTAAGATGTCAGTTATTCTCAGTTTGATGAACAGATTCAGTACATACTCAGTCAAAATCCCAGTAAGTTATTTTGTGGCTATCAACAAACTAATTTTAAAATTTACATGGGGGTGTTTGGGTGGCTCAGTCAGTTAAGTGTCTGCCTTCAGCTCAGGTCATGATCTGGGGTCCTGGGATGGAGCTCTGTGTCATGCTCCCTGCTCAGGAGGGAGTTTGCTTCTCTCTCTCCTTCTGCCCCTCCCCCCTGCTCCTGCATGCTCTCTTTCTCTCTCTCAAATAAATAAAATCTTAAAAAGAAATAAAACTTACACGAAAACGCAAAAGACTCAGAATAGCCAACACAATATCAAAGAAGAAAAGATGGAGAAATAACACTACCCAATTTTAAAAGACTACTATAAATCCACAGTAATGAAGACAATATGGTATGAGCAAAAGAAAAGGAAAATGATACAATGGAGAGCCTAGAAATAGACCTACACAAATATATTCAACTCATCTTTGAGAAAAGTGCAAAGGCAATTCAATGGAGAAAGGACAGTCTTTTCAACAAATGAGGCTAGAACAACTAGAGATTAACATGTAAAAAAAAAAATCTAGACATAAATCTTACACCTGTATTAAACTGAACTCAAAATGGATCAGTGACCTAAATGTAAACAGCATAACTCCTAGAAGAAAAAGAGGAGAAAGTCTAAGTGCCTTGGATTTGGTAATGACTTTTTTTTTTTTTTTTTTTAAGTAATCTCTACACCTCACTACACCTCACTTGACCTCACTACCCCAAGATCAAGAGTCATATGCTCTACCAACTGAGCCAGCCAGGGGCCCCTAGTAATGACTTTTTAGAGACAATACCAAAAAGCATGAACCTTGAAAGAAAAAACTGGTAAGATGGACTTCATTAAAATTAAAAACTTCTTTGTGAAAGTCACGGTTTCTCTAGCACCAGATAAGGAATGTCAAGTCTCTGTGTACCCTTACAAGAAACATTATGTGTTTGTATGTCACTTCTTTTTAAACAAATGGTTATATACACAACACGTTGATGGGCACTTTTGTTACCTTAATGTGTCTTTGTAGATCATTTAACGTTTGTACATAGCATTCTTATTCCCAATTTTCTATCTACATAGTATTCCATTATATGTATTGAACACTAACCAAATCTTACTGGTGAACTGAAGAGTTTCCAAAATTTTGCTATTACATATAATACTGCAAAAATAAAGCTTCACTTTCCAAATCTGCCAGCACATCAGAACAAATTCCTAAAATTGGGACTGCTGGGTTGTAGGAAATGTGAATGATTAATTATTGTGAAATTGCTTCCCATAAAGGCTGTACTAATTTATGCTCCTACCAGCAGTACAAGAGAGCATATGTTACCCTACACCCTTGACAACAGTGTTTTATCAAACATCTTAATACTTGCCAACCTTATAGAGTGGAAAGTGGTACTCAGCGTACTTTTAAATTACACGTTTTATGAATGAGGTGGAGTACCTTTTCATCTGTGTAAAAACTATTAGTATTTCTTTTTCTCTGTTTATTCATAAGGTTTGCCCATTCTCTAAAAACTGGATTGTTGGTTTGATTGTTCCTTTGTATCACTATACAATATTCTTCTTTGTCCCTTTAATGCCTTGAGGCTCTTAGTATATTTTATTTGATATCAATATTGTTTTGTTCACTGTCCATCTTCGGTCATTTCTTATTTTCAGTCTTTCTTAGATTTAAGAATTCTGAATATATTTTTAGTTCCAAAGCAACTTTTTCTATGTTGCAACTGTATCCTCTTGAGAGTTTTCATTCTCTTTTCTATCACAGTTTTCTCTCATCTTTTCCATTAGCTCTGCTTCCATAGGAGGAATCTGTTTGATTATTCAGTGATTCCCTCTGTTGAATTGCTGAATTCATTTTAATAGGTTGTAATTTGAATAGCCGTAGGCTATTGCAATCTCTTGAATGGTGTAGAACTGGCAGTCCGTATAAGATATACATGTTTTAAATTTGATGTGCAAGCAATGAAGGAGCTGGCAAAGTGGAATTGCTCTGCTGAGGTTACAAAGGACCAAGTGGAGGCTATACGGCAGACCTCACTCACCTGCAAAGACAGGAGCAATTCATCCCACAAGCACAACCCTCCTAACAGCGGCTGATCAGGCAGCTTTCTAGAGGACCGTACATAGCTTGCAGGCAAGAATGGCCTCTTTCCACATGCCAGAAATATCTGAGCGTACCAGACCACCCAATAGCGTATGCCTCTCAGGGAACTGAGAGATCCCTGTTCTTCACCAAAGATACTGATGACTTTCAACACCAGACATTATAAAGCTCTACGTTACAATATTTTACCTTCCATTTTTCTTAATAATGCACGATTACATGATTTATAACAAAGACATTCAAATACTCAACTGCTTTTAATTCCTCCACTACTCCCCTGGTTATAACTGAATATAACTATCTTCAGGTTTGTTCTTATTTTAATTAATTATGTAACTTTTAGACCTCCAACTCTTAAATATGTGTCCCCTAAGACAAAAAGCTCTGAAACCCTATTCACTAAATTTCTTAACACTTTTTTCAAAGAGTTTTAAGATAAGTTCCTTCTTTATACACTTCTCAAAGATTAGATAAATAAACATCTTTATTAAAAGTCTGGAAATGTACGGCAAAACAAACTCCTGCAGGGGGCGCCTGGGTGGCACAGCGGTTAAGTGTCTGCCTTCGGCTCAGGGCGTGATCCCGGCGTTGTGGGATCGAGCCCCACATCAGTCTCCTCTGCTGTGAGCCTGCTTCTTCCTCTCCCACTCCCCCTGCTTGTGTTCCCTCTCTCGCTGGCTGTCTCTATCTCTGTCAAATAAATAAATAAAATCTTTAAAAAAAAAAAAAAACTCCTGCAGTTCAATATTTCCTGAATGTAACTGTGCTACACATCAAGCTAGACCCTGAAGAAAAAAATAGGAAAAAGGACCCTGCCCTCAAGGAGCTCAGAGTTTAGCAAAAGAAAAGGGTGAGCTATAAAGAAATACAATATAATGTGATAAGGACAATAATAAAGTATGTATAGGGTCCAAAGGTTAACACAAAGAGACACAGGAATCAGGAGCTACAGAGGAATTCGTGGTCAGCTAGATTTTAAAGAGCAAATAGGAATTTGCCCAGTGGCCAAAGGAATTATGGACAGAAGGTAAGGACATACATTCTTTCAACAACGTTCCTAGTCTGGGACAGATACTATGGGATAGATATTTTGAAATACCTGTCCTAGAGCTATAATGATTAATTAAGACGAAGTCTTTGACTTTAGAGAGTCAGGAAAGGGGGACCAATAAGTAAACCAGTCATTAAAGTACAGCATGATAAATGCTATAATAGGGATAAGGAGAATTAGAGGCTTATGGGCCAAGTAGAAATAAGACCTAAACTTAGATATGAGTAATAAACAGAAATTAGCCTTGTGAAATATGTACCAGGAGTGGAATGGAGGGGCATGTCAGGGATCATGGCATTCCAGGCGCAGAGAAGAGCACAGAGAAGGGCAAGGACAGAGACAGAGACAGAAAGTGAAGAGAGAGATGTAGTTCGATGTGGCAGAAGAAGAGGCATCTGAGATAGGGCTAAAGATAAAAGCAAGAACCACATCATGAAGGGTTTTTTTTTTTTAAATTTTATTTTTAACCAATCTCTACACCCAATGTGGGGTTCAAACTTACAACCTGAGATCAAGAATCGCATGCTCTACTGATTGAGCCAGCCAGGCGCCCCAAGGATCTTTGAAATCAGAGTTGGACTTTATCTGGAGGGCAATAAGGAACTACTAAACTAGTTTTTTAACATGGAAAGACTGTTCAGATTTGTGTTTGAGAGCTATACTACAGTAAATGAAACAGAAAGAAATAACTCTGGAAGTAAGCACAGCAGGTGCACTAATCTGGGAAATGGTTTCTAGTAATCTGAACTCAGATAGTAGCAACAGAGAGAAAACGCATGGGGAGGGTTGAGAGACTGAGGACGCAGAATGAACAAACCTTATAAATGATTTGATTGGAAGCAGAGAGAAAGACAAAGGAATAAAAGATGAGGCCTCCGTGTCTGGTTTGGGCAAAGTGTGGATGGTACTACTATTCAGAGAAGAAAAAGGGGAGAACAGGTTTTGAGAGGGTGAAATAATCAGTTTAATTCTGGACAGACTGAATCTGAGATATAGAGAAGTTACTCAAATGAAGGTATCCAATAAGCAGCTGGATATATAGCAACTCAAGACAAAGTTTGGGTCAGAGATACAGATTGGAGGCTAGTCCATTCACAGAGTAATTGATAACTAAAGCGACGAGAACAGATGAAATTGCCTGGGGAGAACGGACAACATGAGAAGAAAACCTAAGACAAAACCCCACGGAATGCTAACATTTAGAAGATAAAGAGCTAGGAAAGTTGACTGACAGTAGCCAAAAGGGAAGATGAAAATATTAATAAGAGGAAAAGGCGTAAGTGCTTAATGAATACTTACTGGGCGGTATGTGCCGTGCTAAATGATTTATGTGCACTACCTCGTTATAGATGTGGATACTTCGGCTTAGAGAGATCAACTTGCTCAGGTTTACACATTCTGTTTGGGTGTAAGAAGTGCAACCATGATCACACCAAGTCCTCTAGAGGCCTTGTTCTTAACTGCTACACTGTACTGCTTCTTAAGAAAGTCATAAATAAAAGTGTGGTATCACAGACACACAAAACACAGTGATTCAAAAAGAAACACACCATCCCAGGCAATGAGCTCACCCAGCAGCACCAAGATCTTGGTTTCTAATAACATTCTCCGTTAAAAGGAGTCAGGACTCTGAGAAAATGACGGATCTGAGGAGTGGGCATGAAATATGTAAAATGAGCCTGGAGCATCTTGTAGTGCTAAAAAAAAATAAGTGCTCAAAACAAAAACAAACAAAGAAAAAAAAAAAAACCACAACAAGGGACATAATGTCAAAGGGACACAGAAAATCAACTGAAAGCTCCCAATGGCCACAGTTGTAACAACTTAAGCAGAAAATTAAGCAGTACTGGACTATATAACCTAGAGTATAAACTAAATATCATGAGTCCATACTAATATAAATAAAGCAGTAAATATATAAATAAATAAGGAGACAAATCTAGGGTGCAAAAGAATTCCAAATAAATGATGTAGATACTCCCTCCTACAGAGGTAAAGCAACCTCTCCGCTCCTCAAATATGGGCTCCACATAATGACCTCCTTTCAAAGACTACAGTACGGAAAGTGGGAGAGGGTGAAGAGTCACTTCACAGTACTGAAACATGACAAACACTACCTCAGCCAAGTGATCAAGGTTCACATCAACAATGATAAGTCATGTTGATAGTATGGGCCTTTGATATGCTGTGATGAAAATGGCACTTTTTCTCTCAAAAACTCAGTAACCCTAATCTAATCATGAGAAACACATTAGAAAACCCCATTTGAGGGACAATCTACAATATATCTGAAAATTACACCTCAAACTTATTAAAAGCATGGAAAGTCTGAGATATCGTCACGGCCAAAAAGAGGCTAAGGAAGATGGTCATGAAATGTAATACGGTATCCTGATAGCTCTCCTGGAAGACAAAAAGAACATTAGCTAAAAACTAAGAACTGTGAAGAAGTATGGACTTCTGTTAATCAACGTATGTTAATTTTGGTTCATTAACTGTAAAAACTGTACTAGACCAATACAGGATGAGAACTCTCTGTACTACCTTTGTAATTTCTCTGCAAATCTAAAACTCCTTCTAAAATTAAAATGTTATTTCAAAAAACAAAGAGGGGGTGTGCCTGGGTGGCTAAGTCACTTAAGCGTCCGCCTTCAGCTCAGGTCATGATCCCAAATTCCCAGGATCCCAGGATCCAGCCCTGCGTGGAATTCCCTGCTCAGTGGGGAGTCTGCTTCTCCCTCTGCCCCTCAACCCGCTCTCCTGTTCTCTCTCTCACTCTTTCAAATTAATAAATAAAATCTTTTAAAAAATTAAAAAAAAACAAAGGGGGAAATTAACTGTGTCAAATGCTGATAAAAAAGAAAAAAGACAACCAAGAGCAGTTTCAGGGACTAATGGAGTCAAAGACATTTCATTGGGCAGAGGAGTAAACTAAAGCTGAGAATGGGATTTTAAATGTATGGTTTCTTCCAAGAAGTCTGACAATGAGGGAAGATCAAATCAGAGCTGGAAGTAGACATCAAGTTAAAGAAAGTGGTTGTTGGTTTTTTTTTCTTTTAAATAAAGGTACAATTCACATACCAAAAATTCACCTTTTAAAGTGTACAATTCAGTGGTTTCCAGTATGTTCACAAAATTAAATAATCATTACCACTATGTACTTCCAGAACATTTTCATTACTTCAAAAAGGATTGGCATAATCAAAGGAGACCTAAACATATGAAATATGTTCATGAATAAGAAGACTTCACATTGTTAAAGATGTCAATAAAACCAAGTGATTTACAGATTCAATGCAATGCCTATCAAAACTCTTAACAGCCTTTTTCACAGAAATGGAAAAGCTGATCCTCAAATTCACATGGAATTTCAAGGAATCCTAAATAGCCAGAACAATCCTGAAAAAGAATAAAGTTAAAGGGTTCACAATTCCCAACTTTGAAACTTATTACAAAACTACAGTAATTAAAACATTATGGGACTGACATATGGACATACAGACCAGAAATAAGCCTTCACGTATATGGTCAACTGATTTTTGACAAGGGTGCCAAGACCATTCAGTGGTCGAAGGACAATCTTTCAACAAATAGTCATAGAAAAACTGGATATCCTTATTCCAGTCTGACTCTTAAATCATATATAAAAATTTACTCAAAGTGGATCAAAGACCTAAAGAACTAAAACTATAAAATTCTTAGAAGAAAGCTTTAGGGAAAATATTCAGGATGCTAGATTTGGCAACCATGTCACAGGTATGACACGAAAAGCAAAGGCAACAAAAGAAAGAATAGACGAATTGAACTTAAGCAAAATAAAGAACTTTTGCACATCCAAGGAAACTATAAAGACAGTGAAAAGACAACCTATTGAACAGAAGAAAATATCTGCATATCATTCATCTTGTAAGGGATTAATATTCAGTATACATAACAATTCCTAAAACTCAACTCCAAAAATGATTAATCCAATTCAAAAATGGGCATAAGACTTGAGTAGACCTTTCGAAGATATACAAATGGCCAATAAGCACATAAAAAGACGCTCAACATTACTAGTCATTAGTGAAATACAAATAAAAATTACAGTAAGGTATCACTTCACATCTACTACGATGGCTATAATAAAACAAAAAACAAAATAAGTACTGGCAAGGAAGTACTTGGAGAAAGGAGAAATTGGAACTCTTGTGCACTACTGGTGAGAGTGTAAAATGGTACAGCTGCTGGAAATCAGGATGGCAATTCTTTTGAAAAATTAAAAAGAGAATTACCATATGACCCAGAAATTCCACTTCTAGGTATACACCCAAAGAGGGTCCCAAAGAGATATTTGTACTCCCACGTTCATAGAAGCATTATTCAAAATAGCTAAAACACGGAACACAATAACTAAAATGTGTCCACTGATGGATGAATGATAAGCAAAAGTGGTATATATACATAATGGAATAGTATTTGGCCTTAAAAGGAAGAAAATTCTGAAATACTACAACATGGATGAACCTTCAGGACATTATGCTAAATGAAATAAGCCAGTCACAAAAAGACAATTACTATTAGGATTCCACTTACATGAGGTACCTACAGTAGTCATTCTACAGAAAGTAGAACGGTGGTTGCCAGGGGCTGGGGGGGAGGGGAGAACGGGGAGTTATTGTTTAATGAGTACAAAATTTGAGTTTTGCAAGATAAAAAGTTATGGATATGGATGTGGTAATGGCTACACAACATGAATGTACCTAATACCACTGAACTATACACTTAAAAATGATTAAAGCTGTAAATTTTATATTGTGCATTTTACTACAATGAAAAAATTGGAAAAATGAGAAGCATTAAGGCTTGTAGTATCTTTTACTGTTTCATAACACATATTTAAATTCTCAGAGTAATTCTACAGACATTATTATTAAGCTAGACTTTGTTATACTGAAATACAGACTTCTCTAGCCTTCTCTCCAGGGCATATACCCTTTGAGGGTATATGTTTCGCTCATAGCTGTCTGTATTATAATGACATATATTTTGTTTCTACCTTTAATGATGAACAATTTCAAACATATACAAGGGAAGAGAGAAAGGAATAATGAAACCCCATATAACTATCACCCAGCATAAAGAATTTAATCAATTCACAGATAGTTTTGTTTTATCTGTAATACTACCCACTTTACTCTTCTTCCCCCAGTGGATTATTTTGAAGCCAATCCGAAACATTGTTATCATTTCAACCATAAATATTTCAGTATGTTCTCTCTACATACCAAAAGATACTGTTGAAAGATACATACAGCAAGATACAGCCAGAGTCCTGCATAAATTCTTATACTTGTGGGTCAGATTTCTGATGTAAGCATTCCTTCAGTAAGCCATATATGAGACACAGGAATTTTATATGTATTCATTCATTCTACTCTACTTCCTTACAAGTTAAAACACTAGGAAGTAAGGCAATCAGGCAAGAAAATTGAGGAAAAAGTGGCTTGAACAGTTAGTTTCAATTGTAAGAGGATTATTAATCAAAGGGGTCTTAGGGGCTCCTGGGTGGCTCAGTCGTTTAAGCATCTAACTCTTGATTTCGGGTCAGGTTATGATCTCAGGGTTATAAGCTCAAGCCTGTGGGTGAAGCCTGCTTGGGATTCTCTCTCTCCCTCTGCCCTCCCACCCCTCCCTCACTCTCACATGGGTGTTCTCTCTCTCCCTCTCTCTGGCTCTTAAAAAAAAAAAAAAAGGTGGTCTTAGAGACCTCTTAGGAAAGAGATGGAGAAAAGTAACACAAATACCACGTATACTCTCAGGGATGCCTGGGTGGCTCAGTTGGTTAAGTGTCTGCCTTTGGCTCAGGTCATGATCTCAGGGCCCTGGGATCAAGCCCCCACATTGGGCTCCCTGCTCAGCGAAGAGTCTACTTCTTCCTCTCCCTGTACCCCTCCCCCTGCTCGTGCTCTCTCTCTCTCAAGCAAATAAATACAATCTTTAAAAAAAAAATACCACACACACTCTCCCTCCCTTCATTCTCTCTCTCTCCCCCCACCTCTCAGAACTAACTTTCATATGATACAAGTTATTTGGTATACGATAACACAACACCGTCATATTACATAATTATTATTATACATGAAGTACACATGTAGCTGCATATTTTATAAAACAAATAAAACTAGCTCAATGCAGAGAAAATTTCTATTCATCTGTCCTTACCTTTTGTTGGACTGAGATTCTGATCAATAAATCCTCTTAGTTCTGCATTTGTAGAGGTCAAACCAACCTGAATAAAATAGTTTTAAAAATTAAAAATAGGATCCTTAAGTATTATGTGGTCATTTAATAAGCTATTTTATACTTTCTACTGAAGCACCATGTCAAATAATAAAGATAGCCACATAAAAATGAGTTAACTATGTTATTGATAGGAGTAGAATTAAAAAGAATACGTTGCTTGAAATGGGAAAAACAGGAACTATCCAGGTTAAGATAAAAATTAATGAAATAATGTTACTTGTGAGTGCAACTGAAATCTACAGATTCTATTGATTTTTTTTTTTTTTGAAAGCAAGTAATGGGGCAGCCCTGAAGTTGCCAACAGATACACCACAATTCCACCTTCATGCTGCCCTTAATTTTTATTGTTCATAATCACTGCCTATGATGCTTTTCAACATTATGATATGTAATGGATCAGATAAAGACCATTAACACCACACCGAGGAGGTGAGGTCTACTGGTCTCAAATCCAACTGCTTGGGCTCATACTCTGGCTCATCAAGACTACTATGTGCATGGTCATGGTCAAGTCACACAAACTCTCTATACCTCAGTCTCCTCAACTGTAAACTGAAGGATGCTAGAAGTGCTTACCGGTTTAGGTTATAGAAAGATTAAGATAGTTCATGTAAAGTGCCTAGCACAGTGCATGGCACAAAGTGCTCCATCACGTTAACCTTCATTATTATTAATATGGTATCTGAGGGACTATCTATAGCAGGCATGTTTATAAATTCACCTTTAGACAATTTATTTCATTTAATGTGATAGCCACTGGACTTCTTGGAATCACAGAACTAAATATGGTAGTATCATCAGAATTTTAAAAATTTATTATAGAGACAGGAGGAAAAAACCCTCCATTTTTGAAAACTTGACATAAAGCAAAATTCCAATAAATGATTCTACTATTACTATTATGTTATTGTTTTAATCCTTATAGATTCGTAATCTTTAAATATCAATGTTAACTTGGTACCTCAAACATCCTTTCAAAGTACTAGCACATTAAAAAGATTTGAAAGCACACAAATCTTTATAACTTTGTATCTGTGCACTTAATGTTATTTTTAAACTACCCACTGCATTAGCATTATATATTCTTCATGAGCACTCATTTGATACTTTATAATTTCATAATGTAAGAGCTAATTATTTCATTATTTAGTAATTCAAATGCACTACTCATAGCTGTTTCTTTTTGTCAAGAGATATGTTACCAGAAATATTTCTACATATCATTCACATCATGGAAAAGTAATTTTGATGCAACCCATCTCTAGCATCTAATGCTAATTTTTTATGACCGCAGCTGAGTGGAAGACATATAAAATGCAGCTTCTCAATTCTATGTAGATAGTGGTGCAGATACTTACTTCTATCTAGGTTCTTATAAGTATGGTATTAGAAGTAAACCCTTTCCAACAAAACTGGCAACAAATTACCACCATATGGATCTCCAGAATTGCTCACAAATATTAATGTTAAGTGTTCAATTTGTAAATGCCAAGAGTTTACTGTGGCATCACTAACATGCCTCTCCTAAAAAAAAAAAAAAAAAAAACTTTTCTGCTATAAAACAAAACTTTCATTGGTGTTCTACTGTAAAAAGCAAAGAAGGCAAAGACAGTCCTTAATATTCTATGCTTAATACAATGTGATCGTTTAATACATGTATTACAATAATTTCAAAAGCATCAGTTTACACCTTTTTGTTATTATACAAGGATAACGGCAAAAACCTCAACTGAAACCACATATTCACAGCGGAGAGTTCACAGTTACTGGGTTACTGTTATGTTTAAACACCTGCTCTTAATGGCCAACTTCTGCACAGTGAAGCAGAGAACGAATTTGGAAACTTTTTAAGCAGCAGTACATCTGCATCTTAATAACCAACAAATTAAACTCTAAAAAAATTAAGGTCAATTGTGAGTCAATACTGTATGCTGATTTTGGTCTAACAGATGGAGGAGAGGTATTTGTATTTAGAGTTTATATAAATATTACTAAAATTAATTAAAATTTCAAAAATTTATTAGTATCTGCTTTTATAAACACTATAAAGACTCAAACATTACTTGAGAGTAGAAAAAGTTGGCTATGAAAGGCATTTAAAAATAGCTTTTCTTTCCTTATTCTATTTAAGAAGGATATAATAATAATAATGGTTCACAGAGCAAAAGTAAAAGGTGAACTCATTTTATGTAAAATTTTTCACCTAATAAGGTCCTGAGAAAAGTTTTCTATCTGGATATTCAAACACTGTGTTGCATACTGTAAACAGTCACTAAGTGTCTATAGTATAAAACGTATCCAAGCCCAATTTTTAGGGTTCAAACCATATTTCCCATTAATAACACTATAATTTCACTAACATTTAACATTTTAGATTGACAAAACTGAAAGAAAAGAAGATTCAGAGTGAGATGATCTGTACTCTTGAGTTCAGCTCTGCCATTCACAAGCAACGTAATCTTGGAACAGTCACTGCAAAATGGAGACAATACGTATGTATATGTGCTGCCGAAGCGAGCACGGAGACAATACGTATGTGCACAACAAACTCAGAGAGCTCCTGAGATCAAATCAAATAATTACGTGAATATAACTGTTAGTGACAAAGCAATACCCGAGTGTGGGTTGTTACTCAAATGGTAATGGCTTTTAACCCTTCAACACTGACACAGACAATTCACAAAAGAGAGATGCAAGTGACCAATAAACATACAGAATACCAGTTTGACCTAACTAGCAATTAGAGAAATGAATAAACTACATACCATTTTTTTTTTTGCTGATTATATTGGCAAAGACTAAAAAGAAAATAAAGGGAAATGGCACTCTCATACACCACTGATTAATATATAAATGAGTGCAACCTTTCTGAAATGCAATTTAGCAACATGAAACAAAAGCCCCCTAAAAGCACACACCCTTTGGGCTAGTAATTTCGTAAGACTTTGCTTTATGGAAATAATCCAATGAGTAAGCAAAAATAAACAAAAAGCTAAAAAAAAAAAAAGTGGGAATAACTTAATGGCGAATATTAGGAAACTGGTATAATGTCCATATAGCAGATAACATAAAACAGTCATTTAAAATGATGTTGCAGAGATATTAAGACAAGAAAAGACATTCATCATCGAGATTAAGCTAAATATTAGGTTACAAAACAGTATGACCTCATTTTTATTAAAAATCTTTACACACATTTTGTTATACACACACACACATATATTTGTAAATATAACAGATGTCTTCCTAGGCAAAATTCTGCTGATAATCTCTAGGCTAGTTTCTTTATCTGTATTCTCTAATTTTTCTGTAGTGAGTATCATAGCTTACATATTTTTTAAAAGATTCTTTGATGAGGCAAAAAATACACATCGAATTACCTTTCAAATTCTTTACTGTATACTGAATGAGCTTAAGTCAGAACACACTGCATTTGTGGTCAGTAAGAGTATCAGTGGATACTAGATACTATTTAACAACAATTTTATCCCAGAAACAATGAATATATTGCCAAGTCTACAGACTTTCCTTTTTGCAAAATGATCCATTCCACAATCCATGTAGTTCCAGTATGACTGTTAATCTTTGAGCCTCAATTGTTGCTATGTCAGTAGAAGTGGACCCACGACCCAGACCTGGCCCACTTCTTTCTCCACACTGGCTTGTCTTAGCATGTGGGTCAAGCAGAGTCAACCAAAGCTCCTCAACAGAATTTGAAATATAAGTGCCAAAAAGGAAAAGTTCCTTCTCTCCTTCTGAGGTAAGAATTATAAAGACAATATAGGGTATTCTGCTACCATATAGAGCCAGGAGATGGAAAAAGGGCGATATAGCCCTGACACCATCATTTGATACCCCGTAACCAGATTTGTTTGAAGCCAGAGTACCCTAGACTTTTCAGTTGTGTGAATCAATACATTCCACTTTTAGCCTTAAGCTGTTTTGAATAGGGTTTCTATCATTTGCAACCATGAGACCTACTATGGCATGGGTAAGACAAAAACAACTCTTCAAAAAAAACTGTTCTCATAAGATATGTAAAATGAGAAACAGAAAATAAGGATGTAAATATGTGAATACATGTTTAATGATGCCTCTGTAGGACCTGGGCAATCTCTTTCATGTCTAAGAGTTACCTACTTCTCGGTGGCATGTGACACAATTGATCATTCCCTCCTCCTTGAAACACTTCCTTCACCTGGCTTCCAGACCATCAAGATAACACTACGTCTTTCCTTTCTGGTCATTTTTCGAGTGTCCTTTGCTGCTTCTCCTCCTCCCCAGATGCTGAAGAATCCCTGTGCTCAGACCCTGGGTCCTCATGTATACTCTATCCATTCACGTTCTATGTAGTATCACTGCTTTAAAATAATTTAATATGAAATGACTCAAAAATTTCTATATCCAATCCCAACCTTCCCTCTGAGCTCCAGAGTCATTTATCAATCTACCTAGCCAATATCTCTACCTGGGGATTTTTAGGTCTGTCAACTTTAGTATGTTCAAAATGATTGCTGAGTTTGCCACAAAGTCCCAGAGTTCCCCCGGAGTTTTTCTTTTCATTGAACAGCATAGCCATTTATCCAGTTACATAAGCCAAATACTGAGAAGTCTTCTTTTACTTTTTCCCTGCCCCCATATCCTAATCACTCAGTAACTCCTAATGGCTGTCCCTTCATATACATCCTAGATCCAGCCACTTTTCGCCATCTCCAATATCATTACCCCAGCATGAAATCACCACACTCTGTTGTGTGAACTACTGATGGAAGTGCCAAATGAGTCTCCTGCTTCTACTATGCCCCTCTTCAGTCTATTCACTCAGCAGCCAGGACAAACTTCCTAAAATAGTAAGTCCGGTCATCCAACTATCCACCAAGTCTCCAATGGCTTCTTACTGACATTTTAAATACACACCCATCACCCCAGTCTTGAGGCTTCACGTGATCTGGCTCCTCCTTTCTTTCTGACTTCATCTCCTACCACTTTTCCCTGCTTACTCTGTTCCACTTATAAACTGGTCATCTTGCTGCTCCTTGAACAACCACACCTTTTCCTGCCTCTAACTGGAATGTTCTTTTCCCAGATACTTAAATGGCTGTCTTCCTCTTCTTGGACTGAGACTCAAGAGCACTTCTGTCTAAACACCATCTCCTTAAAGAGAACTCTTCTGAACCCCTAAGTTGAAAGAACTCTACCTGTCATCATTCTCTCTCCTCTTACCCTGTTTTACTTTTCGTCATGACATTTATCATTACCTGGCATTATATATGTATTTACTGTCTTCTCTCACTACAGACACTATAAGCCCTAGGAAGGGAGGAGCATCAGGTACATATGCTGGGTGCGGGGAGGAGAATGCATTACTCATGGCATTGCGACTAGTATAATCCTTTCAGTAAGTATCTTGACAAAACATATTAAAAGCCACAAAAATGTTCTTCTCTATTGCAAAATGGATAGTGAACTTGACTGGTTATTTTCAGACAGTCTATTTCAATTCTTTCCCACATGCGTCAGCTCAGCCCAATCTGAGGCCTGACCTCTTCACGTCCCTAACTCTAAGATATCAAAAGAGGATCAGCTTCTCCCTTATCCCTCTCCCCCTAGGTTGCCATAGCAGAAAGAGAAACACATTGCTCACTGTTTGATTTCTTCCAGATACACAAAATAAGGGGAGTATAATTACCACTGGTTCAAATGCTTTATGTTACTTTAGGGAAACAACTTCTAATATAGCAAACTGTACATATGACTAGGAAGATGATATTTGATTCAAGGTACATTTTAAGCCAAAATATGCTTGTTATTTGAAGGTTAACCAGCTTGTGGTTCAGGATAACTTTTACTTCCCCTTTTTCCTAAGGAGAAAAAAATCAAGATAATATTCTGCAAGAAAATTCCCAATACACAGACTAAAACTTTGCTTCTTCTTTTCCACAAACAGCACTTTAACAAATATATATATATAACAACCTTGGGTTAAAGCAGACTACTCCTGATAATTTATCCTAACAAAATTAGTTCAATGATAATGAAGCAAAATCTGTATCTGCTTATAGCTGCTTATAGCACGTCAAAAGCAAGGATAACAATAGGAAAATAGAGATAAATCATGGAGGTTTTTTTTTTAATGTTATTCTTTAGATGTATAATGGGCAGTATTTGGAACCATCTGTCTGGCTGACAAGGAGACCTTTTCACACAATATAATGCTTGCTTCTCCTGGTCACAATTAAGTAAACCACTAGTAGATTCCGCACTTGAGCAGTACCAGAGGTCCGCCCCAAGGAGTCTGAAATTGGAGCTGACAGGGGCAGACGGGCTCTGTCAAGCTGCCTTCCTTCTTTCCTTCGCACCTCTCTTTCTCTGAACAGGCTGGTTCTGTAACACATATATTGAGAAGCTGCCTGGAGAACTAAGGAGCATAATTTGCAGCGGGAGACAGAGTATGAAGCAGATGCACACAGACAAGCAGGGAGAATATATGGAAACTAAACCCTGCTTCAATTCTTGGTACATTTCAAATTCTTGCACCCAGATCCTTCTGAGGGCCCACTAAATTCTTACTCTTAAAGTCTTGAAGACATTCTGGTATCTTTATAATAAATTCCCTTTTTAAGGTAGCCTAAGGTGATTTCTGTTACGTATAATCAAAGATTCCAACATCATAATCTGGGAACAGGAAAGCAATTTTAAGTTATCTTCCTGTATGTTGCAACATTTATTTTCTGGCATAATCCTTCGCATAACTGGAAACAAATCTATTGATACAGCTGGAGAATAAGCAAATAACTTGAAAGGGCGCAGATTCAGAAATAAAAGCCTCAAGCAGAGGAAAGAAACTGAATTAACTTCTCCAAAACATCAAAAATCTAACGTCCCTTCAGGAATCATCTCATGGAGGACAGCAAGCTTCTTCTGAACAACATCTCAGTATACATATTTCCTTGAGTAAGTCCACAAGAAAAAAAATTGGGCCAAAGAAAACAGTGATTTTCTCGATAAGGCTAGTAAATCTCCAGCAAGTACCAAAACAAAAATTTATTACAGTACCAAAAAAGGAGAGGGGTGGTGAAACTTTCTAGAGATAGCAATTTTGCAGCTGTTGAGAAGGCACAACTTGGAAGCAATTTACAAGAGTGCTACCGTGCCCATTCAAGCGCTATATTCAACAGCATTAAAGTTCACTATCTCATTCTTTGCATAAACAAAAACAATTATAAACTAATGCCAGTAAACTGAACTTGATTAATTAGAATACTGAAGAAAATGTGCATAGGAAAAAGTACAACTCACTTTACAAATACTTACATTTAAAAATTTACAAATACTTACATTTTTTGCCGTCATGTCAAATTGTATTCGATTTAAAATTCTGTAAAGCCATTAAAAAACAAACAAAAAACAAAAATAAAAAAAACCTTCGTCTTCAATAATTCTTTAAAAGAACATCCTGTTAAAGGGGGAAAAAAGAGGGAACAGTAATGTAATAATAATAATAGGCAATGTTTATGTCATATTTACCATGTGACATGCATTGTTCTTTAAGTGGAGCATTTAAATTAATCCTCACAAAAACACTATGAGATATGTACCATTTTAATCCTCATTTTCCAAATAAAAATTGGGGCTTAGAGAGGTTAAATAATTTGACCAAATCAGCTCAGCTAACAAATGATAAAACCTGGACTCTGAAATACCACCCTTTGTTGCTTTAGGTAACACACTGAAAGAAACACCAGAGCTTCTTGGAGAAATAACCAACTCTAGGGTTGGGGCAAGAGATGTGCAAGATAAGACTAGAACATTTTATTGTACCTACAGTAAGGAAGAGCTCAAAAAATGATGGAGTCATATTAAAAGTATACAGGAGTCAGCTTAAAGGGCCTACAACTGGACAATCTGAAACAACTGGGCACCAAAGTTTACACTGGTAATAACAGATTATAACAGACTATAAACTCTTTGAATAAAATAACAATCCAGGACTTCATACTGATAGAAATAAATAATAAGGAAAAAGGGAAAGCTCTTCTTTGCAGTATGATACCAAATAGTAAATATAAATGAATAATGCAATTAGAAAACCACCGATTTGTAAACATAATGACGGATTATACAAGGATTATCAATAGATACTAAAACTTTAGTGGGTGAAAGTTAGTAAGAAACAGGATATTTACATAGTCTTGAAATATCATCCCACAAAATACCTACTAATTCAAGTTTTACCGTGAAGAAACCTGATACACACCACTGAGCCAAAGTGATCAAACCTATCAAGTGACCACTAACAATGACACAAGCCAACATCATGCATCTCCACAAGTGCACTGAGATGGATAGAGTACCACTTCTGAGACATTTCCACCCAAACCATAATCTAAATCTGATCATGAGGAAATAGCAGAGAAATTTAAATTGAGGGGCATTCTACAAAATAATGGACTGAACTTCTCAAAAATTTTTGCGTCATGAAAGAAAAAAGAAACCTGACAAACATCCCAGGTTTAAAAAGACTAAAGTCACATAAAAATTAAATTCAACATATGATCCTTGACCTGATTCTGGGCCAGAAAAAATAATGGCCATGAAGACCATTAATATGGCAACTGGAAAAACTGAAATACAGTCCACAGACTGGAGAACAGTATTGTTTCAGTGTTGCATTTCCTGTGTTGATCAGAAAATTGTGGGGTTTTTTAAGTGAGTGTTCTTGTTTTTAGAAAAAATACACCAAAATATTTAGAAGTGGAGAGGTACAACAATAGAAACTTACTTCCGAATGATGAAAGAAATATATCATCTGTATATACAAAGTAGAAATGATAAAGCACGTGTGGCAAAATGATGACAACTGGATAACCTGGGCAAAGGGTATTCGGGAGTTCTTTGCCCTATTTTTGCAACTTTTCTCTTATTTTACATTAATTTCAAAATTAAAGCTTCAATAAGACATTTAAGGGGAAGGAAAAAATAAAACTGAATTTTGAAAAGACCATGAACAATGAGGCTTCAAGAAATGGAGGCTCCAACTGTCTGCCTCATTTACTAGAGAGCTTGAATCTACAAGTAAAACTTTGTGGGTGAAAAAAAGGTGTTTTTACTTTTCAGTAAAACTCTGAATTTACAATTTTTCAGGGTACCTGGGTGGCTCAGTCAGTTAAGCATCGGACTTTGGCTCAGGTCATGATCTCAGGGTCCTCTGATGGAGCCCTGAGTTGGGTTCCCCCCTCAAGGGGGAGTCTGTTTGTCCCTCTCCCTCTATCCCTCCCTCTGCTCATGGGGGCACCTGCGCTCTCTCTCAAAAATAAATAAAATCTTAAAAAAAAAAAAAAAACCAACACTGAATTTATAATATTTCAATGATAAAGAAAACAGAAATTAAAAAAAAACACAAGTAAGACCTGGACTACCACTATGATTTTCATTGTCCCATGGTAGCTGTAGATTTGTTCCCAATGTTTGTCACCATCTAATATGAAAATCTAGTTCCTATGCTAGAGCTGTTTCACATTCATCAACTATTTGTTATTTTCTCTTCAGTATTAAAAATATCAGGTAAATAATAAAGCACAAGTTCCTGACATCCCATTCCCTAAATTACCTAATATTTTAAAACTAAGAATGTAAGGCTAAAATAGGAGTATTTCCTTTTGAAGATTAATATTTTAGCCAAGCTTGGTCTAATACATCTACACAGAACTCTGTACCTAACAGATAGAAAACATCTCTTTAAGCACGTATTTACAAAATGTGTCCACATACATAATCATCAACAAAGTAGTAACAAATTTCAAAGAGGCAATATTATACAGATTGTGGTCTCTGACCACAGAGCAGTTAAATTAGGAATCAGCTATTTTAAATCAACAGTTAAAAATCATATATTTAAAAAATCAAAGTATATTATTGCCCAAACAACCCACTGAGTTAAAGAAAGAAATCTGAAATATTTAGAACTGAATGACAATGAAAATAGCAGTAAAGAAACAATAGAATTTAGAACGGAATGACAGTGAAAATAATAAAACTGGATGGCTTAGTCGGAAGACAATGCGCAATGCTTGATCTTGGGGGTTGTGATTTCCAGTTCAACATTCAGTGTAGAGATTACTCAAAAATAAATAACAAATAGGGACACCTGGGTGGCTCAGTCAGTCAAGTGTCTGCCTTTGGCTTGGGTCATGATCCCAGGGTTCTGGGATCTAATCCCGCATGGGGCTCCTTGCTCAGAGGGGAGCTGGCTTCTCCCGCTGCCTGCAGCTTCCCCTGCTTGTGCTCTTTCTCTCTGTCTCTCTCTCTCTCTGATAAATAAATAAATCTTAAAAAATAAATAAATAAATAAATAAATCTTTAAAAATAAAAAAAGGTTTAAAAAAATAACAAACTTAAAAAAAGGAAAGAAAATAATAAAACTTGCAAAGTGCAGCTGAAGTAATAGAAGTAAATTCGTATTTCTCTTCATTCATGAAGCAATCAACTTAAAAGCTTAAAAAACATCAGTGGGAACTCAAAGATACAAGAGAGGAACAAGAACTGGTTATTTAAATAGAAAAAATTAAAATAACAGTTGGTTCTAAGTGTCCTGATTGAAGCAGGCATCTAATAAATAAAGCAACAGTGTTAGCAGAGTGAAAAGAGAAGGATTTTCTTAATTTAGGCTCAATTTCAGCTCTGACACTTATTAGCTGTGCGACCTTCAACAAATGACTTAACCCCTTTGAGTTTCAGTGTCCTCATCTGAAATAAAGGTATACTGAGTTGTTCAAGGTTATGTTATTAGCAGTAAATTACAATCTGTCAAGATGAAAATCATCAGTTCCAAGTCAATGTGCCAAATACCCTAAAGTTCATACATAAACACTCCTAACCACAAAAAATTCAATTTTAAATATTTCTAAGATTACCTTCTGACCTACTGAAATGTAGTTATAACAAAAAACAATGAAGTGTTTTCCATCAACATCCCTGTTAACTTTTAGAAACTTACTGTATCTATCTAAGGCAGATACTGTTGCCTTTTCCTCTTCTCCCTCAGGAGAAGCTGAAGGTGGCAATGCGCCCAACAACAAAAAAAAGTACCACATTCTCAGTTTCTCTTTCAGATGTGCTGACCATATGACATAATTCTGGTCAATGAAATATAAGCAGACATCATTGGGCTCGTCTACCAGATTCAGTTAGTAAATGTCCTTTTTCCCTTCTCCCCATTTCTTCATTCCAAAATATAGCTGTTATGGTTAAAGTGGCTTGTCTCCATACATCTGCTTCATTACAATAGTCAGTATTCAATATGATATTCTTTTTTTTTTTTAAAGATTTTATTTATTTATTTGACAGAGATAGAGACAGCCAGCGAGAGAGGGAACACAAGCAGGGGGAGTGGGAGAGGAAGAAGCAGGCTCATAGTGGAGGAGCCTGACGTGGGGCTCGATCCCGTAACGCCGGGATCACGCCCTGAGCCGAAGGCAGACGCTTAACCGCTGTGCCACCCAGGCGCCCCTCAATATGATATTCTATCTCCTAATGGCTGGGCTATTGAGTGACACTGTGATATTTACCCAAATTAAAAAAAAAATAAATTAACAGTGTTACTATTTCAACACACAATAGCAAGTGGTGACCAATAAAATACTGCTTAGCCACATTAATGAGCCACATTAACAAACTTAATTTTGTTTAGTATTCCCTTTGTATCCTCTCACCAGAACTAAATTCAAATTAAGAACCTCTAAATGTTACCTAAATGATAAATGTTTGAAACAGAGCCAAATGCAAGGATTTCTTGAGTAAATTTACCTTAATATCTCTGTGCCTCAATTTCTCCATCTGCAAAAATAGTAACAAGTAGTACATCTACTTAATTGAGTCAAGACATGAAAAATTATTATGACACTGCTTCGCACAGTGTAAGCCCTTAATGTCAAGGAAAAAAGCAGTTTGCTGTTTTTCCATGAGAAATTAAGGTTTCTTCTTCCAAAATAAATAATACATAACTCATATGTAGTAGAAGTGAAAAATACCACATCATAAATCTAGTTTAAAAAGGAAATAAAGTGTCTAATTATGGTTAGGAAAAACTTTTCTAAAATTAATACAAGTAGGCAAGAACTTTATTCATTAATTTATTTATCCAGCAAGCACTGAACTCCCCTAATCTAGGCACTGAAGACATCTTGGTAGATCAGAGAAACAGCAAGCATAAACCTTCAAAGGTAATTTAAATTATGTAAAATTACAGGGGTGCCTGAGTGGCTCAGTCAGTTAAGTGCCTGCCTTAGGCTCAGGTCATGATCCAGAGTCCCCAGATCCAGCCCCACATTGTCAGGCTCCCTGCTCAGCAAGGAGTCTGCTTCTTCCTCTGCCCCACACCCGGCTCCTGCTCACTCGCTCTCTCAAATAAATACATAAAATCTTTTTAAAAATTATGTAAAATTACATTAAGATAAATGTTATAAAAAGAAATGGGATTATGATAGAGATCTGCCTCATTCAATTAAAAATGAAGAAGTATGCTGTACTGGCTTTGAGTGAGAGTTTATAACCTTTAGTTTAAAAATACACATTTCTAAGTATTTTTAAAGCTTTTGCTTTTTTTTAACATTGTTTTTAATCTAAAAATTATTTGCAACGTGACTTAAAACCAAGAGTCTAGAAAGTAAATAAACATGGCACTGAATGTTTCAAGAAACTGCCGTCTTTGGTGGCACTGGTGATTCTCAAAGATAAACCACTCATGTGCACTGATGAATTATGTTTTATCCAGGCTCAACAATCGTACACTTTTTCCTGTCACCAAGCTCTTCAGTTGGTTAAAAATAAGTCGGATTTCTTCTTCCAGCTTCATGAACACATTATGTCAAGCTCAAAAAGTCAATCTTTGTGACCTCACCATCTGCCATGATCTCTTGTCAGTTTCAGACAATGCAACTCCCACAGATGGTCTCAAAATGCAAGCCCTTTTCCTTTCCAATCACAGTTAAGCAGCTATGGCCACAAAGCCTTTTTAAGTGGTACAAATGGTACAACGGTAATCAAAATACGGAGAAGAAATAATTATGGATAAATGTGTAGAATTAACGTCACCTGAATCAGGGTATATAGACTTTCTAACACCGCTGAAAAAGAGGCTATGAAAAATTACATTTCAGCAAACGCAGCATATTTAAATGAAGGCATTACTAATTTTAAAAACATGCCCATGTTTCAACATCTAGAAAATATACAAAACAATAAAATAAGAAAAAAATATCAGCCACGGTCCCAGCTCTCAGAGGCAACTACAATAAGTTTTTGGCATAACTTCCTTCAGTGTTCTCTTTCTGCACTCTGACTTCAGGCAAGTGGTATTGAGAAGGTATTTTTCATAGAAACTGATAGTAACTCTTTCTTAGGTGATGAACATATCTAGGCACTCTCTTAAATGCTTCATATGTGTGATCTCATATCATTCACAGTACAACTCTATCAGGTAAATATTATTACTGATCACATTTTACAGTTGACAAGACTGAGCGTTAGAGAGTTGAAGTAATTTGCCTGGTTATCCAACTGTGTAAATGGCAATGCCAGAGTGCCAACCCGGGATCTCAGACCAGCAGACATGCTCTTAGTCACTACGCTTATTGACATAAAACATCTGACTTGAGATACAATAAATAGATTCTCGAAATATAACAAAATATGTAATTACTACTACAATAAATCCATATTAGAGGATAATTGACTACACCAAAAAAATCCTTCAAAATTCATATGGCACAGGTCGCATACATATCTTTGGGTCAGGTTTTAACCCTTTTTAGGTCTTTCTTTTTTAAAATTACAATATTAAATTAGAATTTCTTTATTTTTGAGTACATAGTAAACTTCATTTTTCTTTTTACAGTTACGTAGTATTCCTTTACATCATACCAATACTGTAATTTCCTAAGTTTCCAAACTGGTAACAGTAACCACATTTTAATGACTCAATCCTTAACGTTTGATCTGGTCTCCCGACTACCTCTCCATCTCTGTATTGAATCACTTCCCCATACCTTTCCCTAGTCTAGTTCCCCCGGTCTTCCGCTGTCAGTTCCTCAAAAACATGCTCTTCCTGCCTTAGGGCCTCTGCGCATACTGTTCCCTCAGCCTGGAATATTCACCGAAGGTGAATTCCTCTTCCTTCAGATCTCTTCTCAATGTTACTTCCTCGGGGAAAACTATCCCCCTCCTGCTGCCCAGACTAGGTCAGGGGTCTCTCTCTACTTATGCTCTCCTACTTTCTCCTTTTATGGCACACACCAGGTTGTCATGATCTATTTGTGTGCTTATCAGAATGTGGTCTATCTCTGCCAACTAAAGTGTAAGTTTCATGAGGACAGTGACCCTGTTTATGAATATATATCCAGTGTCTGGCACATGACTGGAACTCAAGTGATAACTTGTT
The DNA here is from genome assembly GCF_024610735.1 of Ursus americanus. Classification (NCBI taxonomy): domain Eukaryota; kingdom Metazoa; phylum Chordata; class Mammalia; order Carnivora; family Ursidae; genus Ursus; species Ursus americanus. Next base: position 38,062,901 of record NC_142146.1, read on the forward strand.
ATTTGTTTTTAAGGCAATATTTATTTAATGAATTGCAGACTCAATATTTTAATATTTATTTTTATCATTTAATAATATGATAATCTCATCTAATAATGACACATCACACATCTGAAATGTCATTAAGCTACATAGCAGAATTCTGAGTGACACTTTCCTACTATAAAAAAAAGCCTTTTGGAGCCAGCACTGTATTTGTGTTTCTTAATTTTTTAAAAAATCATAGTTAAAATACTTATAATAGGGTATATTTATTTGATTTCACTAATTTTTAAGGTGAAAACAAGAGTGGGCAAGAGTAAAATCTGAAAAAACACCCTTACTAAAAGCTGCTCTTCCATAGAACCAACAACACTTCACACTTAAAAAAACAGAAAATTGCTTTTATGCCTATTGCTCATTTTTTTAAGTCGAAAAATTTTTTCCAGATTTACATAAGTTGAAAATTTTTTTTCCAGATTTACATAAGCTTTTACCCAGGACTCTGAACAATGATAAAACTGATTAAGACTACAAGCAATCAATAACAACTTTTAACAGTCTTCTACAGATGTGCAATGAAATACTGAGTAATGTTTGAGCACTACTTATTCATTTATGTATTCAATAAATACCTACTTGACTGCCTGCTGTATGTCAAACATTAGGCTGAGCATTAAAGATACCATGAGAAACAATGACAGTCCCTGCCTTTGTGGAGCCTACATTTTCACTATGAAGGTAGGCATTAAACGTGAATTTCAAAATTAACTACTTCATGACAATTACTGTTAAGTGCTATTATAGGAGACAAAAAAAGATGAAAAGAAAGCATGTAAAATAAGGGACTGGGACTCCAGTGGCCTTAGAGAAGATTTCTATCAGGAAGTGAAGTTTGCACTGAGCTCAACAAACAAACTTAGTAAAACACTGACAAAAAGAGAGGGTTCATCAGAGCCAGCGGGAGCAACCAGCATAGGGGAATGCTCATAAAAGGAAAAGGTATGGGAAGCTCCAGAAACTGAAGGAAGATCTAGAAACCTGAAAACAGGGCAAAAGGGAGGTAGGAGATGAGGTGACAGCCAGAGAGAACAGCAAGTGCACAGTGAAACGCCATTCATCGGATTTTTTTCAAAAATCAGAATAGTGGGAAGCCTCAGAAAGATTTTAAGTAGGGAACCAAACATCTGAACCAGAAGAAATACTAAATTATGTACACCAAAGATTAAGTAACAATTATTTGCATCCTAATTATTTAGAAACAGCAGTATCAGTTATATTCTAGAGTTCTTTAGTAACTGACATGCTCACTCATTTCTTGGATATATCAGGTAAATTTATATTCATCATCTATAATCCATTTATCTAACAAACAACCTTAACCCATTGAAACAAAACTCAAAGCCCAGAAATGAGGAAAAAAAAAAAAAAAGTCCCCAGCTCAATAAATTAACTTTGACAAAACCCATGCACTAGTCAGTAACTCAAATCTTCAGGCCTGCCTTCATGTTATTAATTTTAATTAACATAAAACTCTTGGTAAATTCGCCTATCTTGATTTTCAGGCTTCAAGGCAACTATACCCAGGAGAAAAGATGTGGTTATAAGGAACAAATCGGTTAGGCGGTGTTACAGGTGAGTACATTAGCAAAATAATTCACAACTGACAGCTTAATACTAAGGAAGATTAGACATTTCACCACGTAAATTCACTGAAGTAGAATTCCTCCCTTATTCCGTGACAAAACTGGGTTAATGACATGTTCCTTACATGTGCTTCTGTAATAAAACCTAAGCAATATTTCTGTTTTAAACATTCATAGATCGTAACATTTATGACTAGTTCTTACTCCCTGAAAACAAAAATCTAAGAGAAAACTTTTTTTTTTTAAAGATTTTATTTATTTATTTGACAGAGAGAGAGACAGCCAGCGAGATAGGGAACACAAGCAAGGGGAGTGGGAGAGGAAGAAGCAGTCTCCCAGCAGAGCAGGGAGCCCGATGAGGGGCTCGATCCCAGGACTCTGGGATGACGCCCTGAGCCGAAGACAGATGCTTAACGACTTAGCCACCCAGGTGCCCCAGAAAACTTATTTCTGTCCTGACCAAAGAAATAATATTAGAAGATATCACCCAAATTTAAAACCCTGCCAAGACCTAACAGAAAGGTTCTTTTACATCAAACAGCAGAAGCCAAATTTTAAACCATTAATTCACACAGATTAAATCACTTGTTGCACATATGCTCTTTAGCAAAGCTGCATTTCCAGATCAACTCAGCTCTACATTAGTAATACAAATGTTAAGACTTACCCCAACTTGACTCATCACAACAGGCAAGATGAGTTTTCAAAATATCATTTAGGTAGTAATATAAATTCAAAGTACTGTACAAAGAACTATGCAAGCATCAAATGTTCAATTTACCCAAGAGTCCAAGAGGACAAAATGGAAGCAATCAAAAAGGAGCAGTGTTTTTATTGGATCATGTCAATCCTCCTCAAGTTAATTTAATTTATAAATTTCACATCTTAAAAATGTCCAGTCTTCTTATCTAAGAATATAGTATATATTTCCATTTATTCAAATCTGCTGTACGCCCTTCAGAGATATTTAAATTTTTTCCTTACATAGGTGTTATGGGTTGAACTATGTCCCCCCCAAAGATATGTTCAAGTTCTAACCCCTAGTACGTACGACTGTGACTTTATTTGGAAATAGGGTCTTTGCAGAGGGAATCAAGTTAGGATGAGATCATACGAATTAGGATAAGCCCTAATCCAAGATGACTGGTGTTCTTCGGACAGAAGTCACAAAGAGAAGTTAGGCAGATATGTAGAGATGGAGGCAGAGACTGGAGTTATACTGACACAAATCAAGAAACACAAGGAGTTACCAGAAGCTGAAATAGGCGACGAAAGATCCTCTCTGAAAGGCTTCACAGGAAGGATGGTCCTGCCAACACTTTGATTTTGGACTTTTAGCTTAGAACAGTGAGAGAATACATTTCTGTTGTTTAAGCCACCTAGTGTGTGGTACTTTGTTATGGCGGCCCCAGGAAACTAATACACTAGGTTTTATAGATGTCTTGTTACAGCTACTCCCAGGTTTTGTTGTTGTTTTACTCGTTATTGTCCTGTTACACGTGGAATTCTCCATTGTAGCTTCCAAGCTGTTTATATGTAATAAAATTACAGATTTCTATGTGCTACTTTTATATCTCACTACTGAACTGAATTTTTTACTACCTGTAGTAGTTTTTCAGTTGACTCTTTTGCGTTTTTCAGGTATAAAATTATATGAAAACAGGGATTGTTGGATCTTTCAAGTTCATAGAACAATGGATATAGCCTGATTACAAACCTCTCTCTCGGCTTCCCACAACAGATATAAAATAAACAAGGAGAATAAATAAAACCACACAGGACCCATGCCTTCAACATTATCATTTCTAGGAGACAAGAGATTACAGCATCTTCAAAGTGAAGGAAAACAATAAATTCCCTAGGAAATCCCACTGCTTACCTTCCGCAAGCCTGCGGACGCAAAGAGGTCAAGGAAGGAGGCTAAAAAGACTCCATGAAAAAGAGCAGAGGGGTACAAGGCACTCAGAGGAAGCAGAGACAGGATTACACCAGAGAAAGAGTAAACAGTAAAGGTAAAAATACTGAACACAGGGTTAGGACTTAATAGTTCGTAGCCCTAGTGATGTGAAATTATCTAATATGGCTGAACCACCAGTAGCTGCCTCTAAGAAACAGCGCTTCTGGCAGCAAATCAGGCATACAGAGAGAAGAGATGGAGGCTCTTGCAGATGGACAGTTAATGGAAAAAAGGTAATAAGAGGGCGAAATTATACAGCCTACAGAAACAAAACAGAAACAAGACATACCAACCCTTCCTCTACTCTTTTCCCTCACCACCAAAACCACAATTCATATAAGGAACTGAACAGAAGAGGGGAGAGTGACAGAAGAACTCTGAAACTAGAAACTTTGTCCACAGAATGCAGAGACACAACAACAACAAAAGTAAACTATATGCATACAAAAGGACTGCAAAAATCAGAAAAATACAAATGAAAGGTTTTCTGTTGATCATTTTCTCTCCCAAAATGAACCATGGAGCTGGGGAAAACTAACACTCACTTCACATTGAATTAAATATCCTAAAACAAGAATCTGCAGAAAAGAACCTTGGATCAGAAACACAAAGACAAAGAATAAAAATGGACAGAAAAAGAAAGAAATTAAATACAGTTGACTGAACTCCATAAAGAAATAGAAAAAATGGGGCACCTGGGTGGCTCAGCTCAGTTGGTTAAGCATCTGACTCTTGATTTCGGGTCAGGTCATGATCTTGGGGTTGTGAGACTGAGTCGCACATTGGGCTCCACGCTCAGCAAGGGGTCTGCTTGAGATCCTCTCCCTCTGCCCTTCCCCCGCTTGTGCTCTCTCTCAAATAAATACATAAATCTTTAAAAAAAGAAATAGAAAAAAAGACCAAATCATATAAGAAATGAAAAACTAAATGATAAGGCACATGAGAGAGAACAGATTTTTTTAAAAAGATTTATTTATTTATTTACTTGAGAGAGAAAGAGAGGGCAAGCATGCACTCCTGGCGTGAGCAGCAGGGGCAGAGGGAGAGGGAGAGAGAATCCGAAGCTGACTTAGTGCTGAGTGCAGAGCTGGATGTGGGGCTTGATCTCATGACCCTGAGACCATGACCGAAGCCGAAACCAAGAATTCAACATTTAACTGCGCCACCCAGGCACCCCAAGAAAGAATAGATTTTAATGAAAACACAGTAAAGGATGTTGAAGGAAAGGAGGAAAATGGTAAAGAGAATGAAAATGACATAAAGAAAGAAGCAAAAGGGTCAGAGAGAAACTAGTTGAAACGGGTAATAGGAAAGGAACATTAGTATTATTGGTGCCCCTAATGAAGAAAATCAAAACAATGGAACAGCACTAATATTAAAATTATAACATAAGAAAACTTCACAGAAACAGAAGGCCTGAATCTACATGTTGAAAAGGCCTACCAGATACTCGAGAAAACTGACCCAGAATGGTCAACGGTGACACATATCATTGTAAAACTGTTTACAGAAAAAAACAAGACAAAACAAAACTTCAGGGCTTCCAGGCAAACTGTTAAAACAATTTACAAAGGTAAAGGCAAGGGAAATAGACTACCATCAGACTTCTCAAAAATAACATATAGAGCAAGACAACAGTAGAACAGTATTTTCAAGAAACTTAAGGAAAGATAATGTAAACCAAGGATATTACATCCTGCTAAGTTATGTACTTCAAGTTTCCAGGACATCAAAAAGCAGTTTTGAGGGTATGTCTCTGACACTGGTCTTGGCAATTATTATTATTAATTTTTTTTTTGGATTTGACACCAAAGGCAAATGGAAGAAAAGCAAACATGAACAAGTGGGACTACATCAAACTAAAAGGCTCTGCACAGCAAAAGAAACCATCAACAAAATGAAAAGCCATGTGAGTAAATATCTGAAAGTTATGCATGTGAGAAAGGGTTAATATCCAAAATATATTTAAAAAATCATACAGCTCAAAAGCAAAAAACTATCTGATTTTAAAATGGGAAGAGGAACTAGACATTTTTCCAAAGAAGACATACAGATGGCCAGCAGACACATGAAAAGATGTTCAACATCACTAATCATCAGGGAAATGCAAATCAAAACCACAATGAGATACCACCTCACAACTGTCAGAATGACTGTCATCAAAAAGACAAGAGATTAAGCGTTGGCATGGATGTGGAAAAAAGGGAACCCTTGTGCACTGTTGGTGGGAATGTAAATTGCTGCAGCCACTATGGAAAACCGTATGGAGGTTCCTCAGAAAATTAAAATTAGAACTACAGTATGATCAAGCAATCTCATTTCTCGGTATATATCCAAAGGAAATGAAATCACTAAAATCATTATCTCAGAGAGGTATCTGCATCCTCATGTTCACTACAGCGTTACTCACAATAACCAAGACATGGAAACAATCTAAGTGTCTATCAACAGAAGAATGGATAAAGAAAATGAGCTGCATATATAGAGAGAGTGGAATATGATTCAGCCTTAAGAAAAGAAGGAAATCCTGCCATTTGTAACAACATGGATGACCTTGAGGGCATTACACTAAGAGAAATAAATCAGAGAAAAAACAAATACTGTATAACCTCACTTCTGTGTGGAATCTAAAAAACCTGAACTCATAGAGACAGAAAATATTGGTGGTTGCCAGAGGCAGGGGTGGGGTAAGGGGGGAACTGAGTGAAGGTGGTCAAAAGGTACAAAATTTCAGTTATAAATTTTGGGGATGTAATGTACAGCATGGCGACTATAGTTAACAATGCAGTATTGCATATTTGAAAGTTGCAAAGAGAGTAAATTTTTAAAGTTCTAATGGTAAGAAAAAATATATTAACTACATGAGGTGATAAATGTTAACTAAACTTATTGTGGTCATTATTTTGTAACATATACATGTATCAAATCATTATGTTGTACACCTTGAACTCATACAACGTTACGTGTCAATTACATCAATAACTCTGGGGCAAAAAAAGTTTGAATATGGTAGAACCCAGGGAATGTTAGGGATGCGTGCCCTTTCTGAGCAATCTATTAAAGGATGAGCTTCATCTAACCAAAATATGCTTGGAAAAATTTTTCAAGAGAACTACCAGGGAGCATTTTATATATTCGATTGTAGAGGTAACACTAAAACAAGACTGGGATCATGGAGTGAAGAACAGTATGTAAACGTACCTGCTTTGACAAAGTATAAAGAACACAACTAAAAACTGGAAGAAGAAAGGAGAGAAAAGGAGGAAAATAAAGTAAGATTACTGTTATGTAGTTAACAGGTACAAGTCAATGAATATCATTTAAAACTGATAGTAAAAAGTTAAATTTAAAAAAAGGAGATTAGGGGTGCCTGGGTGGCTCAGTCGTTAAGCGTCTGCCTTCGACTCAGGGCGTAATCCCAGCGTTCTGGGATCGAGCCCCACATCAGGCTCCTCTGCTGGGAGCCTGCTTCTTCCTCTCCCACTCCCCCTGTTTGTGTTCCCTCTCTCACTGGCTGTCTCTCTGTCAAATGAATAAATAAAATCTTTAAAAAAATAAAAAATTAAAAAAATAAAAATAAAAAAAGGAGATTAAAGGCACTATAAGAAGTATTAATGGTACTATTAGAATAAAAATACAAACCTCCAAAAAAAAAATGTGTAACACCCCCTGCAAAAAAATATACAAACCTTCCTAAATACTAAAAGAGATGCTTAAAAAAAGTAAAGAGAGCATATAAATAGAGAAACACAGTAAATATAACATAATGCACATAGTAATGATAAATAGCATGTGGCATTATAAGTTACATAATATACTGTATTTATGCCTTATAAAGGTTGACTTAATAAATGGTATTTATACAATTGAATATTCACCAAAAAGAAAATGCAGAAAATTCCAACTATCTTAAATTCATTTTTCTGAGAAAGAGAGAAGGAGTCTAGCATGCAGGAAGCATCTCGGGAGTGCTCTTAAGAGACACAAGTATAAGGATGAAAAGGAGACAAAACTGGGAACGAGGAGAAATTGACCCAGTGAGGTTGCACCTGGGGCCTTAGCTGACACTACATGGAACTTGAGCTGGGATGCCCTTCAGAGTCGTCCCAAATGGAGGCGAGTTGGGTTGTTTCTTCTTTTTTTTTTTTTTTAAATCTTTGCTTTAAAAAAATTATTTTTTATTTTTTAGATTTTATTTATTTATTTGACAGAGACAGCATGAGAGAGCACAAGCAGGGGGAGCTGCAGAGGGAGAAGCAGAAGCAGGCTTCCCCCTGAGCAGGGAGCCCAATGTGGGGCTCAATCCCAGCACCCTGTGATCACCACCTGAGCTGAAGGTAGATGCTTAACCAACTGAGCCACCCAGGTGCCCCTGGGTTGCTTCTTATATCCCTGTAGCACCCAGTCAGTTCTCATAGGATGCTTCTGGGAGGCAGCAAACCTTGGGTAAGAAAGTGCCAGTACTCAGTTATGAAGAACAGGTCTGGGCAGAGTACTGGAGTATCCAGTACAATTCTACAGCAGTGAAAATGAATAAATCACAGTAACATGCCACAATACAGTTAAACCTTGCAAATGTAATAGTATTTTTATATACATGTACCTTTTAAACTTTATATATAAATCACTAATATCGCTTAGACACATACACTTAAGAATTAAAATATAAAGGCCACCTGGGTGGCTCAGTTGGTTAAGTGTCTGCGTTCGGCTCAGGTCATGATCCCAGGATCTTGGGATCAAGCCCTGCAACACGCTTCCTGCTCTGTGGGGAGTCTGCTTCTCCCTCCTGCCCCCCTCTCTTGTGTGCTCTGTCTCTTGTGCACTCTGTCTCTCTCTCAAGTGAAAAATAAAACTTAAGGGCGCCTGGGTGACTCAGTCATTAAGTGTCTGCCTTCGGCTCAGGGTGTGATCCCGGTGCTCTGGGATCCAGCCCCGCATCGGGCTCCTCAGCTGGAAGCCTGCTTCTTCCTCTCCCACTCCCCCTGCTTGTGTTCCCTCTCTTGCTGGCTGTCTCTCTCTGTCAAATGAATAAATAAAATCTTTCAAAAAAAATAAGAAAAAGAAAAAAATAAAAATTAAAAAAATAATAAAAATATAAGAAGCCATGGGAATTACAGACACCAAATTTCAACTCCCCATGAAAAAGAACAAAAGCATTTAAGCTGGGAACAGAGAAGGCTTCAACTTCATGTTGGACTGTATAAGCAGTTACAGGTTTCAAAGGGGGTTAACTGTAACATTCCGTACACTTATTTGCTTGTATATCTCAAACATTTAAGTCAAAAAAAAAGGAATAAAGAAAAGAAAACCAGTGACAAATTGAAAATCTGTGTCTTGTAAAACAATAAAACCACCCACAAACTTCATCAGGAAAAAAAAAAGAGATAAAACACAAAAACACAGCATATGAAAGGATAAAAGAGGAAAAATACCACAAAAGTAGAGGATTTCAAAAATAGTAACTAGGAGAGGAGTTAAGATGGCAGAGGAGTAAGGGACCCTTTTTTCAGCCAGTCCCCTGAGTCGAGCTGGATAGGTACCAGACCATCCTGAACACCCACAGAATCAGCCTGAGACGCAGGAAGATACATCCGGATCTCTACAAATGAACATCTCCAGCGCTGAGTATTGAGGTACGAAGCGGGGAGCCGTGAAACCGCGCACAGATATTGGAAGATAAACAGAAGGGGGAGAGAGCCGCCGCGTTCGGGCGCCGGGAAGGTAGCCACCTGCACAGGGGAGCAGGCGGACTCGCGGACCACCACCCGCGAGAGAGCGGACTGAGACCGTGAACCTGGGAACACGCGCGACCAGTCTGAAAACCAGAGCTCCGGAGTGCGTGCGAACCACACTGAAATGGAGCTCCGGAGCTCGCGGGGGGTGGCTGGCGGTGTTAGAAACACAAAGGACAGAGACCCCGCCCGGCCATGGAAGTGAGGGCTGGGGCGCTGGCTGTGGGGCGCACATCCCAGGACGCTGTAGGGTTTAGCAGCACCAACGGAAACAGAATTAAAGTGGCCAGAGGAGCTCAGTGGAGAGCCGACTGCGTTCTCTCTGTTCTAAGACAGTGGCTGGGATTCAGCCACTGCTGCTCTCTCAGAAGAGGCACAGCAAATCGCCAGGGAAAGCCACCAGAGAACAAAAGCCTGGAAATACTGGCTCAGAGTGTGCCCATCCCCATCCCCCCTCGCAGGGGATGCGGAGACTCTACCCAAACAGGGTTGCCTGAGTATCGGTGCAGCAGGCCCCTCCCCCAGAAGCCAGGCTGAAAAATCAAGAAGCCCACATCCCTAAGGTCCCTATAAAACAAGTGTGCACTGCATGGGTCCTGGTCAATAATTTGGGCTCTGGACAACCCCGCACCCTCTCCTCATCAGAATGACGAGAAGGAGAAATCCCCTCCAGCAAAGAAAAGACAATGAGTCCGTGGCTTCTGCCACAGAACTTATGGATATAACCAAATTATCAGAAATGGAGTTCAGAGTAACAATGGTCAAGATGATGTGTAGACTTGAAAAAAATATTAACAAAAATATGAACAAGAATATAGAATCTCTAAGGGCGGAAATGAGAGCGAATCTGGCAGAAATTAAAAATACTATGAATTGAAGGCAGTCAAAACTAGATGCTCTGACGGCCAGGGTGAATGAGGCAGAACAAATCGGCGAATTGGAGGATGGGTTAGTAGAAGAGAAAGCTAAAACAGAAACTTGGCTCAAAAAAATCCAATCTCAAGAATGTAGCTTACGGGTGATTACTGACTCAATGAAATGTTCTAAAGTCAGAATCATCGGCATCCCCAAGGGGGGTGGAGAAAAACAGAGGTCTAGAAGAGATATTTGAACAAATTGTAGCTGAAAATTTCCCTAAGCTAGCAAAGGAAACAAGCATTCATGTCCAAGACGCAGAGAGGACCCCTTCCAAGCTCAACCACAACAAACCTATGCCACGTCACATCATAGTGCATTTTGCAAATATTAGATCCAAGGTTACAGTATTGAAAGCGGCCAGGGCAAAGAAATTTCTCGTGCACCAAGGCAAAAGTATCAGGATTACGTCAGACCTATCTACACAGACCTGGAATGAGAGAAAGGGTTGGGGGGTCATTTTTTAAGCTCTTTCAGAGAAAAACAAGCAGCCAAGGATCCTTTATCCAGCAAGGCTGTCATTCAGAATTGATGGAGATATAAGGACCTGCCAGAATCTCCAGTCACTGACCAATTTCGTAACCATGAAACCAGCCCTACAGGAGATATTAAGGGGGTTCTATAAAAGTAAAAAGGCCCCAAGAGTGATACAGAACAGAAAGTTACAATCTATAGAAACAAAGACTTTACAGGCAACACGACATCATTAAAATCATCTCTCTCAATAATCACTCTCAATGTGAATGGCCTAAATGCTCCCATAAAACGCCACAGGGTTGCAGACTGGGTAAAAAGACATGACCCATCCATTTGCTGTCTACAAGAGACTCATTTTGAACCTAAAGATACATCCAGACTGAAAGTAAAGGGATGGAAAACCATCTTTCATGCCAATGGACCTCAAAAGAAAGCTGGGGTAGCAATTCTCATATCAGACAGATTGGATTTTAAACTAAAGACTGTAGTTAGAGGTACAGAAGGGCACTATATTATTCTTAAAGGATGTATCCTGCAAGTGGATATGACAATTATAAATATCAATGCCCCCAACAGGGGAGCAGCAAGATATACAAGCCAATTCTTAACCAGAATAAAGAGACATATAGATAAAAATACATTAATAGTAGGGGACCTCAACACTCCACTCTCAGCAATAGATAGATCACCTAAGCAGAAAATCAACAAAGAAACAAGAGCTTTAAATGCCATACTAGATGAGTTGGACCTCATAGATATATATAGAACACTACACCCCAGAACCAAAGAATACTCATTCTATTCTAATGCCCATGGAACATTCTCAAGAATAGACCATGTTCTGGGTCACAAAACAGGTCTCAACCGATACCAAAAGACTGAAATTATTCCCTGCATATTCTCAGACCACAATGCTTTGAAATTGGAACTCAATCACAAAGAAAAGTTTGGGAGAAACTCAAACACTTGGAGACTAAGAACCATCCTGCTCAAGAATGATTCGATAAACCAGGAAATCAAAAATCAGTTTAAACAATTTATGGAGACCAACGAGAATGAAAACACAACGGTCCAAAACCTATGGGACACTGCAAAGGCAGTCCTAAGGGGAAAATACATAGCCATCCAAGGCTCACTCAAAAGAACAGAAAAATCTAAAATGCAGTTTTTATATTCTCACCTCAAGAAGCTGGAACAGCAACAGAAGAACAGGCCTAATCCACGCACGAGAAAGCAGTTGATCAAGATTAGAGCAGAGATCAATGAATTAGAAACCATGAGCATACTAGAGCAGATCAACAGAACTAGAAGCTGGTTCTTTGAAAGAATAAATAAAACAGACAAACAACTGGCAAGACTTATCCAAAAGAATAGAGAAAGGACCCAAATTAATAAAATTATGAATGAGAAGGGAGAGGTCACAACCAACACCAATGAAATAGGAAGGATCATTAGAAACTTCTATCAACAGCTTTATGCCAATAAATTAAATAATCTGGAAGAAATGGATGACTTCCTGGAAACCTATAAACTACCAAGACTGAAATAGGAAGAATTGATTTTTTAAACAGACCAATTAATTATGAAGAGATTGAAACAGTGATTAAAAACCTTCCAATAAACAAAACTCCAGGGCCTGATGGATTCCCCAGGGAATTCTACCAAACATTCAAAGAAGAAATAATACCTATTCTCCTAAAGCTATTTCAAAAAATAGAAACAGAAGGAAAGCTACCAAACTCATTCTATGAGGCCAATATTACCTTGATCCCCAAACCAGGCAAAGACCCCATCACAAAGGAGAATTACAGACCGATATCCCTGATGAATATGGACACCAAAATTCTCAACAAGATCCTGGCTAATAGGATCCAAAAGTACATTGAAAGGATTATCCATCATGACCATGTGGGATTCATCCCTGGGATGCAAGGGTGTTTCAACATTCACAAATCTATCAGTGTGACAGATCATATCAACAAGAAAAAAGCCAAGAATCATATGATCCTCTCAATAGATGCAGAAAAAGCATTTGACAAAATACAGCATCCTTTCCTGATTAAAACCCTTCAGAGTGTAGGGATAGAGAGTACATCCCTCAATCTCATAAAAACCATGTATGGAAAGCCTACAGCAAATATCATTCTTAATGGGGAAAAGCTGGAAGCCTTTCCCTTAAGATCAGGAACACAACAAGGATGCCCACTCTCGCCATTATTATTCAACATAGTACTAGAAGTCCTTGCAACAGCAATCGGACAACAAAAAGGGATGAAAGGTATTCAAATCGGCAAAGAAGAAGTCAAACTGTCTCTCTTTGCAGATGATATGATACTCTATACGGAAAACCCAAAAGAATCCACCCCCAAACTACTAGAAGTTATAGAGCAATTCAGTAATGTGGCGGGATACAAAATCAATGCTCAGAAATCAGTTGCATTTCTATACACGAACAATGAGACTGAAGAAAGAGAAATTAGGGAATCCATCCCATTTACAATAGTACCAAAAATCATATGTTATCTTGAAATTAACTTAACCAGAGACATAAAGGATCTATATTTTAGAAACTACAGATCACTCTTGAAAGACACTGAAGAAGACACAAAAAGATGGAAAAATATTCCGTGCTCATAGATCGGAAGAATTAACATAGTTAAAACGTCCATGCTACGCAGAGCAATCTACACTTTCAATGCTATCCCGATCAACATACCAATGACATTTTTCAAAGAACTGGAACAAATAGCCCTTAAATTTGTGTGGAACCAGGAAAGGCCCCGAATCTCCAAGGAACTGTTGAAAAGGAAAAACAAAGCTGGGGGCATCACAATGCCGGATTTCAAGTTGTACTACAAAGCTGTGATCCCAAAGACAGCATGCTACTGGCACAAAAACAGACACATAGACCAATGGAACAGAATAGAGAACGCAGAAATGGACCCTCGGCTCTTTTGGCAACTAATCTTCGATAGAGCAGGAAAAAACATCCCGTGGAAAAAAGTCTCTTCAATAAATGGTGCTGGGAAAATTGGACAGCTACATGCAAAAGAATGCAACTTGACCACTCTCTCACACCATACACAAAGATAAACTCCAAATGGATGAAAGACCTCGATGTGAGACAGGAACCCATCAAAATGCTAAAGGAGAGCACAGGCAGCAAACTCTATGACATCAGCCACAGCAACCTTTTTCAGGACACATCTCCAAAGGCAAGAGAAACAAAAGAAAAAATGAACTTGTGGGACTTCATCAAGATAAAAAGCTTCTGCACAGCCAAGGAAACAGTCAAAAAAACTAAGAGGCAGCCCACGGAATGGGAGAATATACTTGCAAATGACACTACAGATAAAACACTGGTATCTAAGATCTACAAAGAACTTCTCAAACTCTACACAAGAAACAAATAAACAAATCATAAAATGGGCAGAAGATATGAACAGACACTTTTCCAATGAAGACATACAAATGGCTAACAGACAAATGAAAAAACGTTCAAAATCATTAGCCATCAGGGAAATTCAAATCAAAACCACACTGAGATACCACCTTACGCCAGTTAGAATGGCAAAAATTGACAAGGCAAGAAACAACAATTGTTGGAGAGGATGTGGAGAAAGGGGATCCCTCCTACATTGTTGGTGGGAATGCAAATTGGTACAGCCACTCTGGAAAACAGTGTGGAGGTCCCTTAAAAAGTTAAAAATTGAGCTACCCTATGATCCAGCCATTGCACTACTGGGTATTTACCCCAAAGATACAGACGTAGTGAAGAGAAGGGCCATATGTACCCCAATGTTCATAGTAGCATTGTCCACAATAGCTAAATCATGGAAGGAGCCGAAATGCCCTTCAACAGGTGACTGGATTAAGAAGATGTGGTCCATATATACAATGGAATATTACTCAGCTATCAAAAAGAACGATTTCTCAACATTTGCTGCAACATGGACGGAACTGGAGGAGATAATGCTAAGCGAAATAAGTCAAGCAGAGAAAGACAATTATCATATGGTTTCTCTCATCTATGGAACATAAGAACTAGGAAGATTGGTAGGAGAAGAAAGGGATAAAGAAAGGGGGGTAATCAGAAGGGGCAATGAAGCATGAGAGACTATGAACCCTGAGAAACAAACTGAGGGCTTCAGAGGGGAGGCGGGTGGGGGAATGGGATAGGCTGGTGATGGGTAGTAAGGAGGGCACGTATTGCTTGGTGCACTGGGTGTTATACGCAACTAATGAATCATCGAACTTTACATCAAAAACCAGGGATGTACTGTATGGTGACTAACATAATACAATAAAAAAATATTATTATAATAAAAAAAATAAAGGGACACTCAAAACGTTAAAAAAAATAAAAATAAAAATAATAACTAGAGCTACTTTGTTCAGCCTGGGGTAAACAGACTGAGAACCTGAATAAACGGATGATTTTCCAAGAAAATATAAATTACCAAAACTGCCTCCAGAAGAACGAGATGATCTAAGTGGACTAATTACCACAGAAAAAAATAAAATTGTCAAAGGGTTGCCCATCTAAATGGGCAATGGGGGCCATACTTTCATAGATAAGTTCCATCAAAAGGAAAAATTACATTTTTTTATTATTAATTAAACTATTAGTGTTTTTTAATCAAATGCTAAATATGCTTTTAAAGGATTTGATAAAACATTCATTCATTATAAAATATAGTCTTGCTAAATCCTTGTTATAAATACTTAATAAAGAGAAAATGATGATTACTTAATGAGATTATATTTTATGAAGAATGCATAAAGAATTTTATCAAATGCCCTTTCAGCATCTATGGATATGTTTTTCACAAGCATCATTAAAGAAACAGTCCCAATAAAGAAAAAAAATAAGGAAGAATATAAATTATTACCACTCACCACTATTATTTAACATTGTTCTACAGGTAATACCAGCCAATACAATTACGCAAAAGAATGACAGAAGTATGTGAGTGGAACTGATGAGATCATATTATCATATTTATAGATGACTGCTTACAGAGAAGCCCCAAGAGAATCAACCAGAAAGCTCTTTCAAACAAAGAGCTGATGGCTGATTAACAAAATTCATATTCAAAAATCAGCAGTTTTCTTTTTCTTTTTCCTTTATTAAGATTTATTTATTTGACAGAGAGAGAGAGAGAGAGCACAAGCAGAGGCAGTGGCAGGCAGAAGGAGAGGGAGAAGCAGGCTCCCCACAGAGCAGAGAGCCCGATGTGGGGCTTGATCCCAGCACTCTGGGATCATGACCTGAGCCGAAGGCTGATGCCCAACCAACTGAGGCACCCAGGCACCCCAGAAACCAGCAGTTTTCTTATACATAAAACTGTCTTCTGATACCAATTATTGAAGGAACAATGGAAAAAATTACCCTATTTACAGTAGCAATGACCAAAAAAAGGAAGAAACTCAGCAAGAAACATACAGATTTTTTAAAAATGTAAAAAAATGCCAAGTTCTTGAACAACAAAATGCAATCACACCAATATCAACTGCCCCCAAACTAAGTGACCGATACAATGAATAACAATAAAATTAGCATTTTTCTTTTTAATTAGATCAACTGATACAACAGTTAATATGAAATGTAAGACCTAAAACTATAAAACTCAGAAGAAAATATAGGGCAAAAGATGCACAGAATTGGATTTGGCACTAATTTCTTGGATTTGATACCAAAGGCACAGGCAAAGAGAAACAAACAGACAAATGGGATCTGTATATGTAAGTTTTCACATTTGTGCATCAAGACACTATCCACAGAGTAAAAAGGCATCCATAGGTTTGGAGAAAATATTTGCAAATCATGTCTGACAGGGAATCAATATCCAAGAAACACAGAGAATTCTTAAACTCAACAACAAAAAATAAACAACTTGACTTAAAAATGGGCAAAGGACTTGAATGGACATTTCTCTTAGAAGATATACAAATGGCCAATAAGCAAGTGATATATGCTCAATATCATTAACCATTAGAGAAATGTAAACCCAAACTACAATGAAATACCATCATACCCATCAGAATGACTACTATCATGAAAATAGAAAATAAGTATTGACAAGGATATGGAGAAAGTTAAACCCTGTGTACTACTGGCAGGAATATAAAATGGTGCAGCCACTGTAAAAAACAGTAATGGATGTTCCTTGAAAAGTTAAAAATTAAAAAAAAAAGAATTGCCATATGATCCAGCAATTCCACGGGTATACACCCAGAAGAACTGAAAGCAGGGTTTTGATGAGATATCTGTATACCCATGTTCACAGCAGCATTATCCACAGCAGTTAAAACATGGAAGCAATCTCTGTCCATCAATGGATGAATGAATAAGGAAAATTCCACACAATGGAATAGCATTCAACCTTTCAAAGGAAGGGAAGTCTGACATGTGCTACAACATGGACGAATCTTGAGGATATCAGGCTAAGCAAGATAAGCCCGTGAAAAAAAGCTACTACTGGAGGCTGGGAAGACAGTGGAGTAGGAGGACCCAAAGGTTGTCTCGTCCCACAGATACAGCTAGATAATACTCAGATCAACATAACCCAGAAAATAACCCGAAGACTGGCAGAACAAACTCCACAACTAAAAGTAGAGAAGAGGCCACATCAAAGAACATAGGAAGGATGGAGACTCAATTTGGGAGAACAGACCATGGCTATATGCGGTAGGGAGAGAATTGGTGGTGCAAAGAAGGACAAAAAACAGACCACCACACAAGGGAGGCTGCAAAAGCAAGATGACTCCCTATAACGTTTAGCTTTGAAAGTGAGAGGGGCCAGATTTCATGAGTTCTTAAAACCAGTGAGACTTAAAGTCTGGAATTTGAAAAATCAGTGGGCTCAGTTATGAGACAGCCCTAAGAGCTAAGGAAGTTAAGTTTCCATGCTTAAAGAGACAGTGACAAACATCCAGCAGACATATAGCATAGAAGCAACAGTTTGAAAAACTCCTGAGGCAGACAGGAAGGAGTTATTTTCTTATCTCAGAGCAAGTTGGGGAGAGGCAGGGGTGCAGGGAAGCCTCTCCTGGAACAAAGGAGCTGGCAAGCACCATTTCCCTCCCCTGTCTCGCAGTATAAACACATGGTCATATCCAGGAACTAGCTCAGTGCCAACACTCACTATCTAATTTGCTTACACCAAGCCTCACTCCTCTGTGCTTAGGTGATCTGCCCTTCCCAGTCACACTTGCCTCAGTCCTGGCACCACGGGTCCCTTCTGCCAGAAGACCAGTGTAAACCCTGCCAACACCATGTCTCCAAACACAGCATGTTATAGGGCCTCAGTACTGGTGGCAGCAACAGCAGGTCTCATTTTGCAAGCAGACCAGAGCACACCTTGTCAAACACACCCTACCCTGGCTGGCACCAAACACTGCCCACAAGAGGCAAAAGGAGCCTCTAAAGATGACCAGACTGAAGGAAAAAGCACCGGGGACACAACCGCAGGTCACAGGCAGTACACACAGGAGACACTCCCTGAAGCACCAGGTCCTAGGGAACAGGGACACTGCACATCAAGGCATTACAGGATGTGTTCTTCACGCGGACATTACCTTCAAGAGCAGGATTCAGCTCACTTTCCTAACAAAGAGAAACAGACAAAGAGAGGGAGGCAAAATGAGGGAACAGAGGAATATATCCCAAATGAAAGAACAGGACAAAAACCACAGCAAGAGACCTAAACAAAACAAGTAGAGGTAATATGCCCGATAGAGAATTGAAAACAGTGACTATAAAGATACTCACTAGACTTGCGAAAAGAATGGAAGACACTGGTGAGACCCTTAACAGATAAAAAAGAGCCAGCAAGAAATGAAGAACACAATAAATGAAATTTAAAATACCTGATGGAACAAATATTGGGCTAGAGGAAGCAGAGGAACGAATTAATGACCTAGAAGACCAAGTAATGGAAAGCAATCAAGTTGAGTAAGTGAGTGGAAAAAAAAAGGAAATTGAGAATAGTCTCAGGGAACTCAATGACTCCATCAAGTGCAGTAACATTCAAATTATAGGGATCCCAGAACAAGAAGAGAGAGAAAAGGGGGCAGAAAACTTATTTGAAGAAATAATAGCTGAAAACTTTCCCAATGTGGGGAAGGAAACAGATATCTAGATCCAGGAGGCACAGAGATCCCCCAACAAAATCAACCCTAGGAGGTCCACACGCACACACACAGTAATTAAGATGCAAAAAGTAGTGATAAGACAAAATATAAAAAGCAGCAAGAGAAAAGAACACAGTTACATACAATGGCAACACCATAAGGCTATCAGAGGATTTTTTTAGCAGAAATTTGCAGGCCAGAAGAGAGTGGCATGATATACTCAAGGTGATGAAAAGGAAAAATGTGCAGCCAAGAATACTCTGTCCACCAAGACTATCATTCAGAATAGAAGGAGAGAGAGCAAGCGTTTCCCAAACAAAAACTAAAATAATTCATGACCACCAGACCAGCCCTACAAGAAATATTAAAGGGGACTCTTTGAGTGGAAAGGAAAGACCATAAGTGAGAGTATAAAAAGTAGGAATCACAAAAGCATTAAAAATAAGTATACCTGTAAAAATCAATCAAGGGATTCACAAAATAAAAGGATATAAAATATGACACCATATACCTAAAACATGGGCGAGACAGGAGTAAAGAATGAGTTCAAACTTAGACCATCAACTTAATACAGACTGCTATACACAGATTATATACAAACCTAATGATAACCATAAATCAAAAACCAGTAATAGATATGCAAAGAATAAAGAGAAAGGAATCTAATTATATCACTAAGGAAAGTCAGCAAACCATGAAAGAGAGCAAGAGAAGAAAGGATCAGAGAAAAGCTACAAAACAACCACAAAACAATAAAATGGCAATAAATACATATCTATCAATAATTACTTTGAATGTGAAAGTACTAAATATTCCAATCAAAAGATGGAGTGACAGAGTGGATTAAAAAAAAAAAGACCTATTTAAATGCTGCCTATAAGAGATTCATTTCAGACCTAGAGACACCTGCAGATTGAAAGTGAGGGGATGGAGAAACATTTATTATGCAAATGGTATCAAAACAAACCCAAGGTAGCAATATTTATATTGGACAAAACAGACTTTAAAACAAAGACTGTAATAAGAGACAAAGAAGGACACGATATAACAATAAAGGGGACAGTCCAACAAAAAGATATAATAATTGTAAATATTTATGCACCCAAAACAAGAGTACCAAAATACACAAAACAGTTAACAACAAACATAATGGAACTAATCAATAATAATAAAGTAATAGAAGGGACGTGAATACTCCACTTACATCAATAGATCAATCATCCAAACAGAAAATCAACAAGGAAATAGTGGCTTTGAATGACACACTGAATCAGATGGATTTAACAGATATATTCAGAACATTCCATCCTAATACAGCAGAATACATATTCTCTTCAAGTGCACATGGAGCATTCTCCAGAATAGATCACATATTAGGCCACAAAATGAATCTCAACAAATTCAGAAAGACTGAAGTGATACATACATCTTTAAGACCTCAATGCTTTGAAACTAGAAATCAACCTCAAGAAAATGTCTGCAAAGAGCACAAACACATGGAGGTTAAATAACATGCTACTGGGGCGCCTGGCTGGCTCAGTCAGTACAGCATACAACTCCTGATCTCAGGGTCATGAGTTCAAGGCTCACACTGGGTACAGAGCTTACTTAAACAAACAAACAAACAAACAAACATAAGATACATGCTACTAAACAATGAATGGGTTAACCAAGAAATAAAAAATTACATGGAAACAAATGAAAATGAAAATACTATGGTCCAAAATCTGTGGGATGCAGCAAAAGCAGTTCTAAAAGGGAAGTTTATAGCAATACAAGCCTACTTCAAGAAGCAAGAAAAGTCTCAAATAAACAATCTGACATTATACTTAAAAAAGCTAGAAAAAAGAAGAACAAGCAAAACCCAAAACCAGCAGAAGGAAGGAAACAAACAAAAAAAAATCAGAGCAGAAATAAATGATATAGAAACTAAAAAAAAATAGACTAGACCAATGAAACTAGGAGCTGGTTTGAAAATATCAACAAAATTGATTAACCTCTAGCCAGAATGATAAAAAAAGAGAGAGAAAGAGAAAGAAAGAGCTCAAAAATTCACAAATGAAAGAGGAGAAATAAGCAACACCACAGAAATACAAACAGTTTTAAGAGATTATGAAAAACTATATGCCAACAAATTGGATAACCTAAAAGAAATGGATAAATTCCTAGAAACATACAACCTACCAAAACCAAAGCAGGAAGAAGTAGAAAATTTGAACAGACTGATTACCAGCAATGAAACTGAATCAGTAATCAGAAAACTCCAAACAAGCAAAAGTCCAGCACCAGACAGCCTCGCAGAATTCTGCCATTTAAGGAGTTAATACTTAAATACTTATTCTTCTTGGGGTGCCTGGGTGGCACAGTCAGTTAAGCATCCAACTCTTGATTTCAGCTGGGGTTACGATCTCAGGTTGTAAGATGGAGCCCTGCATCAAGCTCCATGCTGGGCGTGGAGCTGGTTAAGATTCTCTCTCCCTCTGCCCCTTCCCCCCAAAAAACAAACTTATTCTTGTCAAACTAATCCCCAAAAAAAAGAAGAGGAAGGAAAGCTCCCAAATTCATTCTATAGGGCCAGCATAACCCTGACACCAAGCAAGATAAAAACACCATAAAAAAGAGAACTACAGGCCAATATCTCTGATGAACACAGATGCAAAAAATCCTCAACAAAATTCTAGCAAACCAAATCCAACGATACATTAAAAAAATCATTCACCACAATCATGTGAGATTTATTCCTGGGATGCAAGGGTGGTCCAATATCCACAAATCATTCGATGTGATACATCACATCAATAAAAGAAAAGATAAAAACCACATGGTCATTCCAATAGATGTAGAAAAAGCATTTGACAACGTACAATACCCATTCATGATAAAAAACCTAAACAAAGTAGGTTTAGAGGAAACATACCTCAACATAATAAAGGCCTGTATGAAAACCCCACAGCAATCATCATACTCAATGGGGAAAAACTGAGAGTTTTTCTCCTAACGTCAGGAACAAGACAACGATGTCCACTCTCACAACTGTTATTCAACATAGTACTTGAAGTCCTAGCCACAGCAATCAGACAACAAAAAGAAAGAAAAGGCATTTAAATTGGTAAGGAAGAAGTAAAACTTTCACTATTTGCAGACGACATTATATGATATATGGAAAACCCTAAAGACTCCACCAAAAGACTACTAGAACTTGGTAAATGAATTCAGTGAAGTCTCAGAATACAAAATCAATGTACATAAATCTGTTGTATTTCTATACACTGATAAAGAGGCAAAGGAAAGAGAAATTAAGAAAACAATCCCATTTACAATTGCACCAAAAATAATAAAACACCTAGTAATAAACTTAACCATAGAAGTGAAAGACCTGTACTCTGGAAATTATAAAACACTGATGAAAGGAATTGAAGACAACACTAAGAAATGGAAAGACATGCCATGCTCACGGATTGGAAGAAAAATATTGTTAAATAACAAATAATAACAAATATTGTTAAAATGTCTACACTACCCAAAGCAATCTACACATTTAATGCAATCCGTATCAAAATACCAACAGCATCTTTCACAGAGCTAGAACAAATAATCCTAAAATTTGTATGGAACCACAAAGATCCTGAACAGCCAAAGCAATCTTGAAAAAGAAAAACAAAACTGGAGGTATAACAATTCCAGACTTCAAGTTATATTACAAAGTTGTAGAAATGAAAACAATATGGTACTGGCACAAATACAGACACACAGGTCAATAGAACAGAATAGAAAACCCAGAAATAAACCCACAATTATATGGTCAATTCATCTTTGACAAAGCAGGCAAAAGCATCCAACGGGGAAAAAGACAGTCTCTTCAACAAGTGGTACTGGGAAAACTGGATAGCTACATATAAAAGAATGAAACTAGACCACTTTCTTACATCATACACAAAAATTAAAGACCTAAATGTAGACCTGAAACCATAAATATCTTAGAAGAGAGCACAGGCAATAGTTTCTTTGACATTGGCCACAGAAACATTTTCCTAGACATGTCTTCTAAGACAAGGGAAATAAAAGCAAAAATAAACTACTGGTACTACATCAAAATAAAAAGCTTCTGCACAGCAAAGGAAACAATCAACAAAACTGAAAGGCAACCTATTGAATAAGAAACATATTTG
Organism: Ursus americanus; assembly: GCF_024610735.1. Lineage (NCBI taxonomy): Eukaryota > Metazoa > Chordata > Mammalia > Carnivora > Ursidae > Ursus > Ursus americanus. The sequence goes on from NC_142146.1 coordinate 38,085,915, forward strand.
CAAATGACACATCCAATAAAGGGTTAGTATCCAAAATTATATAAAGAACTACTACAACTCAACACCCAAAAACAAATAATCCAATTTAAAAATGGGTAGAAGAAATGAACAGACATTTCTCCAAAGAAGACATACAAATGGGAAACAGACACATGAAAAGATGCTCAACATCATTCACCACCAAGAAAATGTGAATCAAAACTACAATGAAAAAAAAAAAACTACAATGAGATATCACCTTACACCTGTCAGAATGACTAAAATAAAAACACAAGAAACAACAAATGTTGGCAAGGATGTGGAGAAAAAGGAATCCTAGTGCACTGTTGGGGGGAACACAAACTGTACAGCCACTGTGGAAAACTGTACGGACGTTCCTTGAAAAGTTAAAAATACAATGGCCTTATCATCCAGCAATTGCAATACTGGATATTTACCATAAGAATACAAAAACACCAATTCAAAGGGATACATGTACCCCTATGTTTACTGCAGCATTATTTCCAATAGTGAAATTATGGAAGGAGTCCAAGTGTCCACTGATTGATAAATATAAATAGTAAGATAAATATATATATATACACACACATATACACAGTGGAATATTACTCAGCCATAAAAAAAAGAATGAACTCTTCCCATTTGCAACAACATGGATGGAGCTAGAAAGTATAATGCTAAGCAAAATAAGTCAGAGAAAGACAAATACCACATGATTTCACTTATATGTGGAATTTAAGAAACAAAACTAATGAGCAAAGGGGGAAAAAAAGAGACACACACCAAGAAACAGACTCTTAACTACAGAAAACACTCTGATAGTTACCAGAAGGTAGGGGGGAGGGGTGTTATAAGTGATAGGGATTAAAGATTACACTTAACATGATGAACACTGAGTAGTGTATAGAATTGTTGAATCACATATTGTGCACCTGAAAGTAATATAACACTGTATGCTAACAACACTGGAATTAAAACAAAAAAGCTTAATTTTAAAAAGTACATATATGTACATACAAATAAATACTGAATGATTCTACTTACATAAGGTACTTAGAGTAGTCAAAATCACAGAGACAGAAAGTAGAGTGGTTGTTGCCAGGGGCTGGGGGGACAGGGGATGGGAATGAGGAATCACTAATAGGTACAGAGTTTCAGTTTTACAGGATGAAAAGAGTTATGAATATGGGTGGTGGTGGTTGGACAACATTATAAATGTACTTAATACCACTGAAGTATACATTTTAAAATGGTAACTTTTATGTGTATTTTAACATAATAAAAAATTTTTTTTTCTTGGGGCGCCTGGGTGGCACAGCGGTTAAGCGTCTGCCTTCAGCTCAGGGCGTGATCCCGGCGTTATGGGATCGAGCCCCACATCAGGCTCCTCCGCTGTGAGCCTGCTTCTTCCTCTCCCACTCCCCCTGCTTGTGTTCCCTCTCTCACTGGCTGTCTCTATCTCTGTCAAATAAATAAATAAAATCTTAAAAAAAAAATTTTTTTTCTTTAATAGAAAATAAAGTAGGGGATGAGCAAAAAAAAAAAAAAAAGTATATGAAAAAGTAAGCAAGAATATCCATGCAAATTCTGGAAACACAGGGGCGCCTGGGTGGCACAGCGGTTAAGCGTCTGCCTTCGGCTCAGGGCGTGATCCCAGCGTTCTGGGATCGAGCCCCACATCAGGCTCCTCCACTATGAGCCTGCTTCTTCCTCTCCCACTCCCCCTGCTTGTGTTCCCTCTCTCGCTGGCTGTCTCTATCTCTGTCGAATAAATAAATAAAAAATCTTTGAAAAAAAATTCTGGAAACGCAAAATACGGAATAGCCCCACTCAATTATTAAAACAAGTTATAAAGTTACAATAATTAGGGGAGTCTGGGTGGCTTTAAAAAAGTTACAGTAATTAAAATACTATACACTATAAATGAAAAGGCATATTATTTGATGGAGAAAAACAAGTCTTAAGGATAGACTCAAATCCTTATGGATTTCTTTATTTCTCTCTCTTTTTTAAGATTTTATTTATTTATCTGAGAGAGAGAGAGAGCTCATGAGCAGGGCAGAGGGAGAGGGAGAAGCAGACTCCCAGCTGAGCAGGGAGCCTGATGTGGGGATTGATACCAGGACCCTGAGATCATGACCTGAGCAGAAGGCAGCTGCTTAACTAACTAAGCCACCCAGATGCCCCTATTTCTCTCTTTTTTTTAAAGATTTACTTATTTTTTAGAGAGAGAGAGAGTGTGTGTGAGCAAATGTGAGTGACCCCGAGGGGGAGCAGAAAGAGCAGAAGGGGAGGGAAAGGGTGGGGGAAATAATCTCAAGCAGACTCAGTGCTGAGTGTGGAGCCTAATGCAGAGCTTGCTGTCACAACCCTTAGATCCTGACCTGAGCTGATACCAGGAGCCCCACGCTTAACCAACTAAGCCACCCAGTTGCCCCTTTATTTCTTTATTGAAATTGAGTGTGTAGCAAAACTGACACTTCAAATCAGTGGGGTATAAGTGGTTTAGGTAGATTATTGAATAAACAGTGTTAAGATAAGAGATAATTGAGTAACCATCTGAAAAAAAATTAATTGGAACCGTAATTTTCACCTTATTAAAAATAAATTCCAGGGGCGCTTGCATGTTATAATCTCCATGTGTGCAAAGCTTTTCTAACTATGAACCCAAACCCAGAAGTCATCAAAGAAAAAAACTGATATGATTGCAAAATATGTATATAGATCATTTTTTTTTTTTTTTTTGCCACTTAAAGAAAACCCCACAATGCAAGTCATAGGAAAAGTCAACTGGCAAAAAGTATTTGCAACTCACATTACAGAAAAAGAGTTAATTTCTATATTATGAAAGCTCCTATAAATAAACAGAACAAGAGCCTAAGGGGAAAAAAAGGTCAAAGAGTATATAACAGAAAACACAAATGGCTTTTAAACATAAAAAAAAGTTCAACATCTCTCATAAGAGAAATACAAAATAAAGCTGTAATATACAGGATCAAAAATACTGAAAGTGGTATACTATATTGAGAAGGATGGAAAAAAACAGACTTTTTCATACTTTGCTGGTGGGAGAATAAATAGGTACAATTTTTCTGGTGGGTGATTTCAGCATATCAATGACAATCATAAATGCATATATCATGAGTTTTTTTTCTATGGAATCACATGAAACTATACACACACACACACACACACACAGATGCAAGGATACTCACTATGGTGTCATTTTTACAGCAGAAGATAAGACAGACCCCAACCGTTTACCAATAGTAGATGGACGGGTTAAAGAAACCATGGCCTAAAAAAAGGATTGAGGGAGCACACTGGGTAGTGATATGGAGTGGACCTCCAGTGTAAAGTATTCACAGTGAAAAGGACCAAGTTATAGAGAAGTATGTGTGGCATACTAGCATTTGCACAAAAAAGACAATCTCTGAGGCAATGGGACCAGCTGGCTATATGGCAAAGAGTGGAAAGAACACATTTCTTTTCTTTGATTACAATATTAATTAAATAGTAGGATGACAACTTATACCCTTTATACATTTTGTATTTTATATCATGAATACAAACGACCTATATAATAAACTAATTTTTAAAAATTCTGTATTTTCCTTCATACAGAAACAATGCTTCTGTTTTCATAATATAAACAGAAATAATCATCTGCACTACAGAGAAACAATATAATAAACTAATTTTTAAAAATTCTGTATTTTCCTTCATAAACAATGCTTCTGTTTTCATAATATAAACAGAAATAATCATCTGCACTATTATGATTTTCATAATATTTTTAAACAGAATCCTCCCTTAGGGAGCTTGAAAGACATAATTATTATACTGTAATCAAATCCTGTATCAAGAAATCTTTTTTTTTTTTTTTTTTTACAATAGGACAGAGAACAAGACCAAATTCACTAAATCTGACACTCAGTGCAAGTTAGCTAGCATACATGTGGGATTACCAGATAAAATTAGAGAAGTTTTTAAAAAGCCAGAAGATGGCGATATGACCTCATTAAAATCTCATCTGGTACCAGTATCTTAATCTCTTATCCTGTTATTGACAAACCTGATTTTCCTCTTCTTTTAGGTCTCCTTGCCTTCCTTCATTCCCTTCTATATTTACCTATGCTACTACTCTTCACCCATGACATGAAACTGAAATAAACAGTGGAAAAGAGAAGACTGATGGAATTCCTGAATTTACAACACTATTTTTAAGTGCATATAACATATAAGGTTTTTATGGTTAATTATGAACACACAGGATTATATCCATTTTCTCCTGAAATTACACTAAAATGACACTAAAGGACTAAAAAAGGATAAACCCATCAAAAAAACTTTATGTACATCTACATAATGAAAGGAGACCACAGCTGATGAGAGACATAAATAAAGCTTTTTGAAGCTAGAGAGAGGGCCCCTGAATAGTAATTGGCTTGGTAAAACAGACAAGCCAAACCTGTGCATGTGAGGGTCAGTGGAGGTATGAAACCAATAAGAAGCACAGCAGAAATGCTCAAGAACTGGAGACACTGGAAGGTAGGATTCTGGCTTGGGGCTGAAAATAAGTATATTGCTCAAAAGTTTAAATAAGGAGTAATTTTCACTCAGAAGCCTTACCATGTAACCACGAAACTGCCTCTTCTGTCCTCTAGGAAGAGACAAGTAGTTTATATTCGTAAGATACTAAATCAGACAGGATGTAAAAATCAGGTACACACAGGACTGTATGTCATATCGTACCACAAAGAGACTAAATGAAGATTTACATACTGAACAGTGGACCCAGCCCTATCCCAAATCAGCTTCAGAACACAGGCCAATCAAGCAGATTCCTCCATGGGGAACTCCACGGGGAATCTGACCCGAGAGAAAAGACCTGCGATCATTCAATCATGCTGTTAAGATTTGCCGTTAACAACTCCCCCTAGAGCTTTTACTCAGCTTTTTTTTTTTTTATTGCCTCACTCTTTAATCTGAACAGATGGCCAAAGTTTACTGAACAATTGAATGTGAAATGAAGAGACCAAATTAATAAACAAAGGGTAAAAGAAGAAAGGGGAAAAAAAGGAAAAGAAGAAAGGATGGAAAGGGAGAGAGAAAGAAAGCAAAAGAAAGGCAGGTAGAGGGACGCCTGGGTGGCTCAGTCAGTTAAGAGTCAGCCTTTGGCTCAGGTCATAATCTCAGGGTCATGGGATGCAGCCCCACGTCAGCTCTTTGCTCATTAGGAAGTCTGCTTCTCCCTCTTCCTCTGTGCACTTGTGCTCACTTGCTCACTCTCAGTCTCCAATAAATAAGTTAAATCCTTTTTCAAATTTTTTAAAAGTTTTTTTAAGGGTGCCTGGGTGGTTCAGTCGTTAAGCATCTGCCTTCGGCTCAGGGCGTGATCCTGGAGTTCTGGGATCGAGCCCCACGTCAGGCTCTTCTGCTGGGAGTCTGCTTCTTTCTCTCCCACTCCTCCTGCTTGTGTTCCCTCTCTCACTGGCTGTCTCTCTGTCAAATGAATAAATAAAATCTTAAAAAAAATAATTTCTATAAAAAAAAGTTTTTTTAAAAAATATTTTATTTATTTATTTGGCAGAGAGAGAGCACAAGCAGCGGGAACGGCAGGCAGAGGGAGAGGGAAAGGGAGAAGCAGGCTCCCTGCTGAGCAAGGAGCCCAACAGATCCTGGGATCATGACCTGAGCCTAAGGCAGATGCTCAACCAACTGAGCCACCCAGGTGTCCCCTGTTTTTTTTTTTAAAGGTAGGTAGGAAACCTTCCACAAAGTAGAACAAAAAGTTAAAAAAAATTAGAGCACCAATCCAGAATGCCCAACTACAAAAGAATTATAGAAAATGAAAAGAGGAAAAAAGGAAAGAAATTATACAAAAATATGACATTTCTGTTTCTAGCAACACAGTGAAATAAATGATCTGTACACTTCACCTTAACAAAATATCTAGAAATGGAGAAATTAAATATTCGCTCAAACATTAAGCTCACAAAGAAACCAAAGCTTTCAGCTGCCGTGGAAGAATCTGTCAACATAAATAACCAAAACTCAGCTTTTAATGGCTCTACAGCGACAAGAGACAAGGCCTTGGGAATGACATGAAGTTAAGAGTTAAAGCTCTCCACCCCCTTTCACACATTCTCAGTGAAAGGATGGTACAGAAAGAGGGAAAAATCAAACCACCACTTAAGAAAAGACAAGAAAATGTCTCCCTCTAGCTCTAGACTCAGAACCAGGAGGATAAAAAGATCTAAAAATCCTCAGATTCAGATATCACAATGACCTCCAATTAAAAACAAAACAAAACAAAAACAATTCACCTAGACACAGGAAAGCATTAAGAAGAAAGAGATCTTAAGAGCAGGCAGAGAATGATACCAAAAGTATAAGCAAAAAAAAGAAAAAACAAATAGGGATTAAGGAAAAAATTTTAATTTCATGCATCAAAAAACACTATCTACAAAGTAAAATGGCCACCTTCAGAATGGGAGAAAATATGTGTAAATCATATCTGATAAGAGATCAATATCCAAAATATACAGAGAACCCCTAAAACTCAACAACTAAAAAACAAACAACCTGATTCAAAAATTGACAAAGGACTTGAAAAGACCTCCAAAGAAGATATACAAACTGTCAACATGCACATGAAAAGACACTCAACATCACTAATCATTAAAAAAAATGCAAAATAAAACCACAGTGAAGTATCACGTCACACTCATTAGGGTGACCACTATTAAAAAAACAAAACAAAACAAAACAAAAAGTGTTGTGAGGTTTTAGAAAAACTGGAACTCCTCTGCACTACTGGTGGGAATACAAAATGGTCTCTGGAAAACCGTACAGAAGTTCCTCAAAAAATAGAAATAGGATTATATGATCCAGCAATCCCACGTTTAGGTATACACTCAAAAGAATTGAAAGCAGGGTCTCAAAAAGATACTTGCACACCCATGTTCACAGCAGCATTCATAGTAGCTAAAATGTGGAAGTAACCAAAGCGTTCATCAACAGATAAATGGGCATGCAAAATGTGGCATATCGCTACGATGGAATATTACTTAGCTTTTAAAAAGAAGGAAATTCTGTCACATGCTACAACATGGATGAACCTTTAAGACACCACAGCAAGTGAAATAAGCCAGTTACAAAAAGACATATACTGTATAATTCTACTTACAGGACTTACATGACAACTTAAAGTAGTCAAAATCATAGAAAGTAGAATGGAGGTTGTCAGGGGCTAAGGAGAGGGGAGAAGAGGGAGATACTGTTTAATGAGAACAGAGTTTCAGTTTTTCAAGATGAACAGAGTTCTGGAGACGGTGGTGACAGTAGCAAAACAGTATGAATGTACATAACCCTGAACTGTACACTTAAAATGGCTAAGATAGTAAACTTTGTTATGTGTACTTTACCACAATAAAAAAAAATGGAGAAAAATCAGAGAAAAACAGATAACCTACAAAGGAATGACAACTAGACTCCAGAAGACTTCCCAACAACATTAAAAGCAAAAATACTGTGAAGTAGATCTTTAAGGTGCCAAGTAAGGGAAGATAATAGCAAGCTAGAATTTTAAACTATTTTTCAAAAATAAGGGTGAAATAAACACATTAGGGTGCCTGGGTGGCGCAGTCGTTAAGCGTCTGCCTTCGGCTCAGGGCATGATCCCGGCGTTCTGGGATCGAGCCCCACATCGGGCTCTTCCGCTGGGAACCTGCTTCTTCCTCTCCCACTCCCCCTGCTTGTGTTCCCTCTCTCACTGGCTGTCTCTATCTCTGTCAAATAAATAAATAAAATCTTAAAAAAAAAAAAGAAATAAACACATCTTCCATGGATTTACCTTTGTAGACATTCAATAAAGAGATCCAAAAAACATACTTCAGGAAAATGGAAACTAAACTGAAAATGCAAAAGAAACTCAAGAAAGAGGAACAAAAGAATAAAAAAGAAATATATAAATGAACATCATCTGTACATCAGATATACTAATTTTAAAAGATGAAAAATGGGGGGGGGGAACAGAAGGAAGTACAACCTGGACAAAAATAATACAAGAAGGGAAAAGCTTGATCACAATTAAAGAATTCTACAGGCCTGGTGTTGTTTAGGAAATACTGTGTTAAATTAAATATACTCACTAAAAATATAAAGACAACCACTGAAAGTATAAAAGAATAATCAAAAGCATGCAGGAAAGAACAGAAGCAGCACAGAAAAAGGGGCATCTGGGAGGCTCAGTCAGTTGGGTGTCTGACTCTTCATTTCAGCTAAGGTCATGGTCTGGAGGTCGTGGGGTCGAGCCCTGCATGGGTCTCAGCTCTCAGCAGGGAGTCTGCTCGAGATTCTCCCTCTCCCTCTGCTCCTCCCCACCTCTAAAAATAAATAAATAAATTTTAAAAACAAGCAGCACAGAAAAAGCAGTATACATAGGTAGTAAAAAGAAATGCAAATGCATAAACAAACTCATTAGTTAAAAGACTGACACATCAGGTTTAATTTTAACTAAACAACAAAAAGCAAAACAAAATCCAACTGCTCTTTGCAAGAGACATATCAAAAGCATACTTTCAGAGAAAGTAACTGAATGAAAACAGAAAGACAATGTGACTCTATAACTAGACAAATGGTCTTTATCGTAAGAGCATTACAGAGGATAGAGAGGATATAATGATTAAAGGTTCTTTTAGCAGGAAGACAAATATTCTAAATTTGAAAGTATTTTATAACATAGTTTACAAATGTTAAGGCAAAAAATGACAAATGCACAAGAGAGACAGAAATCAACAATTATACAAGAAGATTTTAACACATATCTCCAGCAATGATGACAAAAAAGGAAAGTCAGTAAGGATATATAAAATTTCATCAACACAATTATTAAGTTTGATCTAAGAGACATATTTGGAAACCTGTCCCCCAAATGAAAGAATACACATTGTCTTCCAAAGAATTCTCTTCTAAACAATGCCTCATTTGCTGAGGTCAGCATAACCTCTACACCAAAACCAGGCAAGAATAGAACCAATGTTAAATTACAGCTGAATTTAACTTATGTATAGCAACAACAACACAACAATACAGAAAAACAAAAGTCATTAAGTACTAGGAGGATTATAATGGTAAAGACAACCCAACAGCAAAAATGAAATACTTAAGAATAAATTACAAGAAATGTATAAAACTTACATGAGTTTTAGGTATGAACTGAAAACATCTGTCTACACAAAGCCTGTACATGAATAGTCATAGCAGCATTATTATAATAGCCAAAAAGTGTAAACAAACCCAAATGTCCACCAACTGATGAATTTATAAACACAATGTGGTATATTCTCACAATGGAGTACTATTTGGCAATAAAAAGGGGGTGGAGCACTGATAACATGTTACAGCATGTAAAACCCTAGAAGATATTATGCTAGGTGCAAGACGCCAGTCACAAAAGGCCACGTGTTGCATGATTCCATCTATATGAAATATTCAGAGTATTTTATATCCATAGAAACAAAGTAGATTTGTTGCCAGGGACAGGAGAGAAAAGGGGATGGAGAGTGACTGTTAATGGGTACATCATTTCTTCTTGGGGTGATGAAAATGTTTTGGAATTAGGTAGTGGTGATTGTTGCACTATCTGTGAATACATGAAAGATGACTGAACTGTATACTTTAAAAGGTGAATTTTATGATATGTAAATTATATCTCAACAAAGCTCTTTAAAAAAAAAACCTACTTGAGGAAATTTTTAAAAACTCCTAAAAGACAGTAAAGACATAAACAATGGAAAGATATATCCTGTTCTTCGGTAAGACAACTGAACATTATAAAGATTTAAATTCTCCCTAACTTTATACATTCAATGTAATCCCAATAAAAATACTAACAAGCCATTTTATGAAGTTCGCCAAGTTGATACTAAAGATGATATGGAGGGGTGCCTCGCTGACTCAATCCGTAGAGTGTGCACCTTTTGACTTCAGGGTCTTGAGTTCAAGCCCCACACTGGGTGTGGAGCCTGCTTAAAAAAAACTACACTAAACAAAATAAAGTTGATAATGGAAAACAAACATGCAAGAATAACTAAGAAAGTACTGAAAAAATATGAAGAGAGAACAGCCTTACCAGACATTAAGAATACTATATAGCTTCTGTAATTAAAACACTGTGGGGGCGCCTCGATGGCTCGGTCGTTAAGCGTCTGCCTTCGGCTTAGGTCATGATCCCTGGGTCCTGGGATCAAGCCCTGTGTTGGGCTCCCTGCTCGGTGGGTTCCCTGCTCGGTGGGAAGCCTGCTTCTCCCTCTCCCACTCCCCCTGCTTGTGTTCCCTCTCTCGCTGTCTGTTGAATAAATAAATAAAATCTTTAATAAAAAACAAACCAAAAAAACCCACTGTGGTACAGATGCATGAATAGACTAATAGGATCAGTGACATAGTATATAGAAAGTCCAGAAATAGACCCAAATATGTATGAAAATTTTGTATATGACAAAGGTGACATCTCCCTGAGTAAAGGTGGACTTTTTTTCAGATGACTTTTTAAATTGTGGTAAAATACACATGACATAAAATTTACTTATCTTTTTTTTTTTTCTTATGTAGGCTCCATGCCCAACCTGGGGCTTGAACTCATGGCCCTGAGATCAACAGCTGCATGCTTGGGGTGCCTGGGTAGCTCAATCAGTTAAGCATCTGACTCCTGATCTTGGCTCAGGTCTTGATCTTGGGGTTGTGAGTTCAAGTTCCATGTTGGGACCCCACTTAGTGTGGAGCCTACTTAAAAAGTTGCACGCTCCACCCATTGAGCTAGTAAGGCACCCCTAAAATTTAGTATCTTAACCATTTTTTAGTGTAGAGTTCAGCAGCATCAAGTACATTCACATTTCACGCAAACCAATCTCCAGAACTCTTTTCATCTTGAAAAACAAACTCCATAACCATTAAACAATTACTCCACATACTCCCATCCTCCCAGCTCCTGACAACCACCATTCTACTGTCTCTATGATTCTGACTACTTTAAGTAGAACATAAGTAGAATCATACAGTATTTATCTGCCTGTAACTGGCTTATTTCACTTAGCATAATGTCCTCAGGGTTCGTCCATGTTACAGTGTGTGTCAGAACTTTCTTCCTTTTTTAAGTCTGAGTAATATTTCATTGCATGTATATGCCACATTTTGCTTATCCATTCATCTGTTGATGGTCACGTAGGTTGCTTCCACCTTTTGTAAACATGGGTACACAAACACCTCAAGACTCTACTTTTTCTAAGATTTTACTTATCTGAGAGAGAGAGTGTGTGTGTGTGTGTGCATGTGTGTGAGCGGGGGGGGGGGGGGGATAGAGAATCTCAAGCAGACTCTGCCCTGAGTGCAGAGCCCGAAGCAGGGCTTGATCTCATGACCCTAAGATCATGACCTGAGCCAAAACCAAGAGTCAGACGCTTAACCGACTGAGCCACCCAGGCACCCCAAAACTCCACTTTCTTTTGAATATATACCCAGAAGTGGAATTGCTGAAACATAGGGTAATTTCATTTTTAATTTTCTGAGGAACTTCCAAACTGTTTTCCATGGTAGGTGTTCCATTTTATGTTCCCACCAACACAGTGTACAAGGGTCCAATTTCCCCACATCCTCACCACACTTTTTATTTTCTTTTTTTTTTTTTGATAGGTGCCATCCTAAAAAAAAATGTGAGGTGATATCTCCTTGTGGTTTTGATTTGCATTTTCCTAATAATTAGTGATATTGAGCATGCTTTCATTTGCTGGTTGGCTACTTGTATATCTTCTTTGGAGAAATGTCTATTCAAGTCCTTTATTCATTTTTCAATCAGGTTGTTTGTTTTTTGGTAGAATTTCTTTATATATTCTAGAATTAACTCCTTAAGAGACATATGATTTACAAATATTTTCTTCCATTCCACAGGTTGTCCTTTCAATCTGTTGATGGTATCTTTTGATGCAGAGAAGTTTTAAATTCTGATGTAGTCCAATTTACCTATTTTTACTTTTGGTACTTGTGCTTTTGGTATCAGGTTCAAGAATCTTTTTTTTTTTTTAAGATTTATTTATTTATTTGAGAGAGAGAGGAGGAGGGGCAGACGGAGAAGGAGAAAGAATCTCAAGCAGACTTCACACTGAGCGCAGACCCCATGTGGGGCTCAATTTCACAATCCTGAGAGCCTGACCTGAAGCATAACCAAAAATCAGATGCTTAAACTGCACCACCTCGGTGCCCCAGGACCAAGAAATCTTTGTCAAATCCAATGTCATGAAGTTTATTCCCTACCTTTTCTTCTACAAGTTTTGTAGTTTTTAACTCTTAAATCTAGGTCTTTGATTCATTTTGAGTTAATTTTTGTGTATGGTATAAAGTAAGGTCCAAGTTCATTCTTTTTCATGTGGATATCCAGTTTCCCCAACATCATTTGTTGAAAAGGCTGTCATTTCCCCATTAAGGGTCTTGACGCCCTTGTTGAAAATCATTTGCCCATATATCCAAGGGTTTACTCTGGACTTTATATACCACTGATTAACTGTTTGATTACTGAAGCTTTGCAATAAGTACTGAAATTGAGAAGGGTGAGTCCTCTAGCTTTGTTCTCTTTCAAGGCTGTTTCGGCTATTTAGAGTCCCTCGAGATTCTCTATGAATTTGAGGATGGATTTTTCTATTTCCATAAAAAAAATCATCAGGATTTTGATAAGGATTGCACTGAATGTGTACATCATTTTGTGTATTTTAACAATATTAAGTTTTCCAAATCATGACCAGGTTGTCCATTTGTGTCTTTAATTTCTTTCAGCAATGTTTTGTAGCTTTCAGTGTACCACTGTACTAAGTATTTCATTCTTTTTCATGCTATCCTAAATGAAATTTTCTTAATTTCCTTTTAGAATTATTCACTGTGTTAATGTACAGAAATCCAACTGATTTTTGTGTGTTGATTTTTTATCCTGCAACTCTGCTGAATTTATCAGTTGTAACAGCTTTTTGTATGCAAAATCTTTAGGATTTTCTACATATTAAGATCTTATTGTCTATAAATAGAGATCATTTTGCTTCTTTTTTCCAATTTAGATGGCTTTTATTTCTTTCTCTTGCCTAATTGCTCTAGCTAGGAATTCCAGTACTGTGTTAAATAGAAATGGTAGGGCGCCTGGGTGGCTCAGTCGTTAAGCGTCTGCTTTTGGCTCAGGTCATGATCGCAGGGTCCTGGGATCGAGCCCCACATCAGGCTCCCTACTTGGCGGGAGGCCTGCTTCTTCCTCTCCCACTTCCCCTGCTTGTGTTCCCTCTCTCGCTGTATCTCTCTCTGTCAAATACATAAAATCTTAAAAAAAAATAAAAAATAAAAAAAATAAATAGAAGTGGTAAATGCAGACATCCCTGTCTTATACCTGAACTTAAAAGAAAAACTTTTATTATTTTTAAGATTTATTTATTTGAGAGAGAGAGAGAGAGCACACACGGGAGTGCACAGGGGGAGGGTCAGAGGGAAAGAATCCCAGGCAGACTCTCCACCTAGCACAGAGCCCATGTGGGGCTCAATTCCATGATCCTGAGACCATGACCCAAGCCGAAATCAAGAGTCTGATGCCCAACTGACTGAGCCACCAGGTGCCTCTAGAAGAAAAGCTTTTAGTCTTTCACCACTGAGCACGACGTTAGCTGTGGGTTTCCATATATGGCCTTTATTAAGTTGAGGTAGCTTTGTTCTGTTCTTAGTTTGTCGAGTGTTTTTGTCATGAAAGAGTGTTGAATTCCCTCAAATGCTTTTCTGTACCAGTTAAAAAGATGAACTTTTTAATAAAAAGTGCTAGGCAGCCATTTTGAAAAAGATAAAATTCGAGCCATATCTCACTCCATACACAAGAATAAAATCCAAAGGATTAGAGATCTGGATGTAAAAAAAATGAAGCCAGGCATCCATTAATTTAACCAAGTACCAAGTAAACATTACTAATGATAAAATATATTGACATGATGAACCCCTTGATATGATGTTCTGTGAAAGAAAGACATCATTCTTTGTGGTATTTTTACCAAAAATGCATAACTGCACTTCCATGAGACAACAATGGACAAACACAAACAGAAGACATTCTGAAAAATATGCAATCAGTACTCTTCAAAAATGTCAAAGACATGCAACAAAGAAAAAGTGAAGACTGTCAGACAACAGAGAAGACTACACAGAAATAATAACTAAATGCAATGTGGGAACCTGGATAGGATAATGGACCAGAAAATGTCATTAGTGAAAACACTGATGAAATTCAAATATGGTCTGTAGTTTAGCTAATAATATTGTACCAATGTTAGTTTCTTGCTCTTAGTAATTATACTACAATTATATAAAGTGTTAACATTAGGGGAAATGGACTGAGGGACATAATTAAACTTTCCGTATAACTTTTACAACTTTCTTGTAGGTCTTAAATTAGTTCAGAATAAAAAGTTTTTTTAAAGAAACAGAGCAATAATTATACCATTAAGAGTGATAACCATCAAAAGAACTAAAAGTAGATGTGGTTAGTGTTATTTACGAATCCATGCTCTTGAAAGTTAGGACAGTTCCCTAGAAGAGGAGTTCATGACTGCAAAGGGATACTACAGTGCTGGTAACGGTCTGTTTCCAGATCTAGGGTGCTGGTTACATAGCTGTTATTTAGTTAGTGAAAATCTTTGGGATTTTAAAAAACTACCACTTTTTATTAGTGGTAGATTTTTAAAAACATGAGTTTAATTCTGGAGAATGGGACTAAAAATATGAAGAAAGACTTTTTTTTAGAAAATTTTAAAACTGATAACAGCCAAATATTAATACTAGAAATCAAAGACTAACCTGAGACCCTAAGCCCAGAAAAATCCAGAAAGCACAACTGGCCTACTTGACTTCCTCATCCTTACCCACCTGATCTCCTAAAGCACACTCTTAAGACAAAGAGTAGAAAAATTGGAAGTGTCTTAATGGGGAATATCAGATGCAGTAAGATTTACACATAGTACGCACTAGAAAATATAAACTGTGAGAACTTCCAATACTGGACATAAAAATATTACTAAACACAAACTGGTTACTTAAAATACATGTAGATTAACTGCATAAAATTCTTCAAAATTGCTTTAGTCACAACATGAAAAATTGCTTCATATTCTGCCTATTGTTCTAGGAAGCCTAATAAACAGCTAAATGATGGGCTGAGGATTATCCTACCCTTGAGGTAGTTAAGATGATAAAAAAAATAATCAGAATAAATTTTCTGTTAAAATAAGTCAAATTAATATAATAGTTTTCTGTTTTCACTGAAGGCCAATCTGAGTCAAACTGTTTCTTTCCAAGGTGAAATACTGGAGTGAATTTTACAGGAACAGGAGTAGTACTAAATAAGTCAGAGCGTTTCAAAACAGAGATACATAGATAGCCAATCTGAGTTCCGTTCAGCAGTTTGCCAGAATGCTTCAATATACGCCCAGAGTTAAAAGCAAAAAGCAAAAAAAAAAAAATCCTTTTGTCTATATATTCTACTTTGAAGAAGATATGTACTATCAATCTTACTTTTATTTTTTTTTATTTTTTTTTTTTAAAGATTTTATTTATTTGAGAGAGAGAGAGACAGCCAGCGAGAGAGGGAGCACAAGCAGGGGGAGTGGGAGAGGAAGAAGCAGGCTCATAGCGGAGGAGCCTGATGTGGGGCTCGATCCCATAACGCCGGGATCACGCCCTGAGCCGAAGGCAGACGCTCAATGACTGAGCCACCCAGGCGCCCCTATCAATCTTACTTTTAAATACACGTATTTTCTCATTGCCTGTTCAATTTCCCAGACATAAACTGAATTGGCCACCACATCCATGACTATGAAATACACGGTACTCCTGCTCTGTGACTAGTGATGAACACTGCCACTATTATTTGCAATTATATTTTTATTCTTCTTACTTTCTGGAAACACTTTTAGTCTTTTTCTCTTTTCTCATCCCAACATTAAGATTTTACATCATTTCATTATATCCATTTTTCCTTTAGCCTACATATATTTAATTTTTGAACAATTCAAAAGGACACATGACACATAACATAGACCTTACAATAAAATAAAATTGTTTGTATTACAAAGTTAGGTTAATGCCTTATCTAAGTATGTACTTAGTTTTATTCAGTGAACCCGTCAGTATAACAGATTCACATAGCTTGTAATCATGATTTAACCAATTAACTGAAATACAGCTGAATTTAAGATACCACATATATTACACAAAAACTGTCTGTTTTTTAAATTAGTAAACAGGGACGCAGTGAAAGGATGATCAGTCAAAAACAATGGCTAATTTGCAAGTCACTCACTCACTTATATTTGGATGAATTTACAACACTCTAGAAAAAACAGAAACTATACTGAAAAGACCAACTAGGAAGAAGCTATAAAGATTGCTGGGTTCTTGCATGAATGTTCAAGTCCTAAGACAGTATTTTAGCAAGGCAATATAGTGAAGTGTCTAGCACTAGAGTCATACAGATTCCTGGTTCAGCCCCAGCTCTGCCACTACTGCCTTTCTGATCCCAGTAAAGTGACTTGTGTCCTTATCTGTAAAATGAAAGACATTAAACCGACCTCATACACTTTGGGGGAGAATTAACTGAGATCCTTATCACATATTAGGTGTTGGATAAAGTAAGCCATTATAAATTCATAATGAATACAAAATATTCAGACCATGGATCTTGATCTTCTTACTTAATCCTAGAAAATATATCGTGGTCTTTGAGATTTTGCAGATTATGGAGGAATGGCCTTAAAAATAGGATTTCATTTTTTTCAATGAGCTGCTTATATTAATTAAATCTCTTATTTTCTTTACTTACTACGATCTCTCTCACATATCTCTTGGAATTTGTTATGAGGAAGAAGTGTTTTGTTTGTAGTGACCCCCTTCTAAAAAGTCCTTTCCTTAATATGAATTTCACATGTTTTTTTAGCATTTCAGTTTCTTGAAACTTATTTTATGTCACTTATGTCGAGAGGAAATTCAATTGTTTTGAACTCTTTCCCTAGAGCATAACTTCAACTAGCCTACAAAACTAGTAACTCGAAACAGATCTTTCTCCGAGTTGTAGTATCTAATAGTCCTTATTATGCGAAGAATACCACTGGCTCTGATACAGTAACAATAAAAGAAAATAACTCAATTCAGGAAGAGAGAATACTTTAGCAACTGTGATACAGTATGTCTGGGATAGTATGAATTTAATGGCAAGTTTAGTAGGAATGTTAACATCAGTAAAAATTTTACTGCTTTTCATACATAATGATGGAATTTTTCACAACGATTTTCAGTTTATGTTTCTTGGAATCCCTGCACAGGTAATATACTCTTGTTGCCTATAAATACAGATTTGTCCAATGTAAAAATACATAATCATTACTCTCACAAAATTTTCTACTTACAAAGATTTTTATCGCTAAAAATGTATTATTAGTGCAGAATTACTTATCTGCAAATTACTTATTTCCAAATACTCACTAACCTAAAAGTCACTTTATTGACCTCCATTTGTTAGATGTCTGTGTTCTGAGTGCAACTGCTTATCCTCATCACCTTTCTCTCCTTTGAATAGCATTTTATAAATCCTTCTCTTTCACAGGCAGTTTTATATTACCACCACAATTTCAAGGATGCTGTGAGGAAAACCTTAACAAACTGATTTTTTAAGTGTCCACTCCTGAGTGAACTATAAAAGAGAAGTTAGTGCTTCCAGTATTTTGTTTTTTTGGTTTTTTTGAAGGCAGCATCTCATTGTCTCCTTCAGAAGACGGAGCCTCTGAGAATGTGGGAATAGGTTTATATAAGCACTTTTCTGCTTTTACTTATTGCTAATTTTTATTTTTATTTATCTTTTTATTGAAGTATAGTTGACACACAATGTTACATCAGTGTCAGGTGTACAACACAGTGACCTAATATCTCTCTATGCTATGCTATGCTCCCCACCAGTGTAGCTACCATCTGTCACCATATGACACTCTTAGAGTTCCACTGACCATACTGCCTATGCTGTACCTTCGTTCCCATGACTTATTCATTCCACAACTAGAGGCCTGTACCTCCAACCCCTTCACAGCTTTTTGCCCATCCCCCCAACCCCTTCTGCTTCTGGTTTTGATTAAACACTTTATGTTGGCAGTTTTGAAATACCTACTATTTTTCCACATTTATAGGTCTGCTATTTTACAATTTGATTTAACCTAACTAGGACTGAATTGGTCACTTTAACAAACTCATTCTTCAGTAACAACATACTCAGCTCTTTTTAAAGTAAAATAGAATCTGTTAAAAATTATTATGTTTTTGAGTGTTTAAAAAAAAAAAGATTTCTGGTTCTCCAAATACTTTCCTCTATTCACTTTCCTCTATTCTATCTTTCCCTGCACTTAGAATTCTTTTTTTTTCAGAGAGAGAACGCTTAAGCTAGGGTGGGGTGAGGGGAGGGTAAGGGGGGAGAGGCAGAGAGAGAGGGAGAGAGAGAATCTTAAACAGGCTCCACGCCCAGCACAGAGCCCCACACCAACTGGATCTCACAAACCTGAGATTACAATCTGAGCCGAAATCAAGAGTGGGATGCTTAGGGGCGCCTGGGTGGCTCAGTCGTTAAGTGTCTGCCTTCGGCTCAGGGCATGATCCTGGCGTTCTGGGATCGAGCCCCACATCAGGCTCCTCCGCTATGAGCCTGCTTCTTCCTCTCCCACTCCCCCTGCTTGTGTTCCCTCTCTCGCTGGCTGTCTCTCTCTCTGTCGAATGAATAAATAAAATCTTTAAAAAAAAAATTAAAAAAAAAAAAGAGTGGGACGCTTAACTGACTGAGCCACCCAGGCGCCCCTCCCTGCACTTAGAATTCTTGAAGGACTGAGGTTACGTCATGTTCCTTTGTCAACTCAGTGCCTCACAGAGTGCCTGTAAGATAGTAAGCACTCCATATCTGTCTGCTGAGTGACTCACAAAAGACCAGCTGGTGGGGAGTTACCATCTCTCCAGGCTTATCTGGCTGATGGTTCGAATCATCCCTAAGAATAAGGAAGGTTAAAAAGGGGAGGGGGAGTAAGGAGCTTGAATTTAAAAGGACAGTAAACAGAAAAACTAAGGGAGTTGGAAAGCACTGAAAATTAAAAATCTAATTAGATCACTACAGATTATTCCAATGGGGAGGAAAAGATTTTAAAGAAATCCACGCATTTTAAAAACAAAGATGACTCTGGCTGTAATGCTTAAGCATTAGAGACAGAAAAAGATTAGAACGATGGTCCATAGGAAGCTATTACTATAGTTCAGAGAAGAAAGGAGGGAGGCCCAGACTATGGTTAACAACAGTAGGAATGGAGAGAAATAGATGTGGATTACCTTTCTGCTTCAGGCATCTCTATTAAGAAAAATTCTCTCAGATTACATGGGGTGAAAGAAACACAGATATTCTGTGTAAAAGGGGCATTTAATAAAATTAATCAATGAATTAATGAAAACCAAAGCTCAATATGAATGAGAAGATGAGAGAGAATTCCTAACTGTTCCAAGCAAACCTTCAACAACGTATGCAGCTCCAGATGAAATTTCCACCCAGCTGCTGGCAACTGTTCAAAACTATGGCAAGCAGAAGAGGCTGCCATAAGACTAAAGACAGGATATGCAGTACTGCTATTCAGAAAAAGGAGAGGGGTGCCTCGGTGGCTTGGTCAGTTAAGCATCTGACTTTTCATCTCAGCTCAGGTCTTGATCTCAGGGTCATAAGATTGAGCCCCATTTTTGGCTCCACACTAGGCATGGAGCCTACTTCAGGGAGAAAAAAAAATGGAGAAAGATGACCCTGTCAACCTTCTTGAACTTAACCTGAAGTAATTCTAGCCAGGATTCTAGAATCATAACTGAGATAAGTTTGTGAACATGGGAAAGGTGGTAACCAACATGCACTACTGTATATGTATGCTGTCCAGTATAGTGGTTAATTAAGGACAAATAATGACAGATTACTGCTCTTTTCCTGACAGTTACTGAACTGATAGGATTTTTAAATGAAGTATATAAAATTATCAAGTGAGATTTTTTTTTAAATGAAGTACATAAAATTATCTGGGTTTCAGGAAGGCAATATTTCTCATGAAAACCTGGAAATATGTGAGGTGAATAATGCCAAATTAGCTGGATTTCTAACTGTCTGAACAACTTAGCCAAAGAATTTAATAATTTTTTTTTAACAACCTTAAAAGCGGTCTCTAGCAGAGCAAAACTCTGTTCTTAGCCCTGCCTAGTCAACATTTTAATAAGATTTGCATGAAGGCAATGTCAGCATCATCAAGTTTATAGTTTATCAAATCTATGGAGAAATAAACAAGCCCATATTTATCATATGACCAAATCATTTTTTTAAGTCAATAGAATGGAACCAATCTGACAAGATAAAATTTAATATGGATAAATATAAAGTCCTACCAAAAAAAAACTCTATTGAAGAATTGGGAGAACATAGACAAAACAACTCAAGAATTTTAGCTGACTACAAAATCAGTAATAATGGGTAATGTATACAGCACTTAAAAGCCAGGGGCCATTCTAAATGCTTTACGTAGTATGTGTTCAATTATTCCTTTTAACAATCTTATGACACAGGTACTATTATAAGCCCCATTTTACAGATGAGAAAACTGTGGCCCAAAAAATGTTCACATAATTTACTCAAGGTCCCCCAGCTGATAAGCTATAGAGCTAGGATTTAAACTCAGGCAGGCTAGCTCCAGTGTTTGTCTTCTTAGCCAGGACATGATTATGAACTAACAGTGCAATGTGGTTGCCAAAGAAGCATATCTACTCTTAATCTTAAAGTACATGTTTTAAAATCAGAGAGGTAACTTATGGTCTTCTCTACTGGTTAATATCTGTGGGTACCACACTTTGAAGAAGAGTATGGATGAACTGAAAAAATCCACAAATAAGCCATCAGTAATGCAAGAAGCCTCGAATCAAAACAATAAAATCATTAGAAGAGGTTAAAGACTGGGAATATTTCATCTAGAAAAGAAAGAATTAATGGAATATAATAAGTATCTTCAAATATTTGAAAACCCACTTAACGGAAGAGACAGAACTAGAACCAGTGAGGATGGAACTTCTGGTTCTGTAAAGGAAATCATACCCAAATACCATATGTCCAAGTACCTATGCCTCAGAAACTAGAGAACTAGGTAACTGAACCTTCTCTCCAGAAAAATACACAAATGCATATAATTTTGCATCCTGTATGTTCGCAAATCTACTTTTAAATCCATTCATGTCCCACCCCTACAGTAAGATGTCTCAGATCAAAACGGAAAGGATTCAAGTCTGAAAAGGCAAGTATATATAATAATCTTTAAAATTCATTAAAACTTACAATTCTATGATCTAAAAACTCAACTCTATGCTTTCTAGTTTCTCCTGAGATCCATTATGATACATTTTGCAATAAGAGTCTAAACTATGATGACAAAGTCAGAAAAAAAATGAAGTAAAACTTGCCAAGTGACAATGTAAACCGTGAGTAGATTCTTACATAGCATGGCTTATTATTTAAACTTCAAAAGAAACATACTTAAGTTTAAAGATAAAAAATAAGATGCTGATGTACTACTCAATATGCAGTATAATGCCCAAATTAGAAATTTCCCTGCTCTGCTTTTAAAACTTCATTTTAAACTCTCCCTTTTTATCATCTGTTCTGGGTTAACTGTTAAGACTGACAGACAAACAACAGACTAGAAGTCAGAATACTTAGGTTCTCATTTACTACCTTTGCCATGAATTTAATTTTTGCTTAGTCTGTTTCCTCACCATGTTCTAAAAACTTTCAAATATCTAAAAGGGCTTTAAAATGCTGTGGTGCAATGTAAATATCATGCAGTTTTTATAAAACATAAATTATCGACAGCAAGAAAACAAAGCCAGTCTTTTTATCATGTTTTTTAAAAAAAGCAAATGTACATTGACATTTCAATTCCGAATTATAAAAAACAATCTTTGAATCTTTTGGGTATCTTTTACTGTATAATTTTCACCCACAAATGCTTCTCACATTAAGGATAAACATCTGTACATCCAATTTCAAGTCGTATTGTGAGCACACAGCTCAGTTAAGATTTTTGGCTGCAAGGGAAAAACTTGAAAGTGCCAGTCGGACTACACATTTAAAAAGAGTTGGGGAGAAAGTTACATGATCACACAATGGTAATATGAAGTATTACACACTTGAAAATTCTGCTTTCCCTCTTAAACAACTAGAAATAAAGAGAACTCAAAAGTAAGTTTAATTAAGTGTTGAGCTTTATTAAATATAGGTGCCACATTGCCGAAACTGCACTGTACGGCCAGAACAGTGCTACAGACACCATGTCTGCCAGTAGACTAGACTCTAGTTTCAGGCACAAGATGTTCTAATAAATAACAAAAGCATCCAGAGCCAGGACACAAGGATGATAGAATCCAGGGTCTAGGCATTTGATTTTTCTCCTGGTGTTACTTGAGAATGGGCACTACTATTAAAGACTTATTACAGTAATAGGATAATGATAAAGCTTTAGCTAAATTACAAGCTAACCAAAGAAATGGAAAAACATGCAATGTCAAATCAAAATAATCACCAAATTATTTTACATTTAATTTTGAACACAGACTGGGTCAGGATTACACTGTAAAGAGTACAGATGAGTAACTTTATTTACTAGGTGAAGATAATTTCAAACCATTAAGAGAAAAGAAGAGTGGCCCAGAAAAAATTAGGCTATCGAAGTCAAATGAAAATACACAGAACTAAGATTTAGGGGAGAAAGGGGAAAGAAGAGAATGAGCTACTGACTTACTAAAAAGAGAGCAAATAAGTGGGACAGGGAGTCTGAGCCCTCTGAGATAGAATGAGGAAGAGAAACGTATCAAAGGCTCAAAGGGAGCTTCAGCAGTAAATATGAAAAGGGATGAGCCTGTTAACTGTTTCAACAGAAAAAGAGAAACAACCATACGGGGCACTTTTCTGAACCGGCATTCACGGTAGACCATAATAAAAAT
The DNA here is from genome assembly GCF_024610735.1 of Ursus americanus. Lineage (NCBI taxonomy): Eukaryota > Metazoa > Chordata > Mammalia > Carnivora > Ursidae > Ursus > Ursus americanus. The sequence goes on from NC_142146.1 coordinate 38,109,021, forward strand.
GCCTAACTCATGCAGAGCACTTAATATGTGGTGAGCTCGGTTCCAAATGCGTTCCACGGACTGGTCCATTTACTCCTCGAAACACCTGGAATAGGCAGTTACTACTATTGTACAGATGAAGAAACTGAGACCACGCCATGCAAGATAACACAAACTGGTACCAGAGACTGAGCGCTCATCCACTTAGTTGACTCTGTCTCGGAGAGATCCTACAAAACCTTTATACTTTTCTGTGGATGAAGAGATACTTTATCTTAGCTCTCTGGAAATTCTCAAAGGAGTATGGGCCCCAAAAGCGATCCTCTACTTTAGAAAAAAGTTCCCTTTTGCGGGATATGAGGTTTTTTCAAGCGTAGAAAGCTTTGTAGCTCTGAAATACACCTGGCAGAGACAGATGGAGGCGTGTGAGTCATGAAAGGCGGAAAAGTCAGAAAACCAGACTTAGAAGCCATCGTTCTGCCCTGAAGACCTGAACAGACCGAGAAAGTAGAAAGCAACCCTTCCTCTCTTCCACGAGGCATGACACGGGGACGCTGCCTCCTCCCAATTTGCTGTGTGTGTATGGGGCGGGGGAGGGGGGCTCTCCGGTTTCCAACTCTCCCCCGCCCCCCCCAACACTCAGGGGTTACTCGGCCAGGCCTGGGAGAACGCGTGGGAATAAACAGATGGAACTCGCGGTAACGAGGGGGCCCCGAGGCACAGGGAGGGAAACCTGCCCGGGAACACGAGGGGCCGGGTCCAGAGGCCCTCGGCACGCGGGCCCGCGCCCTCGCCCTGGACCTTACCGCCGCTCGGCTGCAGAGGACGAGGCGGCCACTCAGGGCTGTTCTTCCGAGCCTGGGGCGCGGCTTTGGCGCCGCCGCTCCTGTGGCGCCCGCGCTCGGCGGCGGCCGGGTCCCGGCGGACTCACACTGGGGGAAGGGGTGGGCGATCCGCGGCCTGCCCAGTGGAGGCCCTGGAGTTCGAGGCCCTGGGACGCCGACCGTGCATGCGCCCGCGAGCCTGCCCAAAAAGGAAGGTTCAGAGCGCGCCCGCGTGCCGAGAAGCAGCAGCGGCTGCAGCTCAGATCACAGGCTGCTTCGTCCGCCCTCACCCAACCCAGCCACTGCCCCGCTTCCCCCGCGCAAGCTTTGGCGGCGGAGCAGCACGGTGAGCTCCGATTGGCTCTCGGCATGAGTGACGTAAGGCGCCGCTCCCCACGGATTGGTCAGGTCGGCGGTGCGTGCAAGGAGTAAACAAACCCCGCCCCCAGGCCTCCCAAAGAGAGGAGGGGGCGGCGAGGTGAAGGGGCGGGACCTCAAGCGCTCCGCCTGGGTCTCCAGTTTCTTGCCGGCTTCCCAATGGGTACCCCGCTTGGACCCCAACACTCCGCTTTCCAGGCGGTTGCGGTGCCGGCTGCAGGCCTGAGGCCTAAAATTTATAGACACGCCCATTCCCCCCATCCCTTCTCGCGGGCTTGGGTCAGAATCTTGACTTTTCCATCCAACCCCATCCCCCAGGCCCGAACCAGGAAAACCCCATCTCCCTTGGAAAAAAAAAAAGGAACTAAGGCGGTTATATCTGCGTCCCCAGGCCTTTGATGCCTGGCCCCCCGGGGAGCAGCGAGGAGGAGGGTGGGGACAAGTGACTTTGAGGCCACGTGTGGGGCACCCCGTAATTAATTATCCAGACAATGGATTACAGACCACTGGGATTGTGGGTTCTTCAATACCCAGGCAAATAAGATGCAAACCAGGCCAGGTCACCATGTCATTTAGAAGCTGAAGAGAAAATTGCGGCCCACACCCCCAAATACCTGTCCCATTTTGTTCAAAATTAAAACATTTTATCTATTCAGTGCCTATGTGAAAAATCACTTATGAGCTTACGTTCTAAAGGGGGGTGGGAAAGACAATATGCAGAATAAGCAAAATGTAAACTATCACATGATAGGTGCCATGGGGGAGGGGAATAAGCAGAAAAGGTGTTTGAGGGATGGCTTGTATTAAATAGGGTGCTCAGGGAAGGCAGCAGAAAAGATGCCATTTAAGGAAATATCTAAAGGAGGTGAGGGAAGCGAGAGAGCACCTTTGGACTTTTCCCCCAGGGTGGGGTGGAGAACCAATTTCTACGTAATTGTACATAGATAAACTCCTAGGAGTTCCAGAATGCCAAATGCAGTACTCTTTGGACTGATTCTAAAATGCAAAAGCCCCAATGGTGGGATTACCATGCATTTTCCAGTAATAAATCAATAGTATTTATTAAGTTTCCACAGAAGTTTTGTTAAGGTTTCAAGTTAACAAATTCTTTTCAAACACTCTAGGCACAATGAAAGAAAAATGGGCAAGACAGAAAAAAACCTCCACCCTCAAGAAACTTAGTTGAGCAGGAGAAATGGACTGTAAACCACTTCAGTACGGATGTGTAAACGACCACGGTAGACACACAGAGCACTTGGACTAATGGGGGTAAGACGGGTGGATGTTATTAAGGAGCTGTAACTCTTTCAGGATCTCCGTATCTGTAACAAAAACTCAGTGCTTAATTTTGGAGGAGGGCTATGGCTGTCAGTGATTCTCTAACCTCTTTAATAAATTTCTAAGATGAGAGTCTGAAGACAAAATTAAGTTGAACCATATGAATTGCTAATATTTGGCAATATTCATATGGCTCAACTTACTCTCTTGTAGAGCTAATATGAGGATTTTGCTCTGTAATACACATAGTAAGTGTTCAATAAATGATGGCAATTATGATCATTAAATAATACTGCTTTTGAAAAAAGTGATTTAAAAGTCAATGTTTCATAACACCTTCCAATACCGTGAAGTAAAATGGGCAGTGAAAGTTTCAAATTTTCCATATACTGGTTTGATCTAGCTGTGAATTTCCATGACCTAATCAGGGTATGCTGTAAAAGACACTAAATGCTAGTTTCACAGCAGGCCAAGAAATTCAGAATAAAGAACAGCTTGGTTTTGAAGCCAAAAACTGAAAATTCTCCAGAACAGAATAAATTGTCAAGTTGCTTCAGGGAGGAAAATTCATGTAAATCAATTTCTCATTCCCACTCACAGTTCCAATTTAGCAATTTGCACAACACTCAGCTCTCTTCCTTCTCATTTCCCCATTAAGGGATCTTATTTCCTTTGAAAAGGAAAATAAAGCTTCCACTATCTCCCATGCCAGAGAGTAGATGTCTGAAATATGACAGAACACACACTGATTCTGCAAACACTTATTAAGTACTTATTGTATGTCAAGAACAGTGCAAGGCATGGGATATACACATATAAATGCCCAAAGAGCTCCATACATGGGTATTCCTTGTGCTTGGAATAATCCCCCAGTTCACCCACATCTCACCTACATGTGCCTTCTCATCTAAGCTGAGATTACTTTCTTCTGTAAAGCTTCCTCTGATTCCCCATCTCCAGCTCTTTTCCCATTAAACTTTGTCTTTAACATTCATCAAACTTGTAATTACTCATTTAGTATCTGTACCTTGTAAATTCCTTGATATTCTGAGCCATGCCATCCTATTCACTACCCTATCCTCCGTTCTTAAGAGAAGCTCAGTAAGTTTTTATTGAATGGATGAGAGTGCCACAGCACAGCACAGTTGGAAAGAGGAAAGAATCATAACTGAAAGTCTCTACTTATACGTGGGCCAACAAAGAGAGGGCCACGGAAGACACAGATCTGTCACAGTTAAACCTGAGGAACTTGCATGTGCTGCCCCCTCTCCTGGTGGTGAAGGCTGCTTTCTGTAGGCGCAGCTAGAGGACTTCTGGACTAGTGCCTGTCAAGCTTTCATGTGCACAGGAATCACTTTGAGATCTTATTAAAATTCGGACTGAATCGGTAGGTCTGAGGTGGGGTGTAGAGGCTGCATTTCTGATCAGCTCCCACCGGGTGCTGGCGCTGCCACACCAAGCACTACACTTGGGCTAACAGGTGTTACTAAACTATAAATATAATAAAAACAGGTTTTTATTATACAAAAGGATGTGCAGTTGTCTGGACAGTTGCAGATATGGACTTTTTTAAAAACAGCATCCTGTTTTCACACCTAATCCATCCAGTGACTGACAAAAGAAATAACACTTAAAAGAAAAATGTGTTAAATCAAGGCCTTGCCTTCCAGATTGTCCTCTAAGCCTTGGAATTTCCTTAGCCAGGGACACAACACTTTCCTGAGTTCATTTCTGGAATGACTTAGTTGGTTAGGCCAGTGGAAGGATTTCACAGTCACCCTTAATAAAACTAATCTCTTCTTAATATCGAACCTAAAATCTTTTTATATTTTATTTATTCTAAAAATATAAATGTAAAGTATAAGGAATAATGACAAATCCTCATGTACCAGCTTAAGAAATAGACTATTGACATCACTAGAGCTCTGTGTGTGCCTCCCCAATGTGACCCCTCTGCCTTTCCCTCCCCGTAATAACCCTATCCTGAATTACAATCTTCTTGGTATTCTTGACAATTTTAACACATATGTATTTAACTCCAAGCAATATAGTGTTTAGTTTTGCATGTTTTTGAACTACATATATCTGGGGTCAAACTTTATTACTCATCTGCAAATTATTATTATTATTAGCTCATTTTGTTTGAGTCATCTGTCTTGATGTAATTCATTCATTTTCACTGATGTGAAAAATAACAAAATTTATATAATCCATTCTCTTACTGATAGACATTTGGGTTTTTTTTCTTTTTCTATTCTGCTGTTAAGAATATACTTGTACACCTCTCCTTTGTAGATGTGAGGGTTTCCATAGGGTTTTAGTTAGGCCCTGGGGTGAGAGTCAAAGTATTTAATGACGGGTAATACACAAATCTTTGCTTGTTCTCCTTCCCCACTCCCCGCTCTGAGGCAAATTCTGCGCAGGTGGTTTATTTTGGGAATGATTCCAAGGAACAGGAGTAGGGGCTGGGAAGCTTGAAACATGAAGGGGGAAAAGCCAATCCAAGCTGTGTTTCTGAGATGATCACCTGCTCAAGGCCACTGAGGCTTGCTGCAGCAGGAGACTGCAAGAAGCTGTGAAGAACACACTTCAGAATTGTCCACTTAAGGAACTGAAGAGGAGCATGTTTATACACTGGTTCTCATCCCCATTGTTTACAAGTTGCACCGTAGGGTGTCAGCTCTCTAGCACCTCCTCGTTTGACCATGGGTGACAATGACAGAGTAGATTCAAATCAGTTCCAAGCTGGGAGGCAGAGAAATCCCAGCCCAGAAAACAGGAGTTACAGTGATGCAAGGTGATGTCAGGTTATACCTGGGCAGGTGATAGCTGTAACAACTGGAATAAAAAGGTGGGCCAAGAGGATGTGAAGTGGACCAAAAGATGACCAATACTGATATAAATAAATAAATAAATAAATAAATAAATAAATAAATAAAGATAAGGGACAGTTCTTCCTTATGGTAGAATTCCAATGAATAAATGTAAAGAAATAATGTAAATAGAAAATCACCATTATTAGGCAAATAGTACACGAATGATTGTTGCCAGCAAGAACCATGGATGTTCAAACTAGTGAGTGAAAGTGTGATGGGAAACAGGGTATTTACATTGGTCTAAAACAATCCCCTCACAAGATGCTTATTAGTTACAAAGGGGCAAATAGTAACCTCATGATGGAAAACTTGGCAGATACCACCTTAATCAAGTATCAAGGTTAACATCATCAATAAGAAGACATATTGATATGTCTTCCTGATAGAATGCACTAGGAAGGCCACATCGCTTCTGCAAAGTTGTAACAAAAATTCAGAACCTTAACCTAATCACAAGAAAATATCAGACTATCCCAAATTGAGGGACATTCTATAAACTGCCAGTACTCTTTAAAAATGTCAAGAAAAAAAGAGACTGAGGAACTGTCAGATTGGAGGAGACTAAGGAGACATGAAAATAAATGCAATGTGGGATCCTTCATTAAATCCTGAGCCAGAAAAAGGACAGTAGTTAGAAAATTGACAAGATTCAACTAAGATCTGTAGATTAGTTAATCCTCTTACATCAATGTCAATTCCCTGGTTTGGGTGATTATATTATGTTATGTAAGATGTTAATTAGGGGAAGCTGAGTGATGAGGGGAGCTCTGTGCCATTTTCACAAACTTTTGTTAAGTCTAAAATTATTTCAAAATAAAAAGCTAAAAAACTAAACACTGGGGGATCTTATTAAAATACAGAATCTGATTTAGAAGATCTGGAATGAGGCCTGAAATTCTGCTTTTCTGAAAAGGACTTTGGTGGCACTAAGGCTACTGGTCCCTACAAGCTATTTCAGACTTTTCTTCCTCCCATGGTGTTGAAGTGAAACTGACCCTCAATAAACTGTGCAAAAAGTAAATAATTTTGTGAGTTTGGGCACATGTATACACCTATGAAACCACTGCCATAATCAAGATAATGAATTTATTGTTGAGAGTCCATTTTACGTGGCTCTCTCATTTTTGCTTATCTTGCAAGCAGATGCACTGAGGCCTTTGTTGCAAAATATGTGTCTTCCTCCAGAGGGCAGTTTTGTTTACTGTTCAATGTAAGACTTCCCTCCAGGGCAAGCATATGTAGAGCAAGCATCTGACACATACACTTGCAGCCCATTACAAAAGACTCAAGTTTCCTAAGCTTGAGATTCCTCAGCTGTACCACAGATTCATGCGTTCACAGCATCAATCTGGATCGCTCCATGTAGGAGCTGAGAAGCACAGGAAACCAATGCAAATATGAAGAGTGTGATGTTTGCTATGCCTATGAGTAATGAAGTCCTTAATCTCTGACCCAGGAGTCTCCTATCTTCTACCAATATCCATGGAACTGTGGGAGCCTAACTTATTAGTTTCCAAGTAGAGCAAAATTTCAAACTCTTCTCAGTTTTTGACAGTGTTTGTTGATGAAGCTGAGATGCTGACAGAGACTGGACTTTCTCGGAGAGACAGGATCATAGCCTCATGGACTGGGTTAGAGGATATGAGAATTCCCTGGGATCCAGCAGCTAAGGTTCTTGCCCAGGTGGTGGGTGAGGGGGAAGGGGAATTAGCAAATCTAATGTATCCTCCCTACAATCTCCACCTTTTGATGGGTTGTTTCTTTTTCTAAGTAGCAAAAAATCCATTATTACTCCCTACCATCCCTTTTTCCTACAATTTTTTACAACTGCAAGATTCTTTAGAAATATCGCTATAAAATAAATTTTAGAAAAGCCAGCTCCACATATCTCCATAATGCCCCCCTTCCTTATCCTCCTTAGACTAATATTACTTTGACCTAAAATTAAATTAAAAGAAAACCCCTCTCTTCCTTCTAATAAGTGAATGTTTATCATCCTTCAAATTTCCTACTTTGGAATGATACCATGGGCCTCACCATGGTCAGGGAATGGAATCCAGACTGACTGAATCCTTCACCATCCAGATGTTGCTGTGCATGTGTGCAAACCCGAAGCAATGAACAGAGAAACACTAAATAAAAATGGCCTTAATACATAATATGTATAGAAAAAAATCATTTACTGTTTTATTGTAGTTTCCCAAATAATTTTAGATAATTTTCAGAAGGGATTTTTAACAACTGCTAGGTTAGTTCTATCATGTTAGTATTTGAAATTATTTTTCCTTGTTATTTAAAATCTTTCTAAGTATTTAAAAATACAATATACTTTCACAACAAATTATATCATTTTTCCCACCACAAAGAATTAATCCTCTTCTCTAGTAATTTCCCTTGTGCAATAATGTACAATATGAATGATAAGCCTAACAAGATCTAGAGTCAAGGTTACAGAACACCTTTCTTCTCTAACCATATCAAGCTCAAATTTATCTTGTAGTTAATATATGCTTATTTCTCTATGACTTTCTTTTCCTTTCTTAAGATTTTATTTTTAAGTAATCTTTATATCCAATGTGGGGCTCAAACTCACAACCCCGAGATCAAGAGTTGCATGCTCTACCAACTGAACCAGTCAGGTGCCCCAATTTGTCTGTGACCTTCTTATATGCAGAAACCAAAACGGGAAATAGTGTTAAATAAGAATTTCCAGGTAAAATTAAGAAACAAATCCAAAAGTAAAGTAGAAAAAAGATAAGGGAAAAATTCACATACACATTTCTATTGCTATGCATCCCAGATTGTATTTGTAGATCTCAACATTGATTTATGAGGTTCTCAAAGACTATTTCATAAAACTATGAAATTTGTAAAGAACATCAGAGGAATAAGATTATAAATTTACTGATGCATATGAACTAGAAAATATATTATCTTGCACAAATAGGAAAATTTCAAATCAATTTTCCACAAAATCATTCTGAAAAACAAGTCAGCTTATTTTAAATAAGAGAGATTACAAACATTATGATAGCTATGGACAAAATATGTATTTGTACACCCTACTTAACATTCTAGGTAAAAGTATCTTCGAAACTTTTTTGCTGTTATACGGTATTAGCACAGAAGGAATGTGAGAACTCTTCTGCTCAGTACATTATAAAATCACATTCAAGTGCTGTATATACTTTGCCTAGAAGGATTTAGAAATGCTACTTGATGATTTTTTAAGTCACCATATTGATTTTAAAAAGTTTTTAAAAAAGATATTCATGTTAAGATATGGCTCATTTAGCAAACACCCCAATTAGTAATGGACAAAAGACATGAACAGACATTTCACTGAAGAGGATGAACAGATGACAAAAAAGCACATGGAAAGATGTTAAACATCATTATTAATTAGGGAAATGCAAATTAAAACCACAGTGAGAAAACTTCACACCTATCACAGTAGCTAAATAAAAAATTGTGACATCAAATGCTGGTAAGGATATGGAGAAACTGGATCACTCATACATTGCTGGTTGGAATGTAAAATGGTACAGCTACTCTGGAACAGTTTGGAAGTTTCTTGTAAAGATATGGCTCATTTAACTGTAACCTTACATCATTTATTTTCTGAATAGTATAGATATCTATACAGACATAGCCATCTTAATAAACCACATTTATAATAAAGGAGGGAAAGGCAGTAGAAATAGCATACGGAGAATTTCAGAAATATCTGATTCTTCAGGTTCCGGTCTCTAACGTTCCCACTCCCAAGATCATTCCTACATTACCCTAAGGGCAAGAGTCCCATGGGAATATGGTGACACTATAGTCAGTGACTTAGAACCAGTGCTGGTACCAAAATATTTATGGCTATGAGGCTCCAAAACTTAAAAACAAGCAAGGATCACCTACTTGACTTCCTTGGGGTTACCACTTTGACTGGTTTGAACCAGATGACCCAGCATTGGGTATGCAAGAAGGTGATTCTGGAACCAGGTAGGTCCAGAGTATATTTTAATTCTAACTGAGGAACATGATCTAGATTTCCCAAAGGGATTCAGAGTCCTTTGGGGTAGATTCAAGACTTCCAGGCTATGTCTGGACAACTCAAGAATCACTTCAAGTTGAAGAACTCCAGGGTCCTCTCTTCAGAGAATTATAAAATTCTTGCCAAAGTCCTGGGTTAGATTATTTTTAATTAAAGACTGGTCCCCAGTATAAGTCCTCTGCAGAAGGGGATGTTTCTGAAGTAACTTAAGATTCAAGCCGTCTATAGTCAAATACACAAAACCTGTGAACGGGAAGGCTTTAACCATACCTTAGAAAGTTGATATAACCATGTGTGTTTATAGATGTGTATCTTTACACAAATACATATGCAAATACATAAATATATGAAGAATTTAAAAATAAGCAAGGAAGATTCTAGCTCTCATAAGCTGACCCTTGAACACCACAGGGGTTAGGAGTGCTGACCCTCTGCGCAAAGATCTGTATATAATTTTTGACTCCCCCAAAACTTAACTACTAATAGCCTATTGTTGACTAGAATCCTTACTGATAATATGAACAGTTGATTAACACGGTTTGTATGTTATATGCATTACACACTGTATTCTTATAGTAAAGTTAGCTAGAGAAAAGGAAATGTTATTAAGAAAATCGTAAGGTGGGGCGCCTGGGTGGCTCAGTCGTTAAGCATCTGCCTTCGGCTCAGGTCATGATCCCAGGGTCCTGGGATCAAGCCCTGCATCGGGCTCCCTGCTCAGCGGGAAGCCTGCTTCTCTCTCTCCCATTCCCCCTGTTTGTGTTCCCTCTCTCTCTCTGTCAAATAAATAAAATCTTAAAAAAAAAATCGTAAGGAAATTACATTTACAGTACATATATTTATGGGAAAAATCTGCATATAAGTGGACCTGCACAGTTCATACCCATGTTGTTCAAGGGTCAACTGTTGTCCTTCTTAATCCAACAAAACATATTTTACTTGCAACAAATATAAGCTGCTTCCTATCAACAAATGTATGTAAATCAAGGATAAAATATATATATGCAAACAAAAGTTGCACTTATAAAGTAAAAATTCACCTCACCAATAGGAAGGCACAGAGTTAAGTTCTGTGGAAGTAGCCATGGTTTCTGCTTTTGGGGAACTTCCAGTTTGATGGGAGTCTTGCACAGAGGCAGATAAAAGAGAGTGATCATCTCCTTTGTTCATAGATGCAAAGGAAGCCAAAAAGGCAGATCAAATCAAGATGCCCTGCAGACTACATTAATCCTATGCTGAAGTCATAAACCACTCATTAAGACCACAGAGGAGGCAGGCATGAGGATGGGGGTGAGTGGGTAAAATCAGATTTTTTTTTCCCCTCATTAACTGGGAAAGTAGAAACCCTATTTGTTTTAAGATACAACCACCTCTTTTTGCTAACAACGATTTCCTAAGGTAAAATGAGGCAGAGAGAAAAGGAGCATGATAGACACACTACATTTGCTGAGCCTTTAACTTTCTTCTAATAGTCCAAATTAGTGGTTCTCAACTGGAGGTGATACTGCCTCCTGGGGGCCATTTGGCAGTGTTACGAGACATTTTTGACCACAACAACTAGGGGATGCTGCTGGTAGCTAGCAGGTTGAGCTGCCAAATACCCTATCTTGCATAGCACAACGTCCCAAAACAAAGAACTACCTGTCCCAAATGTCAATAATGCTGAGACTGAGAAACCGTATTATGGTAGGATATAAAAAAATTTAAAATCGGTAAGTCTAGGTATGAAAGAAATTAGTACCACTTCAAGAAGGATTGTACAGAAACATTCTCCTCCTTGATAAGATAGCTACAGACCTCCTAAAAATATCTGGTTGATCCATAATGGGAAAATAGAACATGCTGAGAAATCGTAGCACAATTTTTTTGCTCAACTGATTTTGAATATCAACTGTTTCTACAACCACAAAAGCAAATGTGGTCACGTTTCTGATTTAGGTCAAATCTGGCAAAAGATTTACTAAACTGTGTCACTAAAAAAGCCAGAAGTAGTAAAAATAAAAGATTAATTCTAGACTAACAGAAGAAAAAACTAGCCACTGATTTTTGAGGAGATGCTCAATTCCGATGAAACATGTTCACAGTTACTTTTTCACATTATCTAAAAGGTATTTATCCTTTATTTTGTGTTTGATGATGAGAAAGAAGAATGTGAAAAAGAAATGAGCCAACAAATTTTAAGTATTAATAATATTACAATTCAGTATATCCTAACACAAAGAGACAATTCTTTCCTATGAAATCATACCCTCTGAGAAGCAGAATCTATAAGAAACAGTAAAACAACAGAGCAGCTTACACGTGATCTGATTTTGATAAAAGGGCCTACAATTGGTCACTAAGCTTTGTAAAAGGGACGTAAGAAAAATGAAAAGAATTAAAAAGAAGAATATTATCTACATAATGTAATCTGACTTGTTACCGTAAACAAAATACCTCCACTTCACAAAAAAAATTCCAAATCTTAATTAATGGAGTTAATGATACTATATATTGGCTATTATGATTCTATCAAAAATGTTAATACTTCAAGAAGACAAACTTCACTGAAATGGAATTTGCAGAAATGCAGTGTGACCCCTAGTTCTAGCTATCTGTCCCTGAAATGGACATATATGATGGCAACAACAAAAATCCCTCTAACAGTCACTTTTTAAAGTACATTAGTATTTAACAACTAGCTCTATAACAGTAGATCTTTATGTCACAAAGCCTGACCAAGAGGGAAATAAATTCATCTGGAAATCGAAATGGAACCTAGCCCAAGTGGAGGGAGGGGCAAATTACATGAGAACAAGTTGGAGGGTAGTCTGGTGCCATAGGACAGTTTTACACCAGCCCAGAGCTACTCACAACTCTGATTCCTTTACATTTGTTTCTATCACAAAAGTTTGAGAATGTGGAACTGTCCCTGTCCCTCTCTGCGGAGCTCCGCCCCGTAACTGCAAGGCAATCGTTTGCATGAACACGCCCCCATTACCTCTGGCAGCTACCTACTGCTCCTGTCTCACAGAGATGAGTAGATTGAACTGAAGTAAAAGATACCTGCGGAAGTAAAGTACCCCAATGAAGGCAATTCCCACGTCACCAATGAAGAATTAGGGCACTTTCTTCAAATTAAGTTCTGTCAGTTAGGCACTTAATTTAAAGCAAAAGACATTTATGCAAGCATCTCAACAACAAAGATGAAGAACGGGAAGAGAAAAGCAAGATTTCTATCCACTACCTGCATTTTGTAAAAAATGGGATGTTACACTTTAGCCAGAAGTTTTCGAAAGAAATCCCATTTGAGAAAGAAAATATTTTCTTGTTCTTTATGAATCATTATCCTTTGTAGTTTCATTCACTAAAGTTATTTTTTCAATACAAAAAGAATGCTCAGATTTTGGTTAACCAAGGAAAAATTAAGGCAGTGAGTGTCTTTAAGCCCAATAAAAGAAAGAATTGACTAACAATAAGCCCATCCGAGAGGGGCGTATCGAGCTCATATTTGGATAGAGTATTGAACAATTATGGTTTTAAATATAAAATATTAATGTTGCAAAACTCCACATTTCCTCAGTTATTCTTTCTTTATAGCTATGTGAACTTCATATAGCCTACTTAATCTTAAATAATTAAAGGAACACTTGTCACTTAATTTTGGAACAAAACATGAATGGTGCTTGACCCAGAACTACTAACTCAGATAGTAAACCATTATGTTTGTATGTATCGCTGACCCAGTATAAAAACGGGGAGGACCCACAGCTGTCAAAATATGGCTAGAAATGGCTAACGTCCTTTGGAATTTGCTACAAAACAGAAGATATAAAGTTTTGAGGTACTGTTGCCTTACAATCTTACCAAGGTTTAGATTTAAAAATGAGGGATTTTGTTTTGTATTCAAAAAAGCAATGTTTTTTCTCTCAGGTTGCAAAGCTCATCTGAAATGCTCAGTCATCGTCGTATTGGGTTTTATCCCTGAGCTGTGTCTCATCTGCATGTCGTATCAGCCAGCCGTATATGGTTGCAGCCGTTCCAGTTAGCGCTACATCTTGTTATACCAATTCATGGAGCGTTTCACTGCTTTGACCCAGTTTTCCATACTCATTTCATATTCTTGCCATTTCTTCTGTGGCTTGAAAACCACTTCACTTTGCCTCAGTTTCTTTAGTTCCTCCTTATCAGTCCAAAACCCTACAGATAGAAAAAATTACTCTCAAATTTTAAGGCAAATAAGGAGTCCATAAAGTCTATCCACCAACCTATGCAAGCTGGTGCACAGGTAAACAACTTTTTTTTTTTTTAGAGAGATTTTATTTATTTATTCGACAGAGATAGAGACAGCCAGCGAGAGAGGGAACACAAGCAGGGGGAGTGGGAGAGGAAGAAGCAGGCTCCCAGCGGAGCAGGGAGCCTGATGCAGGGCTCCATCCCAGGAACCCCGGGATCATGCCCTGAGCCGAAGGCAGATGCTTAACGACTGAGGCACCCAGGCATACCAACAACTATTGTTTTAAAGCACAATTGAAAATATTTTGGTGCTTTTGAATTTCGTTAGATTGACTATCCCTGGGAATAAATACACCAGGATTTTAAAATCCTTTGGTTTCTGTCAGCTTTATTTCTGTGTGGCAGGGCACCGAACCATTTCTAGATCAACCTCACCCTATCATCATTTAATTTTGTGACTTGCTATGAAGAAAAGAAAACAAGTAAGAAATTGTATATTTTCCTTTTACATAATTAAAAAAAAACAAAAATAAATCAGGATTTTTGTCATATATCTTGAGGTTAGAGGCAACTCCCTGGGATACGCATAATTTCAAAGCTGGGACTGAATATAATAAGCAGTTTCTTTTTCAAACTACTTTATTTCATACAAGTCATTTAAATCCCACTTCATGATAATATCGCACTGGCATACACTGTTCTTCACAATGAGGATCATGTGATTTATAATAAAAAGCAGTAAGAAAACACATTTATAACTATGACCATAAGTAGTCTGAAATGGTCGAGGGGTCTTATTAATTAACCTGGTATATTTCACTTACTCTGAAGTACTAACATAGTTGACAAGTCTTCTTGAAGTATATTTTCTCTTACCAATAAAGCAGACACAAAATTCCTTCCTCTCAAATTTTCTGTCAGGTCACATTCTTTCTAATTGACAAAGTCAAGAATTTTAGATTTATCTATATTTAAAGATATTGATTTATAGAAGTTATTAAAAGACTAAAAATAGTTATTAGTATACAAAGTTAGATAAGTCTAGTCATGAAAACAAGCACATTCTTAAAATCCGTATTTCCAGAATTAATTATTTACTCTTCAAGGTGTACATAGTTTTTTGAAGATTTTATTTATTTACTTATTTATTTATTTAGAGTGTGGCTGGGGGAGGGGCAGAGGGAGAAGGAGAGAGAGAATCTCAAGCACTCCGCGCTGAGCATGGAGCCCAACACAGGGCTTGATCTTACAACCCTGATATCATGACCTGAACTGAAATCAAGAGTCAGATGCTTAACTGACTAAGCCACCCAGGCACCACAGGACATACATATTGTTTAAAGTAATTTTATTAAATATGTTATCAAATAGACTCATTACCTGGGTGAATTTTGAAAAAACGGAGGATGTGCATAGCCTTCAAGACTCAGATTCCTGAAAGAGAAGCAATCTAGCCAGAAATCTCAGCTTTTCTGAGACGATAAAATTGCTCCCTGTAGTTAGTGAAGTCCTGTAGTTAGTGAAGTCTTTTTGTATTGGAAAGGTTTGAAATTAAGTACAGATACAATGAAATAGCTAAAGTTCAAGCCACTGATGTTATGTGCTTTATTTTTTAAGATTTTACTATTTATTTATTTATTTATTTATTTATTTATTTATTTATTAATTTATCTATCACAGGGGTAGAGGCAGGCAGAGAAGCTGGCTCCTTGCCGAGCAAGGAGCCCAACCTGGGACTCAATCCCAGGATCCCAGGATCATGACCTGAGCCAAAGGCAGACACCTAACTGACTGAGCCACCCAAGCATCCCGCCACTATGTTATGTTTAAGAATAATCTGTATGTGGGGGCGCCCGGGTGGCTTAGTCGGTTAGGTGTCTACCTTCGGCTCAGGTCATGATCCCAGGGTCCTGGGATCAAGCATCGGGCTTCCTGCTCAGCGGGAGGCTGCTTCTCCCTCTCTCTCTGCTGCTCCCCCTGCTTGTGCTCTCTTGCTCTTTCTGTCAAATAAATAAATAAAATCTTAAAATAAACCCAGAATAATCTGTACATGTTTGTTATTTAAAGTATTCAAAATGTTCAAGAGAATCACATATTTAGTCTTATAAGGTGAAAAGGTGAAGAAAAATTTTATTTACCTTATATACAATATCAGAATGTTTATGAGTATTTTTTTTAAAGGTTTTATTTATTTATTCGACAGAGATAGAGACAGCCAGCGAGAGAGGGAACACAAGCAGGGGGAGTGGGAGAGGAAGAAGCAGGCTCATAGCAGAAGAGCCTGATGTGGGGCTCGATCCCACAACGCCGGGATCACGCCCTGAGCCGAAGGCAGACGCCTAACCGCTGTGCCACCCCGGCGCCCCAGAATGTTTATGAGTATTTGATTTACTGCAAATATAAGCTTAACTTATTCATTTTGCAAGAGTTGTTTAAGTCTTGAAATGATTTTCTTTGTTATACTTCTAAGTTTGCTCAGTTAGGCATATGAAATTATTAAAAAGAAAGTCGATTGTATTCAGTTTGTATTAGTTGAAATACACAAAGGAATTTAATTAAATTTGTAAATGGAAATGATTACTTAAGGGAAAGTTATTTTCTTCAACTTGAATTAGTCACACATTAATCAATGAACAAATGAAAATGATTGCTTCAATTTTATTCAAAGTTAACAGATTTTTAGTAGAATAAAGTTTAAGTTGAACTTATCAAGATTTCAAAATTTTTGGATTTCTAATTTTAATATGCTAAATATTAGCCTACAATTTTTAACTGCAAAATGTTCTGTTTTGTACAAACTCTTCCCTTCCATATAGGAATGTATTAAATACTCCCAGTGTCCCAAGTCAACATACTGCTTCCTAGGGAACCCTCTAATTGGCCTTCCTGAGTCCATTCTTCACCCTCCCAACTAATCCTCTCACTAATTGCCAAAGTGGTCTTTTCAAATATAGATCTATCCATGTCCTTCCCCTGCTTAAAATTCTTCAGTGGCTCACCAGTGCCTTCACGATTAAGTTCAAACTCCTCTGTATGAGGAGTCTACCACAACTGGACCTCTGTTCCTCTCCAGCCTTTCCTCTGGCTCTTCCCCTATCAGCACTCACTGTAATGGGCTGGGACATTCACGCAAACTGCTTTCTTTACTGAACGACTCACCTCTTATGGCTCCCATTTGTTTAAAGCTATGGCTGTTTGCTGGGTTTATCACACAAGCATAATAATTGGTTGACTCGTCCGACTGTAACTAGAGACTCCCACAGCAGGGACTATGTCTTTTAAACTCTTTATTCCCAGCAGTGACTGTCATGTAGCAGGTACTCAACAGATTTTCAGTAAGTAAAAGAATGGCACGGTTTCTAATGCCAAAGAAAAGCCTACCTACTCAAGAAGTTTAGCCAGAGACCTTGTTGAAGTACACTTTGTTGGAGACAGAGCAGTTGAAAATTAATTTTCCTCACCTCATAATTCTGACTGGAGTGAAGTTGGGGGGGGGAGATCCATCCATAGAGGAGGTCAAAGGAATATTTTGTGAGTAATGTACATATGTGTATGGAGCTTAATGGACACAAAGGTTTTCCAGATTCTATAATTCTGTGATTTGGGAAGAGAAATACCATTGGCAAGAAACAGCTTGCGAGATAGCTCACACTTTTATAAAATCCACACATACCAACAGCAAGGCCAGCTAGAGAAGCAGCACCCAGGCAGGACACGTCTATGTTGACAGGTCTCTCTATATTTGCATTAATCAGGTCTGAAGTCATCTGCATAACAAAATTGTTCCTACAAACTCCTCCATCTGCCCTGTGGGGAGCAAGATATTTGAGATAAATTACTCCAACAGAAGCATAAAAACATTATTAATTTTTTTAAAAGGGCCACGTACATTTTTTTAGATTCTTGATTTTATTTTTTAAGTTTAACTTTTTAATTACAAAATTATATCACTTAGCATTGACCTGAAGATAAAGGTCCTCACTAGGTAATCTTCAAACACTTTTCCTTATCCCTAATATTAATCTTCCCACCCTCTCGTTTGTCCTAAGACTAATTCAAAATAGGCCAAGTAAACTAAGCCAACATAAAAATTCATTTGGACATACCAGCAAAGAAAATTTGACACTTCCATGCCAAAAGGATAGCCACACACCCAAAAAAGAGATTTTAAAGATGTTTATAATATACATATGTATATTAGGATCCTCCTAAATTCTACATTGTGTTATATTCTCCATAAATCCAAGATTAGCTTCACTTTTCTTTCCAAATTCCTATGACCAAGAATTTTGTTGCAAAGAAACAAGGCATAATATTGTTTTGAAATCATGAATAATCATAATGAAAATACTAATAGCAATTACCACTCACTTCCAATTTCTAATTAAATTCTATTAAAAACAGAGTTTACGTACCGGACTTTTGTCACAGGGATATGGATCTCTTTCTGCATCAACTCATATAACTGTTTGTTTCTAGTAAAAAAAAAATCAAGATAACTATTTAGAGAAAATTCATATCATGATAATTCTCTTACTTTTTTTCAGTCTAGAAAAATAAAAACTGCGGTTTTATTTATATTATATTTATAAAATATACAAAAGAAAACATTAAACCAGTATATTAAAATATATTATGCTAACTGGAAGTTGATAATAAATGCTCAAACAAGCAAGAGGTTCAGGGCCTTGTGCTTTTTGCCTTGATAAAAGGAGCATATTTTTCATTTAGAAATAAATTTAATCTATTCCTATTTAATCCTTCCTACAAATAAAAATTTAAAGCAAGCATTCATTGAATAGAAAGCTATTAAGATGACATGACATGAATAACATCTAACAGAATTCATCAAATAAATAATTCTTTTACAAAATAAATAAATTTTGTAATCACAGACATTTTTATTTTAAACGTTCCAAATGTTCCATATTCATGACAGCCACCACATTCTTTTTTTTTTTTTTTTTAAAGATTTTATTTATTTATGTGACAGAGAGACAGCCAGCGGGAGAGGGAACACAGCATGCGAGTGAGAGAGGAAGAAGCAGGCTCCCAGCAGAGGAGCCCGATGCGGGACTCGATCCTGGTACACCGGGATCACGCCCTGAGCCGAAGGCAGACGCTTTAACGACTGCGCTACCCAGGCGCCCCATGAGAGCCACATTCTTAACTTTAATAAACTACAACTGTGCCATAATGAAAAGACCACAGGGAAATATACAAAAAGAATAATTTTGGTGATTCAATCTTTGAATATAATGGAAGCATTATTAATTAGAATAATTAGAATTCTCCTTTGTCAATAAGGATACAAAAACCTTTGAAAGTCTCCTTTACCGATAAGGATACAAAACTCTCTGAAAGTCCAAATTTTAAATCTTTTATGCTTAAGAAATTAGATACAGTTGACCCTTGAATAACACAGGGATTAGGGATACTAACCCACCACAAAATCAAGAATCCGTGTGTAAAACCACATTGAGATACCACCTTACGCCAGTTAAAATGGCAAAAATTGACAAGACAAGAAACAACATATGTTGGAGAGGATGTGGAGAAAGGGGATCCCTCTTACACTGCTGGTGGGAATGCAAGTTGCTACAGCCACTTTGGAGGTCCCTTAAAAAGTTAAAAATAGAGCTACCCTATGATCCAGCAATTGCACTACGGTATTTACCCCAAAGGTACAGATGTAGTGAAGAGAAAGGCCATAGGCACCCCAATGTTCATAGCAGCATTGTCCACAATAGCTAAATTGTGGAAGGAGCCTAGATGCCCTTCAACAGATGACTGGATTAAGAAGATGTGGTCCATATATATAATGGAATATTACTCAGCCATCAGAAAGAACGATTACCCAACATTTGCAGCAACATGGACGGGACTGGAGGAGATTATGTTAAGTGAAATAAGTCAAGCAGAGAAAGACAATTATCATATGGTTTCACTCATTTATGGAACATAAGAAATAGCAGGAAGATCGGTAGGAGAAGGAAGGGAAGAATGAAGCGGGGGTACACAGAAAGGGGAATGAACCATGAGAGACTATGGACTCTGGGAAACAAACTGAGGGCTTCAGAGGGGAGGGCGGTGGGGGACTGGGATAGGCCGGTGATGGGTATTAAGGAGGGCACATATTACACGGAGCACTGAGTGTTATACGCAAATAATGAATCATGGAACACTACATCAAAAACTAAGGATGTACTGTATGGTGACTAACATAACACAATAAAAAATTATTATTAAAAAAAAATCCGTGTGTAAATTTTGACTGCCTCAAAACTTACCTATTAATAGCCTACTGTTGGTGGGAAGCCCTACTGATAAGTCAATTAACACATATTTTGTATGTTCTATGCATTATATACTGTATTCTTACAATAAAGTAAGCTAGAGAAATGAAAATGTTAAGAACATCATAAGGAAGAGAAAATACATTTACAGTACTATACTGTATTTATTGAAAAAATTCACGTGTAAATGGACTCACGCAGTTCAAACCCATGTGTTCAAGGGCCAACTGTATTTTTAAAAATCACCTATTTTCAGATATCAAATTTAGATGGTACTGGTACTACTACATATAAAAAAAAAAGAGATGCTAAGGAAATTAGCAATAAGAGCAGATTATGTCATAAACAGTATGAATTTAAAGGTATAAATACTCAGTTAAAATTAAGAAATTTCATAATTTAGTTTAGCAGAAATTAATAGAAGGAAATGGCAATACTGTATGGGGAAGGGAGAGTTTAGGGCAGGTTTTGGTACCTGAAAGCTATTGACTCCAATATTGCTCGTACGAGATGGTATTTATTGGTGGAAGGCTTCAAACCCATAAAAGAGGCACATGCACAGGGGTCATTTAATGGAGCCTAAAGGAAGAGATAGGAAGAATTTTTATTATTGTTTTAAATTATATCTATAGACTTGAAGACATATTATGCAATAAAGACATTGCCATGGTAGAAAAAAACAATGCTTAGAGTTAAGTAGTTTTAAAATAAATGACAGCCCCAAAATATGTCAACTATTAGGATAACTCTTTAATAGGACTTAAACAACGTTGAGACATAGGTATTAGACTTAGCTATACCTTCTATCTGATTTCATACAAAGAGAAGGGACTGAAGCAGAGTAACAAATTATTATTATTATTAATATTATTCTTTTTACAGAGTAACAAAATATTAAAAGTCTAGCTTTACAAGAAGAAATGAAAAGCAATCCTAGTATTTCCCCTTTTCTCCATCTGTAAAGTTTTTACACCAGAATTGTTTTTGTAGAGTGTTTTTTAAAAAATATACGTTAGTCTTAAGATAAAAAACTATAATGCAGAATATGTGTTTTTCCATGTCGTAACTTACACTAGTATGTTGTCAGACATTTAAACCAAACTCTTCTATTTCTTTTTTTTTTTTAAAGATTTTATTTATTTATTTGACAGAGACAGCCAGCAAGAGAGGGAACACAGCTGGGGAGTGGGAGAGGAAGAAGCAGGCTCATAGCGGAGGAGCCCGATGTGGGGCTCAATCCCAGAACGCTGGGATCACGCCCTGAGCCGAAGGCAGAAGCTTAACAACTGCGCTACCCAGGCGCCCCCAAACTCTTCTATTTCTTAGCAAAATAGTCTTATTGCCTAATAGGAGAAATGACCCAGCCTAACTTCTGACTTTAAAGGAGCCAAAGTCTTTTTTGCAAATAATGAATCATGGAACACTATATTAGAAACTAAGGATATACTGTATGGTGACTAACATAACATAATAACAAATTATTATTAAAAGAAAAAAAGAAAAAAATTAAAAAAATAAAAGAGCCAAAGTCTTGAGCTGGAATTACGTATCTGTTGGGTGAAGTTTGTACTCATCTTTGCATCCCCAGAAAGGCAAGACAATTCTGGGACACAAAGAGGAAGAGCAAAGACCCCTGCCAGAGCTTATAATCTCACAAGGAAAGAGACAGAAGAATGGTTTCAACATATGAAATAAGGTCGCAACAGAGGGAAGTGCTAGTGCTATCAGGAAATGGTGGTCCCCAGGAAAAGTGCCTTCTAGCTTCAGGGCCTTGAGACATCATCTCATTACCTGGAAAACTTTCTACCACCCTCTTTCCTAGTTAATCCTACTCCTCTTCCCAATCTTGGCTCAGATTCCTCCGGGAAAACTTCTTTTTTTTTTTTTTTTTTAAGATTTTTATTTATTTATTTGACGAAGAGAGACAGCCAGCGAAAGAGGGAACACAAGCAGGGGGAGTGGGAGAGGAAGAAGCAGGCTCCTAGCGGAGGAGCCTGATGTGGGGCTCAATCCCAAAACGCTGGGATCACGCCCTGAGCCGAAGGCAGACGCTTAACGACTGCGCCACCCAGGCGCCCCATCCGGGAAAACATCTGATCCCAGAGACAAGACCAAGCCCCCATGATCGCTTTTACAGAACCCTAGAGCTTCGCATCATATTATATATTTATAATCACGTATATTTGTGTGAACGTTTGTTTAAAGTCTATCTTCCCTGTGGAAACTCATTCCTATGTGTCTCTAGGACCTTGCACTGCATCTGGCCCTAGAGGGGATCCTCACACATTTGTTCCATCAATGAACAGACAATACTCTTGCTCATTACTTAACTGAAGAAATTCCATTTTATATCTTATCCATACTGTAGCTGTGATTTTCCTCCCATTGTGACTTTATCCTGATTATTTTTCAAATTTATTAACACGTTTTGGTGATTCACTCAGTAAAAACTTATTTATACAGTCATGCTGGCCTGTATCAGGTGGTATAATACTGCAAATCTGACAGGTCAGATTCAGCCAGTTCAATTAGTCCCTAGTAGTGTGCTATGTATTTTCTGCATAAAGATATTTTCTTCTAATATACCACATTAAATCCTGGTATGACTGGCCTGAAATCACCTTTGGAAATATAACTATGCACATAATTTATAATTAATTAGTAACAGGCCAATTTGAGGGGTAATAAATTCCATAGAAACCTAAAAATTTCTTTTTGGTTACAATGACCTTGTATTAGTCAATCCAAGTGAGTCTGTCCTTGGGATGATATGGTAGGAAAAACACCGGCAAGGTCCTTTGGGCCTGGTCACACCTTGCCAGGACAGACAGTCTCCAACTTCCAATTTGTCACTGCCAATCCCATTGAGTAAGCCTCCCAGATCAGCAACCAACCAGGAACGGCAGGACTCAGTAAAGTTTTGTTGGAGGCCTAAGCTAACCTAGCGGACTCCTGTCCAAGGCAAAGACTGCTTGTCACCATAGGCCCTTGTCACCACTGGGATCTTAGCCTCATATGCTGGGGACTTGCAGGATGGATAACGCCTCTTGTCCTTTGTCAACCGTGAACCTAAACACAAACTTCTCTGGCATCTATTTTGTATTCCCAGTGTCGTATTTTATGCCATACCATAAACCAGTACAACAGTGGTTAAGAACCTGGACTTTGGAATCAGAACCCCTGGGCCCTGAAACCAGCTCTGCTGCTCACTAGCTGTGTGAGACCAGGCAAGTGATTTAACAGCTCTAAATCTGTTTCCTCCTCTTCGGAATGGGATGATAAGAGTATCTTCTGCCTTACTGAGTTACCGAGGATTAAATGAGATAATACATGACATTTACAACAGTGCCTGACATGGAGTAAGAATTCACTACAATTTTGTATTACTATAATTTCTTACCAAAACCCTTCCCATTACTGACTTTCTTCAAAACCCTTTCTGCCTTCTGAATCCTTCCTTCTATTGTAAATAAATTCTCCTAAACTGTAACCAGTTCTGAGAAGTCCTCTCTACTAATTTTGTGGTTGCTGTAACAAACCTGGCTCTGCGCTGGGCAAATAGCTTCAGTTATAGCTATCCAGTGGAAGACCTTTAAGCTTCCATATCACAGGGATCAGAACGACACATGACAGAACTTCCCAGGACCACTCTCGGCCACTATGCATCTACTGTTAGGAGACACTTCCCTTCCCCCATGTTTGCTCAGGACCATATCAACATCACATTTTACCTCCCTTCACCTTTCTGAGACTCAGAGATCACAGTCACTCACAAAACCGGAGATGGCATTCCCAGTACTTGCTGGTCCCATCTCTATCCCATCCCAGGGAACTGCTTAAATCCACAGAACCACAACCCAAGGCCACAACCGTAGGGACTGAACAGGACTAACTTAAAATCAGTCCAAAGCTTGAGAAGATCAGGTGCTCCAGTCAGATTCTCAGATTTCTCAGAAAAAGACCATCAACGGGGGGAACTGAAGCTAAAAGGCAAAGTGGAAGAAGGTTGTGTGTATTTCCAAATTATGGAGAAGCAGAAAGTATGAGGAAAATAATGACAATTAAGCAGAAATTATGAGGAAGAAAGAATACAGAGCAGAGCTGGTAATGAGAAAAGTAGACCCACAGAGAAGAAATCACAAAGAACATTAAGAACTACAAAGTCAGTTGCCAACTTGTCTCTAATACCAGTGAACCACCAGCTCCTCTAAGGGTAGGATAAGCAAGGCTATTCCCTGCAAACCTAAGAACCCTCATTGGAGCATGACTCCTCATTCCAGGAAGACTGGCACTGGTTCACAGTCCTGTCCATCCTATCACTGCCACCATCACGGTAACTTTCAAGTTAAGCAGGTAGCCACTGATTCCTGCCTCTGATGCCTGCCACGGATACTCTCCATTAGTATCTCCCCCCACAAACCACAAGCCCTATGGGAGTGAAGCCACAATGGCTGCACCAACTGATGCCACCCCGCCGGGTTATGGCCCCCACACTCTAGCCCACCCCTTGCTATTCTCTGAAGTGGCTGTCCTAGACTTCCCACTTTCCTCAAAGTGCCCCCAATACCCCTTTCTCAGCAGACTCCCTTGAGAAATTGAGCCTATTGGGATCTTTTAATACCTTGCCCCCTGTTATCTATGGCTATAACAATATTCCAAAATTAAAGGCAGTATCACAGATACTTGACCCTTCCTTCCCTCCATTTCCCCTATTCCTCATTTTCTTTAGTTGTTGACATAGGCTGCTTATCAGTGATCTCCCTCCTATTTTCCAAACAGCTTAGTATCAACACACTACTGTCTGAATTAACTTTCGGTTTCCACTGAGCTGTTTCAATGCTACATTGGGAAATACTTGGTCTGCAGCCCTCCCCCACACCCCTCTCAAACCCCACATATTGCCAGGCTGCAGTCATGGCAGAATAGGGACATTTTTATTAACATGAAATTAAAAACCACATCTATGAGAGTTTTGTCTAATCTTCTGGGCTTTAGCAATACTTTTTATATTTGATATTATTTTTACAGGCATATGGACTGAGGCAGAAGTTAAAAACAGAGCTGCCAAGATTAAGTCACTATTAAGTCCCCCAGCATATATTTCAAAAAGGGAAGAATACACAGTAGCCTAATTAAACCCTACCTTGGTTGATGACAGCTATTCATTTCAAGCTTCCTTCTGAAACCTCAATCCAACAAATATTCTTTACCCCCTGTCCTATGATGGATGCATCTAGTTTCCTCACATCACCCTAAAGAGGACACAGTGCAATCTCTATCATATAGTTTATAAACTTTTAGTCCTTTAGGGTAATGTATACAGAAGGAAATTACTACAGATATATAAAATAATGCCCATTAAAAGTCTAGATTGGAAATGTGGTATTTTTAGAGATTTAAAACACCCTGATCTAATCCTTTTCATCAGCTTCTATATTGTGTTATCCAAACTTTCAAATTTGGGGCTTTTTTAAATGATTGCCTGAGTATGGGATGGACTGAAAGTAAGAAAAATTTTTATTTTCTGAAAGGAAACATAATTAGAGGAGGATTAAAAGGACAGTATAAGCTTTCCAAAAAAAGGAATTTTGTATACCTGAAAAGATTTTAAAGGTCTTTATAACAGTATGCTAAAATCAAAGGCAATATCACAGGTCTTTCAACTAAATACTAAGCTAAATATTACAAAGCCAAGTCTCTTACTGGGTTCACTTTTTGGTTAGGCAAAGTAACCAATACTCCACCACAACAGTTAACCAAAAGAAATTTTGATTTTTTAAAAAGTTAATGAAGCTTATAAATAACTGCAAAACATACCCGTACACATGTGTGTGTGTGTGTGTGTGTGTGTGTGTGCGCGCGCGCGTAATCTTAACATTATTTTTTTAATTCTCAATGGGACACTTCTTCTAAGTTAAAAATGCCAATATATGGATATATCTTTCCCCACTGGGAAATGGCTACTTTTGGTTCTGATAAAGTAATGCTAAATCTTATGTAAAAGTTCTATATTAAACCTGCCAACTTCTCATTTCCACATGGGTGGCACTCTAGGCTGAATTTGCTGTGCTTTTTCATGCAATTCGTGCCAAGTCACAGCTCCTCAGAATGAACCTTTACCTTCATACTGCTCAGTGCCCAAATTTTCAGGTGAGGGAGTGCCAGGTACATAATTTTGAGTGTGGGTGTGAGGAGAGAAATGTCTGTAGTTGCCATTGACTAAAAAAAATAAAAATAAATTAAAAATAAATACCTGCAATCCACTAAAAGATGGAACAAAACAGACTCCTTCAGAATCTTCTAAACTTTTGGCCATTTTTTCAGTCTCAGCAGCATCTGTGAAAAGATCTGCAAAAACAAAACCAAATAATTTAAAAACCCCTAATACAAAACAGAAGGGCTGGGGAGGGACAAACAGATTTATGTTATATGACCAGTGTTTACCTGCACTCACATTTATTACCAGTACAGTATGAAAGGGTCACCACAAAGGCCAATCTGCTCTAGTACTATCTGGGCTCCACACTGCTCAGGTTTAGGGGCCCGTGGAAGGTCTTAGATGGGCTCTGTATGCAGCACATCTTACTTCTTCTTTTAAAAATATTTGGGCTGTTTACAGGGCACCTGGATGGCTCAGCCGGTTGAGCGTCTGACTCTTGATTTCAGCTCAGGTCATGATCTCAGGGTCGGGGGATCGAGCCCCACAATGGGCTCCACGCTCAGTGGGGATCTGCTTAAAATTCTCTCTCTCTCCCTCCGCAACCCGCCCCCCTGCCACCGCATGAATGCTCTATGTCTCTATCTCTCTCTCAAATAAATAAATCTTTAAAAATAAATAAAGGTATTTGGACTGTTTAAAAATAAATTCTCTGTGTTTTTTGGTATTAAAATAAATTATCCTCCTGAAGATAACACCAATTCCAGTTTTCTGATGAAAAGATCCTCTCTACTGAATCAACTGAAAAACTACTCCAACTAATGAGTTCAATAAGGGGCCACCAATAAGTAGATAATACTAAAAGCCAATCTTTAAGAAACAAACAAAAAATCAAGATCTAGTTAATTTAGTATACTATTTTTACGGGAGTATATAACATACTTAGAGAAAACTGCACAAATCCCAAGTGTATAATGGTGATGACTTTTCACAGTGTGAATACACCCAGGTAACCGATACCCAGCTCAAGATACAAACTTTCGTTTAACATAATGCTTGTGAAATTCACTCATGTTGTTACAAACAGTTGCACTTCATTCTTAGCCCTGTATAATATTCTACTGTGTGACTACACACAATTCATTAAACTGTTCTATAGCTCATATGCATTTGGTTAGTTTCTAGTTTCTGGCTAATATAAATAGGCCACTTTGAGCACTCATAGACATTCTTCTTCGTGAACATATGTATATGTTTCTGTTAGCTATATACCAAGGGATGGAACTGGTCCCAAGGTCTACGCATTTTGTACTAGCTTTAGAAGATACTGCCAAAACATTTTCCAAAGTGGTTATACCAAATTAAGGCTCCTGACAACAGTATGAAAATTCCAGTTATGCCATATTCTTGCCAATAACTGATACTATGTTTTTCATTTTAGCTATTTTGGAGGTATTGCATGACAGTTTGATTTTGTTTTCTCTATTAGCTAATGAAGCTGAAATCCTTTTCATTGACCATTTGGATAGCCCTGTTTGTGAAGTAACTCCTGAATAAGCATGCAGGACAGGCAGCACAGATCAGATGATACAGCTCAAGAATCAGTCATAATAAAAACTGATGGCTTTTTACAGCCTTAAGTAAATTGGCTTAATTTTAATTGTATGTTTTGTTATATTCTTATAATGAAAAATTAATTAAAAACAAGAAATTTAAGGAATACCTATGTTAAAACTCAAGGTAATAAGGATCGTTCAATAATAACTACAAATTTTATCCAAAATGAATTCTCAGATCCATTAGTCACATTTGTTTGGTCAAAATGTTCATGTAACACGTCAAAATATCTCTAGCACTTCAAAAACTAGTATTAAAAAAATAACATTGGTTTTCAGGGCACCTGGGTGGCTCAGCTGGTTAAGCGTCAGACTCTTGGTTATGATCTCAAGGTTGTGAGATGGAGCCCTGCAACAGGTTCTGGGCTCCACGCTCAGCACAGAGTCTGCTTGAGATTCTCTCACTCTCCTTCTGTTCCTCCCCCCACTTGCATGTTCTTTTTCTCTCTCAAATAAAATAAATCTTAAAAAAAAATAAAAATAACATTGGTTTTAGAATCTATATGTTTTTAAAAAATCATGCCCAAATGTCTACATTTTTTAAATCGAAATTTGGAAAACATACAAGATGGCTGGTTTGAGGAAAGTTTTTGGCAACAGGCGAAGAAATGGGGGGGGGGGAATTTAGTTTATTTACATTCTTCACTGGTTGTTCCATACTTGCTTAAAGAATTTCTCTAGGGGCGCCTGGGTGGCTCAGCCGTTAACCATCCGCCTTCGGCTCGGGTCATGATCCCAGAGTCCTGGGGTTGAGCCCCACATCGGGCTCCCTGCTTGGTGGGAAGCCTGCTTCTCCCTCTCACACTCTCCTTGCTTGTGTTCCCTCTTTAGCTGTCTCTGTCACATAAATAAATAAAATCTAAAAAAAAGAATTTCTCTAAATCTTCCACTTAAACTGATCTCAAATGAGCTTATTGATAGAGAAAATCTTTGAGTGTAAGCTGATTTCACTCTATCTCTCCCACTGAACAGCTAAGGATCTTGGATGGAATGTATGCAAAAGCTATCTGAGGACTCAGAAGAATAAGGCTGGTCAGGGAACTCTAAGTAACACCAAACCAGTGGTGAGTTTCCTGTTTTTATTTTCTCTGATTATCTCCTGGCCTAGACTCAGGGGGAGCCTAAAACCTGATACCTGGGTCTGTATACTGGGTGCAAATTTGAAGAGTTTCTAGAGAAGAACCCTTTTTCTGGTCTGAGGAGCAGGCCTCAGGAGTCTCTCTACAGGACAGAAAGTGAGATTACTCTGGATTTTGCTTTTTGGATATTTTTTCACTCTACCTGAACAAGAAGGAGAAAAGGCATTGAAGAGAGAGAGAGAAAAAACGGAACTTCATGGATCTGTGAGATAACAAGAAATGGTCTAACATTTCTGTGATTTAAATCCCAGAAGGAAAAGACAAAGAATGCAGTCCAGATAAACTATCTGAAGGAAAAAAATGACTGTAAACATCCCATAATGGATGAAAGATATAAATCTATAGATTCAAGAAGTTCAGAACAATCCCAACTGGATAAACATAAAGAAAGTAATGCCCAGGCATATCATAACAAAGCTGAAAATTAAAACCTGAAGGCAAAGAGAAAGTCTTAAAAGCAACCAGATTATATATTGGGGAACAAACATTCAAATGACTGGAGGTTTCTCATCAAAACTATGAAGGTCTGAAGGCAGTGGAACATCTTTTTAAGTACCAAAAGAAATGTCAACCTAGAATTCTATTTTATTTATTTATTTGAAAGAGGGGGTAGGGGCAGAGGGAGAGGGAGGAGCAGACTCCCCGCGCTGAGCAGGGAGCCTGATGTGGGGCTCAATCCCAGGACCTGAGATCATGATGTGAGCTGAAGCCACCTAGGCTCCCCTCAACCTAGAATTCTATATCCCAGTAAAAATATCCCTCAGAAATAAAGACAGTCTCTGATGAAGGAGAATTAAGAGAGTTTGTTAACATAGTATAAAAGAAATGTTAATCTATATGCAAAAAAACAAAAAAAGAACCTTGACCTAAACTTCACACCTTCTAAGAAAATTAATTCAAAACTGTTATACATCTAAATGTAAAACATAAACCATAAAACTTTTAGATGAAACCATGGGAGAAAAATCTGTGTGACTCTGGTTTGGCCAAGAGTTCTTAGATATGATACCCAAAGCATAATCCACAGAACAAAAAACTAATAAATTAAACTTTACCAGTTCAGAAACTTACTCTGCAAAGGACACTGCTTAAAAAATGAAAACATATGCTACAATCTAGAAGAAAATATTTGCAAGTCACATATTCCAAAAAGGACCTATATTCAAAATCAAAAAAGAACTCTAAAACTCAACTAAGAAAACCCAATAAAAACTGCACAAAAGATATGAAGACACTTCACCAAAGCAGATATATAGATGGCAAAAAAGCTCATGAAAAGGTGTTTAATATCATTAACCATTAGAGAAATGCAAATTAAAAACAGAATAAGATAACATTACACACCTAGTATAATGGCTAAAAGTAAAAACCAAACAAAAAACAAAAATTGACAATACCAAACACTGGAGCAACACAAACACACACACATTGTTGGTGAGAACATGAAATGGTGCGGCCACTCTTAAAAACAGCCTGGCGGGTTTTTCTTTTTGTGTGTTTTACAAAGATAAACTCATACTTATTTGTGTGTATGTTTGTTTGTTTGTTTATTTAAAAGAGTTATATTTTGGGGTGGGAAATTCTGCTTTCCTTTACTGTCTTTCTTTTTTTTTTTTAAGATTTATTTATTTGAGAGAGAGCGCACATAGAGGGAGAGGGAGAAGACGACACTCCACTGAGCAGGCAGCCCAATGTGGGGCTCGATCCCAGGACCCTTGGATCATGAACTGAGCTGAAGGCAGACGCTTAACCAACTGAGCCACCCAGGCGCCCCATCAGTATATGTTTATATAACACATATAATATTGTGTTTATATGAGCCAGCAATCCCACTCTTAGGCATTTATCCTAGAAAAATGAAATCTGGGGTGACTGGGTGGCTCAGTCAGTTAGGCATCTGCCTTTGGCTCAGGTCATGGTCCCAGAGTCCAGGGATCAAGCCCTCCATTGGGCTCCCAGCTCAGCGGGGAGCCTGCTTCTCCTCTCTCTCTCTCTCAAATAAATAAATAAATAAATTTTTAAAGATAAAAAAAGAAAAAGAAAAATTAAATCTAATGTTCATGCCAAAACCTGTACATAATGTTCATATAGTGGCTTTGTTTATAATCACCCAGAACTGTAAACAACAGCCCACATGTCCTTCAGTCGGATAATGAATGAACAAACTGATATATTCATAACACAGAAAATTGCTGAGTAATACAATAGAATGGACGGATACATACAAAAACATGGATGAATTTCAAAGGCATTATGTTGAGTAAAAGAAACCTTCTCAACTGGTTGTATGATTCCACTCATTCTAGTATCCATTTATATGATTCCATTTATATGGGAGCCATTTAAATGATACTGTGTAAAAGGTCAAAAGCTTCATGATACATAAGACTGCTATTCCAGCCCCCAACTTCCACAATTCATCCAACCAGGTCTTTCACTGATGTAAAAGATGCAGTGAGGAAAGAAGCTACGGAGAAACAATATCAAACATTTTTGGCAGAAATGCAAAATGACAGGGTTCCTACAGAGAGGAATTTGGCAATGTCTAACAAAATTACAATGTATTTATCCTTTGACGTAGCAATCTCACTTCTGGGAATTTATTGTTAAGACATACCTCCAACAATACGAAAATCCATATCCACGATGTTATTCACTGCAGCCCTATTTGTATTTGCAAAATATTGGAAATAACTTAAGTGCCCCAGTACGGGAGATTGGCTGGCTAAACTGTGTACATACACATAGTGGAATACTGGGCAGCTGTGAAAAGAAGGAAGATCTCTGTGAACTGATGAGAAGTGATTCCCAGAATATACTTTTAAGTGAAGATGGCAAAGTACGAAAGAGCATACATAGCTTATCTTTTATGTAAGAAATTAGGGAATATAAGAAAACATGCATTATCCTAAATGTTTTTGCAAAAAGACATACGAAGGATAAACCAAAAACTAATAAAGTGAATACAAGATGTAGGGAGACAGGATGAAGGGACAGGTGAGAGAGTCAAATTTTCTGAGCATATCTTTTTTGATGTTGAGAATCAAACTAAAATTCCACATTAAAAATAAGTTGAAAATGTTTTTAAAAAGGATGCAGATAGGGGGAAAACTAAAACTGAATGATAACAGAAAACAAACAAGCCCAATCACAGAAAACAAACAAACCCAATCTATTTCAAATTAATAAAATCACTGAAGGGAGAAAAAGAACTAATCGAAGTAACTTGTGAATAGTGTACTTTGACCACACACCCTTGATATAAAGGAAAAAACCTGCAAACAATCTTGAGCAAATACTGTTTGTTGTAGTGGGACGGGACTAGTAATTCTGAAGCTCTTTTGTGTATATTTTAAGATTGAGTAAACGAATACGTAATATTAATGATGTCGGGAGTCAGGGCTCTCGATGTGGAAAAAGGGATATAAAGATATAGAACAGAAAAAGCCAAGCAAAGACGCTTAGGAGCTAAACTGAAATTGGAGGTATGATATAATTTCAAAAATTTTAAACACATCCTGGGGCACCTGGGTGGCTCAGTCAGTTAAGCGTTAGCTCTTGATTTTGGCTCTGGTCATGATCGCAGGGTCGTGAGATTTGAGCCCCACGTTGGGCTCCGAGCTCAGTGTGGAGTCTGTTTGTCCCTCTCCCTCTGCTCCTCCCCACCCCTCTCAAATAAATCAATCAAATCTTAAAAAAAAAAATTTAACACATATACACGCACACTTCTAGCTCTGCTGAAATCTGCTGCTAATCACTGTTTTTATTTTTACTTATTTATTTATAATTTTATTATTATTTTTTAAAGTAGGCTCCACACCCAGTGTGGGGCTGGAACTCGTGACCCTGAGATCAAGAGTCACACACTCTACCAACTGAGCCAGCCAGGCATCGTGTCAATCATTATTTTTAAATACCATTTCCCACTCATAGGAATTAGGGCTCATTGGGAAAGTAGCTAATTCCAGGGTAGGAGGAGGAAAAACACAAGATGAGCTTAAAACATCTTGTGCCAGAAACTAAGAAAGTGCTAAGAAAAAAAAAGATAGATAGGTAGATATGGATATTTAAAAGACACAGAAGACAGTTTGAAGAGATTTGCACTGGTTAAATCTGGGACAAACTGAACATGAAAGTAAGAACTATAAAAATTATAACCTGTTGAATGAAATAAGAAACCATGAATTTACAGTGATAATAAGTAAATAAAAGGGGTGAAGGGAAAGCTCTTCTTTACACAACACAATGCTCACTAATTAACATGGAGGGGATAATAAAGTTAGCAAACACCATTTTGCAACCATCGAATGAAGACTGATACAGGCAGGAATTATCAATGAATGCTAAATGTAGGGGATAGGAGAAGTTTGAGGAAAAATGGGATATCTGACTACTTTCAAAGTATCTCCCACACACTATTTATTACAAAAGAGAGAGAGGTGAAAACAGTAGAGAAACTGGAAAACATCTTATGCATGTGAACAAAATTTACCAGGATCAAAACAGGACTAATGGACACCCTGCACCTCCAAGTATATATCGAGAAGGATACAGTTATCATTTATGTATGGCTTCAGCCAAAACCACATGACACGGACCTACTCATAAGAACCCAAACTGAAGGATATTCTCGAAAATAACTGGCCTGTGTCTTTCAAAAATGTCAATGGCATGAAACACAAAGGTGAGGCAGTGCCACCAGATTAAAGGAAATTACACAATAAGCAACGACACACTGGATCTTGTACTGGGGAAGAACTGCCATGAAGGATGTTACTGGGACATCTGATAAAATTGGAATATGGACTGTAAAGCTGGTAAAAGTATTATATCCAATGTTAACTTTTCTCAAGTTCATAACCATACTTTAGATAAGAGAATATTCTTGTTTTTAGGAAATACGCCATGAAATACTACAGGAAAAAGAGTATGATGAATGCAATCTGCTCTCAAAGACCACAGAAAATGATATAGCTATCTATCTGTCCTGCAGTATCTAGGATAGATGGGTGGATGGTACATAGGTAGATAGAGCAACCATGGTAAAATGTTAAAAATTAGCAAACCTGGGGGGGCATCTGGCTGGCTCAGTCAGTAGGGTGTGAGACTTTTGGTGTCGGGGTTGTACACTAAAGCCTCACATTGGGTGTAGAGATTAATTAAAAAAATAAAATAAAATCTTTAAAAAATAGCAAATCTGGGGCGCCTGGGTGGCACAGTGGTTAAGCGTCTGCCTTCGGCTCAGGGCGTGATTCCGGCGTTATGGGATCAAGCCCCACATCAGGCTCTTCCGCTATGAGCCTGCTTCTTCCTCTCCCACTCCCCCTGCTTGTGTTCCCTCTCTCGCTGGCTGTCTCTATCTCTGTCGAATAAATAAAATCTTTAAAAATAATAATAATAAATAGCAAATCTGGGATAAAGGGTGTACTAAAGTTTTTGTGCCGTTTTTACAATTTTAAGTTTGAAACTGTTTGAAAATAAAAAGTTAAAACAGTTCTAATTTTCACCTCTTTATACATAGAGTACCAATTCTCAGGTATTTTTAAAAGAGATTTAATTTATCAATTTTACTTTTTATTATTTCTCAGTTATAATTTGTATGTCCTTATATGTTTTGGCTGGGGAGTTTATTATGCTTCTCTCCTTTTTCTTATTAATAAGCATCTACCATTTTCCTCTAAGTACTGTTTTTACAGAATTACAGACATTTTCTATATTTTTTGGAGACTATCAAATTACGTTTCGAAGTTTTCCTTGGCTCTATGCTACTTAAGAAAAGACATTTCATAATCCCCTCCAGTTCCATCCAAACTGGAGGGGATTACGCTAAGTGAAATAAGTCAAGCAGAGAAAGACAATTATCATATGGTTTCACTCATATGTGGAACATAAGGAATAGGGCAGAGGACCATAGAGCAAGGGAGGGAAGTCTGAAGGGGAAGAACTCAGAGAGGGAGATAAACCATGAGAGACTCAGGACTCTGGAAAACAAACTGAGGGTTTCAGAAGGGAGAGAGTGGGGGAATGGGGTAGCCGGGTGATGGGTATAAAGGAGGGCATATGTTGTGATGAGCACTGGGTGTTATACGCAACTAATGAATCGTTGAACACTACATCAAAAACTAATGGTGTACTATATGTGGGCTAACTGAACATAATAATAATAAAAAAAGAATTAGGGAAATGGACCTCCAAAGTCATGGTGTCAGCCCCTAGCCATACAACCAGGGGACCAGAAGTCATACACATTACGTAAAAAATGTTTCTCCTGAGATTATTCTATGGAAGCTAGCCATGGGAAACAATTATTCTCTTTAATGAGACAAAACTTTACATAGACTCCATATAGAGGCAAGAGAACACAGGAGAAAAGAACTACAATGAAATATTCACATAGACCTGGACTTGAAACCTAGCTTTACCTTTCACTAGCTGTGTGACCCTAGACAAGCTACTTAACTTCTCTAGGTCTCAATAACCTCATTGTGAAACAGGAAATAAAAAGACTACTCGATTCACAGAGCTTATTTGAGGATTAAAAAGCACAGTGCTTACAGCAAAGAAACAACCTAAGTATCTGTCAACAGATAAGTGGATAAAGAATATGTATTATGACATATAATATATAATGGAATATTATTATTCAGCCATGAGAAAGAAGAAAATCCTGTCACTGTGACAATATGAATGAACCTTGAAATAAGTCATAAAGAGAAGGACAAATACAATATGATCTCAATTATATGTGGAATCTAAAAAAGCCAGACTCACAGAACCAGACAGTAGAGCGGCGCTTACCTGGGGTTGGGGTGTGGGGGACGTGGGGAGATGTTGGTCAAAGGGTACAAACTTCCAATTACAAGATGATTAAGGTCTGAGGATCTAATATACAGTATAGTGATTATAGTTAATAATACTGTATCATATACTTGAAAGTTGCTAAGAGAGTTGCTAAATGTTCTCAAAACAAAAAAGAAACAGTAATCACGTGATGTGATGAAGCTATTAGCTGATGCTCTAGTGATAACTGTTTTGGAATATATGTGTATCAAGTCTAAGTGTTGCATACCTTAAGCTTACACAGTGTTACGTGTGAATTATATCTCGATAAAGCTGTGGGATAAAGGAAACGAAAAGAAAACACACTTCACCATGTGGTGAAGTACCATTTAAATACTGTTTTTGCTATTTATTTCTAACCATATTACATAATAGCCTGAGATGTTCCACTCCATTTCTTTTCAAAATATGACACTGAGAAAAGGATTTGTGTGTGTGTGTGTGTGTGTGTGTGTGTGTGTGTGTGTGTGTGTGTGTTTAGAAAAGGATTTCGGTGACCTTGAAATGAAAACATAAATGAACAGAAAGAAGAATGAAGAACAAAAAAAACGTGCACTCTTTTGTCTATTCTTGACCAGCACTTTAACCCGTAAGTTACACATCATGGAATTAAAATCACTTTTGGGAAGAAGAAGAAAAAAAGAAAAGAATACCATTTTGAAACTTTTAACAGAAACATTACTTTCTTTCCCTTTTTTTTAGGTGGGGAGGGGCAGAGGGAGAGAGGCAGAATCTTGAGCAGGCTCCACGCCCAGCATGGAGGCCAACGTGGGGCTCCAAGCAGGGCTTGATCTTACAACCCTGAGATCATGACCTGAACAGAAATCAAGAGTTGGATACTTAACCAACTGAGCCACCCAGGCACCCCACATTACCTTCTTTTATAGAACAACCATACATTACACATAAAATATTTAAACCTAGCCTAATTAGGGGCTCTTTTTAGTGTTAAGATAATTTCAATCTCTTAAAGAGGTATTCAAAACTATGTTCTTAATGTACAAAAATGAAGATTTTACATTACAGTAAGAAATCTTTTATCAGTTTGGTATAAGAACAGTTCAAATAAAATAGAACAAATTCTGGGCTGCTACCAGGAAAAAAAACAATTTTTATTTTTTTATTTATTCTTTTTTTTAAAAGATTTTATTTATTTATTCGACAGAGAGAGACAGCCAGCGAGAGAGGGAACACAAGCAGGGAGAGTGGGAGAGGAAGAAGCAGGCTCATAGCGGAAGAGCCTGATGTGGGGCTCGATCCCGTAATGCCGGGATCACGCCCTGAGCCGAAGGCAGACGATTAACCGCTGTGCCACCCAGGCGCCCCACAATTTTTATTTTTTTAAACACCTTATTTATACACTTTGCTTTCTCCATGTTGAGATCTTTGATCTATTTCTTTTTGGCTGGAGTATCTCCTTAGGTAATTTCCTCAGAAAATATATACCGCACAGCCAGGAAATGTCCCTTTTCCACTTAATATGAATGATAGCTTAGCCAGGCACCAGAATATTGGCTCATTGTTCTTTTTTCTCCATAATATGTACATGTTGTTCCACTTTCCAAATTTTACAACTACCTTCCATGCCAATGTATTTTTTTCTCTCTACATAAACTGTTCTTCCTATCTTGAAGCTTTTCTTTATTCTTGGGAATCAGATAATTCATACACATATGACTGTCTTAGTTTGTATCTTTTTTTTTTTTAACTTAGTAAGCTATTTCAGTCTGAAAACTAGGTATTTCTTCTGCTCAAGGAAATTTATTTTCAATTTATTTGCTTCAATTTTTACATTTTTGTAACCCCATTTCCATAACAACATTTTAAATGCCAAAAGAGACTACTATTCATGTATTTTTTTCTCTGATCTTTCCTCTGTATCTCTTACCTCTTAATTTTATCTTCTATTTCTCTCTTTTTTTATTTTAAATTCTTTCTGATTCCTATTTGGATTTTTAGCACTATTTTATGTTGGTGTGTTTTGTTTTGTTTTTTGTTTTTACATTTTATATCTCATGGTTTTTGTTCTTCAAAACTCTTTATATTTTCCAAACATTTCTTTGTAATATTTTCTTTCACCTCTTTAAGTTTGACTTTTGTTGGTACGCTTTTGATCTTCTGTTTCTTCCATTCCATCTGCCTTTGTAGGAGCTATCTGTTGAGGCTGTTCACTCCCTTTCAGGGTGCTGTATGCTCTTACACTGTGCTGTCTTTGAGGTCAGGCTTATGGGGTTGTCAGGCCATGAGAGGTACGGGAGCGAACCCGGTTTCACAGAACCGGCTCTCCGGTTTCTGGAGATATCAGAAAGATTAGACCCCCCCTCCTCAGGCTGGAAGAGGAGCAGTTCAGACCAAAGTGTACCAATGTCCACTGCTGGCAAGCTTTCCCAGGGACTGGCCAGCTTTCTTCTCCCCATGCTATGGGGATTCTCCCCTGGTTCAGCAGGCTGGATCCAGAGAGAACATCCAGAGCCATCTTTTTTTAAAAGAGAGCAAGCGAGTGCAGTTGGGGGGGAGGGGTGTATGACAGGCGAGGGGCAGAGGCAGAGGGAGAGAGAAAATCTTAAGCAGCAAGGAGCCCAATGCGGGGCTTGATCTTGCAGCCCTGAGATCATGATCGAAACCAAAATCCATAATCGACACTAAACCAACTGAGCCACACAGGGGCCCCAAACATCCAGAGTGTCCTTAGCAGCCTCAAGTATTTTCACCAACAACATTCAGGTCATGTCCTCTACGGACCCTGGGTCTGCTCCGTCTACTTGAGAATTCAAGGCTTCGTTCAGGCTGGGCTCCACGTTAGCTTCAGCAATAACCCAGACTCCCCTGCCCCAGCAGGAAGAGACGGAGGCAGGACCATGAAGTAAGATCCTGTTCACCAGCAGTAACATGTATCTGTTCACCGCCACCTAGAATGAGTTCATGTATGAGAAAATGTTTATCTCATCCCTTCTAAGGAGGAGTACTTTATCTCTCTTGGGAAGATACCCAGAGAGGAATCGGTTTCCTTATTTCTAGTAAACAAGAGTCCAGGGTAATTTTAAATACATGGGGAAGTCTTATGGGGATCGCCTGGAGCAAGCAGATGTGACATGTAGCAATTATAAGTGATATTGCTAGAGAAAAAATGTCCCCTGACCTGTGTTACTGGAGGACAGCAGAGATGGCAACTGCCTCAACAGCAGAGATTAGTCCCTTAAATAGGTCATGCTTCTCCCTGCTCAGGGCCTCCTTCACCAGTCCTCCCGCCTTGGACTGCCCCCTAACTTAAAGTACCTCTCT
Organism: Ursus americanus; assembly: GCF_024610735.1. Lineage (NCBI taxonomy): Eukaryota > Metazoa > Chordata > Mammalia > Carnivora > Ursidae > Ursus > Ursus americanus. The sequence continues at coordinate 38,147,946 of NC_142146.1, forward strand.
CACCTACGCAACCACTTTTTTTTTTTTTAAGCTTTATTTATTTGACAGAGAGACAGAAAGAGCAAGCAGGGGGAGGGGCAGAGTGGGAGAGTGTGGGGGTGGGGGGAGAGAGAGCATCTCCACCAGACAGAGCCTGACATGGGGCTTGATACCACAACCCTGGGATCAGGACTGATGCTTAACAGACTAAGCCACCCAGGCTTCCCTATGCAACCACTCATATTATCCCTTCAGGAAACAGCTAACATCATTCATGAAAGAAACCTCCTGATTCTCCAGACTGGACAAAGCTCTCCCTTGAAAAGGGGATCATTGATTCTACAACTACTTCTCCTTCCTGGGACTTAACACTAAATTTTTTTTTCCAATTTTTTCATTTAAAACATGTCTTTCCTGGGACTCCTGGCTGGCTCAGTAGATAACTGTCTGCCTTCAGCTCAGGTCATGATCTCAGGGTCCTGGGATTGAGTTCCACATCAGGCTTCCTGCTCAGCGGAGAGAGGCAGAAGAGAGAGGCAGCAGAGAGAGAGTCTGCTTCTCCTTCTCCTCGCCCCCCACTCATGCTCTCTCTAGCTATCTCTGTCTCTCTCTCAAATAAATAAAATCTTAAAAAAAAAAAAAAAAAGAGGAAAAAAACAAATAAACAACAACAACAAAAAAAAAAAAAAACCCATGTCTTTCCTGCTAGACTGTAACTGCCGTGAGGGCAGCGGGTGTCTGTGTCATTCACTCGTGTCCCCCTAGCATGTACAGTTCCAGGCACATCGTGAGTACTCAGTTACTTGTTAACAAGCTAGAAGACATAAAAATACTTATAAAATTAAGACAGCAAAATAGAACAAAGAGTGAAGGGGAGCAGAAATGGACCAAATTACAAGGAAAAGAGACGATCGTGTGGGAACCCAAATGTGCCAGTTAACATAGTGTGAAATAGACTTAGAAAATAGATACAAAAATCAAGATGAAACTTGTTTAAAACAGCTTTTACACATGAGCCTGAGGTGTTCAATCCACTAACCAAGTGGAAGGAAGCCATCATTCAGGCTGGAAGCAGCTCAAGATGCCACACAAAGATAAAAGGTTCAGCTTACATATTCAAGGAAGTGTATACCCATTAAAGTGACTTCTCAAAATAGAAAAATACATTCAAATAAATGTCAACTTTTTATGTGAATTTCAGACAGATACAGATGTTTAGCTTTACCAATGACTAAAACGTTAAAGGAAATAATTCAACTCTGAATTCTCTCTCCCTCCAGTTAGAACAACAGTCCTGTTTTCTTGCCAGAGATGGGATGGCCTTCAGGAGAGCTTGTGCCTCCACCAGAAATCACATCACTTTTCTAGGTAGGACTATTTAGCCCCACTCCCAGAAAAGAGTTTTCATCATTTGAGAATCACAGCTAATGAACCTCAATCCAGCAAAGCAAAGATTCTTACGAACGTGCACGTGATGTCACACAGAAGACAAGAATGATTTTTTTAACTGATGAATGTGAAATTTCTCTGCTTTTTCTTTGCATTTTCTGGGAAGGAGTAAAATTAATAGAAGGTATAAAGGAGAAGAAATACGTAATTTTCCATTTCTGATAATCAAGACAGAGGTCCGAAAAAAATTAAAAGAGGTACATTTTAAGAGACTTTTGGGGCATCTGGGTGGTTCAGTTCGTTGGGCGTCCGACTCTTGATTTTGGCTGAGGTCATGATCTCAGGGTCCTGAGATCAAGCACCCTGTCAGGCCTCACGCTCACTGGGGAGATCTGCTTGAGTTTCTCTCTCTCCCCCCTTCCTTTGCACCCTCCCACATCTGTGCACATACACACTCTCTCTCTAATATAAATAAATCAATCTAAAAAAAATAAAGAAGAGACTTCTAAGTGACAAAAAACTTTGAAATAAACTTTTTTTGTTAATAAGTAATCTTATGCTTATAATGCAGGTACAGGCTCATGGAGAAAGAGAGAAAAAGGAAGAAAGGAAATGGATTGGCATTTTCTTCCTAGAGTGTTATGTTTTCTGCCAATAGAACTGGCTTTGTCTTTAAACAACTCAGCTCAGCTCAAATTAGCAAAGTAGAAAGTTAGTCTGCTCCATAATTTAATCATCAGAAATACCCACTGTTAATTCTTTGGTATATAACATTTCACACTTTCTCCGTGAAATATGCCTATGTAATATACAGGCTATGCATTATTTACAACAGCCAAAAAGTGGGAACAGCCCAAATGTCCATTATCTGATGAATGAATAAATAAACTGTGGTGCATCCATATAATGGAATATTATTCAGCAATATAAAGAAATGAAACACTGACGCATGCCACAACATGGGTGATCCTTGCAACGTTAGGCTGAGTGAAAGAAGGCAGTTACAAGACACCATGTATTGTTTGATTCCGTCCACATGAAATGTCCAGAATAGGTAAATTCATAGAGATAGAAAGTAGATCCATGGTAGCTTAGGGCTGGTGGGTAGAACAAGAATGCCAATGCCAGTGCCTATGGGGGTTATCTTTTAGGGGGAATAAAAATGCTCTAAAATTAGATTGTGGTGATGGTTGCACAGCCCTGAGACAATACTAAAGAACACTAAATTTTACATTTTAAGTAGGTGAATTATATGGCATGTGGATTATATCTCAATAAGGCTGTAAAATAAAAGCAAGAAATATTTATACAGACTGTGTTGCAACTACTTTATCCTCTTCTTAATGTCTGATAGACAGTGTTCTACATCAATAAGATATACAACTACATCATTATATGTGACGTGCAATATCCCACTGTATGGATATACTGACATTTACTTACTTAATGCTTTACTGTTAGGCGGGAACTTGTTTCCAATCACTGTATTAAACAGTTATGCATGTACACATCTTTGCATACCTGTATCATTGTTTTCTTAAGAAACAAAGAATAGAACTGAGGGCAAAGGGTCTGCACTCTATAAATTGAAACATGTTGCCAGCTTGTCCTCCGGAAAGGCCATACTAGTTAATATTCGTCGCAAAGGAAAAGAAGAATAGTTTTTTCTCTATATTCCCATCAGTGCTGAACATCATCAAACTACTTAACCTCTGCCAATGACAGGTGACATCATTTTTTGATATATATATATATGTATTTTTTTTAAGATTTTATTTATTTGAGAGAGACAGAGAGAGAAAAGAGCACGCACGCAAGCACGTGCAAGAGCCAGGGGAGAGGCAGAGAGGAGAAGGAGATCCCCACTGGGCAGCGAGCCCAATGTGGGACTCGATCCCAGGACCCCGGGATCATGACCTGAGCTGAACGCAGACACTTAACCAACTGAGCCACCCAGGTGTCCTTGGATGTGTATTTCTTTGATTGTTGAATTTGAATAGCATTTTTTTTAAAGTCTATTTATCTTTTTTAGTAATCTCTACATCCAGCATGGGGCTTGAACTAACGACCCTGAGATCAAGAGTCACATGCTCTTCCAACTAAGTAGCCAGATGCCCCAAATAGCATTTTTTAATAGTCACATTTGATTTATGATAGCTGTACTTCTGTCCTTTGTTTATTCTTTAGTCATCTTTTTTTTTTTAAGATTTTATTTATTTGAGAGAGAGAGAGTGACAGAGAGAGAGCAGGAACAGGGTGAGGGGCAGAGGGAGAGGGAGAGGCAGACTCCCCACTGAGCAAGGAGCCTGACGCAGGGCTCGATCCCAGGACCCCAGGATCATGACCCGAGCCAAAGACAGACGCTTAACCAACTGAGCCACCCAGGTGCCCCGATTCTTTAGTCATCTTTATTAATTTTTATGATGCATGCCACCAATTGTTCTTGCCAACTTGTCTTTTAACTTCGCTTATGGCACCTCTCTCCTTACACATTCTAATAATTTATATAGTTAAATTTATTGCTTTTTTTCTTTATGGTATCTGGCCTTAATGCTTAGCCTTTTACAATCCCTGTGTCATAAAAATAATATCCTATATTTTCTTCCAGCATAGTTCTTTTCATGTTTCATTTGAACAGTCCATTCATTCCCTACTCATTGGCAGTCCTGTGGCATTCTTGAATTCTTTAAGTCTGGCCTGTGAAATCTGTTTAAAAGATGACTTACCTAATTCTTGAGCCCATCTTATGATAGTACCAGTGTCTCCTGCATTGCTTTCAGCTAAGCATACAACTTCTTGGCCAATCTTCCACCCAATTAGTGGATAAAAGCCTTAAAAACAAAGAAACGATATAAGTCAAATGTAATAAATAGATAATTCATTACAGAGACATCTACAATTTGATTAACAATTGGATTATCTTAAAAAATAGCAAAGTGGCTCTGAAGTCAGAGGTCTCACAAGTTTCTACTGTCTTAGCCTCAATCTCCTCAACTGTAAAATGGTCTGCCTCAGAGAGCTCCTGTGAGAATAAACTGAATTAATGCATAAAAAACTTAGTGCGTGCCTGGTATTTAATATGAACAATAAACATTAGCTTTTGGTAGCCACAGGCATATCCGTGTCTCTAGAAACATACAAACAGAACCAACTATGCTATTGTATTTATCTGTGAAGGTTCCTAAGTAGAAACAACCAAATGCAATGATGAAATTTTCTAGCTTCCATTTTCCCAATTAGGGGAAAAGGAAGAGCTTGAGGGGGGATGGAAGGTAAGAAAAAGATTTTAAAACTATCTCTTAGTAACCATGTTAGGAGACCATAGCCCAGATTAAGAGCCCACAGGCCTCTTAGGGTGTAGTTTCACAATCTAAGCTTCTTAGTTCACACATCCTACGATGTCTTCCATCAGGGAAACTAATTTCTTGGCAACAGTCATTAATATGCATGGAACACTAGTTGAGAATTACCACCCCCCCTAAAAAAAAAATCACAAAAAGAACTGCTAACACATAAGAGAAAATTTAGAGGCCTAGAAAGATGTTTGAAACAAATACAACAGGTATTACAGGTAAATATTTGATAAACTAAGCAAAATACCCTAATCCTGAGTTTTTCAATAATAATGTCTGTCTCATTTTTTATGCTTTTAAAGAAAAAAGGGAAATGGAAATTAACTGTCTTAAGAATAACAGCGAAAAATATGTGAGAGGGTACCCTTAACATAAAATGGGAAAACAGTGTCACAAAAGTTAAATATGAAAAGAAGTGTCAATAAAAAGGATAAATTCTAACTATTTACCTCTAACGGTGTGTTGAAGATCATTTCCAGTATTTATATCCAAAAATGTCCCAGTTCCCATGGTTAGTTTCACATCTCCTGTGTGGAAGCAGCATTCTCCAAACATGGCTGATTGCTGATCAGCGACCTGCCAAAAATGTTGAAATGTAAGATGGCTGGGCCTCAGCAGTGGCTCATTTCACTGTATCACACTGTCTCCTATACTGTATTCTCATGGGTCAACATCTTTTCTTTCTTCCTTTTCCTTTAAAAAAGAAAGAAAGAAAGAAAGAAAAAGCCCTGGAAAGAATAAAGAGAAACAATAAGCTAGAAGTCTCTCCAGGACTAACATTGTGTGGTAACTAAGGTGCCTCAGGAGTTTTTAGGAGGCAGCCTACTTTTTATGACTTTGAAGTAACACAGGAAAAATCTGGGAAATAAAGGTCAGAATAAAAATTGTGCAGAAAAAAACAACTAAGATTTTTCAACTTCAAAGTGGTTTCATTCATTAGTCAAAATAACTGACCTCACAAATTCCTCTTTTAAGAAGAGTGATAGGTGTATGCTTAACATAAATATAGGTCAAAACTACACATTTCCAACCATACATTTTTGTTAAAAGAAAAATTATAACATTTTGTTAAAATAATTAAATGTAAATTGTGTTTTTTTTTAAAGATTTTATTTATTTATTTGACAGAGATAGAGACAGCCAGCGAGAGAGGGAACACAAGCAGGGGGAGTGGGAGAGGAAGAAGCAGGCTCATAGTGGAGGAGCCTGATGTGGGGCTCGATCCCATAATGCCAGGATCATGCCCTGAGCCGAAGGCAGTCGCTTAACCGCTGTGCCACCCAGGCGCCTCTAAATGTAAACTGTTAAGTAACAATGTTCAACAGAGTACATTTTAAAGATCTAATTGGCTTTATCAATTGATGCATCCATTCTAGCAGAGGTGAGCTCCAAAGGGCTAAAGAAAAGGAAAGTTTTTAAAAGTAGAAAATGACCAGAGAAAAAAGGAACTATTAGCAAAGAATCCATTGTTTAAGGCAAGGTCACCCTCCCAAGGGGGATAGATGGGATCTATCATTAAATTCCTAATGCTGACCCAGAAATTCCCATGTTGACTGGTTAAGGGTACATTTCTGGGGAGCTGGAACTACAGGTAAGTTAGCTATTAAGTCTTGGTTTGCTGGCTTGGAGCCACCATCTTAGGCCTGTAGTTTTTTTTGACAATTCCCTCCCTTTTGATCAGACTCTCAGTTTAACTGAGAGACGAGATCAAAACTTAAAGCATTAGCACCATTCGCCACCACCACTCCAGAGTTCTCACAGCTGTTATCAATCCTCTGTGTGGTATCCACAGACCATGATGTTTCTTTGCTTAATTTCTGCGATATTCACAGGTTACAACTTCAGGTTCACAATTTTTAAGTCAGTTGTCCTCTTCATTCCTTTTCTGATGTTCCCGTCTTAGGGAGATCACTTGCTTGGTGCTTGGCAGTTAACATGCATTTAAAGCTTTTGAGAGAATACAATGTACCAGGGAGATTATTATAACTATAAGCAGGATAATTCTGAGTATTTGGAGTGTACTTCAAAGCCATGGTCCCCAAGACCCAAAACAATTAAAATCAAATAAATCAAAGAAAGATCCCACTGAAGAAGTTACTCTCTTAAGCCAAGCAGCTTGCTCAGTGACCTTATATGAGTTTCAGCTTCCTGAGAAATGTTAATCCAGATAAAGCAGGTGGTGTTGGCCACAGCAGAGATTCTTCCTTGCTCGGCTAAAAGATAATCGAGGGCTATCCTACTATCAAGAACAGCTTTGGCTAAAAAGTCTAAGGATGGTTGTTGGGCCTCTGTTCCTTTAGCAGCACATTCTGCAGTAATTTCAAGAATTGAGGAGAATTTCCTAATCATAGGCTCATTTACATTTATCCCTAACGAGGGAAGTAGGGACCTGCCAAGAGGAGTGAATTCCTGAATCACGAAGGGCTCCCAGCAGGTCCTTTCTAACTCAACAATGTAACTTCAGGCGAGTCGCCCAATGAGATGTCTTATTTTGCTCGTGAAAAGTTAAGGGCTCAGTCAGATTTTCTCTTAGCCTGAACTAGAAGGCTGTTCTAAATTCCAAAGACTACCCCCCTTAAGCAGTGGTCTGGGGAGAAAGAGATGGGGGCATTATCTTTCCAGGCTAATGCCAGAGTAAAAGAAAGGAGAAGGTGAAAGGGTTTTACATTTAGTTCAAGTTTAACGTCTTGATCCATCATCTTGGGCAGAAGCATTCCACCCCGACATCAGCGACTTCTCTTCCTCATCAGTTTGATTTGGAGGTCGCCAGCATCTGTAGAGCACCTGGTTGGAGGTGAAGCCTTCACGAGCTGTGAAATGTGTCCCCAAGGCTCCATCCCTTCTAGTTTTGCAGCAGTGACAGTGATCAGGAGCACTTGGTAAGACTCCTCTTCCAATGGGCTCGAGGGCCATCTTCCTCTGATAATGTTTCCAGAATACCTAATTCTTCGGGCTCAGTATACAAGCTTCTGATAGAATTCCAAGAAGTTTTGCAAGGTTTCATTAAGGCTCATACGATTTGCCCAATGAAGTGGGTGCCTTGATCACTGGAGACTGTGGAAGGCATGCCCCAAATGGGAAACATGTTTTCTAATAGTTTCCTTGCTACTGAGAGGGCATCACAGTCTTGAGGCAGGGAAAGACTTCAACCCATCCACAAAACATACAAACAATAACAAGAACATACTGGTAACCCATAGTAAGTAGCAGTTGGCATGAAGTCCAGCTGCAGGTGTTCAAAGGGTCCAGGTCTGAGGCTCTGGGAACAAAATCGGTTTTTCCAGGATGACCTGACAAGTTAGAAATTGCTGGTAGATTATTTTTACAATATTATAAAGCCTCCCCACTGATGTCTATTCATAATTTTGGGTCATCTTGAATGCCCTATGGTGAGTGAAGGAATGTAAAAACTGAAAAATAGGGTTTACCAGGGAGCTGGGAAGAACTAAGCAAGCAGCCATCTTAGTTTTCCCATAGCCCCAACTATTCATTTAATTGACAGCCATTATTTACCTACCTTAATTTCTCTGATTCAGCAGCAGACTGTTGCCATGTTATAGGACATCAGGATGGCAAAAGTCTGGCGATGAGGGGCTTTTTTTTTTTTTTCAGAAGCAGAATGGACTTTATGCACACGTGCCAAAATCTTACAACATAAAGAAGGCTTAGTAGTACATTTTATTTGACAACGCTTCTGATGTAACTTAACATATCATATAAGCTTAAATAGTTTAGCAAATCTTTGGTATGTTCCAGGTCAAAAAGACTTAAGCCAATGAAAAGTCCAAACAAACTTCATCCTCTTAAAATAGAGAGAAAACCAAATTCTAATTTTGCACCAGCTTAGTTTTGATATTAAAACTTATTCATTCCAATCTTCAGTCAGAGATTCCACAGAGTACAGAGCCCGACGTGGGGCTTGATCTCACAACCCCAAGGTCATGACCTGAGCTGAGATCAAGAGTCAGATGCCCAACCGACTGAGCCACCCAGGTGCCCCCTGCTGAGCTATTTTTTTTTTTAATTTATAACAGAGATAATATTACCGTATCTGACTTTAAGTGAACTAAGGCAGGATAATAGTTTTAATTTTAAAGCTGATAACTCTAAAGACATGTCTACTTTAATATCCTTTAGAGATTTGTTTATTTTAGAGAGACACAGAGAGAGTGCACCCACAAGCAGGAGGGGCAGGGGGAGAGGGAGAGAGAATTTCAAGCAGACTCCACGCTGAGCACGGATCCCAATGTGGGGCTCGATCCCACAACTCTGGGATCATCACCTGAGCTGAAACCAAGAGTTGGTCACTTAACCGACTGCGCCACCCAGGCACCCTAAAACATGTCTACTTTAATTAAGCCAACAACCTTAAAGTAGCTTTCATATAAAATATTTACCCAGATTTCGTGAACTTGAGAAAGCATTTGGACTGGTTTCTTTCTGAGAGTTTTAGAATGTCTAATCCTTATCAGTGTTTGCCTTCAAACCAAGTAAATAGAGCTCTTTTACAAATTAATTTTAGCAATACCATCCAGAGGTAGAAAAGTATCTCACATTTACTACATACAGAGAGAGAGAGACAGATAGACAGGTACACACAAAGACCCTACAGGTACTAATATTTGTGGAGAAGATTGTTAAGATTTGTACTTGTCCCTGGGATTAATCTTAAGGAGGTAGTGCTAGAGTTTGGGAAAAGAGTTGTTTTGGAGGTTTGTATTTTAAAAAGGCTTCTTTCCCTTTTTTTCTCTCAATCTCTGGTGATTGTGGGCTATGTTTACATTTCTAAGACTTGATAAGATGCATAACTTTAAGGGACAAGGAGAGAAGGCAAGTTCCTCCAAGAAGGACTCTGGTTTCCTAGAGCCAAAAATTTACAATCCGTTTGAGATAAACAGGGGAAATTTGGGGATTGGTGAAGAAATAGGTAAACTTTGAATTGCCTCTAGAGCTATATTTCTGGTTTTATGAAGATTGCAAGATAAGGACAATTGCTTTCAATTCCTCTAAGAACTGGGTTGTAACTTAAATGACATTATAGATTGATCCACCTATTCAACTCTATGGCTTCTTTTTCCCCTGGGGACATGGTTCTAATTTTTAATATTTCTGGTGGTACTAAATAACACCCCATGGGTATAAGAGGGGTCCCCAAAGAGGGTGCAAAGGATACGACCTTCCCAAGATCCAGAGTCACTTCAAATGAGGGCCAAAGAACCAAAACCTGCATGCCCCATGCAGGCAGAAAGCCAAACTCAGTTATGCAAAACTAGACAAAACAGAAGGCAATATGTATCTCTGGGAGAGAAAGGATCAATAGTCAATGGGTCTGGATTTGGAAAGGAAAGGGACAATGTGAAATTTTATTTTCCTCTCTAGACCGGGCACTACAGACGGAGATTTGGAAGGAACGGATTCCAGTAAGAACTTTCACCCTTTGCTGGCTTCTGCCAGTTTTTCCAGGATCCTCTCTGCAGGCTCTAGTATCTATCAGACTTTCCCCCTTGGCTGTTTAAGGGAATAACGTAGGAGTTTTACCAGAAAATCCCTCCATTTCAACAACTCTGGGAAGGGCCCGTATGGAGGTCCTCCTAAGAAGGTAAATACAGGGGTATATGTAAGACCATTAATGTGGTGAATTCCGTTTACAGCTGCGTAGTCTTTCCAGAGTGGAAACACAATTTAGACAGAGGATTAGTAGAATGAGTACTCCAAGGAGGGTGAAGCGGAGCAGCAGGAATTACGTCAGTCTTACAGCATTCTGTTTTGTGTACCTCTTCTCTCTTTAATTTTTCACTACCCTTTCGCAATGAGACTTTTAATGAAACAATGTGGGAATTTCGAAACCTTTTGGAGGCTTCTGCTTGCCAATTAAAACAGGTATCCCATTCTGTTTAATTTAGGAATCCTTGCTTTCAAGAGCACTTGTTAAATGATTTTATCTAATTGGAATGGCCCCCATAAGAACCCCTGTATTTCTAGGTTGTAATTCCCTTGAAGGCTGGAGCAGTTTGGTAGGATTCTAGGCACAAATGGAGTTAACCCATATTTCTGTCAGGCCATATCTAGCTACAAATGGGGTGCAACTCATTATTTCTGCCTGGCCTTATTTGGGGACTACCAAGCTGACAGTTACTGAGCCAAGTTCCCCAGGACACAAAACAAACTTAGTAAGATTCTGCCATTTTTGCGAGATATCTACAACTTCTAGGGCTATAGTTCTTAGATAAAATAAGCAGCTGTGCTGGAAGGTAGTACGCTTGACTCTGTAGAATTTAAGGATTCCATTAGCTAAGGCTTTGGAGTTCTCAGAGCCGAACTAATACCTAATAGGGTTGGGCCACTGGATTGGGGATCTTGCATGTTTTACAGAGTACCTCATTGTACAGAGGTTTTCCTGAGGTTGGTGGGCGAACTTGTATCAATCTAACCCATTCTGTGATCAACTTACTCTATTTTCTTGAAGTGGCAAGAGCTCTAATAGCCTTCAAATGCTCACTCTGTGCCCACCAATTTTTCCAGTTTTTTGGTCTCTGAGATCCCTGTTAGCGATAGCCTTTATCTACACAAAACAAGACAAATATGTGCACCTTAATGTATAAGCAACAACAAGAGATGTTACTGCATCCCGGCCAAGAGAAGGCCCTGTGCTCACCACAAACAATTCTTGTGGAACCTTGCTGGGGTTTTCCAGCAATTCCAGGGGAATTGTGGTCTGAAAGGCTAGGGATTTGGCTGTGGGCAGACACTTTTCCCAGCTCAGTTGGACTCCAGGCAGAACCGCCAGCTCGGGGCATAACCATCTGGCAGCTCAGGCTCTAAAGGAAAGCCAATTAGATTGGGGGAGCTTGAATGAACAAGAGCGGAGCTCAGAACCAAGAGGGAACTTGCCCACAGCCCTCAGGAACAGCGAGAAACACATGAATTTAAAGGGTTCATGGGGTACCATGCCCATGTTTCTCATTGTCCCCAGATGCTGCTGGAAATTCACTTTGGATCTTGTCACTGCCTGCCAGCAAATCTGTTAAATAACAAAAATTCAACCAAGTAAATTTTCTTCTCTTCTCTCTCTCTCTTTTTTTTAAAGATTTTATTTATTTATTTTAAAGAGAATGACAGAGAGAGAGAGCACAAGCAGGGGGAGAGGCAGAGGGAGAGGGAGAAGCAGGCTCCCTGCTAAGCAGGGAGCCCAACACAGGACTCAATTCCAGGACCCTGAGATCATGACCTGAGCCAAAGGCAGATGCTTAACCAATTGAGCCACCCAGGTGCCCCAACTGAGTAAATTTTATGAAGATCTAATTGGTTTTATTAATCAATTCATGAATCGGGCAGCATCCCATCTATCAAGTACAGGAGGCTCCAAAGAGCTACAGAAAAGGAAAGATTTTTTTTTTTTAAGTAGCTCCACCACCACCCCTCCCCGGAGCCCAATGTGGGGCTTGAACTCATGACCCTGAGATCAAGAGTTGGTCACTTAACTGACCAAACCACCCAGGTGCCCCAGAAAAGGAAAGATTTTTAAAGGTAAAGAGGGAATGGAAAAAAGGAAATTATTAGCCAAAAAAAATGCATTGTTTGGGTAAGGTTGCCCTCCTAAGGAGAAAGGAAGGGCACTATTAGAAAATTTCCTAGTGCCGATGGAAAATTCCCACGTTGACTGGTAAAGGGTTACATTTCTGGGGGGTTGAAATTGCAGTTAGGGTAGGTATTAAGTCTTGATTTACTAACTCAGGCTGCCGTTTTAGGCCTGTTGTTTTCTTTTCCTTTTTTAAAAGATTTTATTTTTAAGTAATCTCAACACCCAACGTGAGGCTCAAACTTAAACAATCCCAAGATCAAGAGTTGCATGCTCCACCGACTGAGCAGCCAGGCACCTTTCTTTTTAACAACGTATAGCAATATCTTAAGGACCAAAACTCATCTAAAGAACACTTTGTCATTAAACTTCGATTGTTCCAGCCACACCTGTATCTGAACTTGAGCTCAAGTTGCATATGATTGATACTCTCTAAATGACCAGGAATTTGTACCTTGGGAATTAAATTCCCCTTCTCTCACCCAATCCCTCCACCTACTGTGGCCATCATCCATCTAGGGAAAGATGGTCTAGAGTTCCTGTGTAAGCTACTACAGAAAATCAAAGTCAAGGTCGGCGTTCCCATAAAGCCCCTCAACCAGGTGGCAAATCCTTGACATTCTCTAAGGTTTAGATCTTTCATCCAGACAGAAAGAGTACAATCAAGAAAGAACCTCAAAAACCTGAAACAGCTAATTTTTCACTCTTCCACAGTTTCTCTACTGTTATATGCTAGCTAAGGATTTTATAAATATAAATACAACATTTTATTTACTTTAAATTGCCTTGCAGCTGTTTGGTTACACTGTATCAAATACAACTAAGCAATGGCCCTATCCCTGTTTTTTGTCTCAGAGTATCAAATATAAACCACACACTACTCAGAATACAACATGTAAAAAAAAATTAACAGTTTTCTGAAAAACAGTATCTATGGAAATCAAAAAAGATTAGAAAGTGCTTTCATGTCAGAAGACTGGCCCAGGGATCCCCTTTCCAGATTACAGAAAATACTCCTGATTATATCCAGGGCACGTTAACTTACAAAGAAAAAAATACTTTAATTTCATTCTGCAAGGACCTCTAATGTCTCTTAAATCTAATCCCCACTATTCATATATATTATTTAGTTTATACTGTGCATGGAGGAACCCTCAAGTTTTCTACTTACCAAGGCCACTATTGGTATAGGCACACCAAATATCTCTTCATCCGCTGATCCAAAATTGTGGCTTCAAATAAAATTGATTAAAAAGTCAGTCATAGTTCTAGAAATATTATTTCTAAAATTCAGCATATTGATTTTCACATAGACCAAAAAGTTATATAATGAACATACAAGCATCTCAAACAAATAATAAAATGCTTTCCCCACTAAGGCAAAATGAATTCAGGGACAATTTTGCTGGTTTCTATAGCTGATGTTCATTATTACCTCGTATCCCTCACAGGAGGCAGGATAGACAGTGGTATCGAAAGCAGGGAAGTAAGGAGCCTGCTCCAACGCATCTGAGCATAAAAATATGTCATCAGAATCCAAGCTAAATTACATAAAAATTATTGATTCAAAAGGAAAAAAAAAACCTTTACCTTAAAAGGGTCAAATAGTCCAGTTGTACTAGCATTTGAAAAATCCGTGGCAAATTCGGAACCTAAATTTGCATTGAAAATAATATTTTATCAAGCAGTATCAATCAACAACTACCCCTAGTTTATAATCTAGACCTTTGTCTGGCCTCAAATTCATTCCAAAATGTATATTTACAGTGCAAAGTCTCCAAAGCAATTTCCCACTTAATCTTTTAGAACTTTTATAGTTTACAAAAGCACTTTCATATACATTGTCACATCATGATCCCCAGTTTATTTTGTTATTTCTTTTAAAGATTTATTTACTTGAAAGAAAGAGAGAGCACTTGAGTTGGGGCAGGAACAGAGGGAAAGAATCTCAAGCTGACTCCCCACGGAGCGTAGAGACTGACCGCAGGGTTCAATCTCATGACCCTAAGATCATGACCTGAGCCAAAACCAAGAGTCAGAGCTTAACCGACTGCCACCCAGGCGCTCTGAGCCCCAGTTTAAGGATAAGGAAAGGGGTTCAAAGATGCAATATGATTGCCTATAGTTGTTACCCAGCTGCGAAGTGGCAACTTTGTGACCAAACCTGAGTCTTACCACTTTTGAAATTAAGACTGTTGCTCCGTCTTCTGTTTGAGGTCTCAGCTACAATTTAAAAATCACCCTCCTCTTACAAATCTAAAATTTATCTAGCTTTACTGTAACATGTAGTTACTAGGATATCAAGGAGCAGTAGGTTTGGGAAGGCAAAAGGGAAGGGAAAAAAAGTAACTTCCACTTTTTGTAGGTGAATCATTTCTATCAGTCAAATTTCAGTTACTTGTGTAGATTTGTCAGATCATCTTTACCTTTTGTGAGCTTATGTAACAACCAGGTGTCAATAGTCCCAAAGCAGCAATTATCTTCTTCAACTGCCTTTTGCACCTAGAAAACACATCACAAAGCTGACTCAAAAAGCCTAAATTATGCAGTGCATAATTAAGTGCCGATCAGTAAATACAATATAATCCCATTTTTTGATAAGAATGAATATGTATATAAAAAAACCTATTTTTAAAATATACCCCAAACAGTTCTAAGCAATTACTACAGGGTATAAAAGGCTCTAATTTACAAGAAACGTGTTACTTTTGTGATGAACAAACAAAGTAAATATACATATTTTTAGTTTAGACATATAAATATGTCTAGATAAACAAAGTCTAAAACAGGGGATGGTATACTATGATCACAGTTCAACTGACTATTTCTGTATAGCAGGTTAAGAATGGTTTTTAAATTTTCTAATTGTTTTTTAAAAAAGAACACTTTGTGACATATGAAAAGTATATGAAATTCAAGTTTGAAGGTCCATAGATAAAATTTTACTGGAACATAGCCATGCTCATCTGTTTCTGTGTAATTTATGGCTGTTTTCAAACTACAATGGCACAGTAGTTGTGACAGAAACCTTATGGCCTTCCAAGTCTAAATTATGACTATCTGGCACGTTACAGAAAAAGTTTGCTAATCCTTAGCATAAAGCATGCCAAAGGAAACAAAAGTATCACAACCTCTTTAAACTAGCTAATAGAGACAGTGAAATGACTGTTGAGTTATCATTATTTTTTTAAATAGGCTCTACACCCAACACGGGGCGCAAACTCAAGACCCGAGATTAAGAGTCGCATGCTCTACCAACCGAGCCAGCCAGGCGCCCTGAGGATTACTAACATAGTGAAAACAATGCCCTACATCAAACTTCACCACCTCTCCAACTCTTACTTGTCCTTCAAGACTAGCAGTTCCTGGCTTTGCCCAAGCCAGCACTCTACAGAAATCTTCCACACAGCCCTTATCTCACATCATTACTTCCCTGTTAGACCCTAAGTTCCTTTAACGCAGGAATTAAATTTTTAAGTCCAATACCTAGGAGGGTTCCTGGCCTATAGCAGATGCTTAAAACATGTCTCCTAAATAAATGAGATAAAAAGAATAGCAAATGAATACATTTCAGGATGAATTATATTTCAACAGTAGAAAGGATCAATAAAATGAAAACACATGACATAAGCTCCAAAAAAGAAGTCATTTGTACATTATTTATAACAAATATTTGAAGATTCTATTCAAGTTTTATACCACTTAAGTATGGAGTGCTTAAAGTAGTATTACTTTATTTCAAATTCTTTTTAAATTTAGAAATTGTGATTCTAAAATTTGTTCAGATTAGAGAAAGATTAATCTGTATTTCAGTAAGCAGCAACGATGCTTGACAAGTAGTAAATTCGTCTGTTCATTCAACAAACATTTGAGGCCCAGGTCCTCTGACAGGTAGTAGGTCCATATGAGGCTCCAAAGACGTAGAGTATTAGGGTTTCCCAGGGTAGAAGGATCAAGGTCAATCCTCCTTGCTTTGGGTTAAGACTCCAAATGGCCCTACCCTATAAGTAAGGGTAAACTAGAAAGACAGGCTCTCATAGGAAATACAACTCAGTTTTGAAACACCTCAATCATTAAATTGGATTGAGGTAATCCTGGTACCTAAAAGAACTGAAGAAGCAAACACAAATCCTATCCAAAGCAAGATACTGCTATGGTAAGCCTCTCATAACTTCTACGCACAATTTTGCAAACACAATGTCTAGGTGATATACATACACATGCATACAAATAAGTAACCAAGATCACTGAACTCATCAAGTTGTGTATATTAAATATGTTCAGCTTTTTTTATGTTAATCATACATCCATAAAGTAGTTTAAATTTAAAAGAAATCAAATAATCAGGCATCTGAGGAAACAAGAGAACATAGAAAAAAAAGAGAGAGAGAAAGACAGAGTCCATGAGGCTATAGATCTTAGAATTAATAGTCATGGACTATATCCTAGAAGTCCTTGTCATTGCTTAAAAAGAAATGGAAAGAAAAGTCATATTTCTACATCATATTGTTATGTTAGGGAATTACAAATTAAATCAATGAGATACTACTTCACACCTATTAGAATGGCTAAAATCTAAAACCCTGATATCAAACATTAGCAAGGATGTGAAGTAACTGGAACTTTCATTCATTGTTGGTAGGAATGTAAAATGGTATAGTCACTTTGGAAGATAGTCTGGCATTTTCTTACAAAGCTAACCATAGTCTTATCATCTGATTCAGCAACTGCACACCTAGGTATTTCCCCAAAAGAGATGAAATTTACGTTCATACAAAAACCTGTACACAAATGTTTATAGCAACTTTATTTGTAAGTGCCAAAAATTAGAAGCAACAATATGTCCTCCAACAAGTGACTAGATAAACAAACTGAAACACTTCTGGACAATGAAATACTAATCAGTGATAAAAAGAAATACATTACCAAGCCACAAAAAGACATGGAAAAACCATTGTTTTGTTCACTTTTTCAACTGTTTTTTCTATTCCCTATTTCATTAATTTTCACACTAATCTTTACATTTCTTCCTTTCTGCTACTGTGTGTTCAGTTTGCTACCTTTAACCAGTGTCTTAAGTTAGAATGTTAGCTGTTTTGTTAATATGATATCTATATGTAATATAGTCTGGCTATAAATTTCTATCTAAACACTGATCTTGTTGCAACACATGATTTGGTATATTGTGTTTTCTTTTCCATTCATCTCTAAGTAGTTTCTAATTTCTCTTAGGATTTCTTCTACCCACTGGTTATTTAAAAGTACAGTTTGATTTCCATATATTTTTGAACTTCCCAAATTTCTTTCTGCTAATTCTTTCTTCTTCTTTTTTTTTTTTTTTTACTTTTAAGGATTTTATTTTTAAGTAATCTCTACACCCAATGTGGGGCTTAAACTCACAACCCTGAGAGTTATATGCTCTACTGACTGAGCCAGTCAGGAACCCCACCTTTCTGTTAACTATTTTTAATTTCATTCTTTTTTTATTAGAGAAATACTTTGTGTGATTTCAGTCCTTTTAAATTTATTGAGGCTTATATTACGGTGTAGCATGTGATATATCCTGGAGAAGGTTCCATGTGCGCTTAAGAATGTATATTCTGGGGGCACATGGGTGGCTCAGTCAGTTAAACGTCTGCCTTTGACCCAGGTCAGGGTCCTGGGATTGAGCCCCTCATCACATCAGGGTCCCTGCTCAGCAGGGAGACTGCTTCTCCCTCTCCCCCCTCTCGTGCTTTCTCTCTCTCAAATAAATAAAATCTTTAAAAACGAATTAAGTGTTTTGCCTGTAGACAGCATATAGCTGAATCTTCTGTTTTTATTATCCAACCTAAAATGACAATGAGGGGCACCTGGGTGGCTCAGTTGGTTAAGGAACTGCCTTTGGTGCATCAGGCTCCCTGCTCAGCAGGGAGTCTGCTTTTCCCCTCTGACCTTCCCCTCCTCATGCTCTCTCTCTCTCTCTCTCAAATAAATAAAATATCTTAAAAAAAATAAAATCACAATGAGAGATCACTATTTAACTACCAAAATGGGTAAAATTTTTTTAAAAACCTGATAATACCAATTATGATGGTACATGAAATATGAAGTCCTCTCATTGACTGATGGTGGGTATGTAAATTATCAAAAACTGTGGGAAATTTTTTGACATTATCCACAAAAAGTGAAGATACACATTCATGCCCTCCATTCCCATATATAGATACAGTAGAAGTACCTTTATATGTACCCCAAAAGACAGCATTATTCATAATAGCCCCAAATTAGAAATAATTCAAATGCACATAAACAGAATGGATAAATGGATAATGATAAAATCATATACCGAACACTAAATAATAATGAAAATATAAGAAAATTAATTGACACATTTATACAAAATTCAAAAAAATTCAGGTAAAACTAAACTATAGTGTTGAGGAAAAAAAACCACATAAGTAAAAAAGTAAAAGTGGAAAGAAAATGTGATACACAATATCACAATGTTCTACTTCTCGATTCAAGGAGTGTTACACAGATGTTTGCTCCACGATCACTGAGTGGTACATTTTTGTTTTGTTCAGTTCTCCATATGTGTTACGACTTACAATAAAAAGGTCTAAAAGTTGAGATTTCTGTATTCCATCCCAATATGTAGTGGACACTTAATTTTTCCTCAAATAATCAAATTGCTGTCTTCATTCTTTTACCTTTTTCTTCCCTGTAGTTTACACACACACACACACACACACACACACACACACACACACACACACACAATCTTTCCTTACCTCAACCAGGTTCTGTAAAATCCAGGCCAATCTCAAAGAAACATGCTGGTTTGTGAAACTGAACAAACTGAATGCTAAAAGTCGTTTATTTCTAGTGAAAAAGTGCAGCACTCGGCAGGAACTCTGTACTAGCTATTAAAAAAAAGATATTTTAGGAAAATGCATTTAATGGTGTTTGATATTTCCATATTAATTCTACACACATGAAAACAAACCCAATAACAAATGAACCACTCAACTACTTATAGTGTTTTTAACGCTTTAGAAAAGAAATAAAGCCTAAGTGGATAATTTGTATTCTAACATATGAAATGTAACACATCTACTATGACCTCCTTTAGCAAACACAAGAAGCTCAAGATAAAGTCTTTTAAAATAAAAGAGAGAGAGTCAAGGAAGAAGGCTATATTTTGGTTAGAAATATATTTTTAGGGGCGCCTAGGTAGCGCAGTCCTTAAGCGTCTGCCTTCGGCTCAGGGCGTGATCCCAGCGTTCTGGGATCGAGCCCCACATCAGGCTCCTCTGCTGGAAGCCTGTTTCTTCCTCTCCCACTCCCCCTGCTTGTGTTCCCTATCTGACTGGCTGTCTCTGTGTCAAATAAATAAATAAAATCTTAAAAAAAAAAAAGAAATATATTCTTAATGAAGTTAGTATTAAACCATAAGGGAAACTCCCCTACACATTAAGTATCTAAAATTTGGGATGTTATGATTTAATACTATCTATACTTATCTAAATCAAAGCTGAATATACATTGTTCAAAATTTACTTCTTAGTAAGCAAATCCTTTAATTAAAAAGAAAAGGTCTTTCATTGAAAACCAGCTTTGAGTTTTAAGGTTTGTCAGACATAGTAAAAAAAATAAATAAAAGAACAAAAATTTTATCCTGCCACCTACCACAAGAATGCAGATGGACAATTCAACTTCTGAAACTGATGTTTCACAAAATATTCACTTACAGAGAATTTGCCCACTTCTTGCATTTTTTTCCTCTGTTATTGCCACCCCTCCCCTAAAAAATATATTTAAAGGGGCTCCTGGGTGGCTCAGTTGTTTAAGCATCCAACTCTTTTTTTTTTTTTTAATGATTTTTTATCATATTATGTTAGTCACCATACAGTACATCCCCGGTTCCGATGTAAAGTTTGATGATTCATTAGTTGCGTATATAAGCATCCAACTCTTGACTTCGGCTCAGGTCATGATCGCAGGGTCATGAGACTGAGCTCTGCATCGGGCTCTATGCTGGGTGTGAAGCCTGCTTAAGACTCTTTCTCTTCCTCTCCCTCTGGCCCTCCCTCCCCATTCACATCCACATAATCTCTCTCCCTAAAAAAAATTTAATATATATATGTGTATATATATATGTATATATTTAAAGATTTTGGTTTATTTACTAAAGTAATAAATGCAACAATCAAGAAAGTATAGACTCAATTCTCTCTACATATCAGTCTCATCCCCTTTTTTTGGAACAGTGAGCCCCATTTTAATTTTTTTTTTCCCTTTTCATTTTGGTGAGAGCATTTAAGTTCTCTTAGCAAATTTCAGTTATATAGTACAGTGTTATCAACTATGGTCATCATGTTATACATTAGATCCTCAGACTTTATTCATCTTATAACTGAAAGTTTGTACCCTTTTAACTTCCTTTTCAGTGATCAGTGATCAAACCTTATTCAGTGATCAAACCTTCTGTGTTTCTATTTGTACTACTTATTAAAAGATAAAGAGTTTCTGAAAGTATTTGAAATGACCATCCATAATCCTTCTTCTGATATGTTATATTTTAAGGAATGCTCCAAACTGAAAGAGGTTCTTCCTCCCTAAGAACATTATACTTTCCTCTCTTAAAAAAATTACATTTAATATCCTTCAGGGATCTTCCATTAAAATGCAGATAACCGGGGGGGGGGGCATAAAAAAGTATGGAAACTTCTTACACCTGCACTTTTAATCAACATATGAACAATTAATATTTTGTTTTTACATTTAACAAATATTTATTGAGTACCTTCTATGTACCAAGGACTGTGTTAGGCCTTGAGAAAGCCTGAACAATACAGGCAGAATGAACAATATAGGCAGAATTTCTCCTTCCTTGAAATTTACATTCTAGTGGGAAGAGACAGACAAGTAATCAAATCAATTAGTGAGATAATCTAAGAAGACATTCAATGTACCACCAAGAAAAGAAAAAAAAATCCTATTTAAATTACAATATAATGCTAAGATATAAGTGATGGTTAAAATGATTTTTAAAAATTAATGGTTAAAAATACATCCTGCTTGGGGTGCCTGGCTGGTTCAGTCAGTAGAGCTTGATCTTGGGGTTGTCAGTTCAAGCCCCACATTGGGTGGAGAGATACCTAAAAATAAATTCCTTTTAAAAAAAAAATCATCCTAAAAAAAACTAACCAAATAAACAAAAATAACCCCACCCTGCTTAAAAATCAGCCTTTTCAAATTGGAATAAAAATGTATGCCTTATAACTCATACAATGCTGGTGAGAAAGTAAATAATGCAGCTACTCTGGGAAAAAGTCTGAAGTTTCTTAAAAAACAAAACATGCAATTACCCTGTGACCTAGCAATTAATTACACACTTGGGGTATTATCTAGAGAAATGAAAACTTATGTTCACATAAAATTCTGTACACAAATGTTCAAAACAGCTCCACTTGTAATAGCCAAAAACTGGAATTTGCACAGATGTCCTTAAACAGGTGGTGTATCTGTACCACTGAATATAATTCAGCAATAAAAAGAAACAAGCTGTTGATACACATACAACTTGGATTCTCCAGGAAATTACACTAAGTGAAAAAAGCAAACCCCAAAT
Organism: Ursus americanus; assembly: GCF_024610735.1. NCBI lineage: Eukaryota > Metazoa > Chordata > Mammalia > Carnivora > Ursidae > Ursus > Ursus americanus. The sequence goes on from NC_142146.1 coordinate 38,169,862, forward strand.
GCTTTATACTGCATCACTCTATGTATATAATATTTTTGAAGTGAGAAAAAAATTTTAACGGAGGACAGATTAGTGGTTGCAAGAAGTGAGGGATAGGAAGAGGGTGGGGAAGTGCATAAGAGAGAGAGGATGTGGTTATGAAAGAGTAACATGAGGGACCCTTGTCATGATGGTACTGCTCAACATCTTGATTCTGGTGGTGGATACATGAACACAGGAAAAAAACTGTACAGAAATTATAACACACACACACACACACACACACATGAGTACAAGTAAAACTGAGGAAATCTGAGTAAGATCTATAGATTGTATTAATGTCAATATCCTGGTTGTGACACTACAGTATAGTTTTGTAAAATGTTACCATTGAGAGAAACTGCAAAGCCTATAGGGGATCCCTGTATTATTTCTTACAACTGCATGTGAATCTATAATTATCTCAATTAAAATTTCAATAGAAAAAATGCATGTCTCAAAATCTTTGAAATGTGCTAAGTGCCGTGAAAGAAATAAAGGACAGTATGATAGAGACTGGACTAGGGGGTGGGGACTTGCTACTCTATAAACGGGATGGCAGGAAAGGGCTCACACAGAGGAGATGGCATGTGAGCTGGGCCCAGAAAGGTGAGAAGCATCCAGTCATGATGGCACACAGAGCCCCTTGAGGGTACGAAGTCCTTAAGGTAAGAGGCAGCTTCAGTGCTGTAAGAACAAAAGCGGGCTCGCAAAGCTGGAGCTGAAGCCTTAGCAGCTTCAGGGAGGAAGGTCTGGGAAGTGGTCAGAGCTGTAGACAGGGCCAACCCATGGTAACGAGCTGGGATTTTGTGCTGAAGCAAAGAGAAGCCTTAGCAGCCATAAGCAAGAATCAGAATAACAGTGAGAGGAAGCATGGGTGCTGGAAGAACTGGAGGAAAACAATGGTGCCAGGAGACTGCCAACACACATCAATTACTTCACCATTTTGCTTGGAGCTAGCATTGGCTGAACACATGAAATTCGGTGCCATCTCTGGCACCTACACCCTCAACATTTCCATTAGCCTCAATCAATTAACCATAGCATCCAGGATACGGGTGCGTGGCTGGCTCAGTCGGTAGAGCATGCAACTCTCGATCTTGGAGTTGTAAGTTTGAGCCCCACGTTGAGATTACTTAAAAATAAAGTCCTTAAAAAAGAGGAAAAAAAAGCGCATCCAGTATAGGATGAGTGCAGGGTGGGGTTCTCTCAGTGGCAGGACAAGCCTTGGAATCGTGTGGGCTAAATGCCAACAAGAGTCTGCGTACATTTTTCTCCTAAGAGAAGCCAAAGCTTACATCACGCATGGGCTCAGTATCAAGCAGACGACATGCTTTAAGGCTGAGTTTTGCGCTTGACGTCAGTTTTACATCTGAGATTTAGGGTTTGTACTACAGAAGTAAATGTTTCCAAAGTCAAAACTTATTTGTAAAGGAATAAAAGTTTTAAATACCTCACTGACAAATGAAATGTTTGTTAAAAGAAATGTTTGTCAAAAGAAATGTTTGATGAATTGACCTATTAAAAACTAAAATTATCCATTAAGATACAGAACTATACATTATAAATAGTATTAATTTTAAAGTATACCATTCAAAGTTTGTGACATTTCCTTATATTTACATTCAACTCCTTAATTACTCTTTCCTGTAAAGAGCACCTCTTGGTTCTCAGCCTTACAAGTTATTAAAGCAAGGTGCATTTTCATATATTAAACTAACAAAAGAAAAACCAAAGTAGGTTTATGGCAAAAGTGTTTCTTTCACTCATGCATTGCTATCATATTTCATAACATCTTCATGTTTGTTTTCACATAAAATTAATGTCTCCAAATAGTTATTGAGTAAAACCAATGCTCCAGATACCCCTGAAGCACCATCTCGTACGGGCGCCCTAGCCGAGGAGGCATTTAGCTGTGTGGCATTAGAACATGTAATATTGCAATATGCAATGCGCAATATTGATTATAACACCACATATTGCAGGTTTGGCCACGTTTGGAAAACTGTCTTACCCTCTGACTCAGTAATCCCACACTTAATACTGCCACTGCTGTCACTGTCACGATCATCACCACTGTCACATGCGACCACTATGTGGTAGGCATCGGGTTAAAAGCTTGCGGCAGTCAGCTAGTTATCTATCTCAATATCCATTCTCCACTTTTGTAACAAAAGAGGATGAAATGTGGACATTCCTCTATTTTTTCTGGACATAGTCGGCATTCTGTCCATTTCTCCAAGAACGGCAACATGAATTCTCATTCATGTAAGAACATCTGGGCCATCCTAAACCTCCTCAGGGTTTCCTGCAGTGTAGTTAGTACTCTAGTCTACCACATACGCTTTTGGGTGACTATTACGAAGTTTCCTGATGTAAGGAGTGTGTGTATGTGCATTCTCTTCTCAATGTCCTAAAACAGTACAGGTAGGAGATTATACACTTAAGCCTACAGTTAAGGGACATTGACACGGAAAACAGTAACAGCCAAATCACAGAAGATAAGAAAATGATTACCTTCATTGTGAGAGAATTATTCCAAGATTTTACAAGTTCAACAGCTCTTAGGTCTTGCCAACTAATGAAGTTGTGAAAATGATTTCCTGTTTTCCTAAGAATGATAAAAACGGTATTTTGAGACTCAGTATAAATCAGAGGCTATATTAAATAAAAGATCCGCCATAAGAGAAAACAAAATTAGAGGCCATACTGGATTCTCAAAGTATGATTTAATTAGATGGGGCTTGCTGAATGACTTTTTTATCTTATAAATCAAACACATTTTCTAACAATTATACTATGATACACTGTATGAAATTCTAGGCCAAATTCTAACGGAAAAGATATTCTTTTTGAAGCAGTACAATGTGCACACTTCTAAAACAAAAAAAAATTAATGAAAAGGCCTTTAAAGACTTGCTTATACACCTTAAAAAGCAAGAAGCCAATGCTTTCCCCCGTCATTGCACCTGATACACATAACCAGATCAAAACCTCTGTACCTACAGAAGAGCTGAAATATTGCCTAAACCTATTTCTACATCTCTCAACTGTATGACTGGCTTAGCCACTGGCAACCTACCGGGCTTATCAAAATGTGTCCAATAAAAAGAACTTTAACAACGTCTGGGTCGACACTGCAATATAAGTATAGAACTAAGAAATATAGTAGAAATAAACCATTTCCCTTTTTGGCTCCTGCAAATTCAACCACTGACATCTACTAATCTTCAACATCCAACTCAGACTTGAGTCTGAGTAGATAGAGTAGAGTAGAACTCTATTTCCAGGTGCCCTCCTGTGTGGGTTGACCACGTTCAATTTCCTAGACTGTCGCTTCCTCTACTTCTTAAACAGTCCATACTCAAGGGCATGTCCTCAACTTTATTAACCTGGAAACATTCTACTTCTGAAATTCTAACATTCCAATAATTAGTCGACACCTCTTGCTATTATTCCAGTTCTCTCAATCTTACTCTCTAAATGCCTTCCCTTCAACCTCACTGCACCTTTAACCCCTCAAACATTCCCTTTTCTTCCTACCAACCTCTCCCAGGCTTCCCTCCTTTCCTGCATGCTGTGACCTATCACAATTCCGACCCCTTGACTCTCTCTCTTTTCTAAAAATTGTGGTGAAATATACATAACATGAAATTTGCCATTTTAAGCATGTTTAAGTGCATACTTCAGTGGCATTAAGTACAGTTCACAATGTTCTATGTTACCATCGCCATTATTTCTAAACATTTGGGTTGTTTCCAGCTTCTTGCCACTGTGAATAATGCTGCTATGAACACTGCTATACCTGTTTGAGTCCCTGTTTCCAACCCCTTTGGGCATACGCCTAGGCTCAGAATTGCTGGGTCATGTGGTAAGCCTACTTTTTGAAGAACTGCCATACTTTTTCCCCACAGTGGCTGCACCGTTTTATATCCCCACCACCAGCATATAAGAGTTCCAGTGTTTCCACATCCTCACCAAATACCTGTCTTTTCTATTTTTTTAATTATAGTCGTCCCGGTGGGTGTGAAGTGATACCTCATTGTGGTTTTGATATGTGTTTCCCCAATGGCTGATGATATTGTACATCTTTCCACGTGCTTATTGACTATTTGTATATTATTTGAGTCCTCTGTCCATTTATGAGTTGGGTTATTTGGTTTTTTGCTGTTGAGCTTTATTTTTTGCTGTTGGTCTTTATTATTCTAAATACTAATTCTTTTTTAAAAAAAATTTTTATAATGTTATGTTAGTCACCATGCAGTACATCATTAGTTTTTGATGCAATGTTCCAAGATTCATTGTTTGCGTATAACACCCAGTGTTCCATGCAATATGTGCCCTCCTTAACACCCACCACCGGCCTATCCCAATCCCCCACCCCCCCCTCCCCTCTGAAGCTCTCAGTTTTGTTTCCCAGAGTCCATAGTCTCTCATGGTTCATTCCCCCTTCTGTTTGCCCCCCTTCATTCTTCCCTTCCTTCTCCTACTGATCTCCCTGTTATTTCTTATGTTCCATAAATGAGTGAAAACATACGATAATTGTCTTTCTCTGCTTGACTATATATATTCTATATATTAATTCTTTATCAAATACATGACTTGCAAATAAATATTTTCTACCATTCTGTGAGTTTTCTTTTCACTCTCTTAATAGTGTCCTCCCGCCCCCATTTTTCGCCTCTGTTAATGAGAATCACAGCATTCACTACATCACGAACATGTTACTTCTTTTTCCTTCAGTGATCCGTCACCATTATCATTAGTACAAATCAGAAGTGATTTTCCTATTTTCCTATAGATGAAATTACAAACCAAATACACCAAGATGCCCACCAAGATACACACCTTCCATATTACATGCTGTAGTTTCCAGAAATTTTACTGCACATTTAAGATATTAATAAGTTTTTCCAGATACATTTTTAAAATGCAAATTGCACACTCTGTCAAATTATTTCAACATGGCTTTATTTCTTGTTATTTATGATTAAATTTAGGGCAATTTTTATACTTTGGGGAATTCCAATAGTTAAGAAAATTAAAGAAAAATTAGTCATCAAAAATATGAAAATATCTTTAACAGTGTTTTCTGATGCATATAAGTTTTTGATATTGATGAAGCCCAATTTACCTATTTTTGATTTGTTTTGTTAGCCGTGCTTTTGGTGCCATTTAAGAAATCAATCCTATATCCATAACCATGAAAATTTTCCTCCATGCTTTCTTCTAAGAGTTTTGTAGTTTTATCTTTTTTTTTTTTTTAAAGATTTTATTTATTTATTCGACAGAGACAGAGACAGCCAGCGAGAGAGGGAACACAAGCAGGGGGAATGGGAGAGGAAGAAGCAGGCTCATAGCGGAAGAGCCTGATGTGGGGCTCGATCCCATAATGCCCAAATCACGCCCTAAGCCGAAGGCAGACGCTTAACCGCTGTGCCACCCAGGCGCCCCTTGTAGTTTTATCTTTTAAGTTTAGTCTTCAATTCATTTTTTAAGTTAATTTTTGTATATGGTGTAGGTAAGGGTCTACATTCATACTTTTGCATATGGACACCCAGTTTTCTCAGCATCATGTGTTGAAAAGATGGTTCTTTCTGCATTGCCTGGTCTTGGCAACCTTGTCAAAAATCAATTGACCATTGTGTCTGTTTCCTTGGGCTAACATAACAAAGCACCACAGACTGTGTGGCTTAAGACAGTAACAATTTATCGTCTCATAGTTCTGGAGGCTAGACGTCCAAAATCATGGTGTTGCCAGGGCTAACTCCCTCTGAAACCGGTAAGGGAATCCTTCTTTGCTTCATCTTAAACTTCTGGTGGTCTGCAGCAATCTTTGGCATTCCTTGGCTCATAGATGCATCACTCCGACCTTCCTCCTCCAGAGCATTCTCTGTGTGTCTGTCTTCACGTGGCCATCTTTGTATGAGGACACTAATCATACTGAATTACAGATCCACCTTATTGCATTATGACCTCATCCTAATCTAACTAATTACATCTGCAGTGACAAAGGTCAAATTTTGAGGTGCTGCTGTTGCTTCTGTTGGGTTATTTTTCCCCAATATCCCTTACTCCTAAGTGTAAGAATACTGAGTCAAAAGGTAAGACAATTTTCTAGCTCCTCTTATGTGGCCAAACCTGCAATATTTGATGTAATAACCAATACTGCATATTGTCTATTGTAATACTTTTAATGCCTTCTCAGCTAGGGTGCCTGTACCACATGGCGCTTTGGAGAGTGTCTGGAGTATTGGACATACTTGATAACTATTTGGAGACATTAATTTTATATGAAAACAAATATAAAATAAGACAGTACTACATGAGTGAAACACTTCAGCCATAATCTCACCCAGACTGATTTTTCTTTTTATTAGTTTAATATATAAAAATGCACCTTGGGGTACCTGGGTGGTTCAGTTGGTTAAGCATCTGCCTCGGCCTAACTCATCATCCCAGGGTTCTAGGATCGAGCTCCACGTCAGGCTTCCTGATAGGCAGGGAGCCTGCTTCTTCCTCTCCCCCCTTCTTGTGTTCTCTCTTGCTATCTCTCTCTCTCAAATAAGTAAATAAAATCTTTCAAAAAAATAAAAAGTAAAAATAAAAATAAAAATGCACCATGCTTTAGTAAATCGAAAGGCTGAGAACTGAGAGGTGCTGTTTACAGGAAAGACAGAGTAATTAGGAGTTGAAAGTGGTTATAATGTCATGACTCCTGAATTGTGTAGTTTTAAATAATACTATTTATATGTGCAATTTTATATCTTAATGTATAATTTTAGTTTTTAACAGATTAATTCATCGAATGTTCCTTAAACTGTGACTAATTTCTTCAGTCAGTGAGATGTTTAAAATTTATGCCTTTGAAAATAAATGTGATAACTCTAGAAATCTGATTTTCCCACTATCAGGGATTGCCGATTTTTCTTTGTTGAGAGTTGGAGTTGCCAGCTGTGACTTTGCCAAACTATTTTTGCAAAGTGTATATTCCTTGTTGTGTGTGATCACTGAACTTTTTACAACTTCTGTTACCTCTGTGATCAGCTAGTGACCTGACAAAGATTTTCTTAAATGTCTGGCTCCAAAAAAACCCCAAAAAGTGTTGGCCCTTTAAATCTTCCAGTAGACACGGCTTAAGCATGGAGCTTAGGTACGCATCTGTGCAGTCCTATAGGGCATGATCAAATCCACCAAAGCATACACACTCAAATTTTTGTAGGACAATGGAATCCCCGCTGCCTGCCCTGGCACCAGCCACTCACTCCAGGAATGTGAGCTGCTTTCCCCACACCTGGAGCAGGGCGGAAGAGTAAAGGATGATGGCCGGTTTGCACACACTCTTACCTGAGAATAGTAGCCTCTCTCTTCATTCAGCATCCCCTAGTTTTTATAAGGCCTGACTGGGTTCTAGAGTTCCAAAACAGTTTACTATAATCTCTCTTTGCAACTCAATGCTTGCTTTGACCAACCCTAAGATTCCTTCTCCATTATTCTGCACAATGTCACTCTTTACCCCTTATCTTTCAAGTTAACTATCTACCTTTCCAACACCTAACCTGGGCTCATTCCAGCTTTCTTCTGTGTCTACTTTCAATGCCAGAACTTTGTGAACTGATACCAATCCATATCTATGGAATACAAAATTGCCTATATTCTCAGAGTCACTTAAAACGATAAAGTTCTTTCTCTTGTCCCTCACCAGTTTCCTTCCCATGCCCCATAAATGGTACATCTTCATTTTCACCAGATTTCTTAAGCCCTAGGCCAGCACGGCCACCTGTTTCTCAAAGGAAGTAAGAACACAGGAATGACTTTCCTCAATTCCCCACTTCTTCCACTTCTCTTTTGGTTCAAAGGAAAAGCCTTCCGTCTCATGTCTCAGGCTGGCAGCTCCACCTGTACTCTCTATACCCATTCCTTCCTGACTCTTCCATCACTTCATTTCATCAATATTCCATCAACTCTCTGTTCCACACATGCTTAAATCTTCCAATTTTTTGAAACAGAACCAAAAAACATCTCTCCTGACCCAGGATGTCCCCTGCACCTAACTAAGTTCCTTCAACATTTCCTCATCACCTCCCATTACCTCAACTGAACACAATTCAAATGCAACTTAGATTTCTAATCATTCATGAAAATTACATTCACTATGGTACCACTGTTTTCCTAATTTCCAGATTTATAAGCTTCTTTTCAATTTGACTTGACCTTTCTGCAATATTGACTCCTAACAATCATTTCCTACCTAAAACTGCCACTTTCCTAAGCTTCCATGATATCATTGTGCTGTTTCTCCACCTACCTCTCTAAGTGTATGTTTCCTTGGCAGATTTTTCTTCCTTAGACTGCCATTTAAATGCTGGTATCTGCTGAGGGGTGCATCCTCGGCCCCCTTCTCTATTTAACTAGCTGCTCTCTCTAAAAACAAATCTGATCCACACCCATGAATGCAGTCACCACAGGACTACTCACCCAACTATATCTCTAGGGCCAGCCTCTCACTTAAGTTCCATCCCCTCACAAACAGCCACCTTCCACAGATCCCCTAAGTTTGCTCCATGCCATCTCAAATGCAACACGTCCACCCCAAGCCCGCCTCCCCTCTTCCTCAATGCGCCACAGCTGAGTTAATGGTATCTTTTAGTTGCTCTAGCCAAAAACTAGGAAGAAGGCGGTGGGGGAGGGGGTAATCCTAAATCCACAAAGGGATTCCATAACATCCCTCGAGTTTATACTTTAATGGGAGGGGGCAAATGAATAATTAATTAAAACTGTCATTTCACATAAGGATCATGCTATGAAACACTGGCATGGTAAAGCAATAGAGTGAAGTGGGAGTGGGGAATGTTTTCAGATGAGAGCAGAGACCTGAATAAACAACAGCCTTCAAAAAGACTTCTCAGACTTAGTCTCATTCCCCTTAAATCTACTCAGTTGCTTACTTACTACAGGAATAAGTCCTCTGAAGGAGAAATACAGACTGACCTGATTCAAGAATATTCTTTCTAAAATGTAAATTTGGTCACATTACTCTTCTCCTTAACAGCTTTTGATAGTTTCCCACTTCTTGTAAGAGACAAACTCCTTATCCTTCCTACAACAAATGGCTTTTCCTGGCCTGGGACCTTGCCTTCCTCTCCAGGTACATCTCAATCACTCAAAGATTTGAGTGCCTACTATGTGCCAGGTACTGTTCTAAGTGTGAAGGATCCAGTGAGAATAGGGCAGACGAAAATCCCAACATGGGACTTCTTACTCCGATGAGAGAAACGTAATAAATAAATATGCAAACACGTAAATACGAATTGTGGGTAATAAGTGATATGAAGAAAATAAAATGGTAAAGGGATGGGCAAATAAAATGGTCAGGGAAGGTCTCCTAGGAGAAATGATCTCTGCAGTGAGGTCTGAATGGTGAGAAAGAGGTAACTTCTCAGGTAAGAGAGCTCCAGATAGAGGGAGCAACAGGTGCAAAGCTGCTCGTAAAAAAAGTAGGAACCCGTGGGGAGTGTTCAAGAAACAAAGAGCAGGCCAGTGTGGCTGGAGCACAAAACAGAAGGAGGGGAGTGTGAGAGAGGTCAGTGTCAGGAAGGAGTCAGAACACTTGGGGGTGGTGCCTTCCCTATTTTATCCCTTGAATTCCACAGTACTGCTGATCCTTCAGACATACCATGCTCTTGCACCTACTGTTTTTGCCAGTGATTTGCTCTTTCCACTTAGAAAACTACTCATCCTACAAGGCCTGGCTCAAGTGACTCTGTAAAACCCTCCCTCATTCCGCCTTCTAAGCTATTCAGTGCCCCCCTTCAGCTCCTTCATTACCAGGTACACAGCAGTTCTACTGGGCAGATGTCTATCAGCCTGCACCCTAACTATCTAAGTTCACATCTGCATCTCCCACTGGACTGGGAGCCTCCTGAAGACATAGTCTATTTGCTTTCAGATTCTCACCCCCTTACCCAGACACCAAAGAAAATATTTGATAAATGAATGCTGCTACTAATGAGGACTATCAGACTGTGTTTGGTAGAAATGAAATCTATGCATATATGATTCTCTGATGCCATTCTACACACAATAGCATCTACTGACACTTAAATCTGATTTTTAATCACTGATTCATCAAACGCTTACACAGCAATTTGTGCCAGGAGCTGGGGACATAGCTATGAAGAGAGGGATATGGCATCTTTGCCCCTATGAATATATTCTCTACCAGGGAAACCAAAGAAATACTCAATTACTCAGTTGCTTACTTACTACAGGAATAAGTCTTCTGAAGGAGAAATACAGACTGCCATGAGTATACTTAACAGAGAGACCTTGCCCAGTGCAAGGGTCAGGAAAGCCTTCTTTGAGAAATGACAGTAGAATTGAGCTCTGAAGGATCAGTAGGAACAAACAAGGAGGCGGAACCGTCCTGACAAAATATATTACATGTTCAAAGGTTCTCAAACAGGATGAAGCATGATGTGTTAGATGCTAGAACAGCTGAAGAACAGGGACGGGGAGAAGATCTCAAGAGGAAAGTGACATCATTAATTCAAAACATGGTAGAGGACAATCTAGAATAATGATCTCAAGAAGTGGCATATATTCCAATATTCATTTAGCAGTGATTTGGGTTTGTTTTACCTCTGTCAACAATAAAAGGAGAAATGGAGGAAAAACATCATTAGCAATATCATAAATGAGTTGCCTTAAACTTCTCTAACACATTCTGCCATTCTGAGGCTCTTAATATATTTGTGTCATAAGTAATTGGTAAGAACCATTAACACAAGTATCAGATACTACAATAAAAGATATATTTGGTGCTGTGGGAACACAGACTCACTTGTATACTTGTATTGAGACTGTAAACTCCTTGAGGGCTGGTGTTCTTACTCATTTTCACATTCTGCTCTGCAGCCAGCACAGTGCCTTACTCCCTGTAAGTCCTCGAACAGTTACTGAGTGAATCGCAGTTTGCTTGCATGACTCATAGTTTATGCTACTAATTGGCACACACCCTGATCTGAGGTTAGCTGGCAGAAGCCTCCCTGAGAGACACAGAGATTGAAGAAACAAAACAGCTCAGATACTTCAGAACAAAAGGAATTTAAACAACCAAAATGGAGGAGAAATCATTTTATTTTAAGATGCAGGCTAAACACACCACTGATTACATATATTGAAAAAAATTTTTTAACCCGAAGAATATGAAGAAAAAAACGAGGACCAAGTTTCCTAGCATCTAAAGGAGGGGGAAAGAGAAAAAAAAAACAAAAACAAAGTCCAAAGTTTTAGACTTCCTAACAGCAACAACCAGGAAATAATGTTTGTCTGGTGAAGAGGACAGGACTACGGCCGTGACTGCAGAAGAAAACAGTGAGCGGGGGAGAGGAGGTGCTGGCCGGGACTGGAATGCACGGTACACGGTGCCAGGGTCCTGTGTGTCAGTCTTTCTCTAGAAAATGAGCAAGAAGTACTTCCTGCTGGCTCAGAGCCGTGGCCACTTCTGCGCCGTACCTCAGCTCTTTGTTGTGGAGCCCGTAGATCTGCCACCATTATGTGCTACAGTGGCTCACCAGGCCTCGGGGGCTTTATTTTAAGACTCCATTATTTTAAGGTAAAAAGAAGCACAAAGCCATGTGTGGGTGTTTGGGGGAAAATATCTAGTATTTCAGTTCCTACAAGCAAAGTTCTCAAAACTCGTGAAAGAATGCAAACATCTCAAAAAAGGACAGCCAAGGAAAAACTCACAATTAATTGTCTTAGGAAGAACTCTTAACCCTTCCGCAGGGACGCCACCACCAGTAAGTGAACAGTCTTAGAATCTGACTCTTCTATTTCTCCCAAAAGTAAGATATGGTCCTACTGCCACATAAAACTTTTGCTTCCTAACATTTTGACCTTCCTGTCATGAATGACCTGGTATCTAGGTTTTGATGAAAACAATCTCTATGGCCAATGACCTAATCTCCAAATCCAATAAAACACGACACTTCCCGTCAGTTATTTCCCTAGGAACACTCCCTTGCCCCTACTTCCATACCACCTACTTCCCAGATTTCGTGTTCGTCCCATCATGCCAGCTTTTTGCTTTCTGACCCCGTTTAAGTTGGAGGGAGGGGTGAATATTCATTGTCCAAATCTTCAGTCTTCTTTTCTTCTATCTATATAATCCCTATCAGAGAACACCCATTTTTCCAGACTCTGTCAATAATTCTCAACTGGGAATGATTCTGCCCCCCAGGGGACACTGGGCAACGTCTGGAGATGTTTTTGGTTGTCAGAACTGGGGGAGTGGAGTGTACTGGTATCTGGTGGGCAGAGGCCAGGGATGCTGCAAACACCCTACAATGCCCAGGACAGCCCCCAACAAGGAGTCATCTGGCCCAAAATGTCAACGGTGCCACTATTCAGAAACCCTGATCTACACAGATGACTTTAGTTCATTAATTCTTTCATCTGACAAATGTATCATCTATTTAAGACTTGCTGTGCCCAACACACTGGGAGGGAAGTTTGGGGAAGGCACAGGGGGGCTGTAGATGCAGGCAACCATGTGAGATACATCACACCTTGAAACAAAGAGCACCTTTCTAGAGGAAATGAGCCATGCCTTAGTTAAACCAGACAAACGTTCTAACCACCTCTGGGGTATCTCCACATTCACATGTCCCAAACCAAGTACTTGACCATATTCCCTTCTACCCACCCTCATCACCACCTAACTCACTTCTCCTCTAATGTTCTCTATAATTTCAATCATATCCCCCCAAACATCAAGGCCAGAAATATTGGTAAAGTTAAACTTCTTCCTCTTATCTAATACTGAAATAAAGGCCAAGACCTTGTGAATTCACCCGATTATGTTTTTTACACTTATCCCTACTGCGTATATCTGCTACTTTTCTCCCCCACTGCCCCATGCTCAAGATGCCCTTCAGAGCCTAGGGCTTTGTAACAAAGAAACAAATATACAGTTTTGTGGTTGTTATTGTTTTTAAAGAAACTCATGTTGGGTGCCTGGCTGGTTCAGTGCTCAAGTGTCTGCCTTCAGCTCAGGTCATGCATGATCCTGGAGTGCCAGGATCAAGCCCCACATTGGACTACCCTGCTCAGCGGGGAGTTTGCTTCTCCCTCTGTCCCTCACCCCATTCTCGTGCTCTGTCTCACTCTCTCTCTCTCTCTTTCAAATAAATAAATAAAATCTTAAAGAAAAGTTTAAAGAAACTCATGTTGAAGACAATATGGGTGTAGTGGAAAGAGCATGTTTGGGGTCAAAAAAGATAATTTGGAATCTTGGGTCTATTTATTAACTGAGTGGCCTTGAACCACTTACTTATTTCACTTAGCCCTGGTCTCTTTCTCTGTAAAAAAGACATAATACCTGAATAACAAGTTTGTTTGTTAGGATAACAGAACCTGAAATATCATAGATATTCACTATATGGTAGCCATTATATTATAATTGTGTTTATTCTACACATACCTCATACGCTGTAGGCACTTACTAAATTTGGAGTAGACTGAAAATATAAATCATAATTATAGAATTGTGTTCATGAAACTTTTTAGGCTCTCCTGAATCTTTTTCAATATAAGCTAATTTTTAAGATTTCAATCCATGCTTATTTGAAAAACTAACTCATGTCAAAAGAAAGGAATGGAGAATTTTAATGACAGCAACAATACTTTTTACTGTTATCATTTTATGTAAGTCAAGCCTAGATAATATGCAAGGAACGTATTTTAAAATGCCAGAAAGTAGGCCCACTTTCATCCCTCTTAACCAAGTAAAACTTCCATTAATTCACCAATTTAAAACTCTTCAAAAAGGTTTCACGGCAATGTAGCAATGTATTCACTGCGGTCTGAACCCAGCGACACAATGCTTATCACACAATGCACTTACTTGTTCCACGTAATAAAAGTTGCTCTCTGTGTTGAAATGCCAAGACCAACAACTTGATTCATCTCTATTCCTGCAGCTAAAAATAAAGATAGGTAAAACACATGTTTAAAAGCCAGTGAAGGTTTTCTTTACAATATTATAGTATGGGAAATAAATCATTCAATATAATCTTTAAGAAAAACATCTGGGTTTAGCATTTAGTAACATAACTGGAGCTAATAAAGGAAGCATTACTAAGATGATTTTGTAGTAATTTTTTACTTAAAGAGAAAAAGGTCATATTCTAATAATAACAGAATGGGCTTTTTGCTTTAAATGTTAAGAAAAAAGCAAACACTATTCAAAGTAAGTCGGATTGTATTTTCTTCTTGATAATACTAAAAGAATGATCCTAATTCAAGCAATGATCAACCTATGAAAATTAATAAAGGGCAACCTCTCTAAAATGCAGTCAGGGCCATACCACTGGGTCAATTACAGGAAGACCTATCAATTACAGACCCCAAGAGTAGAATCCTCTGCAGGAAAGAATTGGCAATTATAGTTCGTAACAGGAAAAGATGTACATCGCATCTCCTATAATAAATCTACTGCCCCAGCCAATGAAAAACCATCATTACCTCGAATTCTTGCTTTTCTCCAAGGGACTGTAGTTCAAAACAATCCTTCCCAACCTCTTGCTCCTTTTCCACAAAATAACATTCTTTTCCTTTGTTTGCTGGACTAGCCTATGGTTTTTGCCATAGCTTGCTTGTCCCAAATTGCTATTTCTGAATAAATCCCCCGTTGCCGGTATAACAATTTATTTTTAAGGTCACCACACCATAATAGAAGCTGGTTGATGCAATAAGGGAAAATTCCCAGGGAAAATAGTATAATTACTAAAGCTTAGATCTTATTTTCCTACAAACAGATGCAAAGATGCAAATAAAAACATGGTCTTTCTGGGGCGCCTGGGTGGCTCAGTTGGTTAAGCATCTGCCTTTGGTTCAGGTCATGATCCCAGGGTCCTCGCTATCTCTCTCTCTCTCTCTCTGTCAAATAAATAAACAAAATCTTTAAAAGAAAAAAAAACCATGGTCTTTCTGGTTCATAGTTCTTAAAATATAGCTACCCAAGTATTTTTTGTGGTATTCTTTTAGAAGAGCAATTTATCCCACTAGGAAAATTAGGGACAAATTTATTTGAGAACTGAGGAAGACACATCACTCCTACACAGTACACCCCTCAAAAATATTTAACCCGAATCTAATCATGGGGAAATGAATCCAGACAAACGCAAAATTCAGGACCGTCTAATAAACTGGTCTATACTTCTGAAAACTGTCAATGCCACGAATAACATACTCTAGATTAAAAGAAACTATAGACAGTTTGCTAAATGCAATGCCTCACCTTTGAATGGATTCTAATTGAAAAAAGCTATTAATAACTGAGATGAGAGGAATACTGAAGATTAAATATTAGACAATATTATTGTACTAATGTTAAATTTTCTCTGTGATATGTGCAGTGTGTTTATATAGGAGAATTCTCCTTTCCTTTGGAGATAATGATGAAGTATTTAGGGATAATAGGTTATGATGTCAAACCAACTCTTAAATGGGTCAAAAAAAGGAGTTTGTAAAGAATGTTAGAGGAAACACTGCTAAACATGTTTGAATTTGGGAAAAGGCATACAGGTGTTCCATGTACTATTCTTGCAGCTTTTTAAAATAAGTTTTGAAGTATATCAAACCAAAAAGGCAAGAAGGAGAAGCAACTGAGCCACAAAAACGAAGTAAAAGATCTTTTAGAATTCACATTTACAAGTCATCTTTGCCACATTCTTAAAGAAAGTTGCACAAAAAATGTCCTTAAAGAGCTAAGATTTCAGGCGTCTGGGTGGCTCAGTTGGTTAAGCATCTGCCTTCAGATCAGGTCCCCGCACTGGGCTCCTTGCTCAGAGGGGAGCCTGTCCCTCCTTCTGCCTCTGCTCCCCCTGCTTGTGCACACTCTCTCTCTGACAAAAAAAAAAAAAAAAAGAAAGTGCTAAGATTTCCCACCAGGGCTATGGCCAAGACAGTGCTTTGCATCAAGAGGCTACACAGAAATGAAGACAAAAACAAAAACTTGTTTAACAATAAAGGTAATTAGGGGCGCCTGGGTGGCTCAGTAGGTTAAGCATCTGCCTTTGGCTCAGGTTGCGAGCATGGAGCCCGGCAGGGAGCCTGCTTCTCCCTCTTCCTCTACTCCTCCCCCGTTTGTGCTCCCTCCCTCTCTCTCTTTCTCTCTCTCTTGAATGAGTAAATAAAATATTTTTTAAAAAGCAATAAAGGTAACACAGCTGTAAATTCCTGAGAGCAGGAACTGTGGGTTATAATTTTGTTTATAACCCTCTAGTATTTTGTACACAACAGGAAGTCAAATGAGCACTAGCTAGCCACAACCTGGAATGAAGAAGGAAAGTGAACCTTTATACTGTACTGAAAAAAGCTTTCAACGAGAGGACAGAGAGAGTTGCTGATACTTTTCCTTGACAAGGTGGTTAACTATAAACCACAGATGTCTGCTGAAAAATACTGGGAAATTTTACCCATTAAAATACTATGTGTGTAATTATAACTTAGGAAACCCACAAAATTCAACAGAGTGAGGAAAACTCTTACTACAAACAAAATATACTTAATTATTTTTATTTTTGCAAGTCTAATTACCTTTAACAGATTCTTTTATTACAGTCACAAACTGAAGCCAGAGAACATCGGGATCAATTTCAACCCGGCCAGCTTGAGGATAAAGACTTTCCAGCTATTCGGAAAAAGAAAATTTAGTAAAAACAACATTAGATCAAGTCAATAACATCTGGGTCTTAAAATTTTTTTAATGGTTAAAATGATCAACAACATGATTTCATTTATTACCTAATTCATTTTTATTCTTAAAATGAAAATTATGAAATAAAAAGTTTTCTCTAGTTCATGAGTTTAGAGAAAATTTTAGCTTTCTTTATTTTATCTTTACTTTCCAAGTTTTCTATAATGAAGATGTACTATTTTTTTAAGAAAAAAATTTTTTAAAAATTAAATAAAGCACCAAGTTCTGATTCAGACTCTGCTGGAGGAAGCACACTCCACCCTGTCTCTACCACTGAATGCCGAGATAAAACATGGACCGAAGGCACGTGAACTCTAAAAACTCTAAAAAGTCTACCATGGCAGGTAGATGGAGCAGGATAAGAATTCGAGTACTGGGGCACCTGGATGGCTCAGTCATTAAGCGTCTGCCTTCGGCTCAGGGTGTGGTCCCGGGGTTCTGGGATCGAGCCCCACATCGGGCTCCTCTGCTGGGAGCCTGCTTCTTCCTCTCCCACTCCCCCTGCTTGTGTTCCCTCTCTCGCTGGCTGTCTTTCTCTCTGTCAAATAAATAAATAAAATCTTTAAAAAAAAAAAAGAATTCGAGTACTGCTAACTGGTGGTGAGTTTCCCATGTTTTTTTCTGATATTCCCTGGCCTAGACTCAAGGCAGTACACAAAACCAGAAGCGGGTACCAGGATGAGAAACTCTCATGTTTTGGCTAACACTCAGAGAGAATGGGAGAAGTCCCCCATATTTCTCCCCCCACCCCCAGCTTGCCTCCATACTTTTGTACCCAGGCTATCTTGTAGTAGTGGTTGTACCAGTAATCGCAAATACCTAAAATACTGAAGGAGGTAAAACTTTCTCTCCAACCAGAGGAGGTGCGGCTCAAAACCACCGTGGTTTTTTTCTCTCTCTGTGCTCCTCATGTGTAGCCCCAGCTGTGGGCATAGGAAGTGCCGGCAGAGAAGGGTAACGAAAGTTCCAGCTTTCTGGCAAGAGGAGCGAAAAGGGGAAGCTCAGGGAACCAAAAAACACCAGGACGATCTCAGAGAGGGAGGAGCTTGGGAAAGCTGTTGCGGAAAGTCGCATACGAATGAATCCCGAAGCTTACCCCGAAGCTGTACATGTCTGAACGTAATCTAAACAGCATAGCAAAGATGTTAAGAACTAAGGGACAGACCCCTACCCAGGTGTCAGACTGGCTACTAGGTGGCACATTCACAGGGTAGATCCAAACAGAACTGCCAAGATTCTGGAAATGACAAACACTGAAACCAAAGTCCACAGAAGACTGGTAGAATTTGTAGCCTGAACCCAACTGCATTAATTGCCTGGTAAAAGAAAAATATCTACATTCATCATAGGATTTACACAAGACTCAGAGTCTTATAACACTATAGTCAAAATGTCCATGATATAATCTGAAATTACAAGGTATATGAAGAACTAGAAAAATCTCACCTCACATAGGAAAAGATAAGAGATACCAATGCCAAGATGACAGATATCTGATCAAGGCTTCACAAGCAGCAATTATAAAAACGTTCAAGAAGAAAGGGCAAATTCTTTTGAAACAAACGGCAAGATAAAAAGTTTCAGCCAAGAAATATAAGACAAAAAGAAAAACAAAATTTTTAGAATTGAAAAATATAATAATTAGGAGAATGGGAGAAATGGAAAGATGCTGATCAAGTGGTACAAACTTTCAGTTATAAGATGAATAAATTCTGGAGTCCTAACACACAGCATGGTGACTATAGTTAATTATAATGTACTGTACACTTGAAGTTTGCTAAGACAGCAGTTCTCAAGTGTTCTCAACGCGCGCGTGCACGCACACACACACAAATAGTAACTATGTGAGGTAATGGGTATGTTAATTAGCTTAATGGTGGTAATCATTTCACACTGTATATGTGTACCGAAACATCACACTGTACACCTTACCTATACACAACTTTTATTTGTCAATCATACCTCAATAAAGTTGGAAAAAATCAATTTACAAAGAAAAATATAATAATTAAAGAACATACTGGATAGGCTCAATAGTAGAATAAAGATAACAGAAGAAAGTCAGTAAACAAAAGATAGATCAATGGAAATTATCTTAAATAACAGAAAGAAAAAATACTGGAAAAAAAGAATGAATAAAGCCTCAGTGATCTATGAGAAAGGAGCAAAAGGTCTAGTATTTTTTTCATCACAGTACCCAAAGAAGGAAAAAAAAAAAGAGTTCAGTGAAAAAAAAAATTGCTTCAGGCAAGTAATAGTGCTAAAAACTTTCCAAGTTCAGTGGAAGATTTAAAATCTATATATTCAAGAAACTTAGAAGACTCCTAAAAGGATAAGTCTAAAGCATTACACATTGAGATCCAGCATAATTAAAATGCTGAAAACCAAAAACTAAGGAAAAATCTTGAAAACAGCCACACATGTTACATATATAGGACATTGATTCTGTATGACTGCAGATTTCTCATCAGAGCCATGGAGGCCAGGAGGAAGTGGCTCAATATTTTTAAAGTGCTAAAGAAATGCCATCTATAATTGTCTATCAAAATCCCGGTAGGATTTTTTTGTAGATAAAGACATGATTCTAAAATTTATAGGAAAAAGCAAAAGAACTAAAATAACCAAAACAATGTTGACAAAGAATAAACTGGAGGAATCACACTACACAATTTTAAGACTTACTATAATGTTACATTAATCAAAACAGTGTGCGACTAGCATAAAAATAGAAAAATAGGGGGAGCCTGGGTGGCTCAGTCAGTTAAGCATCCAACTCTTGATTTTGGCTTAGGTCATGATCTCAGGGTCCTGAGATCCAGCCCCGCATTGGGCTCAGTGCTCAGTGCTCAGCGAACAGGCTGCTTGTCCCTCTCCCTCCCCCTACTTGTGTGCTCTCTCTCCCTCTCTAAAATAAATAAATAAATAAAATCTTTAAAAAAAAATAAACAGATAGATATCAATGGAACAGAGTCCAGAAACAGACTGACACAAATGTAGCTAATTCATTTTTGACAAGTGCATATTGATCACAGATCTAAATTTAAGACATAAAACTGTAAAATGTTTAGAAGAAAACATAGGGAAAAAAATCATTGCGACGTGGGATTAGGTGAAGAGCTCTTAGACATGACACCAAAATTACCATTCATAAAAGAGAGAAATTGATAAATTGGACTTCATCAAAATTAAAAACATTTGCCCTGCAAAAGACACGGTTAAGAAAATGAAAAGACAAAGCACAGACTGATTTAAAATATCTGTAAATCACACATCCAACACAGCACTTACATTCAGAATATGTGAAATCTCAAAATTCAACAGTAAGAAAACAAACAACCCAATTAAAAAATGAGCAAGACTTGAACAGGTACTTCACCAAAGAAGATATATATAGCAAATATGCACAGAGAAATATTCACCATCATTAAACAGTAGGGATATGCAAATCAAAACCACCATGAGATACCACTACATCTATTAGAAGGCATAAAATAAAAAACACTAACAATTTCAAGTGTCAGTGAAGAACATATGGAACTCTTATACATTGCTGGTAGGAATGCAAAATGTTACGGCCACTCTAGAAAACCGTGGAAATTTTTTGTTACGCTAAACCTTCACTTACTATATATGACCGAACAATAACACTCCTAGGTATTTATTCTAGAGAAAAAGAAACTTAGGTTCACATTAAAATCTGTACACAAATGTTTATAGCAGCCCTAGTCACAATCACCGGAAACATGGATACAACCCAAATGTACTTCAAACGGTGAATGAATGTGGCACATTCGTCTAATGGATTACTACTAAAGAGGAATGAACTACTGATATACATAATATGGACAAATCTCAAAGGCATTATGCCGCAAAAAGCCAGTCTGCAAAGGCTACTGACTGTATCGTTCCACTTACAGGACATTCTCAAAAAGACAAAACTATGGACATGGAAAACTGATCAGTGTTAGGTGTGGGAAGAGTAACACTACAAAGGGCTAGCACGAGGGAGTTTTCCTACATGGGCTAAAAATCACAGAACTTATTCACCAAAAAGGCAATTTTACTGTACGTTAATTTAAAACATAAAATAAAAAGAAGCCATGGCTTCAGTTTAACAAGATGGCTTAAACCTACATATCTTATCTTCAAGTCCTCTCAAGATTCCATTAAAATAAGAACATTAAAAAGGTTTATGCAGAAAGACAATGCTAAGAGAGCAAACAGGGTCAGACCAGGTTTTAACAAATGTTTTTAATGTGAACAGTGAGTTGGTTGGTGGCACATGGCTAAACAGAGGAGAAACCTGATACTTCACTCCCTGCTCCGATGACACCACGTCTTTGCTCAAGCCCTGGCAGAGATTCTATCGTAAAGCCCTGAAAGTTAGAGGCATCTCCAAAGATTGGGATGCCAGATGGGGCTGAACGCAAGACTGGTTCAAAGTCTTTATAACGATCCCCAATCCAGTCCTCCAGACAGATCACTGTCCCTCCCTAACCAGGCAGAAGGTAAAAGGTTTACTCTCCAAAGGGACTGAACCAGAGAGTGCTTTTTTTGCAAATACCAGATACAGCTGAGTAGGGTAAGACTACTGAGTGTTATTGAAAATAGGTACAACGGAAAACCAACCAAAGATCTAACATGTAAGAAAAGATCAAAATAAAGAAAGCAAAGGAATGCTGAGAAATAGCGACTATGGGGGGGAGCATGAGGGTGACAAGCTCTGACATGAAAAGAGAATCTACTACTCCCTGGTGAGTTCTCAGATACAGACTTAAAATCTATTCCCCTTCTATAAATAATATTTGTTTTTTCTATGCAAGACTTTCATGACCACAGATGAGTGCCTCAACTGCAATAAACACTTCCTCATCCCAAAAAAACTCAATGTGGATATCATTGCATCAAAACTACAACCCTTTAGACTTGAAGGTGGCACTCCAGGGTCAGTCCCCCCATTCCCCCCACTATCCCCAGACATGTCACGATAGTGAAATCTCCTGTCTGGAAGGAAGACCAAACCGATATTAGACAAGAGGATAACCAAAGCTAAGAAGGTGATTTGTTTTGCTGATTACAAACAAAACAAAAGACAATAGGGGCGCCTGGGTGGCACAGTTGTTAAGCGTCTGCCTTCGGCTCAGGGCGTGATCCCAGCGTTCAGGGATCGAGCCCCAAATCAGGCTCCTCCACTAGGAGCCTGCTTTTTCCTCTCCCACTCCCCCTGCTTGTGTTCCCTCTCTCGCTGGCTGTCTCTCTCTGTCAAATAAATAAATAAAATCTGAACAACAACAACAAAAAGACAACAAATAACCAGAATTTTTCAAGACTGTCTGGAAGGGTACACAGTAGTACAGATTATACTGTTTTCTTTGGACTGGTCTTTCTGTCCTGTTCTTCCAACCAAGATGTTATTATCCTTCATCGTTTCTTATATAGCATGACGTTCCAATAGGGAACATGATAAACTTTCTCCTTAAAACTAGAAACATCAAATACTGACATGTGGATTTTCAAATATGAATACTATTCTAGTATATGACACCAATATTTAAGAATCTATACAAAGATTTTTTAAAAATAGGAATTATAAAAAATCTAATAAAATACACAAATTATAGAAAAAGCCTAAAAATGTATCTCTGCTGTTAAAATATGAATACCACAAGAAATAAAACTGGTCTCCTGAGAGGCCTAGTACTAGCTTCCTAACATAAAGGTTCATGTTTGGGATTTCAATTTTAATTAAAAGTCTATTATGTTCTTATCTGTAAGGATGATCTCTTCACTTTTTCTTTCTCTGTCTCTCTTCTAAGCTATTTACATGGCAGTATCAGTCAAATCCTATACTAAGAGGTTTTGGGTTTCT
This sequence comes from Ursus americanus, assembly GCF_024610735.1. NCBI lineage: Eukaryota > Metazoa > Chordata > Mammalia > Carnivora > Ursidae > Ursus > Ursus americanus. The sequence continues at coordinate 38,192,514 of NC_142146.1, forward strand.
ATTATATATAGCCTTATCATCATATTAGCAGAGGCGTGATTTTCGCTTGAGAAAATAAACAAAAGTTCTGTGTCCAATCCCGTCTCATGAAGCAAATCGAAATTCCTAATACTTTGATTAAATGCAAGTCAGTGATTTCTTCTGTACCCATGAGGTAATAAACTAGGTGCTAAGTAGCAATGCAAGCCAACAAGAGCCTTTTTCTCAAAGAACTCCACCTATCTGAAGTCAATGACCAATTTCCGATTGTTCTTTGCTAATTTCTTTTTTTTTTTTTTTAAAGATTTTATTTATTTATGTGACAGAGAGACAGCCAGCGAGAGAGGGAACACAGCAGGCGAGTGAGAGAGGAAGAAGCAGGCTCCCAGCAGAGGAGCCCGATGTGGGACTCGATCCCGGAACGCCGGGATCACGCCCTGAGCTGAAGGCAGACGCTTTAACGACTGCGCTACCCAGGCGCCCCTCTTTTCTAATTTCTAATTTGTTATGAACCAACAATTTTTAAGACACAATTAAAATAATTTTCTAGGAAAAAATCACATACAAAATAAAATCCCAAACGTTTCATTATTAAGATCAACAGACATCAAACTACTCTAAGAAACTGCTCTACAAGTTTCTAAACCTTAATTTCTTCATCTCTACCCCAGGTGCCCAGGAGCTACACTTTAAGAAGCACTGTATATGGGACACCTGGGTGGCTCAGTCCGTTAAGCATCTGCCTTTGGCTCAGGTCATGATCCTGGGGTCCTGGCATGGAGTCCCATGCCGGGCTCCTTGCTCAGCAGGGAGGCTGCTTCTCCCTCTGCCTGCTCTGCCTGCTGTTCCCCGTGCTTGTGCTCTCTCTGACAAATAAATAAAATCTTAAAAAAAAAGAAGCACTGCTATGAACTCTTACCACAGTTGAAGAGCCATCGCTATAAACTCCTTAATCTAAGTGTTTCATCCTTTGAGGGCAGGGACTTTTTGTACTTTTACTAACTCATACGTCTTTCCAGACACTTCATGGTTGAGAGTCTGAGCAAACCATTCTAGTCCGCTACTCACAGCAATTTTGATTCATCTTTTAGATTCCTACCTCATTTCCAAAAAACTAACCATTTGCCCCAAATTACACAGCAACTGAAACTTTGTATTTTCTGACAATCCATGTCTCCCTTTGGTTGCAAATATTTCAATTAAAAAAAAAATCACTGCTTAAAACAAAAGTACTTTGTGTCTAGAATTATGAGGAAGACTGTGTGAAAAGTATCATCGTGTTGTGATAACGACTCATAAAAAGATAAGACGCACACAGTCGCTGAAGGACAGTGTTCTTTCAGGTTGGGGGAGGGATGGTGTGTGCAGGGTGGGTGAGCAGTGTTTCTGCACAGGTAGCCAGAGAAGGGCCCAGAGAGCTGCTTAGTTCCATCCAGCTCACTGCTCTGGTCCAGAAACCAGAATGAAATGAAACTCCCCTTTCTCAAAGCAGTCACTTGGCTAGATCTGCCCCTGGGCAACTGCTACGGTTGAAAAACACTTTTAAGGGGTTGGAAAAAAGGGTGAGAACTGAGCAAACGGTTGAGTCCGGTGCTGCTGGTAATGGTTTAGGTAACCAATGGCTCCTAACACTGCTAACATAAAAAGATGTTGATACTGGAAAGAAGGGTAAAAACACCATATTCAATCAACATTATTTTTGGTGCGCTCGCAGAAATCAACACTTCATTAAAACAAGAACAGAAGAGCTTGAATCTCTTGGTTACTTTACTAATAACAAGTAAGGATTTGGTAGGTTTCTCAAACCAGAAAAATGTATTTTTATCAATGCTCAAAGTGGAAAAGAGAAAGGTAATGACAATACAGCCTTCAAAACTTGTCCAATTCCTCCCATATCCATGAAAATCAGTTACGCTCTGGTGAGGAACCAGCACTCTGCGAAGCAGTTAATAATGATAACAACTGAAGACTGGACAATAAATTCTATCAAGATCCGAAAAATTTAAATGTAAATAAAGACGCGGTTGGAAGTCTATCGAGGAAGTGGGAAAAACCTAGCAAGTCACAAAGCACCTTCTGGTTGGATAAGGGCGGCGTGCTCTGCCCTGCCCTGGGAGTCTCCGAAGTCCCACCCAGGAAAGGCGAATCCCGAGGTGCTAGAAGCGAGCGAAGGACCCTGGTCACAAACCGGGCCCCTCCTGCCCTCAGCCGGGACAAGAAAGGCGCGCATGTTTCAGCCCTGCGGGGGGAGGTAATTCACTGATCTGGCCGCTCCCCGCCCGCCGATCAGGACCGAGGGCCCGCTGGTGTTGCAGGTGGCTGCATGCTGGCCGCAAGCCGCGGACCCGCCCGCTCGCCTCCCCGCGACTAGATCCCGGGTGCTCTGTGCGACCCTGACCCACGGCCCGCTCCCCGGTCACCTTCTGCGCGCTGGAGCCGCAGATCCGCGTCGCGTGGTCATAGACGTGGCAGCGGATCACTGAGCTGCCCACGTCCAGCCCCAACACGAAGCCCGCGGGAGACGCGCCCGCCGTGCTCTGCTCCTGGACCGCGCGCACCCCCGACATTCCGAGCCCGCAAGCCTCTCCGCAACAACCGCCTGCCGAGAGGGCGCGTCTATAAAGGCCCGCACCTCAGGAGCCGAGCGCGCCCCGCGGGGCCGCCGCCCCCGGCCCGCCCCTCCGCGAGATCCGGGCAGCGGCCCCGCCCCTGTCGCGGGGCACGCCCCGACGCCGTGACGTCACGGCTGCGCAGAAATCCTTTCCCGGCGCGCTGGGAGTTGGCGGCCGCGTGGGGAGCTTGGAGGTGAGCGAGTTCCCAGAGGCGGTGCCTGTGTTTCTTTTAGTCATAGTGACATTTATGAATATCTACTAAGAAAAATAAAGTGACCTGAAGATAAATTAGAAATGCATCCTAAAGTATATATTAATAAACAGAGTCCCCCCCCCCAAACTGGGTGGGCTCTTTGGCCATGTACTGGCAGCTTGGGATATACACCCACAAGGATATATTCTTTTCTCTCTGTACCTTGTTCCTGTCCAATAGTACTCATTTATTCCAAATGGCCTCAGGATTGCTTTCACCAGTGGTTAAATTCAGCATTTTGGTGAGTCATATGTTAATCCCCAGTATTATAACAAAATCAATGACTAATGGGTTGTATACTGGTCAGAGTTTCCCAGAGAAACAGACCCAAAAGAATGGAGAGGAAGAAAGAGAAAGAGATTTAAGATTTTGAGAAATGGCTGACATGCTTGTATGGGTGGAAAGTTCCAGAAATCTGTAGGACAGGCTAAAAGGCTAAGAATTCAGGTTAAGAGTTGATGTTACAGTCTTGAGTCTGAATTCTACAGGACAGCAAGCTAGAAACCCAGGCAGGGTTCCTGTGTTGCAGTCTGGAGAATCCTTTCTCATTTGGGAAACCTCAGTCTTTGTTCTTATGGCCTTCAACTGATTGGATGAGACCCACCAACATTATGAAGGGCAGTTTGCTTTACTCAAAGTCTGTTGATTTAAATGTTAATCACATCTAAAAAATACCTCACAACAACACCTAGATTGATGTTTGACCAGACAACTGGGCACCCATACAGTGTGCCCATGAGCCTAGCCAAGCTGACATAAAATCAACTCTCACAGGTCTCCATTCACAACAGAGAAAGCTGTTTTGAATTCCCTGATATTAATATTTAGCATATTTCTCAAAGTGATAGTTCTTGGGTTTCCTGGATCCTGACACTTCCTTTGTGATCCTTTTTATGAATTCAAATCAATTACCTTGAGTATTATCAAAGGATCAAAGAATGTGAAAACAAGAAGGACTTCAGCAACCACTTAGTCTAGTGTTTCTTAATCTGTTTCCTATTTTGAACAGCTTTGAGACCCTGATGGATGCTGTCTTCTGAGAATATGCTTATATAAACAAAATTTGGCATGTAATTTCAGGTGTTGGGTATGGACTACTCTAAACATGAAGATCTCAGGTTAAAAATCCAGAGCTGATTTCCCTAACCTGGACAGACTATTGCTGAGGAGAAGGCTGGGCAACAAAGGGATACTGTGTTTCTCTGATGTTCATTGTTCTCTGCTGGCATCTCTTACCCTGCTCTCCATTGACGATAAGTAGCATGTGAGCCCCAAGGCACAGGGCTCACAAACTCTGAGGGTCCCTTTGCTAGTGGGTCAGTCCATTGTTCTTGATTTGGAGGCCACTGCTGCTCTGAGCTCCATCACCTGGTAGGCTTGGTCTTCATCTAGCTCCTCACCTCCTCACATTCTGGGCTTGGCCTCAGAGGTGGCCCATGAGGCTGCTCTCCCAGGCTCTTGCCCACCACTATCTCCTAACGCTTTCTTCTCTTACAGTAGAGCCCAGGGTTACAACTCTTTGTACCAACCTTGCCCATTCCCAAGAACTTGGATCCAATTCCTCAAGCCTAGGTCAGAAATTACGGCAGGGCCACCATACCCTATTGGGAAATGAATGGTGCTTCAAGGCTGAACCCAGAAACCTCAATGCCTTCCCGCCTCCAAGAAAACTAGTCATGGTCCGTCCTTGGTAGGGTGACCAATTGTTCCAGTTTGCCCTAAACTTGGGAGTTTCTTTTTTTTTTTTTTAAGATTTATTTATTTATTTGACAGAGAAAGAACACAAGCAGGGGCAGCTGCAGGCAGAGGGAGAGGGAGAAGCAGACTCCCTACCGAGCAGGGAGCCTGATGTGGGGCTCGATCCCAGAACCCCAGGATCATGACCTGAGCCAAAGCCAGACACTTAATCAACTGAGTCACCCAGGTGCCCCAGCTGGGGAGTTTCTCTTAAAACACAGGATTTGAAATGCAAAAACCAGGACAGTCCTCACTACTCATAGGCTTTTGGGGTCCATAGGTAATTTTCTTTGGGACACTGGCTACTTCATGTGTAGGTGTCAGCCACTGCTTCTAGACATGAGCTCCTTGAGGACAGAGATGGGGACTCTTTTTTCCTCCAAGACACACAAAGTAATTGCTCAATGACTGAATGAACAAACAAATAAATTAGTACATGCAAATCCCTGTCAGACTCATCTGTGTGACTTGGCCACAAGACACATGGAGCGGTGAGCCCTTCCAAGTCCTTGCATGACTCTGGTCATGTTGTCATATGCAGACCTTCTAATGTGTAGGAAGGTGTGGATTGTGCTGGCTGTGCTAAGTCTGCTATTTGGAACTGAGCCCTGGACACCTACATGAATATCAAGCCACCTCCTTTTTTTAACCCTTATTTTATGAGCCCAGCCTAATTTGTTTGGACTCCTGCCTCAGTTTCCGGATCTGTATTCACTCCTGACTATGTCCAGAGCCCTAGCCTAAACACCACTGTGGACAGAGGTAATGTACCATGAAGTTACTGAAACTTAGCTTCCTGTTCCTCACTTGCATGGGTCCCTGCCAAGATCCTGAGAAGAGCCCTAGCAAACTTTCCAGAGTCCCATGCTTTACAGCACTTGCAAAAGTCAATTATTTTTGTATTTTATTCTTTAAGTAGGCCCCCCAAATTACACAAGCTTCGGCTCCCACAAAACCATAGTTGTCCTGACCCTTGTATCATCCTCGGAAATTCCCTCTTTCTCAATGCCTGGACTCACTCTTCTGGACCCCCATGTGGCAGTCCAGAATGCTGCCATGCATCCTCTCTAAGTACCACAACCCTGACTCACTGATCTGAACCCCTTGAATCTGACAGCTGAGATCGAGTCTGTCCTGCCTACACAGTCTGAGTGGTTATGGTGGTAAGCGCTGGCATCCCTTGTTGGGTCCACATTAATCAAAGCCTACCCATACCCCACCAGTGTTGGTTGAGGTCCTTGCCTGCCTTGCTGTTAAAGCCCATTCACACCCTGAAGCAGCCAAACCAGAAGGAATGCAAACCAAGAACTTCAAATTCTTGGGCCTGATGCCCATCAAGATCTGAAAATAAAAGACTTTGGACCCCACCAAAATCAAGGGGAGAATCAGAAATTGAAAGGAAGACTAGCTACCTAAAACAACCCAGACTAGAGGAAGTTGCTTCAGAACCCAAATAAACAGACAAAACCTTAGTTACCTGCTTCCTTGCAAACAAAGCATAAAGGAAAATATGAATTTTCTATCTGTCAGACAGAAAGAAGTCACGTGAGTAACTGTTCTGCCAATCACTGCAATTGTTCTTATATGTATAGTCTTATATGTTCTCTCACTTAATTATCTCCAGAACCCACTAAGGGTCACCGTGAGGTTGCACAGTCAGTCTGTCATGAAAGCAGGACTCCCGCCCCCCCATATAGCTGATTCATCAGTGCACTTGAAATACCAGCTATTTCCAGAAGTCGGCAATGAGAACTTATCCTCCACCTGATATGTCTGTACAAACCCCACAGCATTGTTGCCATGTTGTATGGAGGCCTTCAGAGAGGGAACTGAATAGGTCCACGGTCTGGCTAAACCCATGGTCTCTTTTCATGGCTGAGCTGCTGGGAGTCTCAGAAAGGGTTACGAGCTGGGACACCTGGGTGGCTCAGTTGGTTAAGGGTCTGCCCTCAGCTCTGTCATGACCCCAGGATACTGGGATCAAGTCCTGCATCAGGCTCCTTTCTCAGCAGGGAGTCTGTTTCTCCCTCTGCCTGCTGCTCCCTCTGCTTGTGCACAGATGCTCTCTCTCTCTCTGATGAATAAATAAATAAAATCTTAGGAAGGAAGGAAGGAAGGAAGGAAGGAAGGAAGGAAGGAAGGAAGGGAGGAAAAGAAAGAGAAAAGAAAGAAAGAGAAAAGGGAGAGGAAGGAAGGGAGGGAGGAAGGAAGGAAGGAAGGAAGGAAGGAAGGAAGGAAGGAAGGAAGAGTGGGTTACCATCTGATCTAAAGGAAACCATAGTCACACCTGCCATACCTGCCCAGGTATCTGCCTATCTCCCGTCCTTAAGAGGCATCCCATGTCAGAAACATGAGCAGACCCTTCCTCCAACTTTTAGGTTCTCCACACCTAATGTCCCAGATGTCCCAGGACCATCTTATACTTCCTCTACTCCATCCAGTTAAGGAAGGAAGGAAGGAAGGAAGAAGGAAGGAAGGAAGGAAGGAAGGAAGGAAGGAAGGAAGGAAGGAAGGAAGGAAGGAAGGAAGGGTTACCATCTGATCTAAAGGAAACCATAGTCACACCTGCCATATCTGCCCAGGTATCTGCCTATCTCCCGTCCTTAAGAGGCATCCCATGTCAGAAACATGAGCAGACCCTTCCTCCAACTTTTAGGTTCTCCACACCTGAAGTGTATTAAGTGGCAGGAAATCTTTTCGTTCATTTACCTATCTGTATATGTTGTGGGAAGGGAAGGAGCCATATAATGTGCAGGTTTGTGAACATGCCTTTTGTATTTATAACCACCCAGAGGCTAGAAAGTTCTAAAGAGAGGGCTTTGTTTAACGGGAGAATTCTACCTCCCCTTCTGATCTCAATCATCCTGTTTCTTTTTTTTCTTTTTTTAAGCTTCTATTTATTTATTTGAGAGAGAGCACGAGAGAAAGCAGAGAGCACAAGGTGGGGGTGGGGGAGGGGGGAAGGGGCGAAGGGAGAGGAAAAAGGAGACTCCCTGTTGAGCAGGGAGCCCGATGTGGGCTTATATCCCAGGACCCTGAGATCATGACCTGAGCTGAAGGCAGACACTTAACCATCTGAGCCACCCAGGTGCCCCTCAATCATCCTGTTTCAATCATGGTCAGAAGTCTTTTATTCAACTATGGACATTATCGAATCTCGAGTGAATGAGTTCTGTGAGTTAAGATCCAAAACCACATTAGAGAATGACTAAAAGCTTTTTTTTGCATTCATAGATATAAATAAAACTTTGTTTTTTGAGGAAAAATTTAGAATTTTCATATAAGGCAATGAAAAATCCAAAGTAAAGAATGGTGCTACAGAAGAAAATGTGGGAAATAAACCATTACCACTCAGTTTTCAATAATAAAGATTTCTATCTTTGCCTTTTGGCTAAGAGGCCAAAATAAAGAAGGAAACTTCTTTTCACATATTACTTAGCCACTTTGTCATTATTTTCTTCCCTAATACCATAGAATTCTCTCCTTTTTTAAAAGCCAGCTTTATTGAGCTGTACAGTTCTATGAATTTTGATGTATATGTCTATGTAACCACCACCACCGAGATAGAAAATATTTCCATCACTCCCGAAAGTCCCTTTTGCACGCAATACTCTGAATCCCTTACCATGAGCATAAGGTGACATATCTGAAAACATAACTTAGAATTCTTGAATTTAGCAGATGGATTTCAGTCACTTCCAATATAACCCATCTCAAGAAGAAATTACAGGTTCCCAACTGAGTTTAAATGAACCCAATCCTATGACGCACGGGCAAGCTGTGTTGACCTAGGGGTTTTCACAAAATGACATATGTAAAGCTAAGCATAATAACTTACAGTTCTTGGTTCATTTATATGACTTGAGTAAGTCCAATCTACTTGATATGATTGTTCACAATGAGGACACTTTAGTAGGCATGTTTACATTTTATTCCGTCAAGGAAGGAAAAACCCTGCTTTGGAATATAGTTACTACAACCTAGAGGGTATTAAGCTAAGTGAAATAAGTCAAACAGAGAAAGACAAATACCATATGATTTCACTTCTATGTGGAATCTAAAAAACAAAACAAAGAGATAAGCAAACAAAAAGCAGAATCAGAACTACAAATACAGAGAACTGCTGTTTGCAGGCGGGATGGAAGTAGTAGAAGATGGGCAGAATGGGTGAAGGGGGGTGGGAGCTACAGGCATCCAGTTATGGAATGAATAAATCATGGGGGTACAAGGTACAGCGGAGGGAACATAGTCGATGATACTGTAATAACGCGGCATGATGACAGATGGTAGCTATACTTGCAGTGAGCTTAGCAGAACGTATGGAGTTGTTGAATCACTATGCTGTACACCTGAAACTAATGTAACATCGTGTGTCAACCATGAAGGAAGGAAGGAAGGAAGGAAGGAAGGAAGGAAGGAAGGAAGGAAGGAAGGAAGGAGGCAAACTTCTCAGGTCCCCCTCCTTCATTGGGAGCTCTGTACTATAGAAAAGAAAGAAAAGAAATACAGCTAGTGACTACAAGCTATATTTCACAAATTGGAGCTCTGGAATGTTATGTGTTATTACTGTTAAGTAGATGAAACTTAAAATCTAATTCAGAATGCACTGGAAAGACAGTAGATAAGGAACCATAAAAAATAAACACTAGATTTCAAATTAACTGAAAAAAATACAGTCAGGTCTCATTATTGTTATGTCCTGTAAAGCCATCACAACACTGAGTTAGCAAACACTGAACTATTTCTCCTAGAGACAATACAGAGTTGGGTTTCTGCAGCCTCTGGTCACGTTTCCGTCAATGGATCAATACATAACCTTGTTTTATGTGTGATTCTCTTTAAAGACACCCTACTTCCTATATATATTGTTGATTTATTGACATTGAATTTACAACCAAAGCACTGTAATTTATGCCTAAATGAAGCTTATCTAACACATGTATTCTCTCTGTAGGGCACATGACAGCCTTATGCTTAGGAGCATTTCAGCACACACAAGCCATTTTAAACACAAAATCACCCACAAAAAGCACAAATGTGAAAAGGGTGGCACTGAATAGTAAAAAGAACATCTGTTTACAACATACGAGCTGAAACAAGATGGCAGAATGTCGTCTTACTGGAGTTGAGGTGGGAATGTGCCCATCTCTCTGTCTCTGTCCCTGTCTTGCTCTTTGAGGTCTCTCTGTATATAAGTTTAACAACATGCTTATCAATCCACTTATAACCAGATTCTTATTCTAATTAAGCTCAGCGTTGCTTTTCATAGCTCAATTTCCGTCTTTCTAGGTCAATTTCTTTTTCTTAGATTCTGGCGGTAAGGAGTTCTTTCAGTAAGGATCTTTAAGTAGTAGTCTTCCTGAGTTTTTGAATATCTGAAAATCGTATATTCTCACTCTCAAGAGATAGTTCAGCTTGGTAAAGAACACTTGTTGGACGGTTCTTTTCCTTCTGCACTTATTGTTGCATTGGCTTCTAGCATTGTCATTTTGAATGAGAAGTCTGCGGCTAGTCTGATTCTCAGTCTTATGGGGGTCCTTTGTCTTTTCTCTCTGGTGGCTCTAATGTTTTCTATTCAGATTCCATGTTCTGATCTTCCCAGGGGTAGCCTTGTCTTTTATTTATTCTGTGTCTTTCTTTTTTTCCTCCATTGCTCATTTGTTCTGTTTCTTAAATTCCACATGTAAGTGAAATCTCATGGTATTCGTCTTTCTCTAGATGACCTGTCTCACTTAGCATAACACTCTCTAGCTGCATCCATGTTGAGCAGGGAGCCCGATGAGGGACTCGATCCCAGGACTCTGCGATCAGGACCTGAGCCAAAGGCAGACACTTAACCGACTGAGTCACCCAGGCGTCCTATATTTTTAGCTTTTTGAGGAACCTCCATATTGTGTTCCACAGCGGCTGCACCAGTTTGCATTCCCACCAACAGTGCAAGAGGGTTCCTTTTTCTCCACATCCTTGCCAACACTTGTTGTTCCTTGTATTGTTGATTTTAGTTTTTGATTTGTTCTATTGGGGACATCCTGCTGTGACCTTTCAGACTAGGACCTAGGTCTTCCAGTTTTGGAAAATGGACTGCTATGTACATGTTACCTGTTCCCCTTCTCTCTGTTCTCTTCTTAGGGAACTCTTACTAGATATTTGATTTGAAAACAATAATTTTTTTTTAAAGATTTTGTTTATTTATTTGACAGAGATAGAGACAGCCAGCGAGAGAGGGAACACAAGCAGGGGGAGTGGGAGAGGAAGAAGCAGGCTCATAACGGAGGAGCCTGATGTGGGACTCGATCCCAGAACGCTGGGATCACGCCCTGAGCTGAAGGCAGACGCTTAACCGCTGTGCCACCCAGGCGCCCCTGAAAACAATAATTTTGACACAATTTCAGACTTACAGAAAAGTTGTAGGTAGCACAAAGAACCCCTGGTACATGGGATCCTACCCAGATTTACCAAACATTAATATTTTACCATATTTAGTTTATCTTTTTCTATTTATCTATTTACCCGTATTTTTTTCTAAACCATTTGAAAGTAAGTTGCAGGCATGATGTCTATTTTCTTCTAAATACCTGAGTGAGAATTTTCTGAAAAAAAGTATTCTTTTACATAATCATCATACGCAATACTATTAGCTAATCTAGAGATCTTATTCATATTTCACCAATTGTCACAATAGTGTCCCTTACAGAAAAAGAAAATCCCAGATCATGTGTTGCAATCAGTCGTCATGTTTTTTTAGTCTCCTTTTGTTTGGGACCATTGCTCAATCTTTCTTTGTCTTCAGTGACATTGACCTATTTGAAGAGTATAGGCCAGTTATTTTGTAGATTGTCCTTTGTCCTTCGTTTTGAGTTCATCTGATGTTTCCTCATGATTAGATTCAGGTTATGGACTTTGGGTGAGAGGAGCACCAAAGTAATGTTGTGCTATTCTCAGCAGGGCTGGGACTCGAGTAAGCCGGGGTGGGAAGGTTCTGAGTGTGCAGAACTTAAGGAGGAGTTTGTTCTCCGCTTCCTGCAAGTACAGGATCAGCCCAGGTGCCTGTTTCTCCATGCATTTGATTAGGAGACACATGGTATTGTTGGCTCCATGTGATGTCTAATGGGTGCAATGTTAAGGTGAAGCCAGCAGATTTCCTCATTGTGTAGTTACTATTACTTTTTTTGTAATTAACAAATGTCCTATGGTGAGATACTTTGAGATTATGTAAATATCTTATGATTCTTCAAACTTTTGCCCAATAATTTTAGCATCCATTGATGACTCTTGCCTTAATTATTAAGGCGGTTGCCAAATTTTTTTTTGTTTTGTTTTGTTTTTATTCTATCATTCCACACTTATTAGTTGCCTTTCTATGGTAAGGAAAATTTTCTCTTCTTCCCATTTGTTTATATAAAAGTAGACTTATGGATTCTTATTATAACCAGATTCTTATTCTAATTATTTTGAGGGTTGAATTGTCCCAGATTTGGCCATTGGGAGCCTCTTCAAGCTAGCTGTTCTGTCCTTCCCGTAGGGCCCTATTATAATGTGTGCACTTCCTTACTTTCCTGGCCCAGCAAGGTGTCCCAGGACCATCTTATACTTCCTCTACCCCAGTTCTGAAATCAGCCGTTTCCCCAAGATGTTCTGGTTCCTTTAGGTGGAGAAAAACATTTAAAAAACACAATCTGGGGTGCCTGGGTGGCTCAGTTGATTAAGCCGTCTACTCTTGAGTTCCGATTCAGGTCGTGATCTCAGGGTTATGAGAATAAGCCTCATGTCGGGCTCCACCCCGGGCGTGGAACCTGCTTAAGATTCTCTCTCTCCCTCTACCCCTCCCCCCGCATCTCCCTCTCTAAGCAAAACAAAACTAAACAAACCCCACCAAATTCTGTGTGCTAGATAAGCTAACTGTTACTGGAGTATCACTGCTTCTGGGTCCAAACTTAGCTGATAAAGCAGCAACAGGGTTTGAGAGGAGTGATTCTCAATTTTGAAACAAGTTCTACTGTGGGTAAAATGTTATCAAATGGGATCACAATGCTACAGAGAAACTGTGAAAGGAAGAGTCAATCAATGTGGCCAATTTCATTGTCGTCTTGATGAGGACACGGAATACAAGTGAGGTTCAGCGGGGTGGAGTCCGGAGCCGACGACCAAGAAAGAATTCTTGAGACGTCTTTGGTGCAGAATTGGTGGTTTATTAAAGCACGGGGACAGGACCCGTGGGCAGAAAGAGCAGCTCCACCGGGTTGTGAGGGGTGGCTGATTATATACTACGGGGTTGGGGGAAGGTAAGGAAAAAGGGAGGTTGAGAAATACTTTCATATGTTAAAGAAGACTCACAAGATACCAGAGGCCCTGCCATTGTCAAGTTCAGGTTGTTTACCCCCTCTAGTAAGGCATTCACATGAAGATAGTTGGGCACTTCCTGGAGGCTGCAGATTATAAGGACATTTAATTGTATCTACTTTCCCTTCCGGAAGCTAGGTTATTGGTAGAAATGCTTCGTTCTTGTAAACTGCTAAGACATTTGTAAACTGAGGGATTGTGGTATCTATAGGCTAACTATTTCTTTGTTCTTGAGGGCAGCCAGGAGTGCCTGAGGAATGTCACATACATCCCATGGGGGGGGGGGGGTGCAGGGTGTCAGTTTCTGCTTTGTCCTCAGCTTGCCTTCTGTTCCCTCATCAGTCTTACTCTAAGAATTGCCACAGCCCCCCCCCCAGCCCTCACCCTGATCAGTGAGCGGCCATCAACATTGAGGCAAGACCCTCCACCCACAAAAAGATTATGACTCACTGAAAGCTCTGATAATGATTAGCATTTTTTAACAATAGAGTGCTTTTTAAAATTATGGTCTGAACACTGTTTGAGCCATAATATTATTGCACACCTAACAGACTCCAGGATAGTGTAAGCATAATTTGTATATGCACTGGGAAAGCAAAACATTTATTTGACTTGCTTTATTGTGACATTCATATTATTGCGGTGGTCTGGAACCAAACTTGGCATATCTCTGAGGAATGGGGGCATTTTAAACATAGTTGTTTAAAGTCTCTTTCACATTGCCCTATTAGCTCTGCATCTCGGGGCTCGAGTGCTCCCAGGTGCTATGTGCGCGCCCTCACACTTCCACTGGTGCCTTTTCTTCTGTGATTTGTTACCTCTTAAACTGCGAATTGATATTTGGCGAGGTTCTCTTCAGTGGAAACTCCTTATGCTGTGGGTCAGGGAAGCACTCCTCTAAAGCAGTTTCAAGTTTGCCTCCGCCAGGCCCTAAAAGATTTCATCAGCTTCAGGTGAGTTTCTCTGCTAATTTCTCCAGCTAGAGTTCCCACCAAACAGGAGTATTGGAAATTCAGCCCCTGCACTTGCTGGTGGGAGGCACAGAGTCGGCGGTCAAGTCCCGAAGCAGCAGGGACTACTAGAGCTCAAGGTCAGCTCGCCACATGTCCCAATATTCAGCCCCTGCGGAGAAAGAGCCACAGGGATTCAGGCGCAGAAGCAGTAGGAGCTTCATGTTCCTTGGTTCTTCTTGCCCCTGAGGCCCAGGCCGACGCTGTGCACGCAGTGAGTCTGCGTCCCAACTGGGAAGCCCTGAGCTTAGGAGCACCCGCACTGTTTTAAAGGGGCTGCTGGCAGACGTGCCCAAACTTTGCCCTGAGGTCAGCATTATCTTTAATATCTTCATCGGGAAATAAATCTGCCTTCTGATCCGGAGGGAGACGCTGTCTCCAGTTGCCAGGGCTATCTGCTGTACAAGCGTCCTTGAAATCTACAATGTAGCTAAAAGTTGTCACAGACATGTAGAAATGCCATGGACGATTACCTCCCAACACACAGGTCCGAGCTTCACTTATCAGTGACTTTTCCGACTCGTAGCAGCAACTCCCCACTCTAACCTTAAGTACGCTGAGAATTGCTTTTCTTGGTTTCAGGCATGACCATACAGAAACTAATTCTTGGTTGCTGGTGTTGAGTATTAGCCAGAATTTCTATTGACTTGACTGGAAGTGGGAGTGGACAGAGCTTCTGTATCAACTCAGTGCGTCCTCCTTACCAATGTCAGTTATTAAGTGTCTATTTCCTTGCTTAAGCTGTTCCGAGTATAAATCCCAACCAAACCTGTCACTGTTGGCCAGTGTCTACTTAATATCACCAATGTCGGACTCCTGCCTCAAGTGTCTAACCTGAATCTAATATAACATAAAACATAACATGATAGGAAACAGTAGGACAAATCCAGACTAAAAGATATTCTGCTTAACAACTGGCCTGGACCTTAGAAATATTAATGTTATGAGAGATAGGAAAAGAAAAAAGCTGTGAATTTAATTGAGATTAAGGTAAATTAAAGCGATAACTAAATTCAATGCATAATCCTAATTGGATCTTAGATTGGACAAAAAAAAGTAGTTATAATATTCGGGGAATTTGAATATGACCTGTATATTAGCTATAGAAGCATATCCATAGGTTAAAATTCCTTATTGCGGTAATTCATGTTTTTGTAGGAGAATGTCCTTGCTCCCAGGAAATACATGTTTAAGAATTTTGAGGTAAAGGGGGCGGCTGGGGGGCTCAGTCGTTAAGCGTCTGCCTTCGGCTCAGGGTATGATGCCAGCGTTCTGAGATCGAGCCGCACATCAGGCTCCTCCGCTAGGAGCCTGCTTCTTCCTCTCCCACTCCCCCTGCATGTGTTCCCCCTCTCGCTGGCTGTCTCTCTCTGTCAAATAAATAAACAAAATTAAAAAAAAAAAGAATTTTGAGGTAAAGGATCAGAAAGGGAGAAAGAATAAAATGGCAAAAATGTCAACAACTGGTAAACCTGGATGATGGGTGTGTGGATGTTCATTCTACAAGCCTTGCAACTTTCCTGTAGGTTTGAAAGTCTTTAAAATGAGGAGTTGGGGGGAAATGCTCAACACACTTGTACCTTCATTATGAAGCCCTTCCTGATAGATTTGAATACTCTCTTTGCTGTATATACCACACGGCCCTACAGACACTTCTATCGACACCTATACCCCGTTAATCTTAAGCACCCACTCCTTTCCCTGGATAGAGACCCTCCTGAGGGCAGGGACTCCATTTATTTCATCTTCGCAGTATGACCACCAACTATATAGCAGGGGTGAAATAAATGTTTGCTGAATAGACCAAAGAAGGAAGCAACAATTTCGGAGTTTTGCTGAACCCTTCTGGAAACCTTTCCTGTTTTCAGACCTAGACAGCAAGCTCCCAGAGTTGACTTCCTACTGTGAGCTGCTACTGGGACTGACATTTTTATAACACAGCACTTTGGTTCCTCAAACAACCTAAATATGTCACTGTGAACTTTCTCACCCAGATCAGTTACCAAAATGCTAAATGAAACAAGGGTTCATTCTGATTCCTGAGATCAAAATCTTCACTATGAGAGAAGTATGTTTATTCTGGCCCTGCTTCTTATCTCTTAATTCCCCAGATAAATTTTCCTTTTTTTTTTTTAAAGATTTTATTTATTTGACGGAGAGAGAGACAGCCAGCGAGAGAGGGAACACAAGCAGGGGGAGTGGGAGAGGAAGAAGCAGGCTCCCAGCGGAGGAGCCTGATGTGGGACTCGATCCCAGGGTCTGGGATCACTCCCTGGGCCGAAGACAGACACTTAACTACTGAGCCACCCAGGTGCCCCAAATTTTCCTTTTTTAAAAAGAGCTTTTGGTGTAAAACCTAGTCACACTCACTTTCTTAGACTGCTAATTTTATCTTTGTTCCTATGTTTTCTGTCTACTCATTTAGCACTTGGAAAAGCTTGGTCAGATTCTTTGGACTGTTTTTCCATGTAGAGAAACTGCGTGGTTTCTAACTGGGTTGAATTCAAATAATACTTATTAAGAGTTAGTTTTCGTTTGTTCCTTGATTAGTGAGTGTTTACAATTTGGTATATATATGAAAGGTAAAATCCCTCAATTGGTCATGTTGGCTATGATTTTCCTGGTTATGATACAAATTTGCCTAATGTAGGCAAAATAAATAAAATAAAATAAAATAAAATAAAATAAAATAAAATAAAATAAAATAAAATAAAATAAAACCTGTCTAGAACTACAATGACCAAGGGAGGCTTCTTTTTAATTTTTAGTAGTATTAACATTTAGTTTTCTTACTATGGCTTGACAAACTTTTGCCCACAATTAAAATATTATTTTGGAGGGCTAATGAAACTTATCATTTTCCCATTGTATTTAACATCTCTGGTTACAAGAACAGTGTTTTTGCATCTTTTCTGATAATAGGATTTTACGACTTGAGTTTCAGTTTAATTTAATGCCGCCTAATCAGGATATCCAGTTCTTCTCTGAAAACTAGAATAGAGTCATCTGAAAAGTTGATCCTTTTACGTAAACAAAGCATACATTTTGTTTAACCATGTGTTTAAAAATGTCACCTGTGAGGGGTGCCTGGGTGGCTCAGTTGGTAGGCGTCTGACTCTTGATTTCCGCTCAGGTCATGATCCCAGCAGAGCGGGGGTGGGGGGGGTGGGCAGGATGGGGGTGGAATCAGGCGCCTGGTAGGGCTCTGCGCTCAGTGGGGAGTCTGCTTGGGATCCTCTCTCTCCTCTCTCCCTCTTAAAATAAATAAATCTTCAAAAATGTCACCTGTGGGAATAAACAAACCTTAATCTCCTATTAAATTAAAATCACAAGGGGCACCTGGGTGTCACAGTAGGTTAAGCATCTGACTCTTGGTTTTGGCTCAGGTCATGATCTCAGCGTCATGAGATGAGCCCTGGGTTGGGCTGTGGTCTCAGTGGGCTAGAGATCCCTGCACCCACCCCTTCCCTGCCTCCCCCACTTGTGCTCTCTCGCTCTCTCTCTCTCTCTTTCTCTAAAGTAAAAACATAAATCTTTTAAAAAATAAATTAAAATCACAAATATTGAAAATAAGAGGAAATTATTTAGAAAAAGGTTGCTTTCTGGAATTAAAATAGACTTCATGCAGAAAGACACATGATCCATTTTAAGACTAGGCAAAAGACTTGAACAGACAGCTCTCAAAAGAAAAGACAAAGCAGATGAAAAGGTGCTCAGTCGGCGTCATTAAGTCATTAGGGAAATTCAAAGAAAACTGCATGGGTGGTCATAATTTTTTAAAAAATGGAAAACAACAAGTGTTGGTGAAGATACAGAGAAATTGGAAACTTCATCCATTGCTAGTAGACATGTAAGATGGGGCAGCCACTGTAAAAACAGTTTGGCAATTCTTCATTGAGTTAAATATCAGCCAGCAATGCCCCTCCTAAGTACATATTCTGAAGAACTGAAAACAAGGGTGCAAATAAAAACTTGTTCATGAATGTGTATGGCAGCACTCTTAGTAACAGCCGAAAGGTGGGAACAATCCAAACGTCCATTAAACGGATGAATGAATAAACCAAGTGTGGTGTATCCATACAGTGGGATAATGACCACAACAAGGAATGAAGAAGTACTGATTCGTGCAGCAACATGGGTGAAACTTGAACACTATGCTAAGTGAAAGAAGTCTGATCCAGAAAGCTGCTGTAACATAACATTTCACAAGGACCGTCCTGAGCCAGTTTTGAAGTCATGGTTAAAATTTTCATTTCCCCTGCCCCTTTGTGGGTAGTTTGCTAAGAAGATTCCACCCTAACTACTTCCCTTTTGGGCTCTGACCCTCCTGGGTTTTGACACACACATTTGCAACTGCTGGATGTGCCCAGATACCTAACACCCAGGGGTGGCCTCTTCTTGCTTGGACCCACAGAATTATTCAAAATACTCAATTCTCTTTCCATAATTTGACTATTGTTAGTAATGCTGCTATAAGCATTGGGGTGCATGTGCCCCCTTCAAATCAGTATGTTTGTGTCCTTTGAGTAAATACTTAGTAATGCAATTACTAGTCATAGGGTAGTTCTATTTTTAACTTTTTGAGGAACCTCCTTACTGTTTTCCAGACTGGCTGCACCAGCTTGCAGTCCCACCAGCAGTGTAAGAGGGTTCCCCTTTCTCCACATCCTAGCCAACATCTGTTGTTTCTTGTGTTGTAAATTTTAGTTATTCTGACAGGTGTGAGGTGGTGTCTCGTTGTGGTTTTGATTTGTGTTTCCCTGATATGAGTGACGTTGAGCATCTTTTCATGTGTCTGTTGGCCATCTGTACATCTTCTTTGGAAAAATGTCTGTTCATGTCTTCTTCCCATTTCCTTACTGGATTGTTTGGTTTTTGGGTGTTGAGTTTGATAAGTTCTTTACAGATTTTGGATACTAACCCTTTATCAGATATGTCATTTGCAAATATCTTCTCCCATTCTTTCGGTTGCCTTTTAGTTTTATAGACTGTTTCCTTCACTGTGCAGAAGGTTTTATCTTGATGACGTCCCAATAGTTCATTTTTGCTTTTATTTCCTTTGCCTCCAGAGACGTATCTAGCAAGAAGTTGCTACAGCTGATGTCAAAGAGGTTGCTGCATTGACTGATGAATGGATAAGAAAATGTGATATCTCTCTCTCACACACACATATATACAATGGAATATTACTCAGCCATCAAAAAGAATGAAATCTTGCCATTTGCAACAATGCGGATGGAGCTAGAGTGTATTATGCTAAGCGAAACACGTCAGTCAGAGAAAGATAAATACCATATGATTTCACTCACATGTGGAATTTACGAAACAAAACAGATAAATGTAGGGGATGGAAAAAAAGAGGGAAGCAAACCATAAGACACTCATAACTACAGAGAACAAACTGAGGGTTGCTGGAGGGGAGGTGGGTGGGGGATGGGCTAAATGGATGATGGGTATTAAGGAGGGCACTTGTTTTGATGAGCACTGGGTGTCGTACCCTGAAACCAATATTACACTATATGTTAACTAACTACAATGTAAATAGACGTTGATACAAAAAACACTCAATTCTCAGGAGCCCACAAAACCTCCCTAACCTCACCCTGTTTGTCATACATAAACTGCCTCCTAGAGTTCCAACTTGTTGTTACCTGTCCCCCGGCACAACTGCTGTGCGGGCCTGTGAAGCAGCCTTCTCTCATTTGGAGCTACAAATAACAAAACGTTCTGCCTTTCATCCACCAGTGTCCTTGAGTTCTGCCATCCAAGGAATCTGTAATTATACCTGACATCATATAATCATAAAACAACCAGATATTGTTATTCTACTTATGTGAAATATCCAGAATAAGAAATCCATAGAAACAAAAATCAGACTTGTGGTTGCCAAGGGCTAGGAGGAAGGAGAATGAGAAGTGACAAGTGGGGGTTTCCATCTGGGGTGATGAGAATGTTCTGCCTGGCCAGTGGTGATGGTCACACAACATCACGAATGTACTTAGTACCACTGTATTATGCACTTTAAACTGCTAAGAAGGTAAATTTTGTTATGTGTACTTTACCACAGTAAAACACCACCACCACCACCAACACCACCACCAACAACAAAACTACAAGGCAAAAAATAAAACAAGACAGGATCTAAAAAAAGAGAGAGACTGCATGTACGTGCTGTAAAGTCTCCTAATTTCCTGTGAGTGCAAGACAACAAAGTCTTGTCAACTCCTCTAAGTGTGGGTAACCTATTTTTTATAGAAATAGACTGACTTTGATTGTATTAAATGCATTTATCAAAAAATAAATAATACTCGACACTAACAGAATGGCTACTGTTAAAGACTACCAGGACAAATGGTGGCTGTGCGGAGTGACTCAAATTCTCCCACGCTGATGGTGGAGCATAGGACAGTTCGGCCACTTGTAAAAAGTCCGACAGTTGCTTATGAAACTAAACATATGCATATCCTATGACCCACACATTCCATTCCTAGGTATTTACCCAAGATAAATGAAAACAAGTGTTCACAGAAAGACTTGTATAGTAACATCCAGAGCAGCATTATTCCTAAGAGTGCCAAACGGGAAACAGCTCAGCTGTTCATCAGTTGGAGAATAAGTCACACACTATGTCCTTCCCACAATGGGCCACTGTTGAGAAATAAAGAGAAACATACTATTGATACGCACAACATGAATGAATTCTAAAACATATTGAGTAAAAGAAACTTTGCATAAAGGATGCATTTTCCCATGAACGTGAAGGGCTAGAAAATGGCAAAATTAATTTTTGGTGAACAAGTTTCAGAACCATGGTTGTCTCTGAGTGGTTGTGGGTAGAGGTTTATCAGGAGAGAGTATGAAGAAATTCTCTGTGTGTAATGTTTATGTTCTGTGTCTTGTAATGATTTAGTTGGCACATGTGCCTGTATTTGCTGGAATTTATGGAACTGAATACTTAAGATTTGTACATTTCATTTTATGTAAATTTTACCTCTAAAGAAACAAAAAAGAACCATTAAAATTTTGACTTAATGGGGCACCTGGGTGGCTCAGTCAGTTAAGCGTCTGCCTCTTGATTTTGGCTTAGATCATGATCTCAGGGTTCTGGGATCAAGCAAGCCCCACATCGGGTTCCATGTTCAGCAGGGAGTCTGCCTAAAAACTTAAAATTTTCTCTCCCCCTCCCTCTGCCCCTTCCCCCTGCCTTTCTAAATATATATGTGTGTATGTGTATGTAAAATTAATGACTTGCATGCCGGTTGCTGAAATGTTTCAGGGCAAGTATACAGATGTCTGATACTTTCTTTGAAAAGCATACGAAAATAAGGATTGTTAAATGAAAAGAGAGACAGCTAGATGGCTAGATCTTTGATAGAGTAAGAATAGGAAAATATCAATGGTAGAATTGGGGTGGTGTGTGTATGGATATTAACTGAAGTAATGTTTTTCACCATTTACGTGTGGGAAATTTTTACAATAAAATTGGGGAAGATACAAAATGAAGTATACATCATCAAACCCACCCTTCTCATTGTTCGGGGTCTTAGAACTTGGCAAGGAAACTGGACAGAAATTTTTTTTTAAAGACTTTATTTATTTATTCGACAGAGAGAGAGACAGCCAGCGAGAGAGGGAACACAAGCAGGGGGAGTGGGAGAGGAAGAAGCAGGCTCATAGCGGAGGAGCCTGATGTGGGGCTCGATCCCATAACCCCGGGATCACGCCCTGAGCTGAAGGCAGACGCTTAACCGCTGTGCCACCCAGGCGCCCCTGGACAGAAATTTTTAAAAACAGGTCAAGTACCTCAAATTCTGAGAAACTATTTTTCTTTGTCTAAAAATCTCCACGATCACCAGACGCGGCAACATCTTGTGTCCAGCTTGACTGTGCTGACTTTTGACAGCTGGGCCAAATGTTGGGAGCCAAAGGCTTACAAGCTTCTTAGTATCAGTCCTAAGCTCTACCAGCCAATTACAGCGGGGGCAGATGAAAGCCTCTGATTTGTGAGAACGAATTCTTGACTGCCTGAGAGTAACCACTCCGCAGTGTCAGTCTCCGTTTCTCTTCCCAGCTGGTATCCAACTGTGGTCTTCTTGCCCTGTGTTTGTCCTTCCTCCTACCCTTTTACCCATTGTTGTCCTTATCTTTTTTGAGAAAAGAGCACGGAGTGAAAAACAGCTGCTTTCTCACTATGCAATAGTGTTGTACGATAGCAGATAAACAATTTGTGGGTATACGAAAGAAAGATTTTTGGAACGGAAGTGACGGGATCTGGCCTCTGGGCCTGGCTCTGCTGCGGCGTAGGTCGTAGGTCGTAGGTCGTAGGTCGTAGGTGCTTGACCTCGGGCAAGTCACTTAACCGCCCCCCAGCCTCATTTTACTTATCACTACAATGGAGGAAGCAGGCTGAGAGGTTCTTCAAGGTAAATTCCAGCTCTAAGACTCAACTGCCAAGTTTTTAAAGTACTAATCTCTAATTAGTACTGATTTGATTATCATACAGCATTTCTCAATATTGTAACATTTCTCCCATTAGTCTTGACATTTTATTTTATTGGTTTGTATTCTGATCCAAGTTAAACATGTATGTAGTTTATAGAGTCAAATACTCAACAAGGCTTATTATGAAAAAACAGCAGCTCACCCATCCCCACATTTGTCCCTCCTCAGAAGCACTTAAAAAAATTTTTTGAACCTGCACAAAAGCTGAAAGCAGTATTTAAATATTCATACCTGAATAGTCCTCGTCTGGTGACTTCTTTCCACACTGCCTCCATCTTTTTCTATACTTCCTTAATGCCACACCATCTGAAAGGGAGGCAGATACATGACACTTCATTCGTGAATACTTCAGTGTGCATCTTCCAAGATGAAGAAGTTCTCCCACGTAGCTTTGGCATTGCTGCACCTGAGAAAACTGGCACTAATTCAATATCACCCATACGCAAAGATGCCCATTACTCCACAGACTGTCTCATCGATGCTTTTTTCCCTAACCTAGATCCAGTCAAGTTTCACATATAGTTTTTGAGTGTTAGGTTTCTTGAATCTCTTCCAGTATCCCCTACCCTCTACCTCCCTTGGAAGAGATCAGGCTAATTGTCTGGACTGGATTTGTTCCATAAATCCTATATTTGTTTGACTGCTTCTGTTTATTAAAGTCAGGAGAGGTATTTTGGGCAAGAATACGATTTTGGAGAGAGGTCCTTCCCCTTGCATCACAGCAAGAAGCAGAGCATATCCGTCCCCCAGTACTCTTGGCAACTATAGGCTCCCCCACTGTCCGAAAGAAGTCCACTTCTGTGAAACCTCTCGTGAGCCAGAGTGGTGTAAAGTGAAGAAGTAATTACCATTAACTACATGGAAAAAAGTGTGTGCCTTCCCAGACCCCCAAAACACCTCTCTTAGGCTTTTCTGATACCTCAGGACACATCCTGTTGACGGAGGCACGCAGTAAGCGGAGATAAAGCTAGATGCTCGCAGACACAGTTCAAAGCCGTGGCGCCCGGGGCTGAGATGCTGTGTCGGGGCCAGGGATGGAGCCCCTCTTGCTGCCCCCCCAGCTGCCTGCACCGTGGCTGGCTGGCTGCGGCAGAAACGCTGAATGCTGGTTTCCCTTTTAGCCTTTCTTCATAAAAGGGAACCACCTCTTTGGATTTCTTTTAGTTAGCTAAAACGCCTCATTTATAGATTTGGAATCTCTGCCTTGTTCTCGGGGTAGAGGTTTCACTGGTCAAATGTACCGTTTTCCACCCACGGACCATGAGATAATAGGGTGTTAGGACTGAGAAGAAAGATCCTTTTCAATTGCTTTATGGTTTTATTTCATTTTATTTTAGGCAGTCACATGAAATCTTTTTGTATTTCTTTCCATCAGTAACACACTTTTTTTTCTTCCAGTTTTGGGCATGATCTATTGCCTTTCACCGTCAAAGAGTACACCCACATTTCCATTCACCACCACCACACACGTGCCTCCTTTCCGTCTTCCTAATACAGTTATAACATGATTTTGTTTGGATTGCTATTTCATGTTTCCATCATTATAAACATTTAAAAAATCCACAGTGGACCCAATGTATCAGTACTATGCTGTATAGCTTCTGTTTACTTGTCCGGATTCACTCTCAGTCCTTCCTTCTGCCCCGTGTCTTGGGAGGCTGATAGGCATGAACCCTATCAAAGGGCTCCCCTGCACTCTACTTACTGAGTTGGGTTTGACCCATAGAAGGCAACAGCAGGATATTGGAAGGAGGATAAAATGAGGTCCTGGTATTTGTTCCCCGGCTCCCTCCCTACTACTAGGTTACCATGGGGTAGTTGCTTTGTTTTACAAAAGGCCACAGTTCTTGTCGGGCAACGCCTCTGTATGATGGTCTCTCTGGGACCAAGCAAAGTTACGATCTTCTTGCCTCTTCAGGCCTGGAGTAGTAATAGTTCCTATGTTGTTATTAGTCCTTTTAGTTTTCTTAAGTCCGGTTACACCAAAAAATTATTAGTCTCTTTAGTAAACTCTCTTGAATTATGCCATCTATTTTTGGCTGGACATATAATTATTTTCTTTTTCTGTAAAACTGTTCTATTTCTTCTGGAGTTAATATGTGATCTGATTTTTCCTCTTGAACTTATTAATTCAACCCAGATACCTCTTATAGTTTACCTCTAAATCTCCTCTGAAAGTGTTCAGAAACATCAGAAATTTTCTCAAAATTCATTTTCTTAAAGACATTCTTTTCTGGAGCTCCTTAGCTTTTTCCAGTTATGCCAGTTGGCCTCTAGGCCTGATGACGGCTTTCATATTGGGATCTCCCTTTCTATCATGGTGGAAATTATCTTCTCATGTGAACTGAAGACTCTTTCCGTTTGGTTTAAATCTTCAATCTTGGCTTAAATTCTCACTTTGTTAGTGCATATCCTCTAGTAGTTTCTTGAGAAGAGATACTTAGAAGGTAAATGAGACTTTTATGTTAGAAAATGTATTTATTCTATCCTAACCTTTTATTGCTACTATGTTCTATGTTAGAAATTATTTCCGGGGCGCCTGGGTGGCACAGTGGTTAAGCGCCTGCCTTCGGCTCAGGGCGTGATCCCGGCGTTATGGGATCGAGTCCCACATCAGGCTCCTCCGCTAGGAGCCTGCTTCTTCCTCTCCCACTCCCCCTGCTTGTGTTCCCTTTCTCGCTGGCTGTCTCTATCTCTGTCGAATAAATAAATAAAATCTTAAAAAAAAAAAAAAAGAAATTATTTCCTTTCAGTATTTTGAAGGTATTGCTCCATTATTCTCTAGCTTCTGGTACTGACTTGGAGAAGCCTTAAGTCATTATTGTTCCTACTCCTTTGTGTGTAATATTTTTTCTTGGAAACCTTCAAAAGCTTCTTAGCCTTTGTATCCTAAAATGTGATGATGATGGACCCTTGTATATTTGTATTTATTGCTGGGTACTTGAGGAAAACTTCAATCTGAGGAAATCTCAGAGAAAACGTCAATCTGAAATGGTTGCCAGGAGTTGGAAGGAGGAGGAAATAGGGAGTTATCAATCAATGAATGTAACATTTCAGTTGAATAAGTTCTAAAAATCTGCTGTGCAATATTGCACCCATCGTAACAATACTGTGTTGTGTACTTAAAAACTTATAAAGAGGGTAGATCTTATGATGTGTTCTTATCACATAAAATAAAATAAAATAAAATAAAATAAAATAAAATAAAATAAAATACCTATCTCACAATACTTGGTGAGGTAAATGAGAGAATGCTAAAAAGCACTTGATCCGTGAACAGTATTTACTTTTTTTTTTTTTCTTTAGGGACTGCAGTTGTCCCAGGCTGGACACAGGGAAAATAGGAGACCATTGCAATAGGCCAAATATGAGAGAAAGTGGACTTGTATTAAGGCAATAATCACGAGGATGGAAGGAAGAGGGCAGATACAGGAGATGACGATGCACTGGGACTTGAGAATCAACGGTGCGCGGCGGGGGAGGAATCAAAGCTCACTCATGTGATTATGATCTATAGTCTTTGCTAGAAATAAGTGTCGAAACATCACATGGTGACATTATAACAACAACAATAAAAAAGATTATTGTTTTCACTTAGTGGCCCGAAGGAAACGTAATTGGGAAAGCATCACCTGATAACCCCAGACATACTGGTGAAGACTCGAATGCTGTTTGATTAGGCTATTGCAGGGGGGAAAGTGATTTGTGGGTGTTGAATTCAGAAAAGATTTATTATTTAGCAATGATAGACTTCAGCCTTAAAAAAAAAAAAAAAGCAAAGGTCACAAAAACTGCATTGATAGCTTGTCTCATAGCTGATGCTGCAACGTGTACAGATCCTGGGGTTTAAGCTCCTGGGCTCCTCGCTATGGACACCAGCACTTGTCTGATGCTGCTAATTTGGGCTTTGCATCCTCTTCTCTTGCCGAGTCCCCTCATGACGACTCTCTGACCGTGCTTTGTAATGCTTTCTCCTTTCCAGAGAGGAATAGAAAGGACAATGTATGCTGGCTAAACTCTCATTTTCTCTTTCACCTCCTTTGGACTTCTTCCCTGAAAACTTGAATTTCCTGGCAGTGCCCGGCACATAGTAGGCCCTCAACTAATACATGTGGAGTATATTATTTCAGAGTATGTCCTTCAAGTACTGTTGCAGATTCTTCCTTCTGCACTGCCAGCCCCACTAAATCTACCCCAGGTCCCCACTGGCATGTCCTCTAGGAATTTCTTGCCTTCTGCCAGAAAGCTCTCCTCTCCTGGTACTGTATCACCTCTTGCTTGCTTTGCAAAACACTTCTGCCTCAGAGGTGCGTGGGGCACCACGCTGGTCTCTCTGCTCCTACATGTTACAGGCCCAGTAACATGAATCACTGAAGTGGGAACATATTCCTAGAACGCATGTAACTGAAGAATTTCTACAGACAAAACTGCAACTAAACTGCTGTATGCTTAAGTTTTGCTGCAAGTTGTCAAAACCACTTTTGAGAGAATGCTCTTTTTAAGAGAGGGATGGGGGAGGGGCAAGTGGAAAGGGAGCGAGAGAATCCCAAGCAGACTCCACACCCAGTGCGGAGCCCAATGCAGGGCTCGATCTCACAATCCTGAGATCACGACCTGAGCCAAAATTAAGAGTTGGGTGCTTAATCGACTGAGCCACCCAGGTGCTCGAGAATGCTCTCTTTTAAAAACATTGTTTTATTGGTTCGTTTTTGGCCACATTCCTTAAAAAAAAAATGTCAGACATAGAGGAATATAAAGTATTATCTTTTCAGCCACTCAACTAGAGGTTTAGTCACAATGAGGATCTTGACAACAAATTCCTCCATGTCAAAGGGAATAAAGATAGACTTACTGTTTTGTACAGAGGTTACTGCCATCCTGGTGCTGCAAACAGCTGGCTCAGGGCTGTTACTCCTCGGGTTTGAGCTGGATAGGGAAAGACACTGATCCACTTGGGGGAGCTATCCACCATGATGGCTTCCTTGAAGTCACTCTGGATTCTTGAGGGCGCTCTTTTGGTGCCTCCCTCTAAAGAAGCAGGGACTCAGGACAGTTTGTTACGGCAGTCCAATACGTATTGCAACTTCTTATGGTCTTTTCAACCCTGCGTACAATTCTAGGCCGTTCTGAGTGATTTCTTCAGTCAAGTATTCTTGGATATCCTGCATGATAGGTCACTTTCCCATTAAAACACATCCTTTCCAGCATGGAGACCTCTGCTGACATCTGACGAACTGGATTCCGGAGGTAGTTTTACTGCTGCTCCCTACTCATCCAATTAGGCATAATATTGGTCATTTGACAACCGAAGCAGAGCTGGTGACTTACAAGGTGCTTCAGGGAGCTCTTCTGGCATTAAAATTCCTGTGGATGGATAGATGGATGGATATATAATAAAGCAAGTAAAGTGTTAATGGTACAATCTAGGTGGTGGGTATATATGGATGTATAATATTTTAAGCTTCGCTATTTTTTAAGGAAATTTTTATAATGAGATGGTAGAAAAAAGAAAAAAAAAGGTCCGTTAAACGTGTCTGGTGCTGAGGCGTTCAGCACTCGCTCTTATTCTGCCAGGTTTTGGGAGGAGCAGGTAGCTCAGGCAGGGGAGTATCAGTGAGAGGCAGAGCAGGTCAGGTCTCAGAGATATTTGAGGGTAAAAGTCAAATTTAAGAATAATGAATAAAGCGTGGTGCCATTTATGTAAAATAAAAACAAAAAACAATTATAAGTAGTTATATGTGCAGATAGTGTGTGCAGTATCAAAAAAGATTGGAAGGATACACACCCCACTCTCACAGGAAGTAACTCTACCAGGTGGCCAAAAAGATTTTACTCTCACCTGTCACGCTTAAAAAAATTTGTAGGAAATGTAGCCATGTATTGCTTGTATAACTAAAATTTAATTTAAAAAGAGAATGTAAGCTGGAACATGGGTTTGGAGGATCCAACAGATTTCTTTTGAATTCCAGCTATGTACCTCTTTGTGTCTTAATGTCCTTATTTGTTAAGTGATTTAGTACTATTTTTATATAATTTAGATAATTGTTTTGAGGGTGAAAGTGTTATATAAAATGACTGGTACCTAGTGGCCACCCCGTAAGTAGTAACTGTTATTAGTACTGAGGCTTGAGTACAGAACTTCAGGACTATATTCATGGAGACGTAATTCATGTCTTCATAAGTGACTTGTACCTGTGAATAATACAAACTGTAAAGCCCAGAAACTGACCCAGTGGAGTAATGCCCAACCTCAGGCATAAGGGATTTCTCCACCAGTTTGTGCCCAGTTGTCTGCTGTACAGCGTGGTGCTCAAACACAGTAAGCCGAGAACACCTCCCCGCCATCCGTGACCTTGTGGCTGAGAGCTGCTCTGACTCAGTGATACGTTCTCGGTAAGAAATAGGAGTTTGTGTTCCTGATAATCCATGTGTACGGTTGTAGAATACTAATAGGTCAGGCTGAGAGGTTGATCCTGATTCCACATTTCTTCTTTCACTTTGAGAGCCAACATACTGAACAATAGAAGAGCTTCTAGGAATTGGTGCGGCCGCTTCATTCGTACTGGGATTACTGAAACAGCTTTCTGCCTAGGATTTCCTCTCTCTAATCTAGTCTATATAATGCCGCCCATTTTCATTTTGAAAGCAAACAACCCCTTCTTAAAATCATATTTACAGCTCCTAATAGAAGAGCATTCTGGGCATGGCTCCCTATCCTGACCCTTCTTGCTCTAAAGAACACTACTCCACAGGAATGGGCCACAGCAGCCATGTTTGTATTAGTTGACCTTACTTGCCTAGGCAGAGGTGAACATCTGACACAAACTCAGCCCCTCTGGAGTTGCGATGGAGACATGCTAGTCCCAGGCTGGTTGCTGGAACTGAAGCAGTGTACAGCTGGAATGGGAAGCCATGAGTGTTAGGCAGAGGTGAGACTAGAAAAGGTAGATACATCTATATTCCTGATAGCTTTCTTGTTCTTGGACCAGGCCTCTTTGAAGCCCAGCTGTGTTCCTGCTCTCGGATTCTAGGCAATTGTCCTGCATCCATATGATAAATCTTCTACTCCCACCCTCATTTTATTTTTTCTTGAGCTAGTTTAAGTGGGATTTTGTTACATCCAAATAAAACAGCTTTGACTAAGGTAGCCCCTAGGATGAAATTCCAACACTTTAACATGGTCTGCAATGTTCTTTGTGATCTAGTGTCTACCTTCACCTTCGTTTTACCTCGGACCTCTCTTAATCAGCGCCTCACAGAACCCATCCCTGGTGGGTCTCCTCCCCTCACCTAAGTCCTTTGAGATGCAGCTCCTTCAGAAAAGAAACCGTGATACCTTCCCAGCCTGTAAGGTTCCCTTCTTGTGTACTGGTTATACTGGTATTGTGCCTGGTGGTTTACTTGTCCCTCTTCTACTGACTTTTATGTCAAGATAGTCAAGACTAGCTCTTACATTTGTTAATGCTATGCTTGTGCTAAACCCTTAAAAGATACCAATAAATAGCAAATAAAATGAGAGTCTATTCATAATAAAACTAACTACACAGTATTGGTGTAAAAACTAGATCATGAAACCTGAACCTTCTCGTATAGTGAAGTGCTTCAGAGTGTAGGATTTGGAGTCAGACTATTGGAGAGGTAAAACCTATTTACGTGATAGGGTTATGAGGATTAAAGGAGATATCGTCGTAAACCACTTGTAATATTGGCTTGGGATATTAGGCACTTAGTAAGCATTTCGTGATCAGTAGAATTACTGATCTTCTATCTAGGAACTCAGTGAAACACGGCTAAGACTCCTATAACTAGGAATCAGTGACTGCATAAAGCATTGGAAAATTCTAAAGGCAACCATTTTCCAAGTTGAAGTTTAACAGGGATGACCCTTTTATGAAAGCTGTTTGCAAGCATGTCCTCCAGTGAACTTTGGTTACTATTAGGGTAAAACTGTTTTGCAGGCCTCCTTTTATGTAAAAACTGTAAGGATTGCTGGCCCAGGATGTGGTTGTTGCTGAAGAGTCTCAGAGAGGTTGGAATTTCCTTATCAACTCACAGCCGCAGCAGCGGCAGTTTCTCAAAATGACCTGCCCATCCCTCCACTCCCCTCACCCCTCCTGCAGATGAGTGACCTGATCTACGGAGTTACAGAGACCACAGACCTGATAGCCCCATGGAGAGAAGACAGAGTGAACTGGACGGCAACCCCCTAAGGTTCAGGTCCTGAGAGGCCTGATTGTACTTCCAGGACTGGATTCTGTAAGATTGCCCCCATTTCTTGCAACAAATTTCCTTTCCTTAAGCTAGCTTGAGTGGATTCTGGTTGTCTTAGTTTTAAATCTTTTTTTTTTTTTTTTAAGATTTTATGTATTTACTTGAGAGACAGAGAGAGAGAGAGAGAACACAAGCAGGGGGAAGGGGCAGAGGGAGAAGCAGACTCTCCGCTGTGCAGGGAGCCTGACAGGGGGCTCGATCCTGGGACTCTGGGATCATGACTTGAGCTGAAGGCAGATGCTTAACCGACTGAGGCACCCAGGTGCCCTGGTTTATTTGTTTTGATGCTCACGTCAAAAAAATTGGTACCAAGATTGGAGAGAAGCCCCAAGGATGCTATAGAGTTGGGGTGAAGAGGGGGTGGTTACTATGTGAGGATCTGACAGTCTGGGGAAATGAAGTGGAAAAATAGCTAAGTCTCTACTGGTAAGCCTAGACCACAGGCCTCCTGCTGGATCAGAGGGCCAAATACTGTATCAGGATGTGATTGCTCCTTGGGATTTTGAGTGAAGTACAACATCAAAGGCAGTTTGAGGTTTATTGGGCAGAACTGGAAGCAGAGAGTGTAGGAAGAAATTTTCTTCCCTCCTTAACCCTTCTTTCCAACTCCTTCCCACCCATATCATTGGGAGATTCTGGTAAAATAATGTATCAGAGTTACATTGTGAGACATGGCTAATATTAGCAAGATGTTAAGTCTTGTAGACTCCCCGGTTGTATCAGTAGAAATTAGAGCCTCTTTCTATGCGCCTCTGTAAGAACCTTCCCCTGCATGGTAGAAAAGATAGCGAGGATTGTGACAGGGAAAGAGAAGAACAGAGAGAGCTGAGTATCCCCGATGCCCAAGTGAAGCACAAGGACTCTACGAACTAGTACTGGATTGACTCCGTGGGAAAAGCGCAGAGGTATCTGGCACCATCCAGAGGACTCTGTGTTTGGGGCCCAGTTAACAGATTTTCACATACACAGGCCAAATCCTTATTTACGAACATTTGTAATACACCTAGTATGTACCTAGCGCTTTACACATATTAACAACACGAAGAGTGTTTTCATCCTTTAGAAGATGAAGAAACGGAGGCTTTGGCTTTACATAACTTGGCAATGCTAATATGATAACTTATTTATAACTAGTAATAAGTAGAGTAAGGTTCTCAACAGCGGCCATCTGAATCTACAATCGTCAGACTTTTTCCACCAACCAATCTGTCTCAGTTTACTCTAAATGACATAGGTTCAAAATACAGATGTAAAAAGAGGGCTTAAGTGAATACTGTAATGTTTCTACTTTTGATATTAATGCAAATATACAAGAACAAGCAGCTTATGAAATCATTCTCAAGTGTTTAATTAAAATCCATATAGCATTTAACATGTATAGATGTTTAAACTCTTTCAGTGACTTATATTTTAAAATCCTTCTGCACAACATTTTGAGGCTAACTTCATGCTAGAGATCTACAAGTGTACAACTTAACACAAAAATACATTCGGAGTCCATTCCAATGCAAGTTTAAAACACTTTAATTGCAGACAATGTAAAGATATTTTAAAAACAAAAACTACAAAATGAGCACATAAAAGTCTTCCCTTTTGAATTTTTAATAAAATACTGCTCTGTATAAGATCTAATGAAAAATTCCAGTTACTTATAAAATAGCTATGTGAGAAAAGAAATGAATTAAGGTATGTATGTATGTATGAATTATACTGTTTAAATGAACAGAATGTTGAATATTTTGATGATACAGCACACTATTTATTACTCATATCTCAAAATAGAGGAAAACCCTCAAAGAAGCAACTGGGCGCAAGCAAAAGCAAACGTAAGAGACCTGAGGCAACAAAACAACAAAAAAAACTAAACCCCAAAACAAAGGAAAAAGCCCCTTAGCAGTAAAGGGAAAGGAATAAGATAACTTAAAGCAAACTGTGGGCCAAATTCTCAGTCCTATTATTTCACGAGAAACAGTATGAGAATTTGGCTTCAAATTACTAAAACATCTGTATAAACTTAATTATTTGGCCTAGGCAATAGTATACCAATTGCTGAAATCAATAGCAATGGGTGTACTGCTGGAAAAAAAAATAATTTTTACAGGTTTAGCGATGTAAGACTATCTACTGGAAACCAGAGTCTCCACCACAAATTGCACTTGAGATGGCTGACTGCATTGATTGAGCAAGGCAGAATTGTTGGTTCACTGACATACACACAAACACAAAAGCAGCTATAGATTGCTGATATTCTCAATTACTAAAACTATTTTACACTATTTTTTTCCCCTCTCTCTAAAAAAAAAAAAAAAAAAAGATCAGTGATACCCGAGCTGTTAAGTCAGTATGGTAACAGGGAGACTTGCGCACGCCTGCGGACTCGGCGCTGGTCCGGTCTGTTCCAACACTGTCTCTTACTGCTCCCTGGCGGAAGATGGAGAGGTCTAACGGAAATACAAACCAGGTCAGTTTGAAAAATATTCATTTCTGGAATTTTAAGCTTTATCCTGACTAGGAAAGGAAGCTTCTGTGAAAAAGACTGTTCCACTGACAAAGCTTACAAAATATACATAAAGAACACTGCCAGTCTGAATACTACCACTATCTCTAGAAAAATGATAAAGGAACTTAAGTGATTAATTTTTTTTTTAAAGTAGAGAATGCTTGTCACGGTTATATCTCTCCAATAAATTAATTCTCCTCTATAATAAAAACACAATTTGGAAGCAAGATGATCCTAAGAAAGACAGCAAGCTTGAAAAGCGGGGAAATTGTACACTGTTGCTTTAAGAAAGATGCTCTGAACAATGAGACAAAGCACATTAGGCCTAACTTCAGTGGAGATCTGGACAGTTTTATCTACCTTAAAGTAAAAATTAGACAACCACTACAAAAATGTATGACTCATTAATACAGAACAGAGATTAAAAAGTGAGTGAATAAAAAAAATCCCTGCAACTTATCTGTCTCCTCAAGCTAGAAAGATAGAATATAGTCTGAAATGCAGTGATTGGATATCATTGGTTTCCTTCTTCCAACTCCTCCTTCACTGCTCCTCCCCTTAAATGAAGGTTCTCGATTAGTTTGGAAATATCAGTCTAAAACCAAAGCAAATACCTGATCGTAGGAAAGGAAAAACAACAAAAAAACCTGCATCAAGAGTTCATCTTTCCCACCAATAAAACAAAAACAAAAACAAAAACAAACCTTATCTTTTCAGTTTTAAAAGTACTCCTTATCCCTCTGAAAAGCAAGGGACATCTTAAATTGAAACCAAGGTACACACGGAGGCAAAATTAATGTTTCATGCAACTGACTCTCAGATGTTTAAGACTTTGCATGATATTTCAATCAATACATTTTGTCAAATTACAAAACGAGGTGATGGTCAGGTAGTGCAGGCAACTGTAACAAGGAAAAACGAGACTAGAAGAATCAATTTCAAAATTCGCTTAATGCACTCAAAAAAAAAAAAAAGAAATTACTGAATAAGAATATTTAGATTTAACTCCTTCGGTTATGTGGAAGCATGAAGCAATCTGGGGACTTCGCTCTTCTGGGCCCTATAGATACCACAGCTTTCACAGAAAGTTCACAGCAGATTCAACAGTTGAATGGGCATATATCTCAACTTTGAGCTGGTCTGAGTTTGCCCCATCCAAGAGGGAAAAATTGTAAGTTTCCCATTCTATCAACAAATCCAGTCTCCTCAAGATTATCATGAGATAAAAACAGTCTCTGGTTCTAGTGTCCGGCACAGGGAGGCACAAGTCCTGTTGATCTCCTGTTGATCTCATGCCCACATTTGGAAGAGGTCTACAAAGGGAAAGGAATAGAGATGAAGGCTTGACCACTAATCTAGTCGTTATCGAGCTCTTTCCTATTTTAATTTCTCTTCAGTCTTGAACTTTAGAATACTATGTGTTTTTTAAAAAGGGAGAAAGGAACAAAAAGAAAACACTTTTGCTGTCTATCCATGTAGAATTATCAGTTCACTTTGCTCCAACGCTGGGGAAATATCCTTATGGGTTCAGTGGCAATACGCTTGTTAAATTTATCTTGGAGTTTTCAGAAGATGGCACATGCTCCTTCCCTTGTACTCTAAAAAAGATGTGGGTTGTGCACTGTTTTTAGAGGGGACACACAGCAGTGATAAGCGAAGCAATTCTCGAATGCTGGAGTTTGTACAAGTACATAAGGTGAAAAACATTACACATTTTAAAGTAGTAAGAGGTTAATAGACCATTACTCTCACAATTTAACTTTTTTGTATTGTATTCTCATCATAGAGATTTCCTTTTAAAACAAATACAGAGTTTGTGAGACACTAAGGACAAACACTGAGAATTATTTGAGCCTCATTATTCAAGATTCCACTACAGATAAACATTCCCAACAAGGACATGCTGGGAACCAATGAACATCTGAATCTGGAAAATTAACAGAAAATAAAATCACAGAAACGCACATGACTATAATAAATGACAAATAATGAACATTTATCTCTTACACTAAAGGCACTACTAATATACAAATATCCCATTAACATTTAGAGAAGCTCTGAAATCAGCAGTTGGAGAAAGGAATCCATTTAGTTCAATACCAGCATTAAAAAAAAAAACAAATAGACTACTTTAAGACTCATGGCAGGGTTTTTAATGAGTTAAATGAAACTGGATATAATAATAAGCAGCTCCATACAAACATTATGGTTCCTACTTTTTAAAAAAGTATGATAACTTACTTTGTTAAAAATATAAGCATATCACAAAAACTGAAGGATAAATATATATGTGTGTGTTTGTGTGTGTGTGTATGTATGTATGTGTATATATAAAAACTCAGGTCCTGGTACCACTGAGAAATTTTCATAAACTCTAAAATAATTTCAACAGCCACAGCCTGAACAATACACACTCACACATGACATGCAAAGACAAAATGCCAGAGTCACTGAGCAGTTCAGCATAAAGCTAAAAATATGGAAACAGAATGAGACAGGCGTTCGTTATGTAAATAAAGTACATTACAAACCGATCGTGCCTGTATTATAGCACACCTCAGAACTTTTTAAAAAATTAGCATTTCATCAGTCTCAAGAAGCACTACACATGGACCAACAAAGAAGCTCTCATATATGTTTAAGCAGGTAAAAAGCTATACAAAAGAATAACACAATTTATTTCAACTAACAACATGATTAATATATTTTACTTTATTCTATTAGAAGATTAATTTGTAGTCGTTGTACCCTGTAGATTTTGAAACTTAATTTTATTAGAAATTTCTAATGCTGGTTCTTGAATAATCTAAAAAATTGTAATTACTTGCTCAAATCTAGATTGCTATTTATAGTTCTAAGCAGTTAAATGAAATACTCTGATCAGTATTCTAAAGTTGCTTTGGTACAAAATTTAGAATAAAGCAAAACGGGCAGCACCACCACAAGTGTGATCATTTCACAGCAGGTCTAAAGGACCCTCAGAGACAACAAAATGTAAGTTAAAATACTTAGATAAATAAGAGCCATTCTCCTGGCAAACCTGTCACATCATTAAAAAGAAATAAAATCCACACTCAGATTACACTTGAGGCCCAATTTTCATGCTCCATTTAATTTTCCCTCAATAGTGTAAAAATTTTTTTTATCATTATTGCACTACGATGTCTAATTCATAGTTCAGGTACTTCTATTGATGAGAGGCCAAGAGTAGAGTGGTACATTTTAATGCTTAGTCCACTGATACCATTTTAACACAAGGTTTAATTCAGTTTTTCTTTTTTACAGCTTTACTGAGGTATCATCAATGTAAAACAAACTGCACATGTTTAAGATGCACAATTTGATACAGCATGAAAAGTGCCTGACGACAAATTAAAAATCTTTCATTTGAAAAGAAAATTTTTAATCAAAACATATTATTTTAAAATAGCACATTCTAATTTTTTATGAGACACAGATATGGATTTCTAAAAAGGTGGGTGGAAAGGAAAGAAATTAATTTAATTCCAAGTACCAAATTTATTCAGAAGGTTTAGAAACGCCAAAATTGACGGCCAGTTTTCTTGATTTTCTTCTTGAAGAAGAGCTTGGTGTTGACTTGTGATGAGAAGACATACTATGGCCTTGGGAGGCAGCTTCAACTTGAAAAGAAGATGCAGGTTGAGTAATCTGAGAGGACTTTAAGGAAGCTGATGAACTCTCCTGTGGAATCACTTTGGTGACATTGGAAGACCCTGGCTGGCTAGTCTGAAGTGGGGTAGCTTGAGAACTCTGGGCCTCCTTACTTTCAAAGTTCTTTTTATTTGCAACCCTTTTTTTAGTAACCTTTAAGGAATAAAAGCATCATTAATTAACAATGTACACAGAAAAAACTAGTGTCATAAACCATGTTGCTAATATTTGTCAATCATGCCGACTTGTGACTTCCACTTATAATCTCCAAACCAGACTTCAGAAGTAAAAGGAAATTTAAAAATTCTCCATAACTTAAATATAAAAAAATTTATATTCCTGATTTTAAAATCACTTTATGCTAGAAAAGGATATTACTTGCTGTAATTATTATTACTTGTTGGAACACAAACTTAAGACAGCAGGGACCAGGTCAGACTGGTCACTGCTGGTCATAATATAGATTCTTTTTTAAAAAAATATTTTTATTTTTTATTTTATTTTTTTTGAAGTAATCTCTATATATTATGTGGGTCTTGAACTCATGACCCTGAGATCAAGAGTTGCATGCTCTACTGACTGAGCCAGCTAGGCACCCTGAGCACTGGTCATTAATACATATTCTTAGCACCCAGACCAGTACTGGGCTTCTGGTCGGCAGTCAATCAGTAATAATTTAAGTAAACAAATTTTTCTCAATAGTCCTTGAGCATTAAAAAATTAACTCTCTTAAAAATACAGTAATTCTCTTTTCAGGTCTCACCTGTAGAGGTATGAACTGATTGTGCACACCACCTGGCATTCCCCCAGCCATGGGCATGGTCCCAGAATATGAAGTATGATGAAATGGCTTCCCAGGAACTGGCACTGGTGGTCCCCATGGCATGGAGCCAAAGAGGTGAGATGATGAAGGCATTATATTAGCTGTTAAAAATCATGGACAATTTCTTTTTTAGTCAAATGGTATCATCAAGGCCCTGAAATGTAAGATCTCCTTCTGCTACCCTTTTTTGTTTTTTTTTTTCATTTTGGCAAAGGGCGTACACTTAACTTACGATTAATTTTGCTTACAACATTCTACCTCAGGAGCCCCCCTTAGGACCATGAACTATCTACATGAAGTCAGCTTGTCATTATGCTGTCTGGCTTACAAAGGCCAATAGTACCATATACTTATATGAGCTTTAGGAATATTTGTAATACTATTTAAAAAAATAATAAATAGATCATGAAACTGTTCCTTAGGGGAGAAAAGCCAGGGCACAAAGAGAGAAATCTTAAGGATCTCACCTGCCCCCAATGCTAAGTTGCTTCCATAGTGATCCCAGCCTACAAAAAAACCAAAAAAAAGCTCAAGTCTTGAAATCTGATCACTTTCATATGACATGTAGAATCTTTCTTTTCGCTCTTCTAATATTTGAAATTAAAGGATTTAAGAAAATTGAAAGTACACTGAACTGTAGTTTCCAAAACTGATTTGTGTATCGCAATCACCTGGGGAGCTTGTGAAATACAGATTCCTGGGCAAGGCCCGAGGCCCACTAAACCATACTTGGAGGGGCCCAGGAATCAGTATTTTTTGAAGTACAGTTGACATAAAATATGAGTGTCAGGTGTACAACAGTGATTTGACATTTAGATACATTACAAAGTGCTCACCATTGTAAGTGTGGTTACTACCTGTCACCATACAAAGTTATTATAAAATATTATTGAATATATTCCCTCTGCTGTACTTTTCATTCTTGTGACTTGTTTATTTTATAACTGGAAGTTTGTACCTCTTAGTCCCTTCACCTGTTTGCCCATCCCCCCGCTCCCTTCTCCTCTGCCAACCACCAGTTTAATCTGTATTTATGAGTCTGTTTCTGTTTTGTTTTGTTTTTAGATTCCACATATAAATGAATCATACGGCATTTGTTTTTCTCTGTTTTACTTTGATGGACACTCAGGTTTCTTCCATAAGCATGTATACATCTTTCTGAATTAGTGTTTTTTTTTTCTTTGGGTAAATACCCAAACTTGGAATTGCTGGATCATATGGTACTGCTATTCTTAATTTTTTGTGGAACCCAAGGAATCTGTATTGCTTTTGTTTGTTTGTTTGTTTTTAGAGGGGAGGGAGGGACAGAGGGATAGGGAAAGAGAATATTAAGCAGGCTCCATACCCAATGTGGAGCCTGATGTGGGGATCTATCTCACAACCCTGAGCTCATGACCTGGGCCGAAATCAAGAGTCGGATGTTTAACTGACTGAGCCACCCACGGGCCCCAAACTTGTCATTGTTTAATGTAGTAGTTTCCAAATGCTGCAACGGTAGTGACTGCATAAGAATCCACCTGTGGAGCTTGTTAACAATACAGATTCCTGGGGCACCTGATGGCTTGGTCAGTTGAGCTTCTGACTCTTGATTTCGGCTCAGGTCATGATCTCAGGGTTGTGAGATTGAGCCCCATGTTGGGCTCTGCCTTCAGCGTGGAGTCTGCTTGAGATTCCCTCTCCTTCTCTCTATGCCTGTCCCCCTGCTGGTGTACATGCTCTCTCTCTCCCTCTCTTGAAAATAAATAAAATCTTAAAAAAAAAAATGACAAGTGGGACATCAGCATATTGCCACTGGAAGAGGCTATGTACCATGTTCAAAATTTCCTTTCAGAGAGAGAAAATAGCAGCTAGACCTGTAAGATAGTATAGCTTAATAATTCAGCCACTTAAGACATTTTGGGATCAGGAGAAAAGAATCATAATGTATTTTAGTGTTTTGAATTACACATGTATAACACATCTAGGATGAAGACAACTTTAATATGAAAAATGCTAAAAATATTTAGAAAACCAGGCCTCAGTACTACTTCCTATAAGCAACTTTGGTGCCAGTCATAATGTTAAGAAGATCTATTTAAAAGATGCTATATTAATCTTATGCAAGGATCAGCTCCACAATTTCCCCCCAAAATCACTGTTCTAAATATAAAATACACTTTCTTCCATTTTTTTTCCACTGGGACTTTTAATACCATAAAATAGAAATCTACAAAATAACTTTAAATGTTAATCTGATGATTCAGTTTTTTCTCCTGATTAACACTGAAATCTCTTGGCTTTTACTTATATCATGTATTTGAACTGGACCACTGGAGAGCTATAACCTTAAAAATTTTTGGTAGGCAGGAATACAATATTATAAACATTATATAGTAATGAACATAAATGTAATAATTAACATGAAAAAGGTAAAAATATCAAGCTAAAATATCAATGTGGGAAAACAATTATCCCTTTTAGATAATACATTCTCATAACCTACACATACTAATTATACTGAAGATTTATATATAGTAACTTGCTCATTTTTGAAAGTGAAAAGGCTGTCAAATTAGATTTTGGAAGTCACAGTGAACTTAACTCCCTTGAGCTATATGAAAACATCAGATTTATTTAGTCATAAAAATTTTATGACTAAAGCATTGTTTATACAGGCAAAGAGATGCCAGTGCAGTACAGTAACAAAAGCATGGACTTTGGGATAACACCTGGGTTTGAATGCCAGTTTTGCTACTCAGGAACTTATGTCCTTAGACAAATTACATTTTCTTAAAAAGTCAAAGTAGTAAATACACATTGTAGTAAAAAGATTTTCAACATAATACAGCAGACTATCCCAGGTTTAACTGTTTTAGCTGTTTCTTTCCACCACTGTTCAATAATTTGCTTATACCTCTACTGATTTTTCAATGCAAAGCATTTTTAGGTCTACTGACTTCCTATTTAGATCAAAATTCGGGTAGATCAAAATCAAAATTATTATTATTTTTTAAAGATTTTATTTATTTGACAGAGAGAGACAGCCAGCGAGAGAGGGAACACAAGCAGGGGGAGTGGGAGAGGAAGAAGCAGGCTCCCAGCAGAGGAGCCTGATGTGGGGCTCGATCCCAGAATGCTGGGATCACGCCCGGAGCTGAAGGCAGACGCTTAACGACTGTGCTACCCAGGCGCCCCTCAAAATTATTTTATAACCACCCTTACACTAGCTCTGTCCTTCCAATATAAATATATCACAATATTTGTTTAAATACTAAGTGGGGTTTACAGTATGTGGTTGTGTAAATATTGTCATTGCAGAGCCAAGTGGTTACTCTGATTATGTTCTTCTTTTCTTGTAAAACTTTTTTTTTACTCTTTTAAAAGTAATTATCTTTTTAAAACTTCTTAGTTTTCTATGTACTTATCCCTGATGTTTTTCCAAATGCTGCCCATTTATCAGATAACTATTTTACCTTCTAAGACCTCCCTCTGCTCTTCCAATTGGGACTAGTTACTTTCTAGACCTGCTGAGCAGCGGGCATGCTGGGACTTCCATTCACTGAGTAAGTATACTAGATCTCTTGTGGTATAGTCGTATGGTTTTTCTTTTATTTTTTTCTTTCCTTCTTTGCGTCTTCCTTTTTTCTTTCTCCTTTTCTTTCTCTCTCTCTTACAACTACTTTGTTTATAATCCCTCTAGCTTCTTAAGAAAGGGTGGATAAGAAGTAGACTTGCATGTCTAAAAATGTCTTTATTCTACCTTGCACTAGCTTCATAGTTTGGCTATACAAAGAAATCTAAGATAAAATTAATTCTGCCTCAGATTTTTAATGTAGTCAATGCTCAAATGCTTCCCAGTTCTCTTCAGACATCCTCTTTATCACTGGTATTCTCAATTTCAAGGCAGTCTCTATCTCTTTTCATTCATTGTGCTAAGCATTTGGTGGCCCTTTCAATTTAGAGTTGCATATCCTTTAGTCCAGGAAACATTTTTTATCTTATTTCTTTGATACTTTCTTCCTTTCCATTTGTCTCTGGTTTATTGTTCTGGAACTCCAATTAGATGGGTACTGGATCTGTGTACTCTTCCTCTAAATCTCCCTTCTTTCTGATTTTCCACTGTTTATCTTGTTCTTCCTGAGATTTCTTTGGCTTTGCTAAGACTTTATCTATTGGAATTTAAATTTCAACTTAACAATTTAGTTATTATTCTCCAATTATTCTTCCCCCCACCTACATTCTTGTTCTATGTTTTGGTTGCAGTACTGTTTTATTTCTCTAAGAATATTAACTATGGAGCTATCTTTGAAGTCTTATTTCCTATTTTCTTTATTTCTATGTCCCTTTCGTTTCTATTTTGGGCTTTCTCTTTTAATTGTAGAGATTTTCCCAAAATGTTCACGATCTTTCAGAGTCTAGTATCTATTCATATTAAAGAGCAGGGTACTAAAATTGTGATTAGAAGCAGCGTTTGTATTAAGGGGCTAGATGACTTGAGGGCTTCTCTCTAGAATAGTCCTGGAGAGATCCACTTCTTACTTGGCAGTGAGCCAGACTTTTGGTTGGAATATCTTCCAAAAGTCACCAGGTCTTTTCTTTAGAGTTCAATGAATTTCTGAAAAGAACCATCTTCCCACTTCCTATGTGAGCTATGGCTGGCTACAAACTGGGAATAGGATGGGGAAAAGGAACTTTACCTTAATAGCAGTTTTCAGCCTTATATCTCCACTCTGCGCCTGGTGTCCCCATATCTAGGGAGCCCTCTGGAGAACATACCTCCATCCAGTGCTTTGCATGAAGAGGCAACTGCCTGGCTGTGTGGGGGAGGGAGCTGAGGAGGAGTCCCATTCCACCACGTATTGACTTTGAAACAATCTTCCTCTTTTCAGCCCATGCCTCACTGGAAGCTCTGATAGCTTCTGACACTGCCAAGTTCTGAATCTCTTGGGATTTGTGAGGGATGAGCTGCTCATCAACTCATCTGCATATCTTCTACAGATACTTTAGTTTGTAACTTACCCCTGCTCTGCTAAATTAGTTACTACTCCTTCAATTGCTTTTCTCATCATGAACTCTTTCCAAATTTCTAATCTGCTGGTATTTCTTCTTTTGCCTCTGTTCTTGTAGGTTTACACTTTTAAAATCACTTATTGTTCAGTTTCATGTAGTT
This sequence comes from Ursus americanus, assembly GCF_024610735.1. Taxonomy (NCBI): domain Eukaryota; kingdom Metazoa; phylum Chordata; class Mammalia; order Carnivora; family Ursidae; genus Ursus; species Ursus americanus. The sequence continues at coordinate 38,235,362 of NC_142146.1, forward strand.
TGGACAAAGAGGAGAGATAACTTGTTTAATCAGCATTATTACATTTTCTAATGCTTGTAGTGAAGATAAATATGTAGAGCTCCTAGAATAATACCTGGCACACAGTAGGCTAAGGAACTTTTTAAACTAGAAATGAACAAATGATTGGTTTTAAAATGATAATGATTAGGATATAAAGAAGCTAACTGCTATTAGGAAAAAGAGGTAATAAAAGACATGTTTAATGAGCTAAAGATTTAGAATCATAAAACTACACAATGGTAGTCTCAAAGAAATCCTGGACACAGTCTAGCATAAATAAGAAAATGGAGTTCCAAAGAAGTTACGTGATTTTCTCAGAGTCGGTTAATAAAAGAGCCTGGACAAAATCCATCCTGATTCCACAGTGAGATTCATTCCCTCAGAACATTAGGAAGACCCCAAATGGCTACAGGAAGCAGGAGCTACCACTTGATAACTCAGGATCTACATTTGAAGGAGGAAGACAGTTATGAGAGAATATTAAGAGATACACAGGAAGCTTCAAAACTCCTTCATTCCTCATCTCCTTCATCATCAAGGGCAGTTGCTTTCATAGCCACAGCTTCAAAGACTTACCTGTTTTTTATTCCTTCTACCTCTGTTTTCTCTCCCCTTTCCCCACCTGTATTTTGATGTCTGATTTAAACCCAAATTCATCTGTTGGCAGCTACTGGGAAATAAGGGGCTGCCCAGAACAAAGAACAGTCCTACCTTAGCCACACTAGAGGTTGTAGAAGGGGAATGATATTTCTAGATGAATCTGTAGGCTCTGGTTTCAGACTTACTTCTCCCAATTCCTTCTTACATTCCCTAGACATTTAAATAAATTTTTTTGTTTCCTCAAAATAATGCTTCTTAAAATAACTTTCTAAAAACAACACTTCAGTAACAAATATTTATTATTTTTTAAAGGTTTTATTTATTTATTTGAGATAGAGTAAGTGAGAGAGCATGAGGCGGGGGGCAGAGGGAGAGGGAGAAGCAGACTCCCCGCTGAGCAAGGAGCCTGATGAGGACTTGAACCCAGAACTCCAGGATCATGACCTGAGCCAAAGGCAGACACTTAACCGACTGAGCCACCCAAGCGCCCCAATAACAAATATTTAGAAGAGCCAAATACCTTACCAGTAGGTTGAGGAAAAACTGGAGGAATGGTTCCGGGTGGTACAGCAGGAGGGTAATTTGGAAATATTGGTGGAGGCAAAGGGAAATTCACTCCTAAGGAGCCCTATGGAAGTATTTAAAAGTTAGAAAACTATGCAACAAAAACATCAACAAAGATTAATTAAAAGTTTAGTAGAAAAGTCACGATCATTTCTTACCAATTGTTGTAAAGCAAAAAGTGCAGCTTTTTCCTTAGCTTCATTTTCAGAATGGCACTGTGGCCCATGTACCAGTAAGCCATTAGATAATTTTACCTGGCAAACTGTCATTGTCTAAAAAACAGAATATGAATGTCTATGAAGTTATCTGTCTAGGACATTGACCTCCTCCCCACAAGCTAAACAAGCAGAATAATTTCATGTGATGTTCTTTTAAAAAAAATTCAAAAATTCAAAAGGGCAATCAATTTAGTTTTGGGCTGCTCTGTAAAAACTTTAGAATTGTTTCCTTATCTTGCAATGTTTATTAAAAAAAAAATGCTCTTTAAGCTAGAAAGGTCAAGAATCCTAATGCGAATGAAAGCCAACAAAATTTTTTCTTTATACCAAGGGTTGGGAAACTAGCTCCTCTTGCTTGTTTTTGTAAATAAGGTTTTTTTGTTTTTGTTTTTTTGCAATACAGCCATGTCCATTCTTTCATGTATTGCCTATGTCTGTTTTCACACTATAACAGCCCAGCTGAATAGAGGCCACAAAGCCTAAAATATTTACTATCTGGCCCTTAAAAAAATTTGCTGCCTCCTGCTTTACAACGTCCTCCGAATAGCAGATATTTCATTACTATGAATTAACTGCCAAAATCTAAAAGACTTAGTGGTAATGACCAATTTTATGCTCATTTAAGTTATAACTATTATACATTTTTTTCTTTTACAGAAAAATTTTTTTTAAAAAATTCTACTTTTTAAAAAAGTCATTTTTATGTAATAATATTAGTTTAAGATTGCTTTCTGTTTTAGGTGAGAATGTTATCAAGAACTTGGCTATAAAGAGGATAAAGCAACCTTTCCTGGAGTCAGTGGTTCTCAAGGTGCAGTCTGGGGAGCCTGGGGGTCCCTGAAACTCTTTCAGGAGGTCCTTGAGGTCGAAACTATTTTCATAATAATATTAAGGTGCTATTTGCCTTTTCCACTCTTGGTTTCTCACAAGTATAACAAGGACAGAAAATTCACTGATATAGCTTTAGATTGTAACTAACTTCTAAGAAAATACCACATTTAAATGTGTATCAAAAAATATCCATTATCTGAAAGGTTATTAAAATTCTCTCCCTTTCTCTATCAATTTGTCTGGGGCCAGATTTTCTTCAGGTATTTCAACCAAAACATATCACAAGAAATTGATATTAAGAAGCAGATACAAGGGGCGCCTGGGTGGCACAGTCGTTAAGCGTCTGCCTTCAGCTCAGAGCGTGATCCCAGCGTTCTGGGATCGAGCCCCACATCAGGCTTCTCCGCTATGAGCCTGCTTCTTCCTCTCCTACTCCCCCTGCTTGTGTTCCCTCTCTCGCTGGCTGTCTCTCTCTGTTAAATAAGTAAAATCTTAAAAAAAAAAAAAAAAAAGCAGATACGAGAATCTAGCTTCTTCCGTTAAGCTAGGGATGGAAAAGATTTGCAAAAATGTAAAGCAGTGCCCACTAAATTTTTTTTTTTTTTTAAAGATTTTATTTATTTATTCGACAGAGATAGAGACAGCCAGTGAGAGAGGGAACACAAGCACGGGGAGTGGGAGAGGAAGAAGCAGGCTCATAGTGGAAGAGCCTGATGTGGGGCTCGATCCTGGATTGCCGGGATCACGCCCTGAGCTGAAGGCAGACGCTTAACCGCTGTGCCACCCAGGCGCCCCTGAAAAGTTATTTTTAATTAATGTTTTTAATATTTTTCAGTTTCAATTTCTAATAGAGTTAATAAGGACATAACACAAGTGAACAAAAATTTTGGGGGGTCCTCAAAAAAAAAAGGTGGGAGTTTATGAGGCCAAAAGTTTGAAAACTGCTGCTGTAGACGAAGATCCCTAGCTTTATCAATCTGTCCAGGCTATGTGCTGCCCACGTTCCTCTCTGTCAGCATCTCTGTGGGCTCTGGCATAAATGTGAGTGAGCCATAGTGGAAGTATAAATCTATGCTGCACATAAAGTAAAAAAAAAAAAAAAAAAAAAAAAAAAATCCCAGCTACATTATATTATTTTTGCCAAAGATTTTCAGTCAATTTATTTAAGTTCAGTGTTAAAGAAGTTATATAAATGGAACAGTAGTATACTATACCTGTGGTGTTCGAAGAAAGGAGAAATCTGGTTGTGGCATTCCAACAAGAGAACAAATTCGAGAAAGTTCAGTTACTGGTGTCGACACAGGAGGCATATGGCTGGAAGCAGGCCAACACACATGGTCCATAGACTGAACATTATGGTATTCGTTAGTACTGTGAGGCTTATTCATATAAGATGCTACCAAAAACCAGAAAAGGATATATATATATATTAAATTATATCTTGAACTATGCAATTATTATAGGCTTTTATAGATAGCAAACAGATAATTGTTAAAAGGTAAAAAAAGGAATCTCTCATGAAGCAAATATAGGAACTATTTAGTATTGCCTAAAATTACCAAGAATTCAATAGAGAATTTTAGATGATTCTAACTGATTAATGATACATGACTGAGATAAAGATTTTAAAATATGGTAAGTAGCTGACTACCAAAAACTGACATCTTAAGAGATCAATGACTCTATAGTTATGAATGAGCAAAGCACAATTTTGAACAAGCAGTTTTCTTGAGCTGATTTACAATTCATTCTTAAGTTTTGAGGCTTTGGATTCAGTCTTACTTTTCAAAATTCCATCTTACATTCTGAGACACATGGATAAACGGTTTTGTAGCTCCCCAATGATGCTGCTTAAAAGTTTTTCTAAGAGTAACCCTTTTAAAATGTGCTTTTATAGAAGATGATTAAAGCATTCTAAAAGTTCACTTTCTTAATGATCAATAAACTGGCTAATAGAACAAGAGCATATCCCAATGAAGAATGAAACTAAACCTTTTTTTTTTTTTAAAGATTTTATTTTATTTATGTGACAGAGACAGCCAGCGAGAGAGGGAACACAGCAGGGGAGTGGGAGAGGAAGAAGCAGGCTCCCAGCGAAGGAGCCTGATGTGGGGCTCGATCCCATAATGCTGGGATCACGCCCTGAGCCGATGGCAGACGCTTAACGACTGTGCCACCCAGGCGCCCCTGAAACTAAACCTCTTATTATTATAGACTAAAAAAAGGTTAAGTGGCTTGCCCGAAGTCACAGAACTTGTTAGCTCTGTAATTTAGGCTGGATTGTGAGCTGTTGACTCTAAGAGATATGATATTCTTCACTATCCTGACATAAAGTTACTTGTTTTTGACAGTGAACCATCTTTTTCCAGTTTTGTTTTAAAATTTGTTTTGTTCTATTTTAAGAGCATGTCTGTCACCATGATAGTTTCCTCATAGTTATTGGAATTTTAAATTCATTATTTATTCTAATATTCACTAAAATAGAAAATAAATGAAGCTAGGCTCTGATTTTGTTCCAGGTTTTGATCCTTAATGAATTCAGATCTGTTTATTTCAAAAATATTTTTTTACTTCTAGAAACTTCTGTCCCCACTTACTTTTATATTAGTCATTCTTCCTAGGAGGCTATTGCAGATAATTTACACAGGCAAATAGTAAAGTAAAAGGGGCACAGACAGTAGGAGCAATGATGGGTGTGTATTAAATCTGCCTATGTGCCAGATGGTATGCTATAGGCTTCACAGTTTTAAGATGAGTACCTACTTTCCAATGTCTACCTTAATTAATTTTTTTTTTTTTTAAGAGAGGGAGAGAGAAAGGGGGGGTCGGGCAGAGGGTAAGGGAGAGAGAGAATCCCAAGCAGGGTCCATGCCCAGCAGGGAGCCTGATGCAGGGCTTGATCCCACAACCTTGAGATCATGACATGAGCCAAAATCAAGAGTTGGACGCTTAACCGACTGAGCCACTCAGGTGCCCCTCCATTAATTATTTTTAACTGATTTATAGCTTTTTCTATTTTTATGTTGGTCAAGCTATTTTAATAATACTAATATCAACTATTGGTACCTATAATATGCCAGACACAGTGCTAACTGCTTTAATCATATCATATAATTATCACAAGTCATTTGTAATGTTATTCTCATTTTGTAAATACAAAAAAAAATCTTAAAATCTTAGTAAAGTTAAATAATGTACTTAAGTTACATAATTGTTTTTAAATTACTGAGGGAAAAAAAGCTAGAATGTGAAAACTTGTACTGCAGAATGAGTATCTGCAAGAGCTCAATTTAAGTATCACAAGACAGTGAGGGACTACAGATCTATTGGTTACATAGTTATATTATTATTAAATGACACAAGCATAAAAATTATACTCTTATTTGTTACTCTTAATTATACTTTTAAAAATATAAGTAGTTTTATCTTCAAAAAGCACATGACAAAAAAACCCTAAATGAACCGAAGTTTTGAAATGATATTGGTTATTAGTAATAGTACTTAGTTTACGTACTTAATTTCTTATTTTGTTTAGGCTGGGAGGAAGGTCCATATTCATCTCTTCTATTAGAGGAAACGGTGCCTTCATTACCAAACTGCTTCATTTCATTTTTATGGTCCACAGTATCAGAGCCATCAATTTTTAGTATTTCTTTAAGCATCCGAGTTCCCTTCTGTTTTGAAAATGATTGGTACAGAGATGGGGGTAGGTGGAGAAAAGTTAACATTAGACTAACAGAGCTTATTAACCCTTCTTTTAATGAGTTTCATTTTTAAAAATTAAGATGGAAACTACATTCAGATAGGGAGTTAAGCAAAATCAACAGTCTAAGAGTTGAAAAAAAAAAATACCCACATATCCTGCCACAGAAACAATACTCAATCCTTCTGCTTAACCTGACCAAATTGCCTGGTAGCAATGTTTGAAAAGCAAGGGAGCTATACGGTTTAAAGCAGAAACCAAACAGATAGCTAAATTGCCTAGGGCAGCCTGGTTTTCCTCACAAAATGGTAATAATGATGGAACACATCAGTACACAGGAGATAAAACTGATTTAACAGCTGCACGGGGTATGTATAGGCCACAACAGTGAAATTACTACAGTACAAAAGCTCCTACAAATACGAACCAGAGCAAATGACTGGGGCGACAAAAGTTCTTCACTTGGAGGCTCTTCATGATGAGATGACTGTACATCATTTTCTTTGGAGATATTCAAGGATGCTAAAAAGTTCTCAATTCCAGGGTTAGGCTAAAAGAATAAATATTTTGTGCATGAAGATGAAAATATAATGACATGGAAAAAGCTAAGAATTTTAGGTACAAAAATGATCATTTAACTTTCACTCAATCATCTTCCCAGGTGCTAAAGTTCGGGAAGAGAAATTTGAATAAATGCTCTTTTACCTTATCAATAGCATTTGGGTAACCAGTCACAACCTTTTGGTTTTCTGAGACTTCTGCACTTTCATTTCTCTTCAATAGCTTAATATTACATTTGGCAGGCCCTCCAAACGTCTATAAAAGAGTAAGAATGAGCTTTTTGTGCAAATAAAATAGCTGTTACTTAATAGTGTTCTAAATAAATTGTTGCCAATATTTTATATGCCATTTTCTTTTATATCATATGGGGGGGACCTGTAACTTGGATGAGGAAAAAACTTAGATCTTTATCTTCATTAACTTCTAAATGAATTTAGAAGTTTTCCTTCAATTATGAATGTAGGCAATAGGGGTGATTCTAATTGTATTTCAATATAATTAAGTTTCTTTCAAATCTTATGTCTTTTATTTTAGCAATAAAAACATTATTCTGAGAAAGAATCCATAAAAAAGTTTATAAATCCCTTCTCTAGAATAAAGGAAATTATAGCTAAGAGTTTCAGAAGGAGGGGGCCTTAGAAGTCAACCATTCACTGGTATCTGAACATTAATAGGTTCCATTTACTGAGAACCTGTTATATGCTAAATATTCTGCTAAGATGTCTTTTATAAATTTGATACATTACTAGCTTATAAGAGATCTAATTTTTAAAAACTTTGTATTAAAATAATATGCATATAGAAAGTACATATACCATAAATGTACAAGAATGTTTTTAGAGTAAAAATTTCTTATTCTTTGATTGTAAAATGTGTATATTCTCCTTATCAATCAGCAGAGACTATGATAAAGTAAAACATAAATGATCTCAGCTTCCTCTTACCAAGCTACTCCACAGAATTAATCACTAACTTCGCTATGTTTTTTTTTTTTTTTAAAGATTTTATTTATTTATTTGACAGAGATAGAGACCAGCGAGAGAGGGAACACAAGCAGGGGGAGTGGGAGAAGAAGCAGGCTCATAGCGGAAGAGCCTGATGTGGGGCTCGATCCCACAACGCCGGGATCACGCCCCGAGCCGAAGGCAGACACTTAACCGCTGTGCCACCCGGGTGCCCCTAACTTCGCTATGTTGATTCTAAAGGATTCACTGAATACATACACATATTTCCACATATTTAGACATACATTCATGTATGTAGGTATGTTTGTATGTATGTGGATATGTATGTATATATAGACTACATATATGGAGTGAGATAAGCGTCTATTTTTACTCCATTTTAAAGATGAAGATAGTTGAGGCCGTGAAAGGTACAGTGAATTGCTCACTATTAAATATATATGTATGTATATATGTGTGTGTATCTATATCTATATATCTATATCTATCTATATCTATATCTGTATCTATATATATCTAGTCCCAAATTGTGACTCTAGTTGTGTAACCTCCCATCCAAGTGACAGGTAGTTGCTATACTTCGACAACCTTCTTGTCACACACCTTATCGATTTGGGCTGCAGAATTCTGATGCCACAGAGCTACCAATTGTAACGAAAAATTGGCTACTAGAAATCTGATTTAAGAAAGCTTACCTGCTTATTTGACATTTTTTGTAACCGATTCTCAGTTTTAGGACTCTTACACTCTTCTTTAACTAGAAACAAGAAAACAGGAATTTTGGTAAGTGAAAAATATTGCTACAAACCAGTTAAATTTACCAAATATTTGCCACAGCAAGGCACTGTGTTGCTGTGTTGAAAATTCACAGAATTCTAAGAAGACAAAGGCCCTCATCTTGAAAAACTTGTAGAGGAGCAGGAGAAGAGATACTCACAGATAACAACAATAAGGGAAAAGGAAAGGTGACATGTAATTGAGTCTCCAAGTATGTAAGTTTGCAAAGGGCAGAGTAGGAGGCTAAGCATTCCAGGCAAAGGAAATAACAGGAGAAAAGAAATGGAAGCAAAAAACAAGGAATGTATTTATGGAACTCTTAAACAGACTAGTTCTGATGAAGGTCAAGGAGTATAATGGAGCTACTCTGGTAGGCAATGTGCAACCAATCACAGAAAGGTTTTGAGCAAGTAGTGATCTGATCAGAATTGTGGTTTAGGGAGATTAATATATGACAGTGGCTTATTGAATAGATGGGAGAGTAAGAGAAAAACTAGGAAGCTATTTTAGTATTCCTGTTAAGGGGAAATTGGGAAAATGGTAGGAAAAATGAAAAGGATAAATTAGAAGAGGAAGGAAGAGGGGTGCCTGGGTGGCTCACTCGGTTAAACGTCCTGGGATCGAGCCCTGCATTGGGCTCCCTGCTCAGTGGGGAGCCTGCTTCTCCCTCACCTTCTCCCCCTGCTTGTGCTCGCTCTGTCAAATAAGTAAATAAAATCTTAAAAAAAAAAAAAAAAAGAAGAGGAGGAAGGAAGAAAGGAGAAAAAGGAGGGAGAAGGAGCAAAGGAGGAAAGAGAGGATGAGAAAAGAAGCAGGGAGAAGGGATGGGAAGGAGGGAAGTGATGGGATGAAGAGAGAAGGGAAGAAATGAACAAAGGTAGGAAGACAGGCAACAGAAGAGGGGAAATAAAGAGGGGAGGGGAGGAGAGGAGAGGGAGGTGAGGAAGAAAAGGAAGGAAGTAATCTCACAAAACGGAGGAAACGAAAAAGCAAGTTAACATGTATTGACATTAAGCCTTTGTCGAGACATACACACAACAAAACTAACTGGAATTCCAAATAATGTAGTTTACATACATTCAGGTAAATGATAATTTGAAGAAAAATCACAACACATTTCAAGTAAATATAAAAATTTTAAGCTATATTTATCAGATTTACAGGGACATGACATTAATCTATAGTTAACTTAAAATGTAAAAGAAACAATTATCAAACTGAGCCAAAGTTATGAAACCACAAGTTTTTTTGGAAAATAGCTTTTTTAGAAAAATATTTAAAAAGACCATTCTTGGGGCGCCTGGCTGGCTCAGTCAGTTGAGCATCTGACTCTTGTTTTCGGCTCAGGTCATGATCTTGTGGTTGTGGGATCATGGGATCAAGCCCTGCATCGGACAGACAGGCTCCGTGCTCAGTGGAGAGTCTGCTTCTCTCCCTCTGTCCCTTCCCCCACTCATGTTCTCTCTCTCTCTAATAAATTAATTAAAAAAAAGACCATTCTTATACCATATGTGACATACATATACATAAAATACATGCATGTATAAAATATAATAAATCAGACTCAGGACTCTGCACGTGATATTTCCTCTGCTGGAAAGCTCTTCAGCGGATGTTCTGCATAGCCCCTCCCATTCCACTCCCATTCCGCTTCATGTCCTCAGAGAGGCAGTCCTTGACCACTCTATAAAATACCATCCCAACCTATACTTTTAATCTGCCTTATTTTTCATCATAGCACTTAACCATTGCTACATATTATGGAATTTATTGAATTGTTTTGTGGGTTTTTTTTTTTTTTTTTTTTTTGCCTGTTACCAGTTTCCACCTTAGAATGTAAATTCCATTACGCTGGAAAACCTGTCTGGTTCATGCTTATATCCCTAGCACCTAAAACACTACCTTGTACATATAGCTCAATAAATAGCTGAATAAATAAATGAATAACAAATTAGTCATATTTTGAACATAAAGAGCAATCTGCATCAATTTGGAAATATTTTGATCAAGGAAAGAGAAAAACTAACTGTAAGATGAAGATTCTCATCTCTCTATCTGCATTCCCTACTGTGCCTGAAACAGTAAACACTACTGAAGGACTGAGATAAGTAAAAATATATAAATTATGTAAGAGAATATTAACAAAATATACATATTTTTAATAAAAAATTGTAATATAGGTTAGAGTAATTTAATAGGCAAGGTTTACACACAAAAAAGTAACTGAATTACACTGAATAAAATTTATCTCAAAAAGTAGTGAGGGGACATCAGCAAAAATGTCAGAGTAAGGACCTTTAAAAATTCTGTCCTCCACAAAAGCAACAAGAAAATGGGCATAAATTACCCAAATCCAAATTTTTAGAGTTATGGAAATTAATCAAAGGCACGTAGCAATCTGCAGGGTATTTATTCAAGAAAAAAGACCAACTCTCCCAACAGTGAGCTTTATGGCTTAACTTGCCCTAGTCTTAATCGCTACTCTAGAACTCTAAGTAGCTTTGAAAAACAGCAGCCAGCATTTTTTTTTGGTGAAAACCAATAACCTGGCTGCCACCAGAGAGATCAGAATGAGGCTGAGTTCTTCCAAAATGTTATTCCCCACATTCTGTAAGGTCAGTATTACCATGATATCACAATCAAAGATATCACAAGAAAAGAAAATGACAAATCTTCTCTATAAATATAAATGCTAAAATAAAATCCTCAACAAAATACTAGCAAATCAAATCCTGTAGCATATAAAAAAGATTAAACACCAAGACCTGGTGGGATTTATTCCAAGAATGCAAGGTTGGTTCAACATATAAAAAACAGTCAACAGAATCTACCATATTAATTAAGCACAGAAACAGCCAAGAGAGGCAAAATCAACAATCTAAGAATAGAAAGGAACTTCCTCATCTTATTAATAAAGGGCATTTGCCAAAACCCACAGCTAACATTACACTTAATGCTGACAGATTGAAAGCTTACCCCTAAGATCAAGACAAGATAAGGGTGTTCACTCTTACTACTTCTATTCAACATTGTATTGGTGGTTTTAGCTACAGCAATTAGGCAAAAAACAAAAACAAAAACAAGAAATTATATAAAAAGAAGTAACACTATCTCTATTTGCCAAAGCCACAAAAAATTAGGGCTAATAAACAAGTTCAGCAAGGTAGCAGGATACAAGATCAATATACAAAAGTCAGCTTTATCTCTATAAACAGCACTGAACAATCCACCCCCAATCATCAATTAAGAAACAGTTCCACTGACAATAGGGGTATCTGGGAAGCTCAGTCAGTTAAGAGTCTGACCCTTGGTTTTGGCTCAGGTCATGATCTCAGGGTCATGGGATTAAGCCCCTCATTGGGCTCCATGCTCAGTGCAGAGTCTGCTAGAGATTCTCTCCTTCTTCCTCCCTTCTGCTCCCCTCCCCCCACTCTTTCTCTAAAAAAATAAAATCTTGGGGGAAAAAAAAAGGAAACAGTTCCACTGACAATAAGTAGCATTAAAAATAACAAGATATTAGGAATAATTTTTTTAAAAGATGTAAGACCTGTACATTGAAAACTACAAGACATCATTGAAGGAAATTAAAGAAGAGTTAAATAAATGGAAAGACATTTTACATTCATGGACAGGAAGACAATACTGTTAAGAAGACAATACTCTCTAAAATGATTTATAAATTCGATGCAATCTCTATAAAAATTCTAGCTGCCATTTTTGCAGAAATAGGTAAGGTGATCCTACACCTACAATTCATACAGAAATGCAAGAGATCAGAACAGATAAAACAACGTGGAAAAAGAAAAATAAAGCTGGAGGACTCAAAGTTCCCAATTTACAGAACTTATAACAAAGTTATGATAATTAAGAGAGTGTGTTCTTTGCATAAAGATGGCATATAGATCCGTGGAATAGAATTGAGGGGTCAGAAATAATGCCATACATCTATAGTCAAATAATTTATAACAAGGGTGCCAAGAAAATTCAATGGTGTGCCTGGGAAAAGAATACTCTTTCAGCAAATGGTGCTGAGACAACTGGATATCCACAAACAAAAGAATGAATATGGACCCTTACCTCATACCATATATAAAACACTCAGAAATGGAAAAAAGACCTAAATATAAGAGCTAAAACTACAAATCTCTTAGAAGAAAAGACAGATATAAATCTTGGTGACCTTAGATTACCAATGGTTTCTTAGATATGACACCTAAAGCACAAGTAATCAAAGAAAAAGTAGAAAAGATAAATTAGAATTGATCAAAATTAAAGATTTTTGTTCCCAGGACACTATAAAGTTAAAAAGACAACCCACAGAATAACAGCACATATTTGGAAATCAAATATCTGAATATGCACGTAGTATACAGAAGATGTAAAGGACTCACACAGCTCAAGGACATAAAGAAAAATAACTCAATTTTAAAATGAGCAAAGGACTTGAAGAGCCATTTCTCCAAAGAAGATACACAAACTGCAGACTGGCATATGAAAAGATGCCCAATGTTATTAGTCATTAATGAATCACAAATGAAAACCTCAAAGAGACTTCACTTTACACCTACTAGGGTTGCTATAATAAAAAAGATGGGCAATAACAAGAATTATGGAAGATGTGGAGAAATTGGACTCTCGTATATTGCTGGTGAGAAACACCAGTTAGAAAACAGTTTGGTAGTTCCATAAAAAGTTAAACAGAGTTAACACATGACTAATTCTACTCAATTGGATGTATACCCAAGAGAACTGCAAACATATGTTTAATCAAAAACTTCTACATGGATATTCACAGCAGCATTATTCATTATAGCCCCAAACAACCCAAATGTCCATCAATGGATGAATGGATAAACAAAATGTAGTATTCATAGAATGGACTATTATTCAGCCATAAAAAGGAGTGAAAAAAAAAAAAAAAGGAAGTACTAATACATACTACAACATGGACGAACCTTGTGTTCATTATGCTACATGAAAGAAGCCAGTCACAAAAAGCCACAAATTTTATGATTATATGAAATGTTCAGACAGGTCAGTCCATAGAGGCAGAAAGTAAATTAATGGTTGCCAGGGGCTGTAGGAATGACTGCTAATAGCTATGGTGTTTCTTTTTGGGGTGAAGAAAATATTCTAAAAATACATAGTGGCATAGGTTGTATGACTTTGTGAAAATACCAAAAAAAATCCCTGATTAAATACTTCAAAAAATGAATTTTATGGTATACAAAATTATAACTCAATAAAACTGTTAGAATTAAAAAAGGAAGCAGTTAGCATCATAAGTATATTTTTAACTTTAAACTTACATTTTCTGTGAGGCTCATGTTTTCTTTGCTGACATTTAACACTGTTGTCAGTAAAGCCAGATTTATGATGTTGAGTTACTTGACTTATTTCTTGAGGTAGAACTGCAACCTGAAAGTTAAAATTATAAATGATTTAAAAACAAACTCTTATAACTACTTTTCCTCAAAGTGATAAAGTATTTGGTTGTACAACTAAATAATAGGAGAGCTGACATTTGAGCTCTAACTCTAAAACCCACGTTCACAGCACCGTATCAGAAAATGTATGCCATTGGGCGCCTGGGTGGCACAGTGGTTAAGCGTCTGCCTTCGGCTCAGGGCGTGATCCTGGAGTTATGGGATCGAGCCCCACCTCAGGCTCCTCTGCTAGGAGCCTGCTTCTTCCTCTCCCACTCCCCCGCTTGTGTTCCCTCTCTCGCTGGCTGTCTCTATCTCTGTCAAATAAATAAATAAAATCTTTAAAAAAAAAAAAAAAGAAAATGTATGCCAGAAGTTTAATTAGAAAATATTCTAGTTTTGGGTATAGTTTTTTGGGTTGTTCTATTTGATATCTACATAAAGCTATTTATTATTTGCATTGTCATATTTTGCCAATAAAGAGTTAAATTTTTTAAAAAAGACTTTTTTTTTTTTTTTTTAAAGAGCAGTTTTAGGTTTACAACAAAATTAAGAGAAAGGTACTTTCTGTCTCCACATATGTATAGCATTCCCCATTATCAACATCCTCCACCAGAGTGGTACATTTATTACAACCAACGAACCAACACTGACACATCATTATTACTCAAAGGCCATAGTTTACATTGGGTTCACTCTTGCTGTTTGTACATTCTATGTGTTCAGACAAATGTATAATGACGTGTATCTACCATTATAGTATCATACAGATTATTTTCAGTGCCCTAAAAATCTTCTGTGCTCTGCCTATTGATCCTTTCCCCCTAATCCCTGGGGAACCACTGATCTGTTTACTGTCTCCATACTATTGCCTTTTCCAGAAGCTTGAATACTTTTTAAAAAATCATGTTGAATTGTCTAGAATGTGCTTATCAGATGAATACCAGGTTGCTTATTAATGCTTCACGGATTTAAGTGATATATGTGGTGGCTCATAATTCTTGGAATGTATAGGAGGAAATACAACATGACAGTGTTTAGCGGATATAAATAATGAAATAGCACCCAATAACAGGAGCAGCATGCAGAAGATTCTGAGGAAATATCAAGTGTTGAGTTCCATCTCAAGGCAATAGGCAGTAAAATGACTAGCAGAACTTGCTGGAGATCTAGGGGAGTTTTGGTAGAACACACCATTTTACCAGAGTTGGATATACTTTATATAAGAATTAGGCAGAATTAGATTACAGAAGGGGTAGATAGATATTAGTTTCAGGTGACGTTGAATTCCACTAGTACTGAACAGAGAGCCCTATTCATTCTATAATATTTGAATAACATTCTTTGGGTCGTCTGGGTGGCTCAGTTGGTTAAGAGCCTGCCTTCGGCTCAGGGCATGATCCCAGAGTGCCAGGATCAAGCCCCACATAGGGCTCCCTGTTCAAGGGGAGTCTGCTTCTCCCTCTGCCCCTCACCCCACTCTCGTGCTCTCTCTCTCTCTCCAGTAAATAAATAAAATCTTAAAAAAAAAAGTAACATTCTTTTAGGGCTGGAAAAGAGGCTGTCTAAGTCTAATGCCTTAATTTTGTACCTGAGGACACAGAGGCTCAAGGAAATTAGAGTTGCTCAATGAGTCACCAAATCTGATTTCCTGATTCTGAGTCTAGTATCAGATTTATCACACCACAGTGCCTCAGGGAATAAATGAAGTTCAAACCCAAAAGCTTTTATTAATTAGATATTTTGCCCAATTATGCCATTGGGGTAACACAGGTGAAAGGATCACCAAGAAAGATTGGGGGGGCGCCTGGGTGCACAGCGGTTAAGCGTCTGCCTTCGGCTCAGGGCGTGATCCTGGCGTTATGGGATCGAGCCCCACATCAGCCTCCTCCGCTATGAGCCTGCTTCTTCCTCTCCCACTCCCCCTGCTTGTGTTCCCTCTCTCGCTGGCTGTCTCTATCTCTGTCAAATAAATACATAAAATCTTTAAAAAAAAAAAGATTGGGAGAGATACATCAAACAGTACTATGTAAGAAGGACAAAAAGGAAAGAGATAAGAAGGAGGAAGCACAGCTAGGAGGTTAATCTAGGTTTAGGATGACAATCTAAGGCCCAGTTGTGGCAACTGGCAAGAAATAAAAAGATCTGGAATCTCATTACAAAAAAAAAAAAAAAAAACAGAGGGGGGAAAAGTAAAAAGTTTTTACTCCATGCTTTTCAGATTACATGCTTGGGGGAATGGTAGTGTTAGAAATAAGGATAAGAAGGATAAGAAGCTTTAGATGAGGTCAATTCTGAGGTGATGGTGGAGTGTCCATCTATACCTGTCTTCTAGAAAGTTGCAGCGCTTAGATTGATCCTGATTGAGACGTATGGATTGCACAGATTGAGTGGTTAAATTAGCAGCAGGGTAAGAGCCAATGTCACTAAACAATAAAACAAAAGGGGGAGGAAAAAAACAACTGTTGTTCAGTTTTTGGGAACAGTGCCCAGTGAATGGTTGGAAAAACAGAGGTTAAGAGAGAAGTTGAATAAAAAGCAAAAGGCAAGAGGGGTGTGAGGGTACTGTTTCCTTTTAATTAATTAATTAATTAATTATTTTAAGATTTTATTTATTTGACAGAGAGAGACACAGCAGAAGAGGGAACACAAGCAGGGGGAGTGGCAGAGGGAGAAGCAGGCTTCCCACTGAGCAGGGAGCCCAATGCGGGGCTCGATCCCAGGATCCCGGGATCATGACCTGAGCTGAAGGCAGACGCTTAACGACTAAGCCACCCAGGTGCCCTGGGTAATGTTTCCTTTTAGAGTATAACTCCTTGAAGAAATTGCCTATATTTGCTACCTCCAATTTTTCTTCTCCCCTTCTCTCTTAAATACACTCTTCTTGGTACTTCACTCTTACACACGCTACTGAAACTGCTGCTCTTGTCAAGATTCCCAATGACCTCAGGTGCAAAACTCTATGGTCAATTCTCAGTTTTCATTTTAACCGATCCATCGCCAGCATTTGACACAGTTGACTACTCTCTTTGACATCCATTCTTCACTTGGCATCTAGAACACCATGCTTTACTGTTTTTCTTCCTTTACAATGGCCACTATACATACATGCCCAAATTTCTCTCTCTAGCTTGGACATCCTCCATAACCAATAGAATCAATGTCCAACTCTAAATCTCTACTCAAATTTCTTTTTTTTTCTTTTTCTTTAAAGATTTTATTTATTTATTTGAGAGAGTAAGCAAGTGAGAGAGCATGACCAGGGGGAGGAGCAGAAGGAGAGGAGAAGAAGACTCCTCACTGAGCAGGGAGTCTGACGTGGGGCTCGATCCCTGAACTCCGGGATCATGACGTGAGCCAAAGGCAGACACTTAACCAACTGAGCCACCCCGGCACCCCTCTACTCAAATTTCTAACTCTGTATCTCCACTTAGATGTTTAATATACATCTCAAACTTACTTTGACCAAAACTGAACTCCAGATCTTACTCCACAAATCTACTTGACTTGCAGTCTTCCCCATTTTAGGTTAACAGCCACTCTATCCTTTTAGTTACTAAGACCTTATGAATCACACTCTTTTTTTTTTTTTTTTAAAGATTTATTTATTTATTAGACAGAGAGAGACAGCCAGCTAGAGAGGGAACACCTGATGTGGGGCTCGATCCCGGAACGCCTGGATCACGCCCTGAGCCGAAGGCAGACGCTTAACGACTGTACCACCCAGTTGCCCCATGAATCACACTCTTTAATCCATTTTTTTTCTCTCTTAATTCATCATTAGATGGCAATTCCTTCTAAATATGCCTAGAATTTGGTCACTTCTCTAGGTTCCTACTACTCTGGTCCAAGTCAATATCAACTCTATCTTGATAATTCCAGTACTCTCCTAACTCATCTGTTTCTATCCTGGCTCCCTTACATTCTATTCTTAAGATAACAGATAGAATGATCCTATTAAAATATAAATCAGATCACGCCATTCTGTTGCTCAAAACCCTTCACTGATTCCTCATCTCACTGAGTAAAAAACAGATCCTTATAATGACCCAGAAGGTCCTGCATGGTACCTAATTATAGTTCCTACAACTCAGCCTATTGATTCGAAATCATAATGGTCTTTTTTTCTCTTCCTTGAGTACACCTGGAATTGTCTTCCCAACAGGGTCTTTGAATATCTCTGGAATACCCTCCCCTCAGATATCTACATACTCTACTCCTTATTTCATTCAAATCTTTACTCAAATGTTACCTGATCATTCTATTTAAAACTGCAAAACTCTGCCTTCCCCTCCTGCCAACATTCTCTATCCTCCTTAGAAATTTTTCTCAAACTTTTGTATTACCATCTAATATATCATGTAATTTACTTATTTATTTATTGTCCTCTCCTCCCTAGAATACTAATTATTTGAGGGTCATCAAATTGTTTTGTTTATAGCTATATTCTCATTGCATAGAACAATGCACATGATAGGCACTCAATAAATACATGTTGAATATCAATTAATGAAATGAATGAATGATAATGAAGCATTCCAAAAAATGAATGGTTAGTGGTATCAAATAAATTAGAGAGGAAAAGAGGGTTTGAAACTCTGGCTATAGACTGCATTTAGGTAGAAAGAATTTATGGATGATCTAAGCAAAACTAAGCATATTGGCAGAAGAGACCTGTGTATTTTGTCACTCTCACTTTTTATATTTATTTTACCATCATTTCCTTTGCTATTTTCTTCTCTCCACTCTGAAAATGCCCCCATCACTGTAGGACATAGAATAAATGAGGCCTTCATGTTGCAGGCTACTGGTCTATAAGATTGAGAGAATATTCCTTCTTGACCTAAGCTGAGAAGATAGGTCAGTAACTGGCAAAAACTGTTGTAGGAATATATTCCTTACCTTTTTCCTTTTTTTGGTCTGAGTCTATTTTTTTAGCAGAATTTCCTTTTCCTTCTTAATCTCTATTAAGGAATGTGAATTTGCTCATTCCTATTTAAGACAACCAAGTGCCAGCATAAAGCTCCACATTCAAGTGGAAATTAGTAAGTTAGTAATAAGTATATTAAGGCCTTTGCCGAATTTAAAATATAGTTATGATGATTTTGCAAACAACTAAAATAAAATCCAAACTGATTTAAAAGAAAAATTATCTATATTCCCTCTCATGAGTTCAAAAGCTTTTATATATGGCTGAAGAGAACTATGAAAATTCATGATTAAAACTGTTATTTCTAGAGAAAACTAGTCATTGCATACCCACAAGAGAAAAGTAAATTTTGGTTTTTTAAATTAAATGTCTATCAAACAAGGTATACTAACCTTCTCTTGTAGAGTTGGCTGAAAGTGTTGAACCTTTCCAGATCCCTGTAAGGACTGCCAAATGTTGCAAAATTCATCATCATCTTTAGTAGGTACCTGGCAAAGCACAAAAATTTTTTTAAGAAACTGAAACATGAAAAAATAAAGATTTATATTAAAAATAAAAAAATTCATTAGTTATTTAGCAATAGACAGAATATTAAATTCCATTATCTGAAATCTCAGTTCTTTTTTCTGAAACTCAGTATAGTCATCATAAAAATATTCTACTGGAGTGAAAATGGTCTTCATCATATGTAATTGGTTTTGAATGGTTCTACTGAAAACTATTTAAAGCATAACAAATGCTATGGAAGATTAAACTAAATCAATTTCCCTACCAAGAGATTTCTTTTTAGTCTTCCAATGTACCGATATCTCATTCAAGCTAACACAAAAGTAATCTAACAGATTAAAGAATCAGCTATTACTTATGAGTAACTGATTTTGTGCAGATTAAAACTCTGAAAAAATATGCACCAAAATTTAATAGTGGTTACCTATGAAATTTGATTTTTGCTTCTCTTTCCTTTGCTATTATCTCCTTATCTGTGCTTTCTAATTAGTCTATAATGAACACATATTACTTGGATTAAAATGTGGTTAAGATATACAGACATGGAGTTAAACAAGGTTAAATGTCTCACAAAAACAATTCAATATTTGTCCCCAAAAGATAAAATAGAGGAAATCACCCATGAGTTGCAAGGGTAGGAACCTGAAAATGGCTTTTGATAAATATAATTCTCTCCTTTTTAACCTTTCCAATTCATATCATTTCATAGCAGATAGAATACAACATTTGAGTTATACAAATTTAGCTTGAAAAGTAAATATATCAAAAGAAAACGGACATTCTCCAGCTCATATTTAAAAATATATTTCTTCTTTAACTGTAATTTTATAACAGACATAGGATGCTATCAGTAGCATTCTTTTTTTTTTTTAAGATTCTTTTTACTTGGTAGAGAGCACGAGGTAGGGGGGCAGTGAGAGAGGGAAAATCAGACTCCCCACTGAGCAGGGATCCTGATGCAAGGCTGGATCCCAGGAACCTGGGATCATGACCTGAGCCGAAGGCAGATGCCTAACCAACTGAGCCACACAGGTGCCCCAGCAGCATTCTTTACTAGCCTATTTACGTAAAACAAATCTGAAATTGACTTGAACCAAAACTTTTTAAAAAACTAAGTCAAATTAGGTTTTACTTACAAAGTCTGCCTGAGATTTATAAGGTGGCAGAAAGAAAGAAAAGACTAAGAGCCTTACTTGAGTAGGTACAAAAAGTGATTGGGGGGAATGGTTCAAGCCTCCCAAATGCCCAGAAGAAATTGATGAATTTGAGCTATAGTGATTCACTGCTGGTTGTGGTTTCACAATGGCTGTCAACTTCTGATTTCCAGTTTCAGAGCGACTCCCATGAGTAAGATTCACCAAGGCACTTGTTGGCAGTCGATAACCTCTACCAGGTGAGCACCTAAAAATAAACAGTTATTTCAGAGGGAAATAATACTAAATGTGCTAGGGAGCAGAAGAATCAAATTATTTTTTGGTGGATAGTCAGCCCATAATCTGAATCAGTAAACATTACTTTTAAATTCAGTAGAGGAAACTGAAATCATAGAAAGAACTCCATTTATAAGATAACACATTTCTGAAAAGTTTCAGAATAGTCTACTCAGTGCTACCAAGTGGGGGAAACAACTGTTCTGGAGGTGTAGTTGTGTGCAAGGGATGTGTGTATATATATGTTAGTTTGCCCTCAGAAGGCTTGCAACATAATGGTTGAGTATAACTAAAAATTTATGAATTAAATATTAAGTTTCTTTTTAAAGAATTTTGTACAGTTTGGTTTATGAGACACCAGGAGCTACCCAAACGTGGAATCATTCTGAGTGCAGCTCTCCCTACACATTAGGACAAATCTTAACTTTGATTACATTTGTCTCCTAATCAACTGCTGAGTCCAGCCCTTTTCTATCCTCACCTTTCCATCTTAAAGTTACAGATCCAGGGAGGCTTAAAACACAAGTATTTGTGATTCCTTCCTTCCTTCCTGGCCTTGACAAAAATGTTAGATATTTTAAAAAGCCTTCTTTTGTCAAAAGTTTTTAACTCTATCATCCACTTTTTCTAAGAATATAATTTTTTTAATATTGTGAGATGATGGAGAAGTAGAATTCTTTTTTTTTTTTTAAAGATTTTTTATTTATTTATTCGACAGAGACAGAGACAGCCAGTGAGAGAGGGAACACAAGCAGGGGGAGTGGGAGAGGAAGAAGCAGGCTCACAGCGGAGGAACCCGATGTGGGGCTCGATCCCACAACGCTGGGATCATGCCCTGAGCCGAAGGCAGATGCCCAACCGCTGTGCCACCCAGGCGCCCCGAGAAGTAGAATTCTTTTATGACAAATCTTTATAAGATCTCTAGAAAATATTTTCATTAGAACTATGCTTAAAAATTCTGCATTATAGAAATTAATATACTGCAGACAGGTAATTTTTTTACACAGCTCTCTATCAGTCCAGAAATCCCTTGCCTCTACCTAGGAGTAAAAAAAGACACTGAGTAAAAAGTTAATCATCTTAAAAATGTATCTTCAAAGGTATTAGGCTAAGGTTATTGGTAACCAAACATTTTCATGAAAAATAAAATCAGATATGGGATCCAGACTGTTGCTGCATTTGAAGAACACAGACAGCAGAGTCTTTCAGTAACAGGCACATGTAAGTTGCAAAACAACAATAATAGCATTCTGAGAGTGATTATTTCGAAAACGACGGACAATTTTGATTTTATGCAAAGAGGCTAAACAAGAGTAATCAATTTTTTATTTAATTACTCAGTAATCAAAATAGAGAAGAAAAAGAAACTAAGCTAAATTCAGTTCAGTTTTCCAGCTAGTTTCTAGAAGGGAGAAAGAAAACCAGAAAGGACTTTATTTAATCCTCACAATAATCTAGTGAAATATGTATCTTCATTATAAATGAGGAAACTGAGGGTCAGAATGCTTTTAACTACCTACTCAAAGTAGCACAAAGGTTAAGTGACAGAACCCATTCCATGTGTCTTTCATTCTATCATAATCCTTTTTCTGTAACTTTAACTTTTCTATCAGTGCTGCCCCAAAATAAGTATATCTCACTAAGTTAAAAACAAAAAATTCAATCCTCTTGCCTTAAACCTGCTAACCTCTAGTTACCTTCTCTTTCCTTCATGGTCAAACTTCTCAAGGTCAGCTCGATTTCCTGCTTCCTCAAATCACCCCAGTGTGGCTGTGCACCCACAATTCCACTAAAATATAAATCTGTGATCATGTCACATCTCTGATTTTGATGACTTCACGTTGCTTTAAGGATAAAGACCGAGATACCAAAACCATTAGCATGTCTTCAAAGTTGGCTTACACGCTCCTGCACAGTGTGGTCCTCGCTTTTCTCTATTACTCTAATCTTACATAGTTGCTGAAGTTCAGACACACTTGCATTTTTTTTTTTTTGACTGAATAGATCCTTTGCTGCACATGCTATTTCCTCTTCTTGACCACTTGTCATTCTTCTTTCCCTCTTGCTCCAGTTAACTATTACTCAGTCTTCAGAAGTCCCATCTTAAATACCACTTGTCAAAGAAACCTTTCTAGAAGTCATACTCTTACAGAAACTGGAACTTCTTCTTCCCAGCACTTCTCACATTTTAATTAAATAATTAATATTATCAGTTACACAGTTATATTACCCACTAAAATGAAAGCTTTGTGAGACTAGAAAGCATGTCTATCTTATTCACTGTTACAACCCTAGTAGCATGTATGATGTCTTGCATATAACAGGGATTCAAACCGTGGACAAATCAACAAGTAATGTAAAGTCACCGGCCATGTGGACATATTTACAAAGTGTAATTATCATCAGGAAATACGAACCTTATTGTTAAACCTCCAGGAAATTCTTCATCAAATAATACTTCAAATAGTACATCGGCTTCTCTATTAGCTGTTAAATAAGAGAGATTAAAAAATCATATGATGAAAAATCAGCCTATAAGTTTTTGGCTTGTAAGAGGCATTATAGAAAATGGTGTAGGGGAATACAATGAACAAAAAGTAGATAAACTCATAGATTACCTTACTGGTATTAATTTAAAGTAAAATAATATTTTTTGGGGCGCCTGGGTGGCACAGCGGTTAAGCGTCTGCCTTCGGCTCAGGGCGTGATCCCGGCTTTATGGGATCGAGCCCCACATCAGCCTCCTCTGCTATGAGCCTGCTTCTTCCTCTCCTACTCCCCCTGCTTGTGTTCCCTCTCTCACTGGCTGTCTCTATCTCTGTCAAATAAATAAATAAAATCTTTAAAAAAAAATAATAAAGTAAAATAATATTTTAAATTAGATGCCGTGAGGATATTAATTATATTTTTCTCTGTGCTTTTGTCTATGTTGGAAATTATTTACAAAATTATTTATAATAAAAGAGTATTATTAATAAAAGAGGTAACTTTAGAGTTCACAGTTTAGAAGGTCTAACAGTAAGACAGATAAAAGACAATGACGATTTGAAAGCATGGCAGTTTACTTAATAAAGGAAATAGAATGGAGAGAACAGAAATATTATTAGATAGAATTGGCAGGAATTTGTGACCTGTGTAGATAAAAAGGATAGAGATGCCAAAGATGACACCAAGGTTCTGGCTGAGATGACTTGGTAGATTGTGGATGCAAAACTGAGATATGAGACACATGAGAAAGACAGTGCAATAAACTTAGAGATAGGAACAGAGAAGAACACATTTGGCAGACAGGCTGATGAGATCTATCTGGCAAGATTAAATTTACCCGAAACAAGGTAAAGTGAAATTATTTGAGTTCTAAGCCCAAATTAATAATACAGTCTATCACATTACTTCAGAATTGACCGACTGTACCCCCTTCCTTCTCCCCTCTTCTCCTCCCCTCCCTCGCTTCACCCCTGCCCCTCCCCCACCTTGATTTCGCTCCATCTTTCCCCCACACCTTTTCCACTTCATTGGTTCTGTTCCTCTAGAGAACCCTAATACAATATTTGATAATATCCTAGCCTGGGGTAGGAGTGGAGGGATGTCTATCCCCAATCCCCAGTCCTTCATTGCCCAGCTGAAACCAGGCCTGCAGAGCTCATCTATTCCCCAACATCCAGCTTATCTTTCAACCTGACACTTTTACCTGAAATCTAAATTCAAGAAAGTAAGGCTCAGTGAGAGGCAGGAGTTTTTCCTCTGAAGCCTTAAAGCTCAGCTTTTAGGTTCCCATTCCCTATCTGAGGGAGGGGTACTTCCTCAAAAGATTATTAATATTATAAAAGGTAAGAGGATTGTTCACTCCCTTCAGAGAAGCTGACTATGGAGATGAGGTCTCAGCTGAGCGCAGTAATGAAATATTCCCCTTTTTATTCCACTTCGTGGCAGACATGGTTAATCAATGACAGAGTTCTTCCCCACTCAGCATAGATACAGCTTCAAAATTCTCAAGACAAAATCCCAAGCAGTCACTATTACTGATAGGAATGATGAGAAGAAAGGAAACCTCTATGTTATCAGAGTCCTAAGGCCTTATCAAGACAACTTAACAAGAATACAATCTAATAAGCTCAGTATTTGAACAGCTGATGCAGGGGGTTGAGCAGATAGCAGCAAGAGGGTTATTTCATTATACCTATCTGGCCCTTACTAATCCTAGTCTGGACAATCAGACAAGGTTGAGTGCCTGAGACACGAAAGGACAGTGCTACCAACACCTGGACTCCTTGGCACTGGATTTGCTGCTTCAAGCTAGGCTGACTTTTTCTGGAATCTACACTGCAAAGCTGTTCACACCAGGCATCCCTTTGAAGCATATTTAGATCCTTACCTGCTTTTTCCCTTTTCCCTCCATTCTCTCATCTTTTTCTTTTTCTTTTTTTTAAATAAAAAATACATGACATAAAATTTACCATCTTAATTTTTAAGTGTATAGTACAACAGTGTTAACAATATGTACACACTGTTGCTTTCTGCTTAGATATAAGACGCAGAAATCTGTGTTTCACTTTACAATTATAGATACAGTTGAAGACACGCCAGGTATTGAGATATTACCCCCTTTAATTCCTATGATGGTGCCCCGAAGGCCAACTGGAACTGAAAAGTTCTCTCTCACATTTACCACACGGTCAAAGAGACGAAATTCTGCATCTCGATCAGGAATGACTCCATGTTGCTGTTCTAAAGGCTGAAGAGAAGAAAGCTTTAATTATTATTAACTCTAATTTGAAATAATTTTTCTATCACTATAACAAAAACATTTTGTTCCTTCTATACTTTCAAAATAAAAACAACTTTGAATTCTTTGATAGGAAACTTACTCTGTACAGCAAATGGGGCTTCACTGTCACTCGTACCTTCTTATTATTCTTTCTTTGCTGAAGAAAGAAAAAATTTTAAATATTTAAAAACATTAAATTATAAAATTATTGTTATTTGGCTTTACAATAAAAATATAAGATTATTACTATTCAGTTGGACATCATTATTATTCATTTTTAAAAGCCAAATGAAATGAGTAATTTAAAGAATATTTGAAGTTCTTCGGATATAGCAGGGAGGAATAATAAATTCTTACTTAAAAAAATTTTTTTTAAAGATTTTATTTATTTGTGAGAGAGAGAGAGAACACAAGCAATGGGGAGAGGGAGAGGAAGAAGAAGACTCCCTGCTGAGTGGGGAGCCTGAAGCAGGGCTTGATCCCAAGACCCCAAGATCATGACCAGAGCCAAAGGCAGATGCTTAATCAACTGAGCCACCCAGGCACCCCTTAAAATTTTTAAAAATTTTTTGTTGAAGTATAAGGCATAGAAAAATGCAAAATTGTATGCATATAGCCTGATGAATTTTTATAGTATGAGTGATCTATTTATAACCATACTGAGTTCAAGAAAGAGAACATTACTAAGCACAACATAAGAACTCCTGTATTCCTTCCCAGTTATTACCTTCCCTAAAGTAACCTTACTGCTAACAAAAGATTAGATTTATCTGTTTAGAACTTTATGTAAATGCTATCCTATTCAAATGCTTTTTACTCTAAAAAAATTATATATGATGGTCAATGATGACCTATATTAAAGGGAAAAAAAAGTATAAAGTACTGATCTATGACAACACTGTGGATTTTATGGCTACTTATAAAAATTAAGGTGGTACTGATTTAACAAAGCCCTTGCTTTTGTAATCTATTACGAAATTGAGTTTAATGTTTAATTTTTTGATCATCTAACAAATGCTGGAAGAAGAATTCTGTCCCATCTTCACTGCTTGTTAATTTTGTGAACTCACACTCAACTTAAACATCAGCCTCCTTCTACTGTAAAACAGAAATAACATTACCTGTTCTACCTAATAAAACCATGAGAATAGTTTATATCCACTGCAATCCATAACTACCATTCACATTAAATATTTTTTAAGTGAATTCTTACCAACTAAGAAAAATGGCAACAGTTTACTTATTTTGCAGCCACCTATCTTTAGAACATACCTTACGGAAATAAGTACAAAAGGGCATAAAACAACTCCAAGCTACAGAGACTATACATTATAGAGTTCATGTATATATATTGCAAAATGCTCAAGCCTTTAAACAGATCATATTATCTTTTATTATAAAGGCATTTCATTTATTCTTTCAACAAATCTTTACTGAGTTCCATTTATGTGCCAGGTATTGATCTAGGTGCTAAGGATAAAACAGTGACCTGTTTCTTTACTCTACTTAGGGAGACATACAAGCAAAAAAATATTTGATGGTAAAAAGCATAGAGAAAAAATAAAGCAGGTAAGGGGGATCAGCGGTGTGGAGAGAGATTGCAATTTTAAATAGAATGAATAGTGAAGGCAGTACTGACAGGATATCTATGCTTTCAGCCCACAGTTGACTAGGAATAATAGGGTACAACTGGTGCCCCTGATAACAGCAAGAAGAAGAAAAAATAAATATAAAGTAATTTTAAAAAGCAGATCCCAAACTTGTGCCTGGAGTACTGTATATGAAAAAAACAACCCATATGCTTTAATATATCTCTAGGCATTAGTACATTATAGCACTGATTAGAGGACATGGCAATCAAACCTGATTTATTAAGCAAATTAATAAACCAAGGAATTTTCACAGTATGCTCTAATCCACAGCTATGAAATGAAAAGTTCTGGGGTCTGGCTATTCAAAATGTGATCATCTGGGAGCTTGTTAGAAATGGAAAATCTCAAGCATAAAATAAAATTTGGGGGCTTAGAGTAATAAACCTTTATTAAGTGGAAAACTCATTTCAAAAACAATGCTATACAAATGGATTTTACTCTAGGTTGAAAGACAAAGAGAAATGCAGGTTAAAAAAAATGAAATGCAGGTTTCTCTCTGAGTATCAATGACCTTTCAAAAAATCAAACTCTTGGCTCTAAGCCTTATATTTTTTCCTAAAGAGAAAAAGAGTCATCCAGTAATAATTTTCCAGACTGTCTTCACAGCTCTTGAATGTGATAAGAGAAATCAAATAATAATAGTCAAGCATTGTTAGGCATTAAAAACAGGCACTATTAGAAGGAGTTTACATATTTACCTTAGTTAATCCTTTTGATGACCCTATGAAGTAGGTACTATTTTATTCTCATTTTACCACTGAGGAAATAGAGGCATGGAAAGTAAGTGTCTTAAGTACGTTGCCTAAGGTTAAGAGCATTCAAAGAGAAATGGGGGAAAATGGCTTCAGAGCCCATTTCTTAACTTAATCTGCTATTAGATTGCTATGTTAGCAAAGCAACATCATTTTAATAAAAAGGCAAAAGTGTGGAAAATAAAATCAACAGTTAAAAAAGGGAACATAATCAATCCATTTTCCGTTATGTCAAGACAGAGGATCAAAGTAAGTAAAATAGTTAAGCCTACACAGAAGATTATTGCTTTTTAAAATCAAGACATAAAAAAACAGGAAAGATTAAACAGAAGTTCAAAAATACTGAATATGTTTGTGGGTGGGAAAGTACATTTTAGAAGGGATTCTGTACAAGTGAATTAAACACAATGTTTATGGTTCTATAAAAAGAACTATGTCTTTAAAGAACTTAGAATAGGAAGGAAGAACGGATTAACCTTATTTCTAATCACAAACTTTGTATTTTGGCTAGAATTACGGAATATTAATTCCTAAAATTAGAAACACCATTAGGACATAAAATTTAAATGTTACAGCTTTTATATATTAAAGCGCATTTCTTTTTGTTCAGATAAACTCATAAATGGCCACTGGAAATGGCTGGAACATTTTTTTAAACTACAGCATTACCTGACATAAATTAGAATCACTAGTTATGTTTTATTTGGTTGAAACAAAAATAAATTATTTGTAGAACGATATACAGTCCATTTAACTTCAAATCTCATCAATCACCTTGGTTATTGAAAATTAGTACCTTGCACTTTTCGACTTCTTCCTCAATTTTCTCAACAATAGCTGCATCCAGAATTTGTAAATCACAAGAAGAACGAGACAAGGTACTGACAGGATGTCCCTTTAGCCAAGTAATAATTTCTTGAACTTTCTCAGCACTACATTAAAAACAGTAATTTTTTTCACAATGATTAAAACTTTCTGAGGGTTTATATAAAAGGCCTAATATAAATTTTCTGAGGGCCGTAAATTACAAAAGACATCAAATACATAATAATTAATCACTAAACTTAACTGGGACTAGTTATAAATCTAATATTAACATGGACATATAACTTCTCAGTAATTAAAAACCCCCCACAAAATTATATAAAAGTACTTTAAATAAAAGTACTTTACTGATATAAGTGAAATGAATTATATGAAGATCTTAAAGCAAATATATATATACATATTTGAAGCTCTACCCACAAAAGTAATATAGATTCTTGATAAATTAGCTACTGTACCCTTCACTGGAACCACTAAGCTGAACTATGAGCCAATAAATACCACAAATTTTGCTTACCCATTCTCATTTTCTCCAGGCCAAATGTCATCTTCATAGAATACATCCTCCTGGCTGTTTTTGGCTATATAACTAAATAGTTCTGGAGCTCTAGCCAAACAAACAAAAATACTGCTTAGAAAATATATATGGTTAACTTCACATAAACTTTCTATCACATAATTTTGGATCCCAAGGGGACATGTAAAACATACTGAGGACTGATTGTTACTTACAGAGTATTAATAAGGGATAGAGACTAAATGATTTGAAAGTATTCACAGGCCCTCAAAAAACTCTCAGTAGCTGAGGGAGAAATGATTCAATTCATAAACTGTAATAAACTTTAATTACTTATAAATTTCAATTACTGACTCTACTCTCAGATCATGATAGGTGATAAATGGACAAAAATAGTAACTACATGTTCATTTTCCAATTTTCATAACAAAGCTGGAGCATCCCACAATAAAGAAAATTAAAATACACTAAAATTTTCTTCTGCTATTCCTCAAAACTCCACTACTTCCTGAATAGTGCAGGACTTTTAAGTACACATAGCAGATTGAACATATGTGCTTAATTTTTGCTCACTTCCAAACCTACTAAATAAAGAGTAAAGTATAAAATAGGGCATAGACCCAGAAAGGCATGAAAAGAGAAGTGGGGAGTCTGATAGCATATATGAGTTCCTAACAAAATTTTAGAAACTGGATGGGTAAGTATCAACTGGTTTGAAAGATAGGAAAAAGCTGCACCCTAAGCAACCAGGGTGGGAAGTCAACAAGCAAGATGATTTAAACTGTGCAAGTCTGCAAAAGCTCAGGAATTATGGACTCCAGGTATATTTTAATGCCATAGTATGGGTAGGGTGAAGTTTACTAGGCTTTTAGTTGAAAATTTTGTATCATAAGCAGTTGGATGATCATGGGCTTACTCACCTTCAGCCCAGCATAAGACCTGTCTGTAGTTTGTCTTTTGGAGAGGTTGAACAGGGGATGCTTTAGCTGTAGGTATACAAGGTACAGGGAGATGGGTGTGCAGGACATGAGGAGATGATAGGGAATTAATGAAAGTATAACTACTATATAATGTGTTGCTAGGAAGCAGGCTAGGAAGTGTAACTTCTTTAGGAAGCACACTCTTGAAATGAAAGTAAGCAAGAAGAAAGTTTGTCAGAGAGCTCTTGTGGAATCAACACATGTAGAAGGGAAGGAAAAAAGGAAGGAAGCAGAATTGGGCAGGGAGAAGGTGGGCTGTGATCCACTGTTAATGAACTCCTTGGTCAGTCCCACAGAGATCTCAAACTAGGATGGCCCTTCAGACCTATCCAGAACTAGGGCGATCAGGTCAGCTGGGTCTTTCACACCTCCTTGTAGATCAGGTGTTGGATCTGTGGCTGTTGTGGGAAGGGGACATAACTTTAGGTGAGGCAGTTCTCGTCTGCAAGGCAATTCCTGAAGAGAGCTCACAGCTGAGGGCTGTCAGACAACAGCATTTTAGCTGCCATAGAAATAAGTCCTTTAAAGGGAGGTTTGGAGGGCATTTCATAGTATCCAATAACAAGATCCCTTTTCCCTGGTTAATATCCAAAACACTGGAAGTCAGTTTTGTTCCTCACATCTGTCCTCCAAGGAAAAGACTAGAGGATACCTCTCTAGGAAAACTAGTAAGCCCGAGAGAAAATAAACACATATAGGTAGTAATATTTGGAGGTCCTCTGCAGAAGTAGCAAAGTTCCACGTGACAAGCACACTAAATTTCCAATCAGCTTTTTAGTGCCTCATTCTTACCACCAAAAACAAGTAAAAAAAAAAATCTTTAATATGAAAGGTGAAATAAAAAACGAGCAATTTGAAGAAAACAGAAAACATAGAGAATAAAAGAAAAACGAGAACTACCATCTTCAGAGAAAAAGACACTATAAAAAAGGAATGTCAGAGAATAAGGACACACTTTTAGAAATTAAAAATGATTAAATCAAATAAAAATAAAAATGCTATAAGTTGAAGACGTCTCCCACAGAGTAGGACAGAAGTATACAATATAGAAAATGGGTGAGAAGAGATAACAAACTTAAGAGGATTAATCCAGAGGTCTATCATCTAACAGAAGTCTCAGAAAGAACAGAAAAAAAGGAGAGGAGGAAATTATCAAAGAAATAATACAAGAAATTTTCTCAGAATGGAAGGGCATCAGTTAAGTGTGAAAGGACTCAACACCTAAGCAAAGAAAGAAGACCCATACCAAGGCACACATCATCACATTATTAAAACAGCACTGGTAAAGAGAAGATACTGAGAAGATTTCAGAACACGAAAACATCACATGCAAAGATTCAGAATCACAATGGCATAGGACTTCTCACCAGCAAAGGAAACAAAAAGGGAAGAGAGCAGTACTTTTCAAATTCTGAGGTAAAATAATCTCCAATCTAGGGTTCTACACCCAGGCCAGCTATCAATCAAGTCTGGTTAAGGAAGACTAAAGACATTTCCAGACACACAAGCTCTCTCAGGAAGCTACTGGATTAAGTGCTCCATCAAACTGGAGACATAAACCAGAAAAAGTAAGGTATGAAAGTCAGGAAATAAAGAAATCCTACAAAGCAGAATGGTGAAGGGAATTCCTAGGATGATAGTAGAGAGGAACTCTAGAATGAGAGCTGTGTGATAGCCCTAGAAAACAATTAGCTTACACTGAAGCAGGAGGATAGAAGGTTTCAAGTAGGAAGTCTAGAAGAAGAAAACGGAACTGAGAGATCTCCTGATCTGTCTGACCATATGAAGACTTCCAGCTATAACAAAGAATTTAGGGCTGAATTAGTTATGTGAATATAGACAATAAGCAAATGACTAAACAAGATGGGGAAAACAAAAATGTGTACAAGAAAGGAAATGCAACTATAATACTCTACAAGGTCCACCTGTGACCACTTACATTATCTTAATCAAGTAAACCTTAAATACAGATTTAATACAACTATAATGAAAGGGGAAATGTGTATACACACACACACACACACACACACACACACACACACACAAACACACGTGTGGAGGGAGGTGAGGAAGTAGAAAGGGGATGTAGTAGAAGAGAGCTAAAGCTTCATCTTTCATGGTTCGAAACCAATGCATATGTCAAGTTGAAAAATCATGAAAAAGTAGGGCAAATACAACATTTTAAAGAAATATGGAAGTGAACAGAAGAAATAAATTTTCAGATGTAATATAGGAGTTGAATTGGGTTCCTTCCCAAAAAAGACAGATTAAGTCCCACTCCTACTACCTTCAGAATGTGACTTTATTTGAAAATAAGGTTATTACTGAGGTTATAAAATAAAAACAGGCCTTTAGGGTGGGCCCTAATTTAACATGACTGTGTCTTTATGAAAAGAGGAAATTTGGACACAGAGACAGAGGAAAGATAATGTGAAGATGAACAGGGAGAACACATGTGAAGATGGAGGACTGGAGTAATGCATCTACAAAGTTAAGAACAAATGTGTGAGGCTACAAAAAGCTAGCAAAGACGCATGGAATGGTTCCTTTCCTACAATCCTCATAGGAAGCATGGTCCTACCAAACACCTTAGATTTGGGTTTTGGACTTCTGGTCTCCAGAATTGTGAGACAATAAATTTCTGTTGTTTTAAATCATCCAGTTTGTGCTACTTTGTTACGACAGCCCTAGTAAACTAAGAGGATCCTCAAATACAAGGTTAGAAACCAGCAGGACCAAGGAATTCACAACCAATGTGAATGAGAAGTAAACGTTTTCCCTATAAATCTTTGTCACTGAGTAACTCAGTTAATCTCAATACACAGTTTTCTCATTTTTATAATGAGGAGCTGAGATTTATTGATTTCTTAGCCCATTTCAGGATAAAATTCAATAATTTTAGGACAGTAATCTATTATCTGGTTGGAGTTTTAAGACTCAGAAAATCCACTGTGCGAAGAGTTGTTTTGTTTATCCACACCAATCCTCTTACTACTAACACAGACATGCAAAGTAGTGAATAATTTACGACAGCAAGTTAAGGAAAATTTTCATTAAAAGGAGGCCAAGGAGCACCTGGCTGGCTTAGTTGGCGGAAAGTGCAACTCTTGATCTCAGGGTTGTAGGCTCGAGCCCCACGTTGGGTATAGAAATTACTTAAAAAAAAAAAAAAAAAAAACTCAAAAAAAATTTAAAAATTAAATAAAAGAGGCCAGTTCTCATCATCTTTTCTCATTTTAAATAATATACAGTATTTTTCTATTTTCTTTTAGCTAATAGTTATGATGTTCCATGACACAAAATTAAGTTTCTATGTAATATGTCACATTTTACCAAAGGAAATATTTTTCATCTAAAACTGGTATCAGCAAAGCAAAATAGTTACTACAGTCCTACATTTTTGGATGTTTAGTAGGATCTTGTTAGGCACTTACCTCTCTAAGTACTCTGCAAGAAGTTGTTCTGCTGCAGATGAATACATCCACTCACTTCCAACTTTCTTAGTATATCCGGGTACCTCTTCATTTTTTTTGTTGAATTTGAGATTCAAACCCACATTTGCTTTATGGTCTCCATGAGGGCTGAATTTAAATCACACACACACACACACACACACACACACACACACACACACACACATTTTAAAATTTTCTTCAAAGAATACAAAGGTTTGCTTTCAATTCTTAGAAAAACTTAGTTCTGATTGTTCTTCTATAGTTTTCATGGTTATTTCCAAAGTAGCAGTAATTGAAAGACTAGAGGAAAGGCTTCAAAACCCAAGTTAACAAACCATATAAATAGATTATGTAACTAGAGAAGAGAATGAAATAAGAAAATGCAGGGAAATATATTATTGAGATTCACACACACCTTCTGATACCTTTTTTCAAGGTTCAATTTGTTATCTGCTAAAAATAAGAACTGTCTTTCCAAACACCTAAAACATGTGCCATTTAGATGAAAGATCACCATCAGAGGAATTTATGCATAATTTTTAAAGAAAATTCAGAGCAATTAATAAAAGAAAATAAATACCAAAATATTAACCAGTTTATCTTTATCATTTAATTTTTTTCTGCCACTTTAAGTAAATTTCTCTAACATAAACTTACTTTCTCCTAGATCCTCTTCCAATAAAAATACTTCCTGTAAACCTTGAAACAAGGTATCCACTCACTCCAAGGCGACTGGCCAACACATATCCTGGGTTGTACTTTATAGAATATTTCTTTAAATATAAAAACAAAAAGGTCAATTATGGAAACACAAAGCATCAAATGTTATTTCTTTACCTTTAAAATCTGGAGATAATCAAGACATCACTAACCATTGGAATGTGGCAATATAAGGATTCTCAAAAGTAAGTGATCCATTTCCCCTTTTTTTTTTTGAAAGGATCTGTAGGCAGAATTTTTCTGCTCCTCTCTCTCCTTAAAGGACAGAATTCCCAAGGATGGATGAAAGGGGGAGGAAATACACAATTCGTGAAACTGTCTCAAGAAATAAAGTCTATTGTAAGTCTAAATGGCAAACTCTGCAGGCAAGAACTATTTTTTAACATTAATTTTCATATTCCAAGTAGGGACTAGTAAAGTACCTGGGACATAATGAGGCCTTGATGATTATTACATTGAACTAAAACATGAGTATGTCATCAAAAGTTGCTACTGAGCAAAATTAAAAATGTTCTTCATATATGAATATAAGTAATATTCATTTCCCCTAATATTTACTATCATATGAAAGTAAGAAGTATGTATAGGCTTATAGCTAATACAGTCAAAGAAATATAACCTTAATTTGTGTACTTAAGGGAAGAAACTATAAGGATTAAAAAAAAGTATCAGAGCATATAATTTTTAACCAGGAAGCAAATTACAAATCCAATACCAAAATAAGCTACAATATAATCCTAACATAATGTACATAATAATAACACATACTTATTTTATATGGATTTCATATACTATATTCATATGAATGTGTATAAATATAACAAATATACATTTACATGAATTATATGCATATTTTATATGTCTAAAATAACCCCCAAATGGATAAATTTTTTTAGCTGCATGTAATATATAAATTCATTATTAAAATATGTTAATATCCTAGTAAAGAATGCAGTATAGTTATTCCATCAAGAGCATTATTAGATTTAGAAATAATACAGACAAATCATATATGCTTTCCAGAATACGAAGAATTAAGGTAGTAGTTTTCTATCATAGGTAGTCCCACTTATTTTTTTTTAAAGATTTTATTTATTTATTTGACAGAAAGAGAGAGAGACAGCCAGCGAGAGAGGGAACACAAGCAGGGGAAGTGGGAGAGGAAGAAGCAGGCTCCCAGCAGAGGAGCCTGATGCGGGGCTCAATCCCAGGACCCTGGGATCACGCCCTGAGCTGAAGGCAGACACTTAACGACTGAGCCACCCAGGCTCCCCTCACTTATTTTTCTAATAAGTATCTGGAAATGTATAGGGGGACATCATTCAGTTATTGGCATGGGCTACTAACATTTAGTGTCCAGGAGACAAAGATGCCAACTATGCTGTCACATATAGGACAGTCCTATTTTACGCATAGTTGTCATATCCGAAATACCAATGGTATTCCTTTTGAGAAATATTTGGTTATGGTATAATTAAAATTGATGAAGATCATCACAAATATTCTAGAAAATGTAAAATAAAAAGCAGAGAACATTGGGGTAGAGAAAGAAGGCTTGGGCAGAAGTTAAAGAAGGTATGTAAAGAAAAAAGAGAGCATAGCGGAGAAGGCATGCCTAGCAACACTGTACATTAGAGGTGGGCAGGTTCATCCAGGTCTAGAAAAAGCTCGGGATGAAGGTACATAAATAAGTTCTTCTATCTCCACCAACTCCCAGAACAGAGAGCTCCAGTATCTTTATAAAATGGAACACTCTCCTGGTTTCCTGACTGTGCTTTCTGAATTCTTTCTCCAAATGACACCTCATGGTATGAATTTAGGGACTTGTCTGCCTTCCATAAAGTTTCCTCAAGTATATGCTGATGTTCAATGCCTTGAGTTCATTTTACAGGATATAAAGCTTTAGAATTTACTATTAGAGAAAATAAAAGTGTAAGGATCAATAGCTGGCTGATGGTGAATTAATTTCAGTCAAATTAATTATCTAATCAATCAATAAGAATAAATAACAGATATCAGAATCCTCCTATTGTAATAGGGAAAAATAAAGAGGCCTAAAAAAAGGATGCTGTGAATTTAAATGCAGTTTCCCAATTTTTTCTAGTGATTGTTTATCTTTAGCTTCCATTGCAGAAAGGCCATTACTTGTAACTAAAAATGTAGGCTTTGATTATGAAAAGTTTATTTTAAAAAATCTTAGTCTATTCCCAGAGGGTAGGCTAAAAAATGTGCCCCTTCTTAAGCCTGAACATGATAAACCATAAAAACTGTTATAGATTAATAATGGGATTTCAGTGATTGTTTTCCCCTGAACATTTGCACGAAATTTGAGCAGATTCCCCACACTCATTTTTAAATGCTAGATGCAACTGTGAAATAATTTAATCAGTACTGAATAAAATATTTATAATATATTCAGAGGAGGTGGTAAAAATATGTAAAAATATGCTTCTAACACTTTTAAAGTTTATCAATTCTAAATTAAGCAATATGGACTATGGTACTCACATGCTGGTTCTGTATTAAAGCATCAAGATTGGGTTCACATGGAATGCTGAAAACCACACGAATCCTACCTTCTGTAATCACATCCCCTGAGTCCTGAACCTTAGAGGGAAAAAGAAAATCACAGTATGTTTTAGTCTCTTCCACTACATTTTATTTACTTTTCTACTTATTTGAACAGTGTTTATTTCTGAAATACAGTAAGACAGTATAAAGTTGGATACTGGAGATTTCTTAGAATTTATAAATGAATGTGATTATATTGTAAGTTTGAGTCATTGTACATTGCTTTAATAGCTACTAGCCAGTTTTTTTTCTTTAAATTAACTTTTTATTTGCAAATAACTTTAAATATCAAAAAGTTGCAAACATAAGAACAGGTCAAAGATCACTTGTGAAACATTTACCTACATGTTAACATTTTACTCCATCTGCTTTAACATTTGTACTCTGTGTATTTACATACACATAATTATTTTTTTTTGAAATTTTTGAGGGTATATTACATATATCATGTCCCTTACCTTTAATACCCTTTAATATTTTGGTGTATATTTCTTAAGAAGAAGGATATTTTATTATATAACCACAGTACAGTTACTAAGTACATTCATTTACATTGATAAAATACTTCAATCTACTGTTCATATTCCAATTTTGTCGCAGTTGACCTAAAATTGTTCCTATATTATAATAAAACCCTTTTCTCCCTATAACACAGAATCCAAGCTAGGATCAGACATTGCAATTAGTTGTCATATCTCTCTAGTTCCTTAAATCTAGACTATATCCAAAGTGTTTGTCTTTTATAATATTGACATTTTTGAAGGATAAGGTCATTCTTCCCTCTTCATCCTGCCTTTAAAAACAAAAGTTCCTCGTTTTGGATTTGTCTGATGCTTCCTTATGATTAAGTTAAGCTCATATATTCTCAGCCAGAGCAGTGCATGGTGATGTGCCCTAAGGCATCACATATGGAGGTACATGATATTGCTCAATTTCTTCACTGTCCAATTCGTTTTTTTTCCTCTTACAGTAATTAACGGTCTGTGGGAAGACGCTTTCTAAGGGCATGAAAATATCCTACTCAGATAAAAAAAAAAATTCCCCCTAGATTTAGTTTCCAATGATGATTGTTGCTTGATTCAATCTTTATTGTGACACTTATAAAATGAAGGTTTTCCAGCTCTAGCACTCTCTCCATTTACCTTTGACATGATATTATAAGTAAGAGCCCTTCCGTTCCCTATTATTTATTATCACTGTGGAATCATTAATTCCTATCCCCCACCAATGGTTTATAATCCATTACTGTACTTTATTATTTTGGTACTCAAACTGTCTCAGATTTGGCCAGTTTGGTAGGAGCCCCTTTAACCTGGTTAAATGTATTTATGTGATATGGTCCCATCACTCTTTTGAGCACTTCTTACTTTCTGGGATAACAAGTGGTTCCAGGCTTATCTTGTACCTACCCTGGTGCAGCCCTGTAATGGGCCATGTCTCTGAGAAGCTTTCACTGGCGTATGTTATTAGAGGTCAAACCTGGAGATTATATGTGTTCACTGCTACCAGAGTATCTTTGCTTCTTATCCTTTTGAGCAAATAGAGCTAGAAAATATGTGCATGTACAGGCATATATGCATTCATATACAAATATACATATATATCTATATAATGTGCCTATATACATATGTATACACATGTATGTATTTTAAGAATCATGAGTTCACATTAATACCTTCAATTCTAATCTGTCCCCACAGATTCTTCCTTTCATTCTTCCATTTCATATTTACATGTGTCTTTTTCCATGTGAGAATTGGAGTTCCTCAAAGATCAACACATTTGTAAGTTCATCAACCCAATAATACAACTAAAATGATTTCATAATTGCTTCATCCATACTACCATAATGAATAAACCTGCTAAATAAGAGATTAGGATTTGAATTCTTTTTCAAGACTATATATTGTGAGAGATATATAGTCAAATACTGTGTTCATAAGTTAAACAAATGTATTTTTTCCCCTTTAGTATTACATTTTATTTTATACCTAAATGAAGAGAAGTTAAATAATCGTATTAACTTAAAACTAGAAAGAAATTTATTTAGTAACAATAACAGGAACTAACTTCTCCAGTGCAGCCATAATAGGGGGTTCCCAGCATAAAGACCATACTTCTAGGAGGAAACAAGTCATCCAATGTTTTGATATTGGAGAAACGGGAGTCAAAAGCTCGGATGTCCTATATAGAATGAAATATAAAAGTAAATTATCACAGTCAAAATTTCTATGGATTGCACATCAAGTTTTTCTTCCTATGGGGTAATTACTAGGCTGTCTGCAAACGTGAAATGTAAAGGTTTTCTACATGACAATACTAGTAGCTAAAATGTATTGACTTTATATGCCATTCTTCTAGGTACTTCATACATTTCTTAGTTCATTTCATCCTCAAGACAACCTTCTACAGCACAAATCATTATTAGCCCCACTTTACACATGGGGAAACTAAGGCACGGAAAGGGGGTGAAATCTCGCCCAAGGTCATACAGCTAAAAAGTCAGCTCAGGCAGTCTGTACTCTTAATCACTACACTATACTGTTTCCCAAAATTACAGGATCAATACATGCTTTAAAAATAGTTTGTTTCCTTATCACACCGAAAATTACAAACACAAAAGCAAATACTTTTATTTATTTATTTACTAATTTATTTAAGGAAACATTTTTTGGAGAATAAAAATTAAAACTGCAGGCTGTTAAGCTACTGCTGGGCTTTTTCATTAGAGATTAAGTTTAAAAAATAAATAAATAAAAAAGACAAGTTTCCTAATCATACACAGAGTGAGTGTCTGAACATATAATAATCCTTTCCAAGATTACAGTTTTTGTGGTGGTTCAAGATGGCAGCACAGAAGATCCTGGACTCCTCTCCACCCATGGACACACCAAATCTTCAGCTACGTATGGAACAATTAGCCCTCTTAAAAAAAAGACCTGAAAACTAGTTGAACAGTAACCCCACACCAAAAGATTAGAAGGTACATATAGATATGGGTAGGAGAGGCAGAGACACACACTCTTGCCAAAAACCCCACCCCAGACGTGGAGACCCACAATCAGGAGAGATCTCTTTCTTCTTGAGGACCAAGGGGTTTGTGATCCGTATCAGGCACTCCAACCCTTGGAAACTGCACTGGAGAGACAGGCTGCCTAAGTATCTGGCTTTGAAAACCAATGGGGCTTATGTTCAGGAAACCCAAAAGGCTGTAGGGAATGGAGATTCTGCTCCTAAAGGGCTTGCGTGCAGACTCAATGGCCCTGAGATCCAGGGTAAAAGCAGCAGCTTGAAAGTACCTAGGCCATATGGGGAAAACGCTCATTTGCTAATCTTAAAGTGTCTGCCAGAGGGATAGGGGACTGTTGGGACTTTCTCTAGGCACAGAAGTGCTGGCAGGTACCATTTTTTGTGTTCTTCCTTTACTTTGCTAGCATTGGCATGTGTGTCCTGCTAAAGCTGGCACCCCCATGTATATATGTGGTGTCTCTCTCTCTCTCTCTCTCTCTATCCCTCTACACACACACACGCACACAAACACACACCGGGATACTACTCAGCCATAAAAATACTCAAAATCTTGCCATTTGCAACAACATGGATGGACATGAGGGTATGATGCTAAGTGAAATAAGACAAAGACAAATATATGACTTCAGTTAATACATTATTTAAAAAACAAAACGGGCGCCTGGGTGGTGCAGTTGTTAAGCGTCTGCCTTCAGCTCAGGGCATGATCCCGGTGTTTTGGGATCGAGCCCCACATCAGGCTCCTCCGCTATGAGCCTGCTTCTTCCTCTCCCACTCCCCCTGCTTGTGTTCCCTCTCTCACTGGCTGTCTCTATCTCTGTTAAATAAATAAATAAATAAATAAATAAATAAATAAATAATCTTAAAAAAATTAAAATAAAAAATAAAAAACAAAACAAACATAAAACAAAACACGACTAACAGATACAGAGAAGAGACTGGTGGCTGGCAGAGGAAAGGGTTTGGGGAGATGGATGAAATGGGTGAAGGGGCTTAATGGGTACAAACTTATTATAAAATAAATCAGTCATAGGGATGTAATGTACAGCGTGTGATGACTTAGTCAATAATAATGCATTGCATATTTGAGAGTTGTAAAACAGTGAATCTTAAAAGTTCTTATCATAAGAAAAAATTTTAACTTTGTATGGTTACAGATGGTAACTAGACTTATATTGGTGATCATCTGGCAGTGTATAAAAATACTGAATCATTTTGTACACTTCGAAACCAATATAATGTTATATGTCAATTATACATAAATTAAAAAATTTTCAAATTATATTAAATCATAATCTCCATTATGCATCGCTGCATTAGTCTTCTCTTTATAAATATTAAATATGATATAGTCTTTTCTTTATTCAGTGGAAGTAGTGTACATTAAGATAGAATTGAGATTTGATGGAGACTTACCTTTACAATAGTTTGATAAACAAAAGGAAGAACTTGTTTTGACCATTGTTTCTCTAGACGAACTTCACCGTTTTGATTTATTTGATATTTACGACCTGTGAGTAACTGAGCATATACAACCGCAGATGTTTCATTTATTATTATTCCTTTTCTTCTCAGGTAGCTAAAAGAAAGAAAAAAAAAGAAATGTACATATGTATGAGCACGTATATATTCTAGGGTGATAATCAAACTACCAACTCATAATCAAATGTTTAAATAAAATTTAAATAAATATGCTAGCAGTTCTGAGTACCTAACTTAAGATTTTTTTGCATCAGGTTTTTACTCTACTCTATGGATACCTCTCCTAATGTCTGTGTGATTAAATGAGAACTCATTTAAGAGCTATAAGAAATTCTGTGTTTCATAATCACTAGGATGGGGATAACAAAAAAAAGTGAAAATACCATGTGCTGGAAAAGATGTGGAGAAACTGAAACATTTGTACATTGCTGGTGGGAATGCAAAATGGTGCATTCACTGTAAAAAACAGTTTGGTAGTTCTTCAAAAAGTCTAGCAATTCTACTTCTAGGTATATACACAAAGAACTGCAAAGGTACTCAAACAAATATTTATAAATGAATGTGCACAGCAGCATTACTCACAATAGCAAAAAGGTGGAAAGAACCAAATGTCCTCCAAGAGACGACCAGATAAACAAAAGGTGGTATATCCATACAACAAATACTTGGCCATAAAAAGAAAAAACTACTGATACATGTTCAATGTGTATGAACCTAAAAAAATATGCTAAGTGTAAGAAATTAGACACAAAAGGCCACATATTATATAGGATTCCATTTCTGCAAAACATACAGAATAGGTGAATCTAGAAAGACAGAATGAGGTTAACAGGGGCATTCAGTGGGCCTTTTCAATCCCAAGTAGGGGTCACCATATATGGTCATGAGACAAATCCAGACT
This sequence comes from Ursus americanus, assembly GCF_024610735.1. NCBI lineage: Eukaryota > Metazoa > Chordata > Mammalia > Carnivora > Ursidae > Ursus > Ursus americanus. Next base: position 38,277,548 of record NC_142146.1, read on the forward strand.
GACTCCAGTTCTTGTAAATAAAATTTTACTGAAACATAGTCATCAATTTATTTACTGTCTATGATGGCTTTTGTGTTACAACAGCATAGTTGAGTAGCTGTGACAAACACTGTAAGGTCTACAAAGCCTAAGATATTTGCTAGCTGGCATTTACAGAAAAAATTTGCTGATCTCTGATCTTTTTATTTATTTATTATTATGTTGTGTTAGTCACCATACAGTACTTCATTAGTTTTTGATATAGTGTTCCATGAGTCATCATTTGCGTGTAACACCCAGTGCTCATTGCAATACGCGCCCTCCTTAATACCGATCACCGGGCTAACCCATCCCCCCACCCCCTCCCCTCTGAAATCCTCAGTTTGTTTCCCAGAGTCCATAGTCTCTCATGGTTCATCTCCCCCTGATTCCTCCCCCCTTCAGTTTTCTCTTCCTCCTCCTAATGTCCTCCATGATATTGCTTATGTTCCACATATGAATGAAACTGTATGATAATTACCTTTCTTTGCTTGACTTATTTCACTTAGCCTAATCCCCTCCAGTTCCACCCATGTCGATGCAAATGATAGGTATTCACCCTTTCTAATGGCTGAGTAATATTCCATTGTATATATGAACCACATCTTCTTTATCCATTCGTCTGTTGAAGGGCATCTCAGCTCCTTCCACAGTTTGGTTATTGTGGACAATGCTGCTATGAACATTGGGGTGCATATGCCCCTTCTTTTCATTCCATCTATATCTTTGGGGTAAATACCCAGTAGTGCAATTGCTGGGTCATAGGGTAGCTCTATTTTTAACTTTTGGAGGAACCTCTATACTGTTTTCCAAACTGGCTGTAACAACTTGCATTCCTACCAACAGTGTAAGGAATTCTCCTCCACATCCTATCCAACATTTGTTGTTTCCTGCCTTGTTAATTTTTGCCATTCTAACTGGTGTAAGGTGGTATCTCAGTGTGGTTTTGATTTGAATTTCCCTGATGGCTAATGATGTTGAACATTTTTTCATGTGTCTGGTAGCCATTTGTATGTCTTCTTTGGAGAAGTGCCTGTTCACGTTTTCTGCCCATTTTTTGACTTATTTGTTTTTTGGGTGCTGAGTTTGAGAAGTTCTTTATAGATCTTGGATACCACCTCTTTATCTGTAATGTCATTTGCAAATATCTTCTCCCATTCTGTGGGAGTTTTGTTGACTCTTTCCTCTTAGTTTTCTTGACTGTTCCTTTTGCTGTGCAGAAGCTTTTCATCTTGATGAAGTCCCAAAAGTTCATTTTTGCTTTTGTTTCCCTTGCCTTTGGAGATGTGTCTTGAAAGAAGTTGCTGTAGCCGATGTCAAAGAGGTTACTGCCTATGTTCTCCTCCATAATTTTGATGGATTCCTGTTTCACACCGAGGTTCATCCATTTAGAGTTTATCTTTGTGTATAGTGTAAGAATGATCGACTTTCATTCTTCTGTATATAACTGTCCAATTTTCCCAGCACCTTTTATTGAAGAGACGGTCTTTTTTCCATTGATATTTTTTCCTGATTTGTCAAAGATTAGTTGACCATAGAGTTGAGAGTTCATATTTGGGCTCTCTATTCTGTTCCATTGATCTATGTGTCTGTTTTTGTGCCAGTACTATGCTGTCTTGGTGATCACAGTTCTGTAATATAGCTTGAAATCAGGCAACGTGATGCCCCAGCTTTTTCTTTTTCAACATTTCCTTGGCAATTCGGGGTCTTTTCTGGTTCCATATGAATTTTAGGATTGTTTGTTCCAGCTTTTTAAAAAATGCCATTGGTATTTTGATTGGGATGGCAATGAAAGTATAGATTGCTCTGGGCAGCAGAGACATTTTAACAATGTTTATTCTTCCAATATGAGCATGGAATGTTTTTCCATCTTTTTGTGTCTTCTTCAATTTCTTTCATAAGTGTTCTGTAGTTTCTAGAGTATAGATCCTTTATTTCTTTGGTTAGGTTTACTCCTAGAAATCTTATGGTTTTTGGTGCTATTGTAAATGGAACTGATTCCCTAATTTCTTCTTCTACAGTTACACTGTTAGTGTATAGAAAAACAACTGATTTCTGTGCACTGATTTTATATCCTGCCACATTACTGAATTGCTGTATGAATTCTAGTAATTTGGGGGCGGAGACTTTTGGGTTTTCCACATAAAGTATCATGTCATCTGCGAAGAGAGACAGTTTAACTTCTTTGCCAATTTGAATACCTTTTATTTCTTTTTGTTGTCTGACTACTGATGCTAGGACTATGCTGAACAACGGTGGCGAGAGTGGGCATTCTTGTTGTGTTCCTGATCTGTCAACATCTGTTGTTCCATTCCCCATTGAGAATGATATTCGCTGTGGGCTTTTCATAGGTGATTTTTATGAAATCGAGGAATGTTCCCTCTATTCCTACAGAGACTCTAAAGAGTTTTAATCAGGAAAGGATGCTGTATTTTGTCAAATGCTTTTTTTGCATCAATTGAGAGGATTGTACGGTTCTTGTCTTGTCTTTTATTAAAATGTGCTCTATCACATTGATTGATTTGTGAATGTTGAACCATCCTTGCATCCCAGGAATAAATCCCACCTGGTTGTGATGGATAATCCTTTTAATGTACTGTTGGATCCTATTGGCTAGGATCTTGTTAAGAATTTTTTTTTTTTTTTAAGATTTTATTTACTTATTTGACAGAGATAGAGACAGCCAGCGAGAGGGAACACAAGCAGGGGGAGTGGGAGAGGAAGAAGCAGGCTCATAGCGGAGGAGCCTGATGTGGGGCTTGATCCCAGAACGCCGGGATCACGCCCTGAGCCGAAGGCAGACGCTTAACCACTGTGCCACCCAGGCGCCCCCTTGTTAAGAATTTTGGCGTCCGTATTCATCAGAGATATTGGTCTGTAATTCTCCTTTTTTTTTTTTTTTTTAAAGATTTTTTATTTATTTATTTGACAGAGATAGAGACAGCCAGCGAGAGAGGGAACACAAGCAGGGGGAGTGGGAGAGGAAGAAGCAGGCTCATAGAGGAGGAGCCTGACGCGGGGCTCGAACCCGGAACGCCGGGATCACGCCCTGAGCCGAAGGCAGACGCTTTAACCGCTGTGCCACCCAGGCGCCCCTGTAATTCTCCTTTTTGACAGGGTCTTTGCCCAGTTTGGGGATCAAGGTAATGCTGGCCTCATAGAATGAGTTTGGAAGTTTTCCTTCTGTTTCTATTTTTTGAACAGCAATAACTGCTGACTTCTGATCTAAAGATAAAATCATTCTTCATCCAAGGGATATTTTCCTATCTCCTTTCCATTTTCTCTTTCTAGAACTCCTATTAGAGAAATATTAGAAATTCTGACTATACTCTTTTCATCTCTTTGTGCTTTTGTACTATGTGCTGAAGAAATCCCTCAGCTTTAACTTTTAGCTCACTGACTGAATTTTCAGCATGCCTATATTACTGTTCAGACCATCTACGGAGCTCATTATATCATAATTTAAATTTTTGTATTTGTGGTTTTATATAAATATATGTATTATATAACATATACTATAGATATATATAGTATATAGATGAATGACATTATTTAATTTATATATATATATATGTTTTTTTCATAGCAGCTGATACTTTTTTATTGTTGTTCTCAATGGTAGCCTTGGTCTGAAATAAGACACACCATCTTAAAAAAGAAACAGAAGTTTTCCAACAAATTTTTGAAATGTAGGATTTTGCGACCATTTTCTTCCTTTTTTTTTTTTAAGATTTATTTTTTTGTCAGGGAGAGAGAGAGACTGTACAAGTAGGGGGAGTGGCAGGCAGAAGTAGAAGCTCCTCGCTGAGCATGGAGCCTGATGTGGGACTCGATTCCAGGACCCTGGGATCATGACCTAAGCCGAAGGCAGATGCTTAACTGACTGAGCCACCCAGGAGCCCTCTGCTTCTATTTTCTAAAAATTCAATGGGAAAACCTACTACTTTCACTCAAAAGTTATTTAGCCAGTAATTTTGCTACCAGTATGACAAGGTTATCCCAAGAAAGTAAAATTATCTGCTAATCTTTCTCATGAAAATAAAAGCAAAAATCCTAAACAAAATGTAACAAATTGAATCCAATTACATGTAAAAAGGATAATACATCATAGTCTAATAGGATTTACTCCAGGAATTCAGGGACAGATTCATATTTGAAATTCAACAACGTAATTCACCAGATTAAAAGAAAAAAAGAAAAATCATATGATCATTTTGACAGATGCAGGAAAAAAATTGACGAAATCAGTACTAATTAATGATAAAAACTCTCAACCAACGAGGAATAGAAGGAAATTTCCTTTATCTGATAAAGCATATTGATTAAAAAAACCCTCTATAGCAAGCGTCATATTTAATAGTCATTTAAGGCTTTTCTCTGAAATTGAGAATAACACCACAAATCAATAACGAAAATTAGAATAAGAGACAGTGAGGCAGGGGCACCTGGGTGGTGCAGTCGTTAAGCGTCTGCCTTTGGCTCGGGGCGTGATCCTGGCGTTCTGGGATGGAGCCCCACATCAGGCTCCTCCATTGGGAGCCTGCTTCTTCCTCTCCCACTCCCCCTGCTTGTGTTCCCTCTCTCACTGGCTGTCTCTATCTCTGTCAAATTAACAAATAAAATCTTTAAAAAAAAAAGAGACAGTGGGGCACCTAGTGGCTCGGTGACCTGCCTTCAGCTCGGGTCATGATCCCTGGGTCCTGGGATTGAGCCCTGAGTCAGCTCCCTGCGGCATCTGCCTCTCCCTCTGATGCTCCCCTCTGCTTGTGCTTGTGCTTGTGCTCTTGCTCTTGCTCTTGTGCTCCCTTGCACTCTCTCTCTCAAATGAATAAATAAAAAAATCGAACATATTCAAATGTGAAATATGAAAGGATGCTCAACTTCTATAGTCATCAGGGAAATGCAAATTAAACCAAATGAAATATCACTATATTACAATGGCTAAAATGGAAGCGACAATAAATAATAAGTACTGATGAGGGTAGAGATAAAAGAAATTCTTATAAATTGCTGGAAGAATGTAAATTGATACAATCACTCTGTAAAATCTTTTTGGTGGTATCTACTAAAGCTGAGCTTAAGCATTATCCTATGAAGCAGTAATTCCACTCTTAATTATGTGCCTAACAGTAATACACACATATGTATTTACTAAAAGCTCCAAACAAGAAACAACTCAACTGTCTATCCACAAAAGTATGGATAAATTGTGCTATATTCATACAATGCAATGTAATCATTAGTGAAAATGAACAAACTAAATTCTATGTAACAACACAGATGAATGTTAGTATCACAGGACTAAGCAAAAGAGGTCAGGTTCAAAAAGAATACATTCTGTATGAATCCATTTATACAAAGTTCAAAATAGGAAAAACTAATCTCTAGAGTTATAATCAAAATAGTTACATTTGGAGGACAGGAGAAATGGATGGTAATGGCTGGAAGAGGGCATAAGGGGCTTTGTGGGATTAAAACAACTTTTCTATTGGTTCTATTTCTTGACTTGTATTCTAGTTATGCATGTGAAAATTTATCAAGTAAAATATTTATGACTTGTATATATTCTTTTCTCTGTATATATACTTCAATAAAAACTTTCTATTAGTAAAAAAAAACAAAATAGTAATTTAGAACAATACCTTTAAATTTTCAAGTGGTAGGAAGATTTTTCTCTATTTACTTTTTAAAAAAAGATTTATTTATTCATTTGAGAGAGAGAGTATGTGCGAGTGTGTGCATGTATGGGGGGTGCGGAAGAGGGAGATGGGAGAGAAACCCTCAAGCAGCCTCCCAGCTGAGCATAGAACCTGACCTGGGGCTAGATCCCAGGACCATGAGATCATGACCTGAGCCAAAACCAAGAGTCGGAGGCTTAAACCGACTGAGCCACCCAGGCACTCCTTTCTATTTACTTTTGCTTTTACTTTACACTTTTATTGCTTTGGGGTCAATGTTGTAGTCAGTATTCTTTTTTTTTTTTTTAAACACCTGTGTGTGTTTGTTGTTTGTTTGTTTGTTTATTTATTTATTTATTTATTTATTTATTTATTTATTTATTTATTTATTTATTTTTAAGTAACCTCTACCCTCAATGTGGGGCTGGAACTCACGACCTTGAGATTAGAGTTGCGTGCTTCTACTGACTAGCCAGGTGCCCCTAGTCTATATTCTTTTTTTTTAAATTGATGTATAATTGGACATACATTAGTGTTATTTTACTATACAGGGAGACTACAAAAATGGCATCTGCTAACTTTGGCTCTAGCCAGGTAGAGGAAGAATGTGAATATGGCACCTGTCAATGCCTCAGTCCCTGGGAAGAATTCCAACAGGCCCCTGTCCCTCCAGTAATTACCTTAAGGTTAGCAAATCAATGTCCTTCCCACATGGTCTAGGCACTTCACAAACTTCAGCTTTTACCCTACCTGGGTCCTGGGATAACTGAGTCCACATGGGAGCTCTTTTAAGAGCAGAATCTTCATTTCCTATAGCTCTATGTTTCTCCTGGACACAAGCCACATTGGTTTTCAAAGCCAGATGTTTTGGGCTCATCTCTCTAGTCCAGGTTCCAAGGGTTAAGGTAACTAACGTGGGGCATTTCATTTTTAAAAATACTTATCTTCTCTTCTAAATTATAAACAAAACTACCTTTTACCTTTCTTTTATGTAAATGATAGTACTTAAAAAATAATTCTGTATTTTAATAATTTATTAATAATTGGTGTTTATTACCAATCCTTTGGTAACCACATATTTTTGGTTGATTCATCTCTTGCTTGTTTGAGGTACAACGTTTTGGAACTCTTCTCCAAATTATCTTCCAAGTGCATCATCTTCTCCATAGCATCCCATAAAGTACTTTCTTGTACCTTTCTTCCAGTCTTCTTTCTCCAATTCCTAATCCTTTTCACTCCATTATATCCTCAATAGCAACATCTTCAACTGAAAGTATCATCAGTTCTCTGTGTAGCCCTCTCAAGGAGTAGCTGTTTGTTTTCATACTTATATGGGCTAGGAACGGGTGTTGGTATTCTCCTTACAATCCACTGTGACATTCAAATCCCTCATAGTAAACCACTCTACTCTTTTCAATTCTACCCCTTATGCCCACCATCATTCAGAGTGTCTTCAATGTTTACATATATAACCTACCTAAGACCCCAGGTATTTAATTTCACAATCTCCTTATCGCCAATAATCTTCTCTTCCATTCCACTTCAGCCATCTAGGCCTATGGCTATGACTTGGATCATTACTCAAACATAATGGTTTCACCTCCAAAATCATTAATCCCAACATCTTATTATCTAAAAACTTCTCCATCCAACTTGCTTGTTCAACCACTTTATGTTTAATTTAATTTGGGATCTCCAATCCACTGATTCTTCTACTGTCTCTGAAACTATTAACTTAACCTTCTACTTTCTTTACTTCTCTTACTATCCCACTTAGATTCCATTGTCCACTATTTCAATAACATTCCTGCCAAAATAGTAAACTTCCTTGCCTCTTTGTCTTTTCATTATAACCATCTAGAAAAATTCAGTTCTGGTTAACTCTCTCTGCTTTTTCTAGGCCTGTAACTGATCAACTGAGTTCTACCACCAAAAGATAGGGCAGATTGTTTCATTATAAATTAATGACATTCAACTTCAAAAAGGGCCCTCAATATTGCCTATAATTCAACCATGTTTTTCTGATCAACTGATACTCTTCCATTTTCCCCAAGGGCTGTTTTTTTTTTTTTAAAGTTGATTTATTTATGTAAGTAATCTCTACATCCAATATGGGGCTTGAACTCATGACTCCAAGATCAAGAGTCACACGTTCTTCTGAATGAACCAGCCAGGTGCTCTGCTACCCCAAGTACTATTTTTTCTTTTTTTATAATTATTTTTTATTATGTTATGTTAGTCACCATACAGTACATTCCAAGTTTTTGATGTAACCTCCTCTACTTTACTCAAATTTAAGACCAGCCTGCTTTCCCTGCCTCCATTCTCAATAGCTAAATGCAACATTCACTTGACAAAGAAAACAAAAGGCATCCAATGAGAGTGTCTCATCTGCCCCATGCCAAACACACACACCAACCTATAGTTGTATACCATCGTGTTAAACTAGAGGAGATATCCTCTTTAAGAATCTATCTTGTTCCATCTTCAAATATATTTTCTTTCCTTTAAATATTGCACCTCTCTTCTCATTTGTTTTTATACATGATCCTATCTCTCTGAATAAACCAAACACCAAGTCCACTCAATTCTATATCCTTCTTCAGCTATGTCTTAATGGTAGTTTTCATTAGAAAGGAAATCTGTTACACAGGAATACAAAAAGGTACCAACATTGTCATATGTACTTAGAGGGTTTCTAAAAATAAAATTGCATACTTTGGTACTCATGGAAATATTTCACATGTTATGTTCACCAAAAAAGGATGTACTGAACTTAGGAGAACATGTCTTGGTTAGTAAGACATATGGAGAGATAAGTGAAATAAGTAATAGGTTCTACATTCTTGCTGTAGAAGTCTTAAGAGTTAAGGATGGTCCATACAAGCATTACTCCCAATCATTAGAGCCAAGGGATCCTCATGCTGATATAATGTGCAAAGTCACAAGTAAGTAAAGTAAACTCTCAGGGGCAGAGTACGAGAGGCCTTGTGAATTTCACCTTAGAAGACAGATTATAGAAGAGGTGGGGAGGAGTGGGAGAAGGGACAAAATGTGAGGTGAGAGGAGAGAGGAATATGGTGGTTAAAAAAAGCAGTCTAAGAAAACGGTAACCAGAATGAATAAACCTAAATGCTTATGAATCCACATAGTCTTGTCTACCCTACTTGGTTAACAAGAGATGCTGAACTGGCAGGCACTAAAAATCATTCTTTCGTGTGAACCAGCATACATTGCAATTAACTTCAATAGTCTGCTGCCTTGATTGTTATCTCTGCTCTTTGTGGCCATCACAGAAGATCAAGCCCATTCATATGGGAAAGAATAGGTAGAACAACAAGAGCTTTTGGTTTATTTCACAACTGAAATTTCTGAAGTTGTTTATCCCTATTATGTCTCCATTTCTGTTACACTCAATCATTCCTCCACCCATACTAGTCTGGCTTGCAGCCCCATTGCTCATTCAAAATAGCTCTTGCTTAATCTTCTTCATAACATTTGACATGACTTATTCCCTTACTCTTCAAAACTCTTTTTCTTTGATTTGCATGATATAACACTTTCCTGGCTGTTCTCTACCTTTCAGATTGCCTCATTCTTTTTCCTTTGTTGTCTCATCTTCCTCATTAGGGTTCCTTTTTGGTTCCAACACTCCAGCCACATTGACCATTATCATTAATGTTATACATGCTGCTTTTCCACTTGCCACAGGAACTTTGTATATCTTTTCCTCATCCTGAAACATGCTCCCTTTTCACTCTTTGCCTAACTCCAGCCCCACATTCAGATACCAGTTTAATCAACACTTTCCTCTACTAAGTTTTCTCTAAGGCAAATGCCTCCTCAGCTAAGTCAAACTACTCTACTATATAGTCTCAGAGCACTACTCCTTCAAAGCAATTATCATAATTACAGTTTGATCAAAGATTCACACAAGATGGGGCACCTGGGCAGCTCAGTTAAGTTTCTGACTCTTGGATTCGGCTCAGGTCCTGATCTCATGGCTCCTGAGATTGGGCTCCATGCTCAGTGGGAGTTTGCTTGGATATTCTATCCCTCTGCCCCTTTCCCCACTCATGCATGAGCTCTCTCTCTCGAATAAATAAATCTTTAAAAAAAAAATTCACAAGACATTAATGCCCATTACTCATCTACCAGCTGTAAGTTTCATGGGTGTAGGGACTGTGTGATTTTATTCATTATGGTATCTACACTGCCAACTACTAAACCTAGCAAGTACCAATAATTGTTGAACACATGAACAAATGTCAACTCTTATAGTATTTTGAATGAGTTTCTTTTCAATCAAAGGAGTTGAACAAAACAATCTCTATTCATTTAAACAAACAAATATATATTTATTGAGTGCTTTAGCATTAGTCAAGGAATGAGAACAGAGTGATAACAAAAATAGATGAGTTCCCTACCCTTATGGAGCATACTATCTAAGGAAATGGTCATTAAAGTAATCACACAAATAAATTTATTATTGTGATTTTTATTTATGAACTATAAAATAAAATTCAGTATAGTATGAACTATGACAGGGGTATCTAATTTATACTGTCAGAAGGCAAAAATAGTTCTACCTCCCAAAAGATGTTCATCTCCTTGTTTTATGCTGGATTTTTTTTTTTTTTTTTAAGATTTATTTATTTGAGAGAAAGAGAGAGAAAGAATGTGCGCACATGAGAGCAGGGGGAGGGGCAGAAGAAGAGGGAAAGAGAGAATCTCAAGCAGACTCCATGCTGAGCGCAGGGCCGGATGTGGACTTGATCTCACAACCCTGAGATCACGACCTGAGCCAAAATCAAGAGCTGGATGTTTAACTGACTGCACCACCCAGGCACCCCATGCTGGATGGTTTTTATGGTCTTTTTACATTTTCCCTGTTCACTCATCTTTGAATAAGGATATTATAGCCTGGTGTTAGCTCCAAAATTGTATAAGAGGCATCTCCTTAAATTCCCCAATTACCAATGGATGTTATTATAGTTTTAACAGGAAGGGTGATGGATATACATTTATAACACCATTCCATGTGCCATTGCCAGCATCTATTATTCTGTTTTGGTTTAGAGAATTCTAGTATTTGGATGAAGAAAGAGAAGTCATGGTGGGATCATGGAGGAGGGCCAGCTTCTTAGTTATTTGGCTGGTACAGACCTTCCATTTCTGAATTCAGGGCTACAAGGGACTTAGGTGTAGGGAGGGTAGGAGAGTGAGCAGGGAGTGAGAGTGAGGAGCAAAGGAAAATTTTCCTTCCTATTACTTACATGAGGCCAAGAAATTCAATGGCAACCTACTAACTATTATTAACTGTTACTCCTAGTCTTATGTGATTCTATCTTTTCTTTTTTTGTACATCATGAAGTATTTTAGTGACAAACTGGGTAAGGCTATAACTGCTGCTAACCAGGTATTATTTTAAACTAGAACTCATTGTTTTCTGTAGAACATAAAATGAAGATGTAGTCAGTATTCATAGTGATTACTATGTTAAGCAGGAAATAAGTTAGAGAACAGGTACATTAGATCGCATTCTAGTTCTATGACATTAAATACATTTTATGACACTCACTATTCTGAAATTCCTTGTACTTCTTTTGTCCAGTTAGATTGTTCTTTGTCTCCAAGATGGACCACTTTAGATGGTGGGGCAGTTCTTCCCAAATAAAGCTTCTGTGTTCCTGGAGGTTCTTCCAAATAAAATCTTAAAAAATAAAATAAAATAAAAATTACATTACCCTCAAATTTATGGTTTAATATAGTGTTCTAGCAGCTTAAGTCTTCAAAATGAAAAGGTCTCTACATGGTATAACAGCAAAACACCAGGCATACTTTTTTTTAACTGTAATATAAATTTTAGAACAAGGACTTGTAAAATTTTTCAATCAAATATAAAAATTTTATTTTCTCTTAAAAAAACTAAATACATAATAAAATATAAATGTTTAAAGAATTAAAATATTATTCTCAAATTCAATGAAGTATTTTTGCTAAAAAGTTTAACCTGATTCTGATCAAGCCACAAGACCTAAATTCCAGTTGACAGGGAATACATGAGATGGAGGACCAAGTTAAATGACACTAAGAGGAAACAACCAGGTAAATCCAGAATTCTACAAAATAACTGGCTTGGACTCTTCAAGAAAAGAGGCAGGGAAGTAAGCTTAGTTAGCCAGGTCCCAGGATATAAAATCAACATACAGAAATCAATTGAATTTTAGATCCTAGCTGGGGAAGCCAAAATTTAAAACATGGTATCATTTAAAGTTGCCCCCAAATAATTTCAACACTTAGACGGAGTGATTCCTTCTGCCTTATTTTTATTTTCCAAAATTGTTTTAGTTATTTTTGTTCTTTGCCTTTCCATATAAATTTTAGAAAACATTGTTCTGCATCTATAAAAATCTGGGAGAGATTCTGATAGAAGTTGCTTTAAACCTATAAATTAATTTGGGGAGATCTGGTATTTTTACTATGTTGAGTTTTTTGATCCAAATGGACCTTCATTTACCTCACCATTTATTTCAATTTTTGATTTCTTTCCTCAGTGTTTTGCTTTTTTCAGCATACAGATCCTATATGTAATTTATTAGATTTGTACCTAAGATTGAGACTTATACATAGCTACAGTAACAAGACAGTGTGGTACTGGCATAAAAACAGACATACAGATAAATGAAACAAAATGGGAAACTCAGAAATAGACCCACACAAATATGCTCAACTGATTTTTGACAAATGTATAAAGGCAACCTAATGGAGGAAGGAGAGCCTTTTCAACAAATGGGTGCTGGACCAACTGAATATTCATTCATAGGCAAATATATGAACCTTGACCTAAACATCATACCTAATACAAAAATTAATTCACAATGGATCATGAATTTAACTGTAAAAGGATGAGGTAAAAGTATAAGACTTTTTGAAGAAAGTATAGGAGAAAAGCTACGGGACCTAGGGTTAAGCAGACTTCTTATACAAAAAGCATGATCTGTAAAAGAAAAAACTGATAAACTGGACTTCATTAAAATGGGAGGGGAACTGAATTCTGATGGTTAAAAAAGAAAAGAATCCTCAAGATTTCCTGACTCCTCAAGAAAAGCAGATAACCTCAGAAGAAAAAAATTCATAACGGCACTGATCTCTCTTCAACAAAATTATATGACAGAACACAAGTGAAGTATGCTTGCAGAGAACTAATAAGGAAAAACGAGCGGGCCTTTAAAATTCTAAACCTACAGGTGAGGAAAACAAAAACGATCTTTTGGATATGTAATGGCTCAGAAAATGCAACATTTTCTCTGAAAAAAATTACTTTTAAAGGTTCTAGACACATGAAAAACACGAAATAACAACAATCAGACTAAATTTACATGAAATAAACATAAAAGATGATAAAGAATAAATTGAATAATCACTGACAAAATGATCATGAACTTGAATAAAATAAGAAATTATTTCTTAACTAGAAGCTATGTATTTTAAAAAATTGATATATTATTTAAATGAAACCTGGGAGAGGCATGGTAAAGGTCAGGTTATATATGCTATTCATTCTTGTCAGAAAGAGAAATATATTTGCTAATAATAATAACTGCTAGCAAAAAATTAGGATATAGAACTTTCACGTTATTAAAAGGAAAATAAAGCAAAAAGGAAAAGATAAATGCATCTAAAATATCTCAGCAATGTACTATGGTTGAACATCGAGTGATGTGATTAGAAGACTTTCATTTTCACTATCGAGTGTATATTTTTACAGTAATTATATCAGTTTTAAAAAGTATTATTAAAAGCCATCAAGTAAGCAAAACAAATATAAATTTAAAAAATATATATCAAATCTTACTTACTTAGTTTCTCCATCTGATATACCAACAACTCTAGCTTCTTCAAGATGAGGCCAATTAACAAAGACAGACTTTCCAAGCACTGATGAAGCTATATTTTCTACACTCTTAAAGTAAAAGCAGAAAAGTTCACTCATGTTTCAGGTCCAAGAAAAAAGTTTACAAAGGCAAAATTAAATAATTAAAAGCTGGCTTGTGTTTATAAAGGTCTTTAAAATCAATAAAAGCCTCACCTTAATAATTAAAACAGATATAAGATACCATTTGCTCACTCAAGCCATTTTTTCCCTACAGTTTCTACTCTTCTCAACTTGACTCTCCAATTATCCCACCCACTTGAATTCAGTTAGTTTTTTTTTTTTTTAAAGATTTTATTTATTTATTTGACAGAGATAGAGACAGCCAGCGAGAGAGGGAACACAAGCAGGCGGAGTGGGAGAGGAAGAGGCAGGCTCATAGCGGAGGAGCCTGATGTGGGGCTCGATCCCATAACGCCAGGATCACGCCCTGAGCCGAAGGCAGACGCTTAACCGCTGTGCCACCCAGGCGCCCCTCAGTTAGTTTTCTTCATTTGTCTTCTTTAAGTTGTACCTTAGTGGCTAACTACTCTTTCTTCCTAGTATGTGTCCCAGGATTTCTGTTTAGAGTTTTATTTTTTTTTCCTTTCCTTTATTTTAAAAAATATTTTTCAGTTGTTTTTACCCATCTGCCTTTCTTTAGCTCTTTATTTTAGTATGAATGTGTTAAAGTTGACCAAGTTTACCTTCCCCCTGACAACCACTTCTTATTAGATAGGCACTATGACCAACTTAAAGTACTATTCTGCAGTATAAACATTATGACACCAGGAAGCTTGCCTCCTTCTCACCTTCTCAACAGCAATGACACTTATTAGTAAAGGGTGGTCCACTGACTTTAATCCTGAATGAAATTACTTGGTGAGAAAATAGGTTTCAGTGGAATTAAGCTGAAGAGCACTGACCTGTAATGTATTACTGTCCATAATAATAGCCAACATTACTAGAAATAATGTTTAGCAAGAAACTTAGGTTCTTAGCTCTGCTGCTAACTCCATTTAAGTTTCTTAATTTGTAAAATTAATGAGTTGGAGTAGATGCTTTACAAAATTCTACCCAGATGTAAAATTCTATGACCCTATTATTCTCATGATTATTTTTCTCATGGATACTGAGAAAGTTGACAATAGCAGAAATGTCTAGAAAAGGGCTATTATTCATCATTGTTTCACATCACCTAATCAGATAACAGAATCTAAGAAATCTGACTTCATTTCAGTTTGCAGTTGATATAATGAAATAAGAACCCTAGACTTTAGTTAGGAATCATGGGTCCAAATTTGGTTTCTATGTCTTTCCAGCTATAGAACTGAAGGCAAATCATTTAAACCCCACTGAGGCACAGTTTTCTTATATGAGAATAAGAAATAACATCTACCTCACAATGTTTATTTGGTGGTAAAATAATATACACAGAAGCTTTTATAAACTATAAAATGCTGTATAAATATTCTGTATGAAATAATATCTTAGGTAAAAATTCTAGTTAAAAGGAAACACTATTATTATTGGTTAAACAACAACAACTTTGTGGTAGCAACTAAATTTAAATACAAATTTTCATTCAATTCTTTTCTGTTTATTATGCTTAATCATTATTAGCAAATATTTCTTTAACAATTACAGATGACTGTTTCTAGACTTTTTGCAGTAACTTTTAATTATATTTAGACATTTCTTAATGTGAACATATAAAACAAAAGAATGACTATTCTGATAAATAAAACAAGTTTCAACATTAGAACTAGGATCCCATAATTATCCTTTTCCTTTCTTTCTTTCTTTTTTTTTTTTTTTTTAAAGATTTTTTATTTATTTATTTGACAGAGATAGAGACAGCCAGCCAGAGAGGGAACACAAGCAGGGGGAGTGGGAGAGGAAGAAGCAGGCTCATAGTGCAGGAGCCTGACGTGGGGCTCGATCCCGGAACGCCGGGATCACGCCCTGAGCCGAAGGCAGACACTTTAACCGCTGTGCCACCCAGGCGCCCCTATCCTTTTCCCTTCTATACATCTTTCTTCTTTCATTGTCCCACTCACTCTTCCCTTTAGTTTTTGAAGGAAAAGTTGTCATTTCTCAAATTAATCCTCAGGTTAAGCCTAAAATGAGATCCCTTAATACCTCACATGGGGTCTTGTTATCATTATCAACCCCTACCTCTAGTGTTTTTAAGACCTCCTTTCTCCATTAGCTCTACCTCTCTCCTTTTGTATGGATTTAGCTTGTTAAACTGTCTCTCCTCTACCTACAGTTATGTTTCTAGACTTCTTTTCAATGATAATCTTCCTACCCAAGGGCCCAATCCCTGCTACCTCTACTTGCCCTCTACCTAGACACCGCCCCCCCCCCCCTTGTTCTTAGGAGTTAGGAATGAAATCTTCAAAGGCCAATAATGATGCCTGAAGGACAAATTCACAGACGTTGTTTTAGTTTTTATTCTTTTTGCACTGTATGTAGTATCTACTCCATGCTTCTGTGATATTACTTAACTTGGAAATCATTCTGTCTCACCTTTCTGAACACTACTGTCATTTTCACTGGTTCCTTTTCCACCTTTTATAGAAACTATGGGTATTTCTTTGTGCTGAAATTTGAACTCTCAGAGTCCATTTTCTTCAGGAAAATGAGCTCCAAGGCCTCAGCCATCATTCCTTGCTAATGACTCATATATCCCTACCTCCCTCCAAGCTCTGGCTCCAGGTATCAGTTGTGTATAAGCTGCCTTTCTCCACTGAGGTTTTTCATCTGAACCACAGAACACAAAAAATAATTTGACTATTTTCTCAATTCTCCAAAGGACGGTACACAACTAGTCCCTCTCTAAATGTACAGAACATAAATTAATCTACTACATTGAAATGGATGACTTAGGGCATTAGGGCTTAAATCTCTTGTGGAACTCTTGTTGAAAAGGGCTGGCAGGGCAGCGCCAGTTAAACATCCTAGCATCGCCTTAAAATTGCATCATTATTTATCACTAATCCCCTCAAGCCAGAGACTTTCCCACTTTAACTTCCTTATTCCAATAAACAGCAATTATCTTCTAGTTAACTAGGCTCGATAGCTCAGTCATATTTAGTATTTTCTTTCTCTTTTCATCCTCTGTGTTTGAACATGAAGCTTGTCAACTTTATTAGTCTTATTCATCCGGATCTATTACTACTTCCAGTTTTTGTCCTTATCACCTAACACTTCTATAAATACAACCTCTGAACTTGCAGGCTTTTCCATTTTCTTCCATTTCTCTTTTGTCCAATTTAGTCTATTATATTGCCACCAAATTAATCCTTATGAAAATACGATTTCAAGATAACAGTTATGGGAAAAAAAAAAGTCCAAACTCCTTAGCCTGGTATTCAAGGTCCTCCATAATCTGGCCTCAATCTGTTTTTTCAACCTTATCTTCTACTACTTCCCAACACAAGTTCTCTGCTACAGTCAGGTTTATCTATTCCTTCTCCTCAAATACATCACATTTATTCTAAAAAAAGAAAAAGTATTAAGAAAAATTTCAGACATACAAAAAGTTTAAAAAGAATAAGATAATGTGTCACACATTTATTTCCAGCTCATGTTATTCCTTTCAACTAGAATACCCTTCCCCTACTTTTCTCCTCTCTGTGATAATCTTTTTCTTAGCACCAAGCTTAAGCCTAGTCTCATTTAAAAGCCTGTAACTTAAACTTCAGCTCACATAGCCTACCTCCTTTCCAAAATTCATGGAGTATTTTTTGCTCATTATATCACAATGATACATTTCCTTTAAAATCTATGTAAATGTTTCTTTACTTCATCCTTATTTACTATGAACTTTAGGAATTACTACATGTTATACCTCTTTGGTAAACACATTGCAACTAGAAGAGTTTTATGCATAATAAGCACCTAATAAATATATAACAAAGAAAATACTTACAAGTTCATCTGATTCTGCATTCACTAAGATTTCTAACATCATGTTTTCTCCACGACTGCTTTGCTGGAATACTTGAACCCCACTTTTCTTCAAAAAAAACTTCAAAAGAATTCAGAGAATTTAATTTTAACTCTTTTTCCATAATCACATTACATTCAATAAGGTGAAAAAATTCTGAACTAAACAGCCACTGACTTTGTGTTTGATGTGTTTCAGGGTAGGAAATCCACAGAAATATAATGCCTTCTGGTCAACCCTGGTTATTTTGTTCTTGCTTATGTCTACACGCCAAGCATCTAATGATATTATTTTATACCTAGAAAATAAATCAAGGCATTTAATTCAAAATTCACACACTGCAAGCAATTACAGTTTTTCAGTATTCCCTTGAATATTCTGCAAGAGTCATCCTTTCTTTTAAGCAAGGGAATGACAATCTGTCTTTTAAAACAAAGAAAATATACAGCAGGGCGACCCAGATTCTCTGTTATAATTGACTAGATGCAACTACCCCTGCAGGTTACCGAATGGAAGTCTTCCCCATTAACTTAAAATAAAACTATACATACATATTTAATTTAGAAGTAAAGGAACATAGAAAGCATGTTACAAATCTCTAAATCCTCCAGTTCTAAAACACAGATGAAAAATCAACATTTTATAATGTCTAGTCCATATTTCTCTTTAAGACAAAGGAAAAGCATAACTGGGAGATGTCCACTTTAGGTTCCATCTGGGTAAATTATTTGCAGGGAAAATGAGAGAAAAGAAAAAAAAAAACAAGGACATTTTAATGAGGAAGAAAAAGTAGAAATGGGTTTGAGGCAAGAAATTATAGGACCTCTTTTATTTCTTTTTTTCTTTTTTCTGGTTGGGTGGTTGGGAATGTAAGAGGCAAAGTCATAGCACATCACATAATGCTGGGAGCAGACACTGACAATGGAAACAAAAATTCATACATCCTTGAGGTGGGGAGGGTACAGATATACACTAAGGAGGAAAAATTAAAATAAACAAACAATCCAACTTAACAGAAAAGAGCGAGAGAGAAGCAGAATCTGACCAAAGCAGAGAACTACAGAAACAACTGTGAGAAAGAGATGCTCTTTGGCAAGTTGGATGTAATTCATTATCAACTGACTGTAACTATCAAAAATTATTTGTTAATTCCCCAAGTAGATATTCAAAAGCTTCCCCCTACCCCCCACCCAAGGGGAGCTCCTTGCTGTTGTTGAAAAATTACCAAATCACATTACCTTGTGCAACAACGTTCTATGGCAGGGAACTTTTCTGGCCATGGTGAGGGGTAGGTGAACTCTGTGTCTCTATCATACCAGCACATTAGGCACTCACTATGTTGGTTTCTTTTCCTTTCTTCCTTTTTGAGGGAGTAGTTACATGTTTCCATGGCTTCCAACAATCGCTTCTGAATTTAAAGATTAAAGAGAAGGGTTAAAAGTATAAAATTTCTGTAATCTTAACATACAGAATAGATCTTTTCCCTCAGTACACAGAATCATTATTTGTGTTCTTGAAAAACAAAAATCTTAACTAATGGAATTCTTTTCCATTTTATTACATGAAAAACTGTTTCAAAGGGTCCTAGAATATTGCTTGGTACTACAAGTTATTCTGAACCTATTATTTCAACAATAGGCACTAAGTGTAAATAAGAACAGCAGACAATGAGGGCACCTGTGAGGCTCAGTTGGTTAGGCATCTGCCTTCGGCTCAGGTCATGATCCCAGGGTCCTGGGGTCAAACCCTGCGTTGGGGTCCTGTTGGGCTCCCTGCTTGGTGGGAGGTCTGCTTCTCCCTCTGCCTCTCCCCCCAGCTTGTGCGCTCTCTCTCTCTCTCTCTCTCAAATAAATAAATAAAATCTTAAAAAAAAAAAAGAATCAAATTTTAAATGTGAACTTACCATAATTATTATAGTTTCTCATAACTCATAAAACATTAATCTCTTTACAAATTCTGCCTTGATATAGAAAATGTTTACCTCTCCAAATTATGTCATATGCTTAATTAATTTAATTACATATATTTTAATTTAATTACATTTAATTCCATTCAGAATCAAAATTGTTAAAAAAATTTTTTTTATTTTTTTATTTTAAAAGATTTTATTTATTTATTCGACAGAGAGAGACAGCCAGCGAGAGAGGGAACACAAGCAAGGGGAGTGGGAGAGGAAGAAGCAGGCTCATCGCGGAGGAGCCTGATGTGGGGCTCGATCCCATAACGCCGGAATCACGCCCCGAGCCGAAGGCAGACGCTCAACCGCTGTGCCACCCAGGCACCCCTAAAAAAATTTTTTTAAAGGACAAAATTTTGTTGGTGTTCATATGGAAGAACGAATGTGTGAACTGCAAAAACTGGGAACCTGTCTTACTAGATCCTACCACTTTTAATAAAGCTGCTGTAATAAAAACACTTTAATATTGACACCACAAGAAACCCATAGACCAGAAGAACAGAATAAAGAGGTCAAAACAAATTTAAATATATGTGAAATATAGTATTTCGAATATTTAAATAATGGTGTTGTCATAACTATCCAGCGGGAAAAAGAAGCACATACACTTTCCAATTTCATATTATATACAAAAACATGTATCAGAGTATTAAGATAATGAAAGTATTAGAAGGAAATCTAAGAGAGAGTATCAATAATTTGGAGGGATAAACTCTTATTTAATAAGAGTGGAAAAAACCTAACAGTCTTAAGGGAAAAGATATTTTTTTATTTTTTATTTCATTTTTAAAAAGATTTTATTTATTTATTTGAGAGAGTGAGTGAGCAAGAGAGAGAGCATGAGCAGGTGGAGGGGCAGAGGGAGAAGCAGACTTCTTACTGAGCAGGGAGCCCCACGTTGGGCTTGATCCCAGGACCCTGGGATCATGACCTGAGCCAAAGGCAGACGCTTAACTGACTGAGCTACCCAGGCGCCCCAGGAAAAGACATTTTTAAATAACAGAAAATGTATGTGACAGAAGATTCATCAACAAAACAAGAGACAAATGCCATGCTGGGAAAGAATATTCTATCATACAAAGAACTGACAAAAATCAAGAAAGGAAAATGAGGAAAAGGATATAAATAGGTAATTTACAGAAGAGAAAATGCAAAGGGCAAACACACATAAAAATATACTCGAATTAGGGATCAGAGAAAAAAAAATTAGACTAATAATAAAATGGTACCCATCATCAATAGATTGACCAAAATTAAATGAAGCAGTAATATCCAGGTCTGGAGAGGCAGAGAAGTAGGCACTAAATATTTGGTGAATTAGACTAGTCTTTTTGAAAAATATTCACTAAATGTCAAAATATACATTCCCAATAGCCAAGCAATCCTGCTTTTGGGAATCTATCTTAAAAAACCAAAATCTCCAATACCTAAGACTGCATAAACAAACAAAAAGAATACATGAATACACAAGTAGTTTATTATAGCATTATGCACAATAGCAAAAAACATGAAGATTCACAAGAAGTTGCAAAATTAGTAGAGAGTGTTCTCATGTACCTTTCACCCAGCTTTCCCCAATGGTAACATCCTACACATAGCATCAGTACATTATCAAAACCGGATATTGACATGAGTACAACACTATTAACTATACTTATTTAGATTTCACTGGTTTTTGTATGTGATTTTTGTGTATACAGTGTTATGAAATTTTTATCAAATGTACAGATTCACATTAACCACCACTAAAACTAGAATACAGAACTGTTACATCATCATAAAGAAATTCCTTGTTATCCCTTTATAATCACACCCTATCCCAAACCTTAACCCCTAGCAACCACTCCATGTTTTATATCACAGTAATTTTGTCATTTCAAGAATATTATATAAATGAAACAATATAATATATAACCTTCTGAGACTTTTTTCACTCACTGATTTTTTTCACTTAACTGAATTTTTTTCATCCAAGTTCTTTATATCAATAGTCCTTTATACTGCTGAGTAATATTCCACTATATGGGTATACTACAATTTGTTTATCTACTCACTCATCAAATGACATCTGAATTTTTTCCAGTTTGGGGTTATTACAAATAAATTGCTCTGAACATTCGTGTATAGGCTTTCTTGTGTGGACAAGATTTTTATTTCTCTAGGATAAAATATCCAGGAGTGTGACTGCTGGATTGTATAGTAAATGTATGTTTAACTTTATAAGAAACTGCTGAACTGTTTTCCAGAGTGGCCTCCTAGACTTTTAGTCCAATAATTTATCTATGCCATTTTTCAAAACATTTACAGAGACAGTTGTATAAAGAGGAAAAAAGTAGCAAAATCTAGAAAAGATTATAGAATAAAATAGATAATACTATGCCATAATTTCCTGATTTTAAGATATTATTGATATTGTAAATATCAATACAATAAAAGTAATAACAATTTTTCAGGAAATAAAGAATAAATTGAATTTCCATAATTACTGTTTACTGATGATGGTATTTACTTACATCCTATTTTCTTCTCCAATGTCACATTCAAAATGTGAGTCTCATCCTTCTTCACATTCAAAATATAAACGTTTTCAAAAATATATGTATATATACTGGGGTCCCTGGGTGGCTCAGTCGGTTAAGCATTCAACTCTTGATTTTGGCTCAGGTCATGATTTTGACTCAGGTCATGATTTTGGCTCAGGTAATAATTTCAGGGTTGTGGGAGTGAGCCCCGTTTCGGGCTCCACACTCAATGGGGAGTTTGCTTGAGCTTTTCTCTCTCCCTCTGCCCACCCCCATAAATAAATCTTTAAAAAATACATATATACATACATAAATAAAATTTTCTAGGTTACTTGGCTGTGAATGTATGCATCTTTAAAATCTTATAATCTTGAACACTTTAGCATCTTTAGGATAGACAGCATAACATTATGGTAGAATGATGTAATTAATGGATGCTGTAATGTCCTGTGACTCCCATTAGTATTGAAGGACTTATTTGCCCAGATGCTGAAAATGCTGCTGGCTTGCAATCCTCCCTCAGCTGTCAGCTATCTCTTGGAAATACCTTTGCACGAAAAGTTATCTCACATAAGGTCATGCACCCTCCTGAAATGAAGTCTGCATCCAAGACTGACAGATGAAGGGTATAAAGTCTCAGGCCCTTTACAGCAACCTAGGAGAACTCTAATGGGCCAATCCAGCTTTAGAGTGACGTCTGGGGTCAGCTAAGGCCTTTGTTGAGACAGCACTGTAGCCCAGCCTGTCCTTCTAACCAATCCTGTTTTTCTCTCTACCCAACATCTTAGAGGGTAGCATCAAGAAACCAGAGTAGGGGGCCAAAAATCTAGGAGAAGAGAGACTGCAGAGACACTCTAATTAGGCTCAAATCTAGGAACACTCTGTGTCCCTGGATATAGGGACTTGCTGCATGCTACTTACTTGGGATTTCAAAATTGTTATGGATCAATAATTGTTATGTGCATCCTCTTCCTGCCTTTTTTTGATAGGAGCTACTTATTCTGATTATCCTGTCATTGTCTCTCCAATATAAAACTGGGAATGTTGGGGAGTGTAGATAATTTTTTTTTGTTTTTAAATTCAAAGTTCTCTGAGTCAGGAGAGCAGTCCCTGGGGAGCTGCATTTGAGGAGCTTAATACACACCTAGACTCAATTTAAAGATGAAATTCTAGGCTTCGAGCCTGATGTATAATGAAATGAAATTTTTGGGAGAGGTCAGTGTGTTTTGTATTTGAATGGGATGTAAATTTTAGCCAAAGGGGACAGACTGTAGTAGATGATTTGCAAAGATGGTCATAATAATTGCTCCTATCTCCATATGTAAGCTCCTTTAAATGCTAAGAAAGTGGTCTATTTCCCTACTTCTTAAATCCAAGTTGGTCTTATAACCTACTTTATTCAAAAGAATGTAGTGAAAGTGACACTATGCAAACTCCAAAGCTCAAGAGGCCCTGTAGCTTCTGTTCTCACCTTCCTGGAACCCAAGATCACTGTGAGAATAAACCTGAGTTAGCCTCCTGGAGGGTGAGAGATCACACAGAGGGCTCAGCTTACCACTAACACCAACCACCAATCATGTTCTTGAGACCATCTCAGACAACGAACTCCACTAGAGAGCAAGGGTGAGGGTGAAGGCAAGGGTGAGAGTATGCATGCCAAACAGCTCAAGTCTGCACGTAAACTCTTGCTAGCACCAGAGCTCGTGTAGTAATTTTTCATGAGGAAAAAATAGATCCTATCACTCTCTCATTTCTGAAAATTGTATCACGTATTCCTATTTAGTCATTTCCACCACCATATACTTTCACTGATTATCCTGTAACAGGAATTTTTCTTTTTACATCTTACACACCTACTTTCAGATAACTTCTTGTGTAAATTCTGAGCTTTTGCTTCCAAAAAATATAGAAGAATATAGTAATTCTGCCAGTTACAAGTTTTGTTTCAGTGGTAATATCATAATGCAGTTTTGCTGAAAACATTTAAAATCTCATTGAGGGGTCCAACCTTAAGTAAAAATTCAATCACAATGAACTGAAGTGATAACTGGATGAACAACAATAACTGTCTACATGGAACTAAGTTTTTCACATGCAGGCTATAATGACTATGTCATAAGTTAATCCTGTCTGGTGGCTAGCAAGTGTCTTTTCACATATAACAAGTCTTCTTATTTAAAAATTAGTAAGATGTGAATAAACGCTTGTTTCCTCCACTCCATAATCATGTCAGTTTTTCTCCCCCCCGGCAAGAGAACACTTTTGAGGTATAATTTACTTTCAGAGCTTTTGGTTCCACTGATTTTTCTCTATTGTTTGTTCATTTTCTATGGATTCCTGTTCCTATCTTTATTATTTCCTTCATTCTGCTTAGTTTGGGTTTAATTTCTCTTACATTTTTAGCTTTTTCTGGTAGGAAGCTTAGATAATCTTTTTTTTTTTTTTTTTTAGGAAGCTTAGATAATTTGTTGTAAGACTTTTTTTTTTTTTTTTTTTTAGATTTTATTTATTTATTTGACAGAGACATCCAGCAAGAGAGGGAACACAGGCAGGGGGAGTGGGAGAGGAAGAAGCAGGCTCCCAGTGGAGGAGCCCGATGTGGGGCTCGATCCCAGAACACCGGGATCACGCCCTGAGCCGAAGGCAGATGCTCAACGACTGCGCCACCCAGGTGCCCCATGCTTTATGTATTTGAAGCTCTGTTACAAGGTACTATACATTCAGGATTTTTATATCTTCTTAATGAACTGACTTGACTTTTTTTTCTTTTTAAGTAATCTCTATGTCCAACATAGGACTTGAACTCACAACCCCAAGATCAAGAGTCACATGCTGTACCAACTGAATCAGCCAGGTGCCCCAAACTGACTCAACGTTTTAATCAATATGAAATATTCTTCTTGATCTCTGGTAATATTCCTTGTCCTGAAGGCTGTTTTTCTAATGTTAGTAAAGCCACTAGCTTTCTTATAATTAGCATACCTAGAAGTTTTGAAGCACGTAATGAAGAAGAGAGTAGTTAACTCTCATTAATAAAACATAAATGGTGATTAAAACCCATTGCTCATTAACTTATGTGAAATAATCTCTGATTAAGAATATATGTGTATAAATGAAAAGATGTTCAACATCACTCATCATCAGTGAAATACAAATCAAAACTACAATGAAATATCACCTCACACCAGTCAGAATGGCTAAGATTAACAACAAAGGAAATAACAGGTGTTGTCAAGGATGTGAAGAAAGGGGAACACTCTTACACTGCTGGTGGGAGTGCAAACTGGTGCAGCCACTCTGGAAGACAGTATGGTGGTTCCTCAAAAAGTTAAAAATAGAACTACCCTATGATCCAGTAGTAAATACCTTCAGGTATTTACCTAAAGGATATAAAAATACGATTCAAAGGGATAAGTGCACCCCAATGTTTACAGCAGCATTATCAACAATAGCCAAACTATGGAAAGAGCCCAATGTCCACTGACTGATGAATGGATAAAGAAGATGTGGTATATATACACAATGGAATATTACTCATGCATAAAAAAGAATGAACTCTTGCTGTTGCAATGACGTGGCTGGAGCTAGAGAGTATTATACTAAGTGAAATAAGTAAGAGAAAGACAAATACCATATGGTTTCACTCATATGTGGACTCTAAGAAACAAATGAACACAAGGGGGAAAAAAAAGGCAAACCAAGAAAAAGACTCCATTACAGAGAACAAACTGATGATTACTGGAGAGGAGGTGGGCAGGGTGTCAGGTTAAACAGGTGATGAGAATTAAGGAGGACAAGTGTTGTGATGAGCACTGGGTATCATAAATGATGAATCACCAAATTCTACACTTGTAACTAATATTACACTGTATGTTAACTAACTGGAATTTAAATAAAAACTTGGAAGAAAGAAAGAATATATGTGTATATATAACTATTTCATGCACTGACCTCATCAATAAAAGGTATCAGTACCACAGCTTCCCATTCCTGTTGTTTCCCATTTAGGTCAGTTTTAAAATCAGGTGGATAATATTCTATAATTGGTGAGTCTTCACTGGTCATCAAGTGCTATGGAAATATAAAAGAGTAATAGAAATATAAGAATATCAATATAACTTTTTGTTAATATATTTATAATATTTACTCATGTTACAGTTTAAAATTCCCAAGCGAAAGCAAAATTAAATTTTTACATCTTAGAAATGCTGCAATATACTTGCTATATTTTGATTTTCAACTACAAGACTTCTAATTTCACTGCTGCTCATCACTTTCCCATTGCAGTGATCTAATTATGTAGTAAAACCATCTTTACTCTGAATTTCATTTTTTACCATTTATATCTTTTATCATTCTATAAGGCCCAGTTAAATTCTGTTCTCAGACTTCATTTCACAGGCTTCCAATAGTCCTCCATTTTTAACCCTGAATAGTTTACTTTTGTACCTTTGTGTTCTAAGTAATTGATTTTTTTAAGTAATGTAAGAACTGTATCTAACATAATTTAAAAAGAAAAAAATTCTAAAATCCAAGAATCTCTTTACCACTAATGGCAAAGATGAAAGGTCCAATAAAAGGCATGTTTTTATTAGAAATTTTATAAGAAAGATAGATGAAGAAAGCATAAGGATTTCTTCTGAGAAATAAATACGAAAGATTGTGGTATAACATTTTTTAAATAAATAAAACAGTGTATTTCTCAGGGTAATACTAAAAATATTTAATAACCAGTATGGCACGGGCACAGAACAATCAAAGGCTTCTAGGCTTCTAGGCTCCTAAGTATCAAAAAGGATAGCAAAACATTTAATTTTAAAACCCACCTGGTAGCATGTAGGAAGTAAATTTTTGCTAGCTGCTGGAAGTACAGCAAGAAGCTGTTCAAATGGCTTAAAAGGTTTTCCTAGTTCAAAATGGATTTTGAGTGTACTGATGTTACGGATATCAGATAGGAAAGGTGCATAATGGTAGGGATAATACCTATAAAACAAAACTGAGTTTTAAATAATTGGCAACTTTATGAAAAAGGTCAATATTAAATACTTTTCCTTATTTAACAACATAGCAATAACTCTAAAAAAAAAATGATCACCCATCATACTATCACCTGATTTAAGAAATCAGCAGCATTAGCATATTTAGGTCATGTGATGGCAACAAATGTTATATTTCCTTAATTTTTTAAAAAAAGATTTTATTTCTTTGACAGAAAGAGAGAGAGCACAAGCAGGGGGAGCGGCAGGCAGAGGGAGAGGGAGAAGCAGGCTCCCTGCTGTGCAGGGAGCCCAATGCGGGTCTCGATCCCAGGACCCTGGGATCATGACCTGAGCCAAAGGCAGACGCTTAACCAACTGAGCAACCCAGGTGCCCCTGTATTTCCTTAATTTTTTTTTTTTTAAAGATTTTATTTATTTATTTGACAGAGATAGAGACAGCCAGCGAGAGAGGGAACACAAGTAGGGGGAGTGGGAGAGGAAGAAGCAGGCTCATAGCGGAGGAGCCTGATATGGGGCTCGATCCCATAACGCTGGGATCACGCCCTGAGCTGAAGGCAGACGCTTAACCACTGTGCCACCCAGGCGCCCCATATTTCCTTAATTTTTAAGGTAAAATTACACATTTCCAAAATTGGGATGTATCATATAATTGAAGGGTGCAGATACACACACACACACACGTGTATTTATATGAAATACATGTGTGTATATATATGTATGTGTATATATATAAAATATAATGGTCCTTTAAGCTTCCAAGATATTGAATGTGAATCTTCCCATCAATAGACTCTTAGAATGAAGTACTGAGGTGGTCAGAAGACTTTCAGTTAGCACACATGAGCTGGAGTCTCTCTCAGGAGGACAGAGAGAACAGCGAGTCTGAGCTCACTATTACTAGTCAGCTCTAATAACTTTTTTATCTTTGAATTGGTATATACAGGATTAAGCCGTTTATCAATCATACACACTATTTTTGTTTTTAATGCCTTCCCATCTATAACTACAGGTACAAATATTTTTTACAAAGCTTTGAACATACAATTTTTTTAAAATTTCAGTTTTTAATGTTTGACTAAGGATGCTAAAAAATAAATATTTTTTTCCCACAATTATGACATATTTCAAAAAGATGAGAAAGTTTAGGAGGTAGCATCTAGAATGGAAAATGTATAGACTTTGGAATCAGATAGGCTTAGACTTGATTCTTGGATGCATGACTTTAGCAAGATTACTTTCTGGGTGCCTGGGGGGCTCAACTGGTTAAGCGTCTGATTCTTGATTCTCAGGACATGCTCTCAGGGTTGTGAGATCGAGCTCTGCGTTGGGCTCCGTGCTGGGCATGAAACCTGCTTAAGATTCTCTTTCTTCCTCTCCCTCTGCCCTTCCATCCTGTTTTCTCTCACTCTCTCTCAAAAAAAAAAAAAAAAAAAGAAAAGATTGCTTTCTAAAGTAATAAAGATAACTGAGCCTCATTTGTAAAAGTCAGACAATAATACTTGTTTTATAGTGGTGAGGATTATATGAGAACAGGTTTTTCAAGTGCCTGGCCTTAATGCATGATACATAATAGGATTAGTTTACACTCACCCTATTAAGAAATGCCAAATCAAGGATTTTTGTCATTAGAATGCTCTTCAGAGAGGCCCTGAGAATTAGGTTAGTTATTGCAAAGATTTTTTTAAAAAAGATTGTAATTAAATGAAATCAATTAATATACATAATTTGCACTGGTTTGTTTTGCTATATGGTGCTTTAAAACAAAGCCTAGCAAAGGTGTTATCAAAACAAAACAAAACAAAACAAAACAAAACAATCTCATCACTTAAAAGTCTCTCCTTTTTCCTGCATCATTTTTCGGTTTGTTATTTTTCTGTTTTGGTGGATGGTTTAGAAATGTAGATGGAACTTGCTGAAACAGGAAATATGAGAGAAATGGAATTACTATTTATAGGAAAAGCAAATAAATGGAATTACTATTTATAGGAAAAGCAAATAATTCCTTTCTCTTTTCTTCTTTACCCTCCCCAGTCTAACGTTCAAATAACCCATTCTTTAATAATCACTCTTGATAGAAAAATTTTTTCAAACACACAATAATGTAGCAAAGAATATAATGAACAACCCTATATAACCATCACTCAGACCCAATAATTATCAAGACTCTGTCACAGTTGATTCATCATGATAGAGGATTTTAAATCCTTAGATTTAAAGAGCTTTCATTATTGGCCATCTGCTAGGGCTGGAAGTATCTTTGTTACACAAAGGTCTTTAAAAAGTATTTTCATATAAGAAAAGA
The DNA here is from genome assembly GCF_024610735.1 of Ursus americanus. Lineage (NCBI taxonomy): Eukaryota > Metazoa > Chordata > Mammalia > Carnivora > Ursidae > Ursus > Ursus americanus. The sequence continues at coordinate 38,306,895 of NC_142146.1, forward strand.
TTACCTATATTTCATTTAAACTTGGCTATATGTTATCTTTTTAAAAATGCCACCATAAATAGAAATAAAGAGAAAAGAGAAGCCCAAATGAAATTATAGAACAAACCATTATTAAAAAAAAAAAAATCAAAGCTTTATTTTTGTTTGTATTCCTCACCAGCTCCAGGACTGAACTCCATGATAATAATAGTGCAAAATCCACTGTATTGCCTGAACGTAACATGCAGCTTGATCAGCCAGAAAGTCGCTGAAAATAGAAAAGAATATTTTCATTATAATGTTAATTTTTGATGACAGGCCATTTGTCTTTAGAGCATGATATCTGCTGATACACTCTCCCTCACATATGTTTTATATAATGAATGAATAAGCTAAAAATTGTAATCAGAAAAATTCCAAAATTTTATTTAAAACAAATTCCATCCTGTCAGATTAAAGGTTTGCCTTATAGTTTTCCTAAACCGTCTATACTTAAACCTACTGTGCATATTTATTCAGTCAATGTACTATGCCTGTGGTTTAAAGTTTGAGGATTTGCCCAATGAAACTTTATAGAAAGTGGCACTACACCACTGTCCTAAATAGTCAGGGTGTGATGGGAGACAGGGATGGAAAACTTTATCTAGGAGGATGCCTGAGAAAAATCACAGGAAGAAATCAGGAAGATCACAGAATTTTCTTCTTGCTAGAACACACTTTGAAAAATGCTATATACACTGAACAACATTCCATCTAAACCTTTCTTTCTCAAAGACCATCATTTAAGGTAAAATACATATACACACACCCACACACCCAGACCCACACACAAGAGACTTGGGCTAAAGCCAAAAAGTAGCCATAAATCTGTTACTGGCTGTTACCAAAATTCAGGTAGAGATGGCATTTAGAAATTCCAGATACCAATATTTCTGGGAGGTACACTTTTGAAAATGAAACATATTAATTTTTCTTTAAAAATATTTTCTCATTATTGAAAATCTAGGTAATGAAGAAAAGCATTTTTGTCACCTTACAGCAATCACTATTACATTTTGGTATGTTTCTTTTCAGTCTTTTTTCTATGCCCGGGTTGGTTGGTTTTTTTATGTTTAATAATAATGACAGTATACTGTATACATGATTTTGTCTGCTTTTGAAATTTGTGCTTAATAATACACTATAAGTATCCTTCCAAATTGTTAGGAACTTTTTATAAGTACCAGTTTAGCAGTTCTACAGATTCTGAAGACAGTGTTATGGCAAGATGGTGACTATGATACAGGGGAAGTAGACATGATTATGAGGACACATAGATCATTTCTAATTTTGTACTATTATAAAAAAATTGCAATAAACACCTTTGTGTATAAGGTTCTTCTGTGTTTAAACTTATATTTTTAAGATAGATTAATAATTAGAATTATTGAGTTAAAGGGATAAATATTTTAAAGACTTTTGTCTTTAAATATGTACTTTCCATAATAATTTTACCTATTTATATTTTCACCAGTAATTAGGAAAGGATACTACCATCACTCTGGACCAACACTGAATGTAACAATTTTAAAAGATTTGCTTATTTGTTAGGCAAACAAATGGTACCATATTTTCATAAGTCTGTATTTTAATATATAAAAGGGAAGGGAAATAGAAGAGTTGTTAGCTATCAAATTAAGAATTTAGTGCCAATAGCTGGTATTACAGTACTACATAACTGTAATCAAGGAAACAGAAGGATTAAGGAATAAAAGATTAAAGCATAACTATTCAAATATTTTATTTCTCAAGTCCCAGAAGTCTTACATGCTAATGGTACTTGACAAAGCTTCAAATGAGCTGGTGACTTGTACTAGAATTCCTATACCTCTAGTTCCTGGAGGTCAGTATGAATAAAGACCAGAAATACTATGTCTAGACTAGACTAGAAGACAGTCTAAGAGTATATAAAGCACTGTCTGAAAGCTTGGGTCTACCTCTGGGCTGACTCTAGAAAAGATCTAATACTTAGTGATTTATTATATTAAAAAAAAGTAAAAATTATAGTATAGAAAATATCTAAGTATAATATCTAAGCATGTAAAAGGGTACGTAGCATTTCACGAAACTCTTATCTCACTTATATAGAAGCAGTCTCATCCAATGGTTAAGAGTATTAACTGGGGGCACCTAAGCTCAGTCAGTCAGTACAGCATGTGGCTCTTGATCTTGAGGTCATGAGTTTGAGCCCTAGGTTGGGTGCAGAGATAACTTTAAAAAAATAAATAGACTTAAAAAAAGAGAGAGAGAGAGAGAGAGAGAGGAAGAGAGTATTGACTCGGGAGCCAGACTGCCTATGTTCAAATTCTGGCTCTGCCACTCACTATGTCACCTTGGGCAAGTCACTTAAGCCTCTTGAATCCTTGGGGCACCTGGCTGGCTCAGTTGGTAGAGCATGCAGACTCTTGATCTTGGGGTTTTAAGTTCGGGCCCCATGTTGGATGTAGAGATTACTTAAAAATAAAATCTTAAAAAAGAAAATGAATCCACTTAAAAAAAAAAAAGCCTCTCCATTCCTTAATTTCTTCTATTGTAAAGTAGTAATAATTTATTTATCTTAAAGAATCGTTGTGAGAATTAAATAAGTCAATATTTTAAAAATGCTTAGAATAGCACTTGGTACGCACTTTATAAGCTTTCGTTAATTAAGTAAAATACAAACACATGTAGTTCATTCTGTGGGCTGCAGTTTAAAAACGTGTGAAAGCTACCATTCTAGAGGTCAAGTTCTTAAGAAACTTTTGGGGTAGGTATTAACTTGGGACTGAGCCAGGTAGCTTTTGAGATGAGTTTGATGTGAGTCCAGAAAATGGAAGGGAAAAAAACTAACCATTTTCTACTTACCAACTTTTTACCACAGGGATATAACACATGTCAGTTATCACTTTCTCCAAAACCACAGCAGTTGAAAGGCTGACATTACAATAATTTATGTAACCAAAAAACTCTCCTCACCCACTACTTAACTATCAAAATCATGCTGTTTTTTAAAGACATGCAAAATCTAATTTTTTCTATTTTAAAGTGAAGGCATTGGTAAAAACATACTCAGACACTACATCAACTCCCATCTTCGTCATGTAATATGTTCTTTTATATTGTCTAAATTCTGTTTCAAATAGGTCATCATCTTCAGTCTCATCTTCTAAATTATCTGGAAAAAAAGCCAGAAAGATAATGGCTGAAAATTATAAATATTCTGTTTTTCCATCAATACTTTTGACAAATCTATATCAAAGCAGATGCTTATAAACTGACATAGAAATCTGTTCCAACCAATATTATTTTTTAAAGATTTTATTTATTTATTTGACAGAGATAGAGACAGCCAGCGAGAGAGGGAACACAAGCAAGGGGAGTGGGAGAGGAAGAAGCAGGCCCACAGCAGAGGAGCCCGATGTGGGCCCCGATCCCACAACACCGGGATCACGCCCTGAGCCGAAGGCAGACACTCAACCGCTGTGCCACCCAGGCGCCCCCCCAACCAATATTATTGAATTAGTATGTACTAAGGAAAGATATAATAATTATCCTGTCAAAAAAATAACATTGAAGACAGAGTTTGTACTCACCCTTGGAAGTTACCACTTCTTCTCCATTTTTGTCTAAAGCAGCCCAACAAATGGCGTTTTCCTGGCCCTACAAATATTATAAATCAATATAAAATTAATGGCAAGATGTATTTCAAAGTAAGACAACTGAACAGGGAGATTTAAAAAATACTAAAAAGAACGGAATGATCCTTAAGTGACAACACAGTAAAAGTTCATTCAAAAGATAATCCTCAAATACTATGTAAATGTTTTTGGTTTTATATCACTTGTTTTCTAAATCTTTTATTACGTAGAAGAACTTGACGTTCAGGCCTCTCAAAAATATGTAATAGGTAATTCTCACCTATTGTATTAACATCATCTATTCATTTTTAATTGAATCCAGTGATTACAAATATTACATATTTTCTGTATCTCTGGATTCCATCATTCTTATAACTGTTTTGTATTTTCTACTTCTAAATTTTTCTCTCAAGCAACTCATCTACTTTTCTATAGTTCTCCCATCTCATCACATTCTTCATATCCTGCCCATCTGTTTTTCCTCCCTTGTGATCTCAACTTTTCTCTCTTCTATTTTCTGATTGCCTATCTACTGCCAGTGACTCTCATTAGTTCTTCCTACTCCCTTATTTCCATTTCCCTTTGTTCATCCAAACTAGGGCCTCTGCTAACTTCCTGTGCTTGGGCTCTTCCTCTAGTTCCTCTCATTTTGCCAGTGTCTCTAACGGTAACTACATATGCCTGAAGACTTGTGAAGCTTAAGGACTGGGCTGAGATGGGTGGAGCCAGGAATTACTGACGTATAAGTTTTGTGAGTAAAGTACAGATTCCCAAAAAGCTGCTGAGCCTATTTCCTTAAGAGAAAAAACCCAGTAGAATGCAAACCGACTGCTCCTAAGTTTCACTGAGAAAAATCTAATCAATTAGAAGGACTACACTAGAGAAAATCAGGATAGATGCCCTTCGTGGAGCATGAGTTACTAGCCTTGAACCTAAATAGAACCAGTATAGCAAGGAGAGTGCAGGATACTCCTCAATTTTATCATAACCCAATAATAGGCTGAGGAAAATTTCAGAAGAGGTTTATTTTCCAAGCTAACACATATGACATTCTTTAGAGCTTATTAGTGATGTTTTATAGGGTATTAACATATTCTAACTGATCCGATTATTTATTTATTTATTGAGCACCTAGCATTAGTTATTGTGCTATCATTTACTCTTAAACTAGCCTATGCTGTTTTGTTTTTTTTTTAAAAGATTTTATTTATTTATTTGACAGAGACAGAGACAGCCAGCGAGAGAGGGAACACAAGCAGGGGGAGTGGGAGAGGAAGAAGCAGGCTCATAGTGGAGGAGCCTAATGTGGGGCTCGATCCCATAACGCCAGGATCACGCCCTGAGCCGAAAGCAGTCGCTTAACCGCTGTGCCACCCAGGCGCCCCATTGCTGTTTTTTATATATGTTTTTATATATAAATTATTTCTAGAGAAGAATCATTGATCTAGTTGATATCTCAATATTAAATGCTATAAATACCCACATTTTACAAAAGGTAACTAATTTTTTGGGCTCTTATATTTAGAAGTTTTTCTACACTTATTAATAGGATGGATGAACAAAAAAAACACAGTGTTCTTCCTCAAGGGTAAAAATAAGAAGTTGATTTTTAAAGATCAGATTTAAATGACAAGATCTAATAGAGAAGAAACCAAAAAAAATGTTTTTAATGTTCAATAGGAGAAAATAAGAAATGAAAATGAAATGAGGAAAACCTAAAAAACATAAGAAGGAAAATGAGGAACAAGGAATATCAGTTTTACCTTTAAAGCTAAAAAAATGAAAGGACACCTAAAAAAATGGACACCTTTGATTTTTTCTTTTCCTTGTAGTTCTTGGCTTCTTCTGCTGCAACACCTGCTGCTTCATTGAGGTACTTGTTACCAACTTTGCTTTCAAACCACTTTAGGTCCACAAAAACTTCACTGAAGTGTTCCCGATCAAACTGTACAAAAATATTTAAATTCACTTAAAAATAATTTAAGTATGTCTGGAAGAATACCAACCAAACTTTTAAAAGTTGCTACTTCTGAGGAATAGGAAATCAAAGAATGTTACTTTTTTATGCACATGGGGACCTCATCTACTAGTCTGAAAATTAAAAATAAAAAGCAAATAAAAATACATTTAGGTGAAATTATACAGAATGATCAATTGTAGTAGAAGTACCAAAAATTTTTCTTCTGACATTATGTAATTGGTTTCTGACTATTTATAGCTACCCTGGGACAAGAAAATAAAAATATCTAGTTACTTACATCCGATAGTTTCACAAGGTATTTCTCAAATCGAGGTAAGTTGAGATGCCCACTTTCATTAATATAACCTAAAAGGAACAAAATCTAAATTTGTACTAAAAGCTGACACTATTTTTTCTCAACAATTCTACAAAATTCTTTTTACAAAATGTTGAATGTTGGCACTCTACTAATCAAGAAAAAACAGTGTTGGGCTATATAACTGACTCTAGTTTCTATGAACTTGATGTTACTATAATATAAAATATGTAACAACTAAAGCAAAATAAAAGAAATTCCAGGTTCACATAATAATCCTCCCACATTTCCAACATCTGGTAATAGTTAAATATGTTCTACAATCTATCCAGATTATTAATATGTTAACTTGAGAAGGACTAATGCCCTGCCTGCTATTCTGTTGTTTTATTCAGCATTCACCACTGTTTATCAATTTCTCATTTTAATTAAAAATTTTTTCCCTATTAAATATTCTGATACCTATCCATTCAGAAAAATGAACTTCTATGCTTTAATATGAAAGGAGCTAAGTGAAATCAACAACTTCTGCCGGCTTTCTTAAACAATCAAAGGCAGAGATTAGTCAGATATCAATAAATGAGGCTGCTTAACTCTCGTCATTTTTTTTGCTTGTGAACCACTGAAAATTACAACCCCAGAGCGTGGTGCCTAAGACCAAAAGAAACCCCCCATTTTTTTCCCTACTGTAGTTGTACATGCAATAATCTAATAAACTGAGTGAAATTTTTAGGGTTAGCTGAGTGCTAAATTAAAGTAGCCTCCAATGAATATTAAACTTTTCTTACCACCAAGTTCTGGCAGGATGTTAATATATGTTCCATAAAGAAGAGGCAGTGCATCATGATTAATATGTAAATGAGGTAGATGAGGGATAAAATCATTGCCAACAAGAAATCCCATCAAAATCCAATCATCTATTATCCTTTCAATATCATATTTAAAAGTGATCTTGTCCTATAGCAAAATGGAGAAAAAATCAAATCGTATGGAAATTCCTAGTAACACATCTTTGGTCCACAGCTATGTTAATACTTACTTTCAATACTGAAAACTCATAGTCAATATACTCTCTCATTAAAGACAAGTGTAGGAGGTGAAATGTGGTTTCTTCTGGTGCGCATACCCTGTAATTAGACAATCAACAGAGAATTAATTATATCTTTAAGGTTAAAGTTTTAAAAATGCAGCAATGCTTAAAATAAAACTTATCACTAGAAGATAATTAATTCTTGTAATCCAGGCATGTAATTTATATGAAAGCTGCAGGGTAGTGTAAAGATAAAAATATAATTATAATAGATATAACATAAAGTTCAAAATAATTGATCTGCATTATGCTTTCTGTGAAAGATTCTCAGAATTAAGAAAGCCTAAATAAGATAAAACAGATATAAGAAACCAGTGGGATCTGGCCCATTTAAGGTTGGCTACCAGCAGAAAGCATACAGGTAAGTGAGTATACATACTTTTCTGCCTACTGCAGTACAGTCTAAGGCTTCAATGGTGAGGCACCATCACTTCCTTTCTCTTATCTTTCCCTGGCTTGGTTTAGGGGTCTCTATTCCTAGCTATTGGCCAATATTCCAAGTTTAACCAGAAGTAAGAATATAAACTGACAATAGTATTTTAAAAGGAATATAAATCCATGAGTAAGTGGATTTAGCCCAGGAATACAAGGATGGCTCAACATAAGAAAATTAATCAACGTAATAGATCACATTGATAAACAAAGGAAAAAACACCATACAATCAACTAGCAAAGAAAACATTTGTCAAATTCAATACCCTTCCATGATAAAAGTACTCAGCCACTTAGGGATAGAAGGGAACTTCCTTAATAAAAAAAGGGGAATTTATGAAAAATCCACATCTAATATATTGATGGAGTAGAGGACAGAAAGCTTTCCTCTTAAGATCAGGAACAAGACAAGGAAGCCCATTTTTACTATCGCTATTCAGCAACATTATAATTGAAGTCCTCGCCAGGGAAATTAGGCAAACAAAGAAATAAGAGGTATAAAAACTGAAAAAGAAGAAAACTATCTCTATTTACAGATGCCATGATTCCATATGCAGGAAATACCATAGAATCCACAAAAAGCTACTAGAGCCAAAAAATGAATTCAGTATAACTGCAGGAAGCAAGATCAACACACAAAAATCAGCTGTGTTTCTATATACCAGCAACAAATAACCCAAAAAAGAAATTAAGAAACAATTCCATTTAGAATACCATCCAAAAAAATAAAACACTTAGGAAAAAACTTGACCAAGGAGGCAACAACAACAACAAAAACAACAAAAAAAACCACCAAGAAATAACCCAGAGGCAAAAAACTGAACTTATAGATGCAGAAAATAGATGGTTCCTAGAGGTGGGGGAGTGAGGGTTGGGCAAAATGGGTGAAGGTGGCCAAAAGGTGGAAACTTTCCGTTATAAGATAAATAAGTCCTGGAGATACAATTAATGTACAGTATGGTGACTACATTAATTTTTTTAATAAAAAGAAAAACAAGAAAAAAAAGCTGGCAAAGACTTATACACTAAAACTACAAAACGCCGCTTATAAAAATTAAAGACGACATAATGAATGGAAAAACATTCTGTATTAATGGATTGGAAGACTTATCAAGCTGTAAAAAGTACCCAAAAGAATCTACAGATTCAATGCCATCCCAATCAAAATCCCAATGTTTTCCACAAAAACAAAAAAGTCCATCCTAAGAATTTTTAATCTCATGAGACCACAAATAGCCAAAACAATCCTAAAAAAGGAGAACGAAGTTGGAGGTCTCACCCTTTCTGATTTCAAAACTTAACTACAAAGCTTCAGTAATCAAAATACTGTGGTACTGGCATAAAGACAACCATAAAGATCAACTGAATAGAATACAGAGACCAGAAATAAACCCTTACATATATGGTCAAGCAATTTTTGACCAAGATGCCAAGACCATTCAATGGGGAAAAGATATTCTTTTCAAAAAATGGTTTTGGGAAAACTGGATATTCACATGCAAAGAATGAAGTTGACCCTTATCCTACACTATATATGGTAATTAACAACATGGATCAAAGACTAAGTGTAATGGCTAAAACTACAAAACTCTTAAAATGGGAAAAAGCTTTTTGACACTGGATTTGGCGATTTCTTGGATATTATACTATAAGTACAAGCAATAAAAGAAAAAAATAGATTGGACATTGCCGTAATTAAAAAACAAATTTTGTGCATCAAATGACACTATCAGGTAACTGTGGAAAGGAAGAAAATCTTTACAGATCATTTTTCTGTTAGATGATTACTATTCTTCATTAAATTGCTGTTCTTTCTTCTCACATATATGCAATGTGATTTACCTTTGTGTCTTTTTGCCACCAAACCGGACCTCTTCTCTTAAAAGAGAGAAATGTGCCTCGTGACTTGTTAATCCAAGCATAATCTGTTGAAAAATGATTAAAAAATGTTTCTATTCTCTAATTTTGTATAGTATCAGGTTCATAGAAACAACCAAATTAAAAAAAGTCTATATAGAAAAACACACACTTATTTAATAAAAACAATTTATCAGCACATTAAATGTACAAATATCAAAATGTGATCCACTTATTGGTTAAGAATGGGGTAAATGAGTGTGTTTTTCTAAGAAAAAATGTTTACCTTAGACTCACATGACCTTTATAACTGTCACTCTGCCCACACCACACCCCCCCCCATCCCCAAAACCTTCTCTTGGTTTTCACATCTTTCCATTTACCAGAGGGAGTGGATAAGAAATTAGAAACTGCAGCTCTTCCATTACAGACGAATGTAGTATGGTTCTAGAGGATAGAATGCCTCTCGTATGTGAAAATTCAAAAAAACTGGAAAAGGGCATTTTCATTTAATTTTCACATATTCAAATGCCCAAAGTAAGTCAGATAGTCTAGTGAGACATATCAACCAATTGCAACATATATTGTTTATTTTATTTCAATCCTGATTCAAACAAAACAAGATGAAATATTTATGAAGCAATCAGGGAAATGAGAATACTAAATGGTTATTTGTAAATTAAACAGTGATTGTTAATTTTTTTTATGTAGGATAATGGCATTATGGTTATTTTTTTTAAAACAACCCTTCTCCTTTAGAGAAACATTCATAGATTAAGTGATACAATGTCTGAAATATACTGCAAGAGTCAAAGGGAGCAGGAGAAAGGAGACAGATGGTTAGGAATAAGAAAATGAAAATTATTAAATATTTAAGGTGGATTATTTAAACGTGAAAATTATTTAATGTGGCTAAAGGACATAGGAAGGTTCACTACATTGTCTTCTCTACTTTGTTTATGTTTGAAAATTTCCATAATAAAAAGTTAGAAGAAAAAAAGCATAGTAAAGTTATTTGGGTCATCGAGTTATCAGATCAGGTATTATTAAAAGTTATATATCAAGCATAAGGGAAAAAACACCCTCTACCCTGATCTTGGCAGAGTATTCATAGCACTAGATCAGTCAAGTATGAAGACTACAGAGACGTGTTGATCATAAACTATAGCAAAAGAGTTCATTTTGCAATTGTTTTAGAACCTTGCTAATGGCAGAAGTAGCAATCCTTATTTTGTCTCCAATATTTGTTTCCACAGCCAGACAGTTTCTTATATAAGTCTCTTAGGTATCTAACTACAATGGCATAAGGTTATAATAACAATAAACATTGTACCTACCAAGTCAGCATCTAAACCATAAAGACAATGTCTGGTGTTTGGATCATGATCTGGCTTTGCTTTCTCGGATCTGATAAATTCCATGATTTTATGCTCTCCTTCTCCGGGAGTCTAAATATATGTTTAAAAAAAAATGTGGTAATAATGCTATGCTTTAGAATATTAAATTGTTAAAAAATCTCTTTAAATAAAAAAAGATAATAACCTCATGGCCTGAGAAGTAGATGGTAACTCCTTGCCACGACTTATCTGTAGAAATTTTCATATTTACAAAATACTTCAGATGTTCATGTAACCTGGCCATGAATTCAGTCCCTATAAATAAAAAGTTTCAAAAAGTTTACAATCTGAGAGAGACATAAAAAGAGTAAGTTCCCAGGGACAACATGAAATTGGATCTGAGTGTCCAGGAAAATAGTTAGGTGTAAGATCTCTAAAGACCCCACATGCTTATCTTGAAAAGCAAGTAATTTTGTACCTTTCTTTAGCAAATATTACAACTGATTCTCATTTCACTGCTTACCCTAAAATGAAGTTAATGTCACATAGGTTAAGTCAAGAAATGTTACTATTGCCTCAAACTATGCTTCACATATTTTCACACCAGGGCAGAGTTTTGACTCTCTAATGAAACTCAATCTTCTATTTTTCTCTGCTGGATTCTGAACCTTTTCTTAAAGGCAGCTTTACTTAGATTGCTAATAACAACAACTATTATTACTACTATTTATCTGGAAAATTATTATTATTTTTTCTAGAAACTGAGTCTATAGTGATTATGTTTCAAGAAAAGTCCAGATGGTCAAGAGTCAATGGCAATGCAGTCTTAAACCACAATTAGGATAAAACTGGTTATTAAATCAAGCAATGTATGATAAAGGCACTTAAATGAAAGACAAATCACCACAGTTAGTAAAGAATTCAAATAAATAAGATTTTAAGATTTTTTTTTCTCAAAGTAAAGGATTATAATTATGTTAGACAAAGCTCTAATAAGTACAGAGTATGTTGCTGCATACAAAGTTAAATTAAACTTAGAATACTCATAAATTCATTAAAGTCATAGAATTTTTAATTGCCTTTAAGAAGTACAATAGTAAGTGCTCTAGACTAGGAGAATGGGTTTCTTATCTTGAATACAACAGCTAGCTACATGAACATGGGTGAGCCACAACCTCATTGGGTCAGTTTTCACAGAAATAAATGGTGGGAGTAGGACGGATCTTGTAAGATCCTTCTAGGTTTGCGGTTCTGTGCATCTGGGAAAGTCCTGTCCATACTGCTCTTGTCAACATCTGTAAATCCCTAGAGTGGGTCTTCACAGGACCGCTTATAATCAAGGTGACCAAAACATCTCCTGAAGAGACACAACTGGGAAAACAGCAATTGGGATTTTAAGGACAAAATGAGTAGAGGCTAGAAAAAAAATTAAAAATTTTACATTTACATTTAAATCTCTCAGAATTTGGGGTGCCTGGCTGGCTCAGTAGGTTAAGTAAGTGTCTGCCTTATGCTCAGGTCATGATTCTGAGGTCCTGAGATCAAGATCGATGTCAGAACCCATGTCCTGAGCAGGGAGCCTACTTTTCCCTCTCCCTCTGCGCACCCCCTCCTCCGTTCATGCTCTCTCTCTGTGTCAGATAAATAAAATCTTGAAAAAAAAATTGATCACTCGGAATTTTTCTCTCAGTGAATTTACCTGGTGTAATACAGTTGGAATCAAATCTGGCCTCTGTAGGAAGAGTTTCTCCTTTTTCTAATGCCTTTTTTATTTTGTCTTCTGCCTCCTTTGCTGACCTTAAATGTTAAGTAAAAAAATATCTTAAGGTTTCTGAGAAAAAGTACAGATCTTTACATAAACTGTTATTTAGATGCTTTTGTAACTAAAATACTAATTAATCAATTTTAGGTTCAAAACATAACACAAGTTTTGAAATGATTATAATTGATAAAGATGAGCCTCAGAATTATTCATTTAAAAAACGGAATTTTTCAGAGAAAGGACTATAGAAGTAGACATTATAACAGTATAAAACCGACACAGAATGTTCCAAATAGTTATAATTCTTTTCTTATTAAGTATAGAGCAAGTCAATCCTACAAAAAACAAGCTCAAAAGTTGAGCATTAAACATTCATATTATATATACTACACTCTACATTAAATAGTAACATCAAAAACGTACATTATTAAAATGATTAAGAATATTATATAGAAATAACTGTAAAATTGTAATGGGTATCTTTGGGTTTTCTTATAAAAACATTTAAAATATAAGCCTAATAACATTAATGACATCATTTGCCAAAATCACCTCATTTTTGAGGCCATAGAATTTACTAGAAAGAACATGAGTTTTAGAATCAGACAGACCCAGGTCTGAAATATAGGAATCCCAATTCCTGTTCTGCTTCTGGAACCCAGCTGTGGCACACTGTACGCCATTGGTATGTAAGTTAGGAAGCTCTGCTTTATGTACATTTTCTACAGCCTTGCTACTAACTCTACTGTGCCCTGTGGTATTGTATTTCTATGATAAACTTTTACCAACTTTCTCAACATAACAAAAACTCCGAAGATACCAACTTATAGTTATTTCTCCAATAGAAGCCTTTTTTCCCCTCCTTCCTTCCTCTGATTGAACAAATTCAGTGTTACTATGTGACAAGTTCTGGGACTGTAACAGAAATGATTCCCATTTTCACAGAACTGACACTCTAGTGGGGAGACAGAGAACTTAACAGCCATAATATTTAATGTAGCTGCAATATAGAGGGTGTTTAGGGCAGGGACAAGGAAAGACTATTAATCTAGGTGGAAGATTACGGTAGCCTAGGCTGAGACACTAGCCGTAAAGACGAAAAGTAAATAACAAATGTAAGACTGGATAAGTAGGATTGGGTGTGGCCAATGAGGAAGAAGTAGTCCACATTACTCTTGTACTTTAGGGTTGAGTAGCTATTTGCACGGTGTTATCATTCACTGAAACAGGAAACAGAAGGAAGGCAGCTTTGAAGTGGACTTCAGTTCTGAACACGTTAAACCTGAAATGTATCTGTGGTATCTAAAAGGAGATATTTAGGAGACATTTGGATATACAGGGGTTCTGGAGAGAGATATCCACCAGGAAGATACATTTGGGAGTCATCAGTATAGACATGGTAATTAAAACCACTGGACAAAGGATCACTCAGGACAAAGGATAGAACCTTAAGAAAAATCAATATGGGGTGTGTGGTTTCAATAGTAGAAGAGCTCTCAATATTCAGTAGTTTTGTAGGTGCTGAGAAGCAAACTGTAGGGCAGATCTACCAGGTACCCTGGGGTTCTGGAGTTAACAGATACAGTGGTGGCTTCTTGATTGCTGAATTATAACTAAAGTGATGTATTTTTGGGGCCAATAGTTCAGGTAGTACCTTCTTAATCCCTGGATCATAACTAAAGGAATAAATTCCTGGAACAACCTGTTCTGGTGGGGTCTCTGAACTCCTCAACTTCTTGAATGTTGTAGTAATAATGCCACTGGTGGATCAGTTCTGTGGTGCTGTTCTGAAATCATTCTTCAAGACTCAGCTAAATTTCCATCCTTTGACTCTTACAATGATTTTTATAAGCACCTAATTCTTTGTATTATATTCCCTTCTGCTTAAAATAGGTAGGCTTCTATTTCTGCAACTGAACAATGACTGATACAGTGGGCTTATATAATCCTTTCTTAACACTAGACTTTCTAGCCCAGTAGCTCCCCCAAACTAGTTTAACAAATACCAGGGGAGTCTGGTAAAAATAGTGTCCCAATTTTTGAAATTCAAATTAATTAAGTCTGGGTGGTACTTGAGGATCTGAATTTTTGTAAGAGATTCCTTGTCTTTAAAGATTTCACAGTTGTTCAAATATCTTCAGTCTTTTCTCTTTTGATATTTAAATCACTACTTTTTAGCATTCTCTTCTCATTCTCACTGCTAGCCTTCTCTAAGGTACCCTCCCACCTTCCCTGATGATTTCCATATTCGATTCATAGGTGGCCTTTCCAATCCTCTACCTGCTGTTGTGATGAAAAGATTCATTATCCTAACAATTCAACAAACACACTGGACTCAGACTCTTCCCATCAATTCTAACAACCGTCTTACTTTACTTATCCTACTCATAAATAAAGACACAGCATGATCTCATTGTTTTTTAAAACTATTCCACAAGCCCAGGATTTTGACTTTAAAACTCTATGTGCCTCTTCTCATCCTGTTACTTTTCCTACTATTCAACTCACACACACTGGGGATGATAATATCTCAAGTATCTTAACTCAGCTCTCTTCTCTTACTCCATCAACCACCTTCTAGTCTCACTTGCCTTTCTCTCCAATTTGGACCCATGTTCAGTCAGAGTCAGCATCTAGCCCAGGGTCTGGGCATTCAACAAATGTTTGTTGAATTAAACTGTCAAGGTTTCCAATAGAACAATCTCTCATTTCAACCTGTAGTTGTCTAGTTCCAGACAGACTATGAGAGGAGCTTTCTCTACTACAGTTGACCCTTGAAAAACACAGGTTTGAACTGAACATGTACATCCACTTGTACATGGATTTTTTTTTGATAAATACAGTATTGTACTGTAAATCTATCTTCTTTTCCTTATGATTTTCTTAATAACATTTTCTTTTCTCTAAGCTTACTTTATTATAAGAATACAGTAATATAATACATACAACATACAAAGTATGTGTTTATTGTTTAGGTTATTGCCAAGGCTTCCAGTCAACAGCAGGTTATTAGTTAAGATTTTGGGGAGTTGAGTTAAATGTGAATTTTTGACTGTGTAGGGGGATTGGGGTCCCTTACCACCGCATTGTTCAAGGGTCAACTGTACTGCTATTTTCTAAATTGCCAAGGAGAAGCTTGAAAACTTATGACAGAGAACAACAGTAACTACACAGTCCAACACATGCTTTGAGAAGGACACCTCACTTGAATTACTAATGCGTTTACTTGATTGATAAAATGTGACATAATCAGTTATTTCCATTCCTGGGGGAATTTAGCACAAAATTTAACATGAACAGAAGATGCGTGTACTAAGTCATTTATCTTTAAAATAATACATTTTATTAATCTAAATAGTATTCTAAAAGAAACCACAAATGTTTTACCTAAAACGCCTCCCCCGCTGCTGGTTCATTTTTGCTCGAGGAGCCACACCATCAACAGCCATGAAGAACACCTTCCTAGGTTTAATAATGCGAAACAACACCTCCAAGTAGTGAAAAATATCAGTAAAGATTTTATCATCTGAAATTCTGAAGTGAACATCATCATCATTAGGATGTGAACACTGATGTATGATTCCATTCATATCCAGGTACAAGTTGTCAAATTCAGGAATCTAAGACGTAAAGAAAAATGATCAAGATCGTTACTAAAATTAACAATGGATATTCAAGCAGGTGGGAAAAGCAGCTGATAAAAAACAGGATATAGAGGCATTCTTATTACATAAAAACTGAGAAAATAATCACAGTTGAATAAAGAAAGTAAAGAAAAAATGAACAGGAGAAATTGCTAAGATGGAGACATATTATATGGCTATATAATGCACCAATAGTTTGATCAAATTTACTGTCAGAAAATTATCTACCTATTTAACATAAGATAACCTGGGAAAATACCAAATGCAGTGCTTGGTTCATTTCGTACTCAAACTATTAGATTGATACCAACTTCTTAAAGCCTCAATTTCCCCTACAAATGGGTAACATAAGGCCCATTTAAAAGGCTCTTTGTACATGGTCATTAAAAGATTTTACAAATAATTTAAAGCCTTAGTGTGTATTTGGTTTCACTGAAACAGAGTCACTGATTTGGTCGTATTAATTTAGAAAGCTTAGATTATGCCAAGAAATTTAGGACATTTTGAAAACGGATTTGTTTTTGACATGTGGATGAAAAATTTCCTAAACTTTGGCTAACAGGTGTCTACTTTTATAAATAACAGGTGTCTATTTTTATAAAAAGACTTTCATGGCTCTTCCTTTCATTGATCTTTCCTTTATTTAAATGTTTACGAGCAAGTAAGGGGAACACTACTGAAACAAATATACACTAACAAGGAAATGAAGTGGGCACAACTTAATAGTTATAATATCTAAAGTATTTAAAGAATTTGAGTAGTCTGTTTTACATACTAACTAAAGCATTTTGAATTTTCAGACATAAAAACGTAATGAATTTTTCTTGTATAAACTTAATGAGAGCCATCTCTGAAACACTTCAAGTTTTACCATATGTACAGAAATGAGACGTTTTCCTCTTACTGAGAAAATGGCATGCCTTTGAGTTTGTGAAGTGAAAAGTTTTGGCCATTGAATCAATGAACACCATAAAAACATATCGACAAAATCTCATTTATATGGGATTATACCAGGCACCACATTAAAAAAAATGTAAATATCCTTACTGAGTAATAGGCTCAAATGACATGACAATTGTGATCATGAGGTTTTAAAAGTATATTCAAGATTTACCGTTTGCTTCAAAAAATCTGAAAACCTCAATCAAAATCTCTAGGTGAGAACTTTACAAAACGATCCCAAAGTTTCCCTAGGAGAATAAACACGCAAAAAAGAATATTAAAAAAGAAAAGTAAATGAAGGAAATCTGTTTTATATGATATTAAACATTCTAAAGGTTTGACTGAACAAAGTAGTTTAGAAATAGTTCAAGTGTGGGGTGCCTGGATGGCTCAGTCTACATGTGTCTGCCTCCGGCTCAGGTCATGATGGGATCAAGCCCTACATTGGGCTCTCTGCTCAGCGGGGAGCCTACTTCTCCCTCTCCCTCTGCCCTGTTTGTACGCACCCTCCATCTCTCTCTCTCTCTCTGTCAAGTAAATTCATAAAATCTTAAAAAAAAAAGTAGTAGTTCAGGGGCGACTGGGTGACGCAGTTGTTAAGCGTCTGCCTTCGGCTCAGGGCGTGATCCCGGCGTTCTGGGATCGAGCCCCACATCAGGCTCCTCCGTTAGGAGCCTGCTTCTCCCTCTTCCATTCCCCCTGCTTGTGTTCCCTCTCTTGCTGGCTGTCTCTGTCAAATAAATAAATAAAATCTTAAAAAAAAAAAAAGAAGTAGTTCAAGTGTATACAGAAATTTAGTACATAAGAGGCATTTCAAACCAGTGAAAGGGATGGGGCACTTGCTAACTATCTGGAAATAAAACACAACTGTATCTCATCTTATAACACAATAAATTCTAGAAAGACTAAAAGTTTTAATGTGAGAAATATAAGTAAAAACTTAGATACAAACACTTTGGTAATTTTAGGGCGGGGAAAGCCAAAAATCATAAACCAAACAAATGATGAAGTGGGCCATCTATATTTTTTACATCTATAGAGTTAAAAAAAAATAAGTGTCAAAAACAAGTTTAAATTGAAAATGACAAAATGCAGGGAAATGCTTGCAAATTAGGATAAAGTCAATATTCCCAATATACAAAAAAAAACCTCAAATAAAAGAAAAAGAGCAAATTTTAAAAGTAAGCATGGAAAATGCACAGCAATTCAAAAAAGAAGAGACACAAAGTCTGATATACATATGAAAAGATGTTCAACATCCCCAAATTTCAAATTAAAATAATATATCATTTTTCTCATCATGTTAGAAAGATTAGAAAAAAATGATATTACCCAGTTATTGGTAAGGTTTTGGGGAAATAGATATTTCATATGTTATTAAAAGTAATAGCTGGCATTTATTAAGCACTCATTAGGTGCCAAACACTGGGCCAAACATATTCATTGTCTCACTAAATTATGATAACTTTAAAAGAAAAATATTTAGATTCTCCATTCTACAGAAGAGGAAAATCCCAGAGACAGAAAAGAGAGAAAGAGATGGCATTTAAACCCAGTAGTCTGGATGGGAATATAAATTAGTGTAACTAATATGAAAGTATATATCAAAATCTGAAGCATGCACATCTTTGACCCACAATTTCTTTTCTTTTTTTTTTAAAGATTTTATTTACTGAAAGAGAGAGAGAGAGAACCAGCAGGGGGAACAGCAGGGAGAGGGAGAGGGAGAAGCAGGCTCCCCACTGAGCAGGGAGCCAGATGCTCTGCTCAATCTTAGGACCTGAGATCATGACCTGAGCTGAAGACAGATGCTTAACTGACTGAGCCCCCCAGGTGCCCCCAGGATTTCTATTGGAAATTTATTCTGAGACATAATCAGAAATGTGCACAAAGACGTAAGCACAAGAATATTAACGGCAGTACCATTTAGGAAAGGTAAAAAATGAAATCAAAATGCCTAATAATAGAAAACTGATGATGGTACATCCACACAATGGAATACTACACTGTAATTACAAATTTTGATATACATTCATATTTGACATTTGATAACATGTATAATACAGACAGTCAAATGACAAAAGCAGGCTATAACAGCAGGCATATTATTATCCCATTTATAGAAAATATTTATCTACATGTGTATTTGCATATAAAGCTTAGGAGTATACAGAAACAAGATGCTACTGGTAGTTAACCCTTGATGATGGAATTTCAGTTGTTTTCCTCCTTTGGACAATATAACAGCTTTTACATTTCTCTGCATTATATTAATTTTTATATAATGAGCACATACCTTCATAATCTGAAAAAAAACTATAATTATCTTTTTAGAAAAGAAATTTAAAAAATTCTCTTAGGTTTCAGATTAGTAAGAAAAATACAGAATGATTAACCATTGACTAATTCAGTGAAGAAAATGAGAACATGCAATAGAATCTTGCTCCTTCACAAACACATAATACTGGGGGAAAAAGAGAGAGAGAGAGAGACGCAAACTGAGAAACAGACTCTTTAAATAGAGAATTGAGGATTGCTGGAGGGGACGTGGGCGGAAGGATGGGTTAAACAGGGGAAGGGGATTAAGGAGGGTACATATTATGATGAGTACTGGGTGTTGTATGTAAGTGACAAATCACTAAATTCTACACCCGAAATTAATATTACACTGTTTTGTTAACTGGAATTTAAATAAAAACGGGGGAAAAAACCCCAAAGACAATACTGAATTATTACATCTGTAAAATAGAAGTTTTGATGTTATTTTATACTTTCACCTCTCCTCAACCCCCGTATCTAATTAGTCACTTAGGTTTTGTTTTTTAAATTTAACTTCCAAAACAGTCTGTAGAATCCTACCCTCCTAGCCATTCCCATTGTGTTAGGAAATCTCATTATTTTCTCCATCCCCCGATTTCCTGGCTTAGTTCAAGCCCTTAGTTTTCCAACTAGACTGCTTGATTTTTTTCTCTCCCACCACTCTGTGGTTAGCCATTTTTCTTTTTTTTTTTTTAATTCTATTACTGTTTTCATAATATTTTTTAAAGCCATTTTTCTAATACATAATCTGATCATGTTGCTTCCATACTTAAATCCATACGATACTATAAACCTTTAATACCATAAAAAGTTCTGTATGATTTGGCTGTTACCTGTTCCACCAATTTCATATTCTTTCCTGTTTGCACATACAGCTACAAGCTAACTACACACAGTACATTACTTAGAGAGCCATAAATGCACTGGGGTGTTCCAAACCATAAATGCACTGGGGTGTTCCAAATCTGGTGACTTAACAGATGCTGCTACTACTTCCTGAAATGCTTTTCTTTCCTTTATGCTCTTTCTTCTACTGATCTTTCAGATTTTGACTCAGCTTCCAAGATCAGGTATCTTTGGAAGCTCTCCTGTACTTAACCCAAGGGGAAATGATGCTCCTTTCTCTATGTCATATCTTATTTGTTTTTGTGTTCTCAATGCATACGAGAATGCCGGGCACATATGTTACATGCTCTATACATTTTTGTTGAATGCTTAAGTGTAATGTCTGTCCTTTCCTACTAAATTGTGAGTTCCTCAAAGCAAGGTCTCTGATTTGAGGAACTCACAGTTAGCAGAAAAGGACATTACACTTAAGTATTTGGTTTAGAACTCTTGGCACACTACCTGACACAAACCAGCAAATTAAAAAATTTAATAATAAATAGTGAAGCTCTCCCTTTTTTCAATATGATAGCACATGTAGGCTATAACACTTTGAATATGCATTCACACTGCTTTAAATTGGGGTTAGGTATTAACATTTTAGTGTCTAATTTTCTCAAAACAGTACTTTTGTTTTGTTAGTATAACTTTGTATCCTACTTAGTGCTGCTGCAAAATGCCTTTTTCATAAGACAGTATATATTTGACTGTTTAAGAGAGCTGCTGGCAATTCTTTTGTCCCAGTTCTTTAATCCTATTTATCTTAAACAATCCCAAGATTTTGTTGCTTCAATTTATCTTTTAATATGCATGTTTTTTAAATTTATTTTTTAGAGAGGGGGGAAGAGGCAGAGGGAGACAAAGAATCCTAGGCAGGCTTCATGCCCAGGACAGAGCTCAATCTCACAACCTTGAGATCATGACCCGAGCCCAAATCAAGAGTCGGACGCTTAACCAACTGAGCCACCCAGGCGCTCCTTTAATATGCATGTTTTAAAACACACTAAATATACTATGCATATTTTAATATGCAATGCTTTTACATACTATTCATTCTTTATGTTATATAATATGCTATAATTAATAAATTCATTCGTTCAATAAATATTTACTGAAGACCTATTATGTACCACAGAAGTAGAGATGAAGTTGTAACGAGGGAATATATATCTGATGAAAACTTAACCTTTACAAAACAAAGATCATACAACTAAGATTATAAACTCTTAGAGCACATGCAGTTCTCTTTGTGATTACAATCTAGTACAGTGCTACCATAATAGCTAAGATATGGGGCACCAGGTGGCTCAGTCAGTTAAGTGTCCAAGTCTTGATTTCAGCTCAGGTCATGATCTCAAGGTTGTGAAATCGAGCCCCACGCCACCCTGGGCATGGAGCCTGCTTAGGATTCTCTCTCTTTCTTCCCCTCCTTGCTGGTGAGCACTCTCTCTCTAAAAATAATAATAATTACAGGTAAGATCTGTTAAGCACTTGCCAGGTACTTTACATGCTTTACAGGTGACCCTTGAACAACACAGGTTTGAACTGCATGGGTCCACTTACATGTGGATTTTTTTTTTCAATAAATACAGTATAGTACTATAAATGTATTTTCTATTTTCCTGTGATTTTCTTAACATGTTCTTTTCTCTAGCTTACTTTACTGTAAGAATACAATACACAATACATATAACATAAAAAAATATATGTTAATTAACTGTTTATGTTATCAGTAAGGCTTCCAGTCAACACTAGGCTATTAGTAGTTTAATTTTGGGCGAGTCAAAGCTATACTTGGATTTTTTACTACCTGGGGGCTGGGGGAGGGGTTGGTGCTCCTAATCCCCACATTTTCAAGAGTCAACCGTATGTGCATTCACTTATTTAATCACAGCAGTCCTAATATTATTATCTCCATTTTGTAGCTGACACAACTAAGTCACAAAAAGATTGAGTTACTCACCCATAAGTGTGAAGTAAGTGTTGGGGCTAAATTTGAAACCAAGCAGAACTGCTCTAGAGCAGTATTTCTTAATCTTTCTTTCACTGTTGTCCCACTTCCAGGTAGCTCTTTAGCCTTGTTTTTTTCCTAATCATCACCCTCCAACGGAATTTTAATACCACAGCTATACTGTATCTGTTTATGCACTGTGGCACTTTAATATGTAAACCTCCACTCTCTCAACAACTTTGGCCCCCTTGGGAGCGATATTGTTCCCATTTATAACCCATACTCTTATGCCTGCAATTTTTAAGCCGTGGTAAAATATACATAAAAATTTGCCATCTTAACCATTTTTAAGTGTACAGTTCAATAGTGTTAAGTGCATTAGCATTGTCATTCCAACGCCTGCACTTTTAAAGCCAATCTTCTATGCATTTTGCTACAAATGGCACAGGAGGAAATACAAGCTAATATTTCCATTTTAAAGTGTTTGTTCTTGTATAAGGAGCATATCTGTTTTATCGTTTATTGCATCTGCCTCAGAATGATGCCTTGGCAAGTCAGTTATGAGGGTTCATAGGAGGCCAACTACTCCTGCCCTTTAAAACCTCTTAGTTACAAATACTGCTATAAAATTGCCCTACATAGTCTGTTAGTGAATATTCTGCAGTTCTCCAGTTCTCAGGTCCATCAAATATCGCCCCATTGCTTCCTTTTTCTTCTTGCAGGGATGCTAACACCAACTGGGTCTAGAGGCTATTGGTAGTTTGTCCCCACTTACTTGTATTTGGGGGTTCATAGGGATACAATGTTACATGGTTTTGTCATAAATGTTCTGTGGATTTCAAACTTTGCTATCTAGTTGTTCCTTTTTTTTTTTTTTTTTTAAGATTTTTATTTATTTGTCAGAGAGAGAGACAGCACAAGCAGGAGGAGTGGCAGGCAGAGGGAGAAGCAGGCTCCTCACTGGGCAAGGAGCCCGAGGCAGGGCTAGATCCCAGGACCCTTGGATCGTGACCTGAGCCAAAGGTAGACACTTAACCGATTGAGCCACCCAGGCATCCCTAGTTGTTCTGTTTTTACGTGAGGATACAAAGAGACCAAAAATGATGCTGTTGTCTTTACCACCACCATCTTCCCACAATTCTCCTCCCAATCTCTTCCTTCCAGGACTAGCTTTTGAATCACTGTGACTTAATTAGGTTCACTGTCTTTTAAATACTGCTTAAGCGGGTAGCTGGTAACCCTTCATAACATTTGCTCTCTGTTGTCGTGGTCATTGTTAACTACAAGAATCAAACATTTTTGAAAGATACCATTTGATAAGCCAAGTTTTAAACCTATCCTTCTAAACCTATTATAAGACTGCCTTAAAGAGATTCTTTTTGTTCTTCAGTAAAAAATTCCTCAGGAAGGTGAGAAGCCAAGACAGTTTCACCAAACCAAATTCTGCACCAGAGAGTACAGAATAAAAATATTAATGAACAAGTTATATGTTATCAAGTCAATCCGAATAACAATCATATTTTTTCACTCTGGAAATATAGTGACTGATACATGGCAGGCACTCAGACTTTTGTTGAATGAATGACCCAGGAAAAGCCAAAGTTTGCTATCTCCATTTCTGAAATGTACTAGTAATTCTTTAACCCTCTTCTCTGGAAAGAAATAACCCCTGGAAAGAAATATCTCTCTAAATCTGACTCAACCCATGTTTCAAATAAATGAAAAATAAACGATTGTTTTGGAATTTTTTGTAAGCTTTTTTTCATTTACCAAATCTGACTGGGATCCAACAACAAAGCATCCCTTCTGGAAGTTTAACCGTATCTTCATGCTATAGTACTTTTTAAAAGATTAAGCCATAATTTAAGATAACAGCATGATGGTGTTGGCTAGATTTCCCCCACTACTTATAAAATGTTACACATCAAAACTGATTCATTAGCTATACAAATATCAAAAACTGATTTTCCTGTAAAATAGAAAATGAGCAAGAGATCTACCAAAATAACTAAATGTGACAAACACTAACTTATCACTCAAAGTCTAGTTTAACTAATAGATAATTGGTTACTATTTCTTTCCACAGTTCCGATATATAAACATTTTCGGAATCCACACGAAAACTTGCACTGGGAATTATTACATGCCGGATTACAAACCAGATATTATTATTACTAGTATTAGTGCTCTAGCAATCCATTTCTCTTTCTCTTCCCCTCTCTCTGTCATACACGCACACTCGCACACTGAAGTCTCCAAATAACTGCCCCTGTCCGTCCAAGTGTATTTTTGTTTCTTTTGGAACGCGGTATTCGTACAACCTTTGAGATAATCGCAAAAGAGGAAAAAAGGTATCATAAATATGAACCATCAGCTATGTCAAAAAGTCCAGGCGTTGGGGGTGGGGTGGGATGCAGGTCCTGATAAGGGAAAGTAAACAAGGTGACTCAACTGCGGAGGCACTTATTATTGTTCGTACGTGGGTCTGTTGCTTTCCGGGGGGGGATGGGGAGACTTAGAACACCCGCTCCGGCTTTGCTGCCTCTCTAAGGGAAGACGCAGCTCCCTGGGCAGAAAAGGAAAGAACTCACTAAAACGTTCCTCCCCAGGACTTTATTTCGGAATGGCGGAAGGCCCGGCTTCGCAGCAGAGCTGTCAGAACTGCCGTGATCCCCGCGGCTCTGCCCACAGAAACGAAACCTACGTCTTCGCCTCCATTCAGATCATCAGGATATTCTCAAACCTTCTCCTCCCCTCCCTTCACCGTTCATCTGGCAGATGACGAGCAGAAAGAGGAGGCTGGGGAGCCCTGTCCCAGGGTGGAGGGAGGGCCGCGGGGCCCCGGGTTCTCGGCCTGCTAAGCCGCTGCCCCCCGCTCACCCACCTGATGCTCTTTCACCACTTCACTGAGGCAGGGATACCGCTCCGAGATCCATCGGTAAAACTTGGGGACTCCCATTTCGACCGTCAAAGCTAATTCCAGTCAGGGCCAAACCGAAACCAAACGCCCCGCCGGGGCCTAAGCCGCTGCCTCCGGCCGTCGCTCCGCGGATGACAACACACAGCCCGCCCGACCATAGAGAGCACTCGCCGGGCCTAGAGCGGCCGTTTCGAGGCCGCAGCCCCGGGGCGGGGCTCTAATCCCGGCTCTAACTCGCCGCCGCCGAGCTCTCTGGTGGTTACGTTTAAGAGCACGGCGGCGTGTTGATGCGTTAAATTTAGTTGGAAGTGCCGGTTGACAAAGCTCTGCTTTGTAAGTAGACGTGGGAGTGGTGTGAAAACCTCACAAGTCCGCTGAAAGAGTTTTGGAACACTGGTATTTGTCCTGACTGCTTCTGTGTCCTGGGATTACTAATCTCAGTATTTTTCAACACAGATTTGGAAAGATCTGGTGATTTATTTGGTTTAGTTTATTTTGTTTGGGGAGGGGAAGGCTCTTTCCGGGGGAATATAACCCTATATCAAAACTTCTTTTAAAAACGTTTTCTTCCAAATTATTTGTTGGAAAAAATATCCTAATCTCCCTCCACCCCCTCCAAGCTTCCTCTATAAATCAACATTTGGCCCCCCCCTAGGAAATAGTATACTTTTCATATTCATGTCTCTTGGTTTTTCGTGTTTTCCCCATCACACTAAACCGTAAAGCATAATTCTATCAAGCGAACTTAAGTAAAATTCTGTTATAAAGAATTTTCCATTTTTTGAATGTTATAACCTCATTATTTTGTAAATAATTGTGAAATATTTTAAATCGTCAGCAAGAAAATTTACAAAAAATGAACCTTAAAATACCTTCAAAATCTTATGAAATTTTAAGTGTCTTTTAAGACCGCTAGATTCTGTATTCTGGTAAACTCAGTATGACAGGATCTTTAAAATTACATTATCGAGTTTCATATTCATGCTCCTTGGTTTATGTTTTCCTATTACATTTTCAACCATACAAAAAAGAGTTTTATTAAGTTTTGAACTTGATGTGTGCTTTATGTTTATATCTGTTTTATTAGACTAGACTGTCAGTTCCTAGAGGGCAGGGGAGGTAGCTCTGTGCAGGAATCTAGCATGGTGCTTTGCCTACAGCATTTATTCAATGTAAATTTCTGTTGTTCAAATGAATGCTTTTGCTAGCTAAGTACTTAAAAGAAAATCAATAAAAGTTATAAAATGAAATTAGGCTGGCTTGTTTCTTGCAAATACATCTTCTTAGAGCATAAAAACATTAGCTGTTCCGTTTCTCCAGTTATAATGAACAATTTATATTAAGAAAGCAGTTTAGGGGCACCTGGGTGGCTCAGTCGGTGAAGCATCTGCCTTTGGCTCAGGTCATGATCCTGGAGTCCCAGGATGGAGCCCCAAGTTAAACTCCCAGCTCTGTGGGGAGTCTGCTACTCCATCTCCCCCCCCCAACTTGTGCTCTCTCTCAATTAAATATTTTTTAAAAAAGAAAGTTTATTTCTTAACAACATATATTATTTTAAATATTATTAACAATAAAGAGTTAATACCAGTTGCTCTGAGAACATAAACTTATGCCGTACTTTGGAACTGAATATACAATCACAGTTAATACCAAACGCACTAATTTTAGATTATTAGCATATTCTTTGAAGTAATTTCATTTCACATATATGGGGTCCAACCAAGGTACATTTGGCACAGTAAGTTTTCATCAGTAGCTTCTTGTATAAGGTAATGCACATGTCCTTCGATAGATAACGGCAGCCCTGTCACTCTATTTCGGGTCTTGATTACACCTTGCAGTCGCTGCTCAATGTCAAGAACATGGGTCTTGGCCTAATAAGAAATTGAAAATCATAAGTGCTAAGAACCTAGTAACACCTGGATGTTGATAATTTGAAAATACTACTTTTCTGGTGTTTGACAAATGTTTATGTCATTTTATGAATCATTACCCCCCTTTTAGGAGCAAAAACAGGCAAAAGAGAGAAGAAATGAAACAAATGCAATAACTTGAGATACTGATTTTGAGGCCTGCAATGTTGATTTAGCCTCAACTGCACGGACATTTTTCTGGACTATGTGAAATACCAGGGAATCTCTTCCACATTACAATTCTAGAAAAATAAGAACTTAAAAAATTTACCCGGAAATCTTACAACTTAAACATTTGAATGAATATTCTAATAACAGCAACAATACTCTAAATGCCTAGTATTTAGATTATGTTACTATGTGCAAATGGAGTTCTAAGCTACTTGGAATGGTACATGTTTCTCTCAAAAAGAAAGCTTATCAAAATGCAAAAGTGAGAATGATGTTATTAGAATAACAATCCTCAGTCTATTCTCGCTTAATAAAAATGATTATCTGCAAACTTTGAGACTTCAGCTAATGTTAGTAAGGAGTGAATAGCTACATATTAAAGTTGAGACCTGCTGCTGCTTTGTAAGTTCGGGCAATCTGTGTTCAAGTTTTTCCCACTATATCTCATAATTGTAAACTGTCTGCGTCTTGAACTTTATTACACAAATAGTAATAATGCTAACATTAGTAATGACAATAAAAAAAACTTACTGGCACTTTCATACTAAAGAACTAGATTTCAGGAGTGCCTGGGGGGCTCCACTGGTTAAGCATCCGACTACTGATTTTGGTTCAGGTCACGATCTCAGGGTTGTGAGATCCGAACAGCACGTCAGGCTCAGTGCTGGGTATGGAGCTTGCTTAAGATGATCTGTCTCCCTCTCCCTTCCCTCTCTCTCTGCCCCTTCCCCTCCCTCTCTCTCTAAAAAAACCAACAAAAAATAAAGAACTAGATTTCAGAGTATTCAATAGCCAGTCACTGACAGCATTTAGAATCAATTCTCATTTGTAGAGACATACTATGTCAACTTATACCAAGCTACCCCTTCTACTAACCTTTTCATTGACAACCTCCCCGGTTTCATTCAGTGGTGCTTTGGAATGCCCTTTCACTGGTTTACTCCATTCCACAAGAGGATCATGTAGAAAAGTTTTTAAGACACTAAAATGTAAACAAATATGATAATACAATGTTATCTTTGTAAAAAGAAGTGTCACTACAGTCAACATTTAGGTGAAAAATAAGTGAAGGATGAGAAGCTAATGGTAATATTCTTACAACACATTAATACTGCATCAGTAAGACATGTGAACTTATTATTTTGGAGTGAGGAGTTGAAAGGAAAGAGAGAGAAGGATGATAGAGGGGGATCTGAGGTGTTCTTGGGGAGTAGAGTGAGTTCTGTGTGCCATTTCTAAATGTATACTGTGAACTTCAAATACAACTACCTATGGAAAAACCCACTCAGATTTCTTGCAGGCACTTCAAATTCAGTTCCAAAACAAAACTAATTACCCTTTCCCAAACTATTTTGCTGGTATTCTCCAAATCAGTAAAGAACAACATCATTCATTCATTTGTCCTAAACAAAAGTCTAGGAATCATCCTTGCGTCTCCTTCCTCTTAACACTCAATTCTACCTCCTAAATCCCTTTAGAATCTATTTACCGTCATCTCCACTGTCACTATCTCATCCAATGCACCATCATTTTTTCTTGAGTTATTCCAACAGTCCTCTAACTAGTTTTCCGGCTTCTAGCCCAGACTGCAACTATAATTTTTCTACAGTGCAAAATCTGATGATTTCATTTACGCTTTTTAAATTTTCTTCTTACTCCAACCCCCAGTGACTTCTGGTTGTTTTCAGGGCAAGGTTTAAACATGTAAGCCAGCCCCATGTGGACTTTTCATAATCTAGCCCTGCTCATCTGTATACCATCATCACAGCACCATGTACTTGAAGTGTACCCTCTAGAAAACAGAATTACGTTTTTTAAGCAGTCCATGTCTTCAGTTGCCTTGATATTTCTATCACTCAGAACACATTCTTCCCCTTTGCGTGGTCAATTCCATTTATCATTAAGGTTTCAGTTAATTCCTCCAGAAATTATTTCCTGACTTCCCCAGATTGGGATAGGGGTTCTTAGTGTTTCATAAGAGGCTGTACTTCTTCCTCTTGCAGAGAATTTGCCTTTTCCTATGTCTAATTAGTATGTTCTACCAAAATGTCTGGTAGTGAGCTTTAAAAGTCCTTTTAAAAAACTACACCCTGCAGCTAACATCATATTTAATAGTGAAAGACTGATTTCTATACCCCTAAAATCAGGAATAAGACAAAGATGTGTACTTCTCACTTTGTCTTTCTGACATTCATTTAGCTAGGGCAATTGGCAAGGAAAAAAAAAAAAAGCGAGATCGGAAAGGAAAAAGCATAACTATGTATCTGCAGATAATGGGCTGTTAGAGAAAAATCTTAAGGTATCTGCAAAAATAAGTATTAGAACTAATAAATGAGTTCAGCAGAGTTTGGAAGATACTAGATAGAAATACAACTGATATTTGTATATTTAACACTAACAATGAACAGTGCAAAAATGAAATAAAGAAAAATTTCATTTGGAATAGCATTTTAAAAAGCACATTTTTAAAAAATACGAGACTTGGGGACAACTGAGTGGCTCGGTCAGTCTGCCTTCGAAGCGTCTGCCTTCGGCTCAGGTCATGATCCCAGGGTCCTAGGATCAAGTCCTGCATTGGGCTCCTTGCTCAGTGAGGAGTCTACTTCTCCCTCTGCCTGCCACTCCCTCTGCTTGTGTTCTCTCTCTCTGACAAATAAATGAATAAATAAAATCTTTTAAAAAACAAAACAAAACTGTGGTTAAAAAAAAAATACAAGACTTTGGGCGCCTGGGTGGCGCAGTTATTAAGCGTCTGCCTTCGGCTCAGGGTGTGATCCCGGCATTCTGGGATCGAGTCCCACATGGGGCTCCTCCGCTGGGAGCCTGCTTCTTCCTCTCCCACTCCCCCTGCTTGTGTTCCCTCTCTCGCTGGCTGTCTCTCTCTGTCAAATAAATAAATAAAATCTTTAAAAAATATATATAAGACTTAAAAACTAAAAATTACAAAACATTATTGAAAGAAATTAAATAAATAAATGAGAAGACATCCCATGTTCATAGTTCATAATACTTCATATTTTTAAATGACAGTACTCCCCAAACTGATTAACAACTCAATGCCATTCCTATCAAAATCCAGGCTGACTTTTTGCATGACTTAATAAGATGATTTTAAAATTCCTATGGAGATGCAAAGAACCCATAATAGCCAAACAATCTTGAAAAAGAAGAAAAATCTAAAGCACACACATTTCCTAATTTCAAAATTTACTACAAAGCTACAGTAATCAAGACAAGGTACAGTAGGAATATAGTTAGACACAGAGATCAATGGAATAAAATTGAGAGTCCAGAAATAAACTCTTGAATATATGCCATAACCATTAAGTGGAGAAGAATAATATTCTCAAAAAATAGTGCTAGGAAAACTGGATATGCACATTCAAAAGAATAAATATAGACCCCCTACCTCACACTGGAAACACAAAATAACTGAAAATGATCAAAGATCTAATAAATATAAGAGCTAAAACCATAAAACTCTTAGAAGAAAACAGAGGTGTAACAGTTCATGATTTGATTATGAAATAGTTTCTTTTGTGACACCAAAAGCACAAATAACAATAACAAAAACAGATAAAATGGACTTCATCAAAAGAATACTTATATGCTAAAAAGGACATCATCAAGAAAGTAAAGACAACCCACATATGGAGAAAAATATTTGCAAATGATGTATCTTTTTTTTTTTTTTTAAAGATTTTATTTATTTATTTGACAGAGAGAGACAGCCAGCGAGAGAGGGAACACAAGCAGGGGGAGTGGGAGAGGAAGAAGCAGGCTCACAGCAGAGGAGCCTGATGTGGGGCTCGATCCCGTAACGCCGGGATCACGCCCTGAGCCGAAGGCAGACGTCTAACCGCTGTGCCACCCAGGCGCCCCCGCAAATTATGTATCTCTTAAGGATCAAGTATCCAGAATGTGTATAGAGCTCTTACAACTCAACAATAAAAAGACAAATATTCCAATTTAAAAATGGGAAAAGGATTTGAATATTTAATCCAAATAAGATACACAACTGACCAATAAGCACATGAAAAAATGCTCAACATCACTGGTCATTGAGGAAATGCAAGTCAAAACCATAATGAGATACCATTTGATACCACCCACTAGGATGGGTAAAGTAAAAAAGACAGATAAATAAAAAGTGTTGGTAAGAAAGTGGAGAAACTGGAACCTTCATACATTGCCAGTGGAATTGTAAAGTATCACAGCTGCTTTGGAAAACAGTTTGAAAGTTCCTCAAAATGCTGAGCTTAGAGTTCACATGTGACCCAGCAATTCTACACCCAGATATACCCAAGAAAACTGAAAACATATATCCACATTTGTGTACATAAATGTTCACAGCCAGACTTTTCACAATAGCCAAAAAGTGTAAACAATCCAAATGTCCATTAATTGATGAAAGGACAAACAAAATGTGGTACACAGGGGCACCTGGGTGGCCCAGATGGTTAGGCAGTCTGCTCTTGGCTCAGGTGATGATCCCAGGGTCCTGGGATCGAGCCCCATGGTGGGCTCCTGGCTCAGCAGAGAGCCTACTTATCCCTCTCCCTCTCCCCCTGCTCATGCGCTCTCTCTCTGTATCTCTCTGTTTCACATGAATAAATAAAATCTTTTATTTTTTAATTTTTTTAACAGATTTTATTTATTTATTTGGAGGAGAGAGTCAGTGAGAGAGGGAACACAAGCAGGGGGAGTGGGAGAGGAAGAAGCAGGCTCCTAGCGGAGGAGCCTGATGTGGGGCTCGATCCCAGAACGCCGGGATCACGCCCTGAGCTGAAGGCAGATGCTTAACGACTGCGCCACCCAGGCGACCCTCATATGAATAAATAAAATCTTAAAAAAAACCCGAAAAACCAAAATGTGGTATACAATGGAATATCATTTGGCAACAACAAAAAAATACTGATACATGCTACAACATGGATAAACCCTGAAAATATCATGTTAAGGGAAAGAAGACAGACATAAAATGCCATATGTTATATGATATCACTAACATATGAAATGCCCAGAACAGGCTAATCCATTGAGACAGAAAGTACATTAGTGGTTGCTAGAAGATGGCAGGGGAGTAGGGACGGAGAGTGACTGCTAATTATTTTGGGGGTGATGAAAATGTTTTATAATTAACAGTTATGGTTGCACAATCTTGGGAATACAGTAAAAACAACTGTAAAGCACACTCTGAAAGAGTGAATTTTATGGTTTGTAAATGACATCTTTTAAAAAATTAAGGTATAATGGACATATAACATTATATTAGTTTTAGGTGTACACGACTTGATATTTGTATATATTGCAGAATGATCACAATAAATCCATCACCATACACAGTTACAAATTTTTTTCTTGTGATGAGAACTTTAAATATCTATTGTCTTAGCAACTTTCAAATATACAACACAGTACTAACTATGGTTACCATACTGTATATAATATTCCCATGACTTATTTATTTCAAAGCTGAAAGTTTGTACCTTTATCCATTTTGCCCATCCCTCACCCCCAACCTCTGGCCACAATCAATCTGTTTTCTGTATCTATGAGCTCAGGTTTTGTTTTTTCTTATTTAAGTTTTTATTTTAATTCCAGTTACTTAACATAAAGTGTTATGTTAGTTTCAGGTGTACAATATAGTGATTCAATGGTACCATACATCACTCTGTGCACATCATGACAAGTGTAGTCCTTAATCCCCATCACCTATTTAACCACCCCCCTTTGGTAACCAACAGATTGCTTTCTACAGTAAGAGTCTGTTTCTTGCTTTGTCTATTTTTTCCGTTTGCTTGTTTGTTGCTTAAATTCTACATATGAGTGAAGTCATATGGTATTTTTCTTTCTCTGACTTACTTCACTTAGCATTATACTTTCTAGCTCCATCCATGTCATTGCAAATGGCAAAATTTCACTTTTATGGCTAAACAATATTTCATTGTATATATACCACATCTTTTTTATCCATTCATCAATAGATGGACACCTGGGCTGCTTCCATATCTTGGCTATTGTAAATAATGCTACTATAAACATCAGGGTGCATGTATCCCTTTGGATTAGTGTTTTTTTATTCTTTTGGTAAATACTCAGTAATGCGATTCCCAGATCATAAGGTAGTTCTATTTGATCTCACACGGTATTTGTCATTCTCTGTATGACTTATTTTACTTAAGCATAAATGCCCTCAAGGTCTATCTATGTTGTTGCAAATGGCAAAATGTCCTTCTTTTTTATGGGTGAATAGTATTCCAGCGTGCGTGCGTGCGTGCGTGTGTGTGTGTACACCACAAGTTTTTTTACCCATTCATCTATCAAAGGACACTCAAGTTGCTTTTATGCCTTGTAAATAATGCTGCAATGAACTGTAAGTTATACCTTAAAGCTATTATTTAAAAAAATCTGCTTCAATCAATGCAAAGTGGCTACTAGTATAAAAAAACTTATTTAGGAACCAATAATTACATTCAAGATTACTGTTAAATTGTTTACAAAACATAGGTAATTACCTCATTAAAGGCTCTCTCTGATCTCGCATCAGCCTCATTGTAACTTCACAAGCCCTTCGAAAAAGACCTTCTGTTCCCATAGGACCCATTCCATTAACCATATTATGAGTCAGTCGAAATGGAACAATTTCTGGAACTTCAAAGGTTTCTCCCTTAAAACAATGCATTTTATTAAAAGTAACAATGTTAAAATTTTAAATCTTTATGCAGAAAAATGAGACCTTCATGTCTAGACTCTAAGCAAAGTGCAAAGATACCCTCAATCACGAAGGAGCCATATAACTCTACCTTTGATCTAGAGGATGGATGCCCACCTGTCACTGAATTACTATAATGAATATTACTATAGAGATTTTATGCATTCAACATTTAGTCTCATATTAACTTTCTTAATGTTCTTCTTGAATAATATAAAATAAAATAAAATAAAATATTTTAATATTTTTCGTTTTTAAGACTTTCACTTTAAAGCAGGAAAGGAAAAGAAACGGCCATATGTTAGATGCTCATATCCCTCAGACAGAATATGTAATATATAATATAATGAAGTCCAGTTCATTTATTTTCTGCCATTTTCAACCTGCCTTCCATAAAGCCTTTTTATTCCCAAACTTACTGAGTTTCCCTAAATTCCCTTCTTATATGATTTAACATATACTAGTGGTTTATCTCTGATTTGGTTTATCTGTTTTAATCTCATGTGTATCTGTGACCTTTCTTGGTTTCCTGTGACAGCAAAAGGCAATCCATAGAGAATGGGGATGAAGAAAATAGGGGTTTAACCTACCAGTCTGCCTTCCAGGATCATAACATTGAAAAATTAGAAGGGGCTTTAGGGAGAGTCCAACCACCTTAATTTATTTCCAGGCCCCACTCTGGACCTACAGAATCTCTTGGGATGTCTGCTAGATATCTGTGTATTTTGTTTAAATTCTTGGATGATTCTGATATGCTGTAAGGTTTGGAAACCGTCATATTAAAAGGTTTTATCTCTCTAAAACTGAGTCTCAATAAAATGAACTGACCTGTCCATGTTCACATAACTAAGAACTGAGTCAGAACTTGAACCTTTGAATTTCGAGTTCAGGGCTGATTTTACTTTATCACTATTCTGAGTTCTCTTCATCCTAAGTTGCTTTACTGAGGACTCAGGGATTCACTGATCAAAACCAGTCAACAAACTCTCAGTGTGACTCAACTGTGACTACAACTGCCACCAACAGGTATATCTAGGAAAAACAGTTGTTGAGGAAAGGAAACCGGGAGGAAACATAGAATTACTAGAGTAAGTCACATCACTTACCTTATTGAAGAGACAGTTGAAATCCACATGTACACATTCACCAGTCAAAGAATCAAAGAGAATGTTTTCACCATGACGGTCTCCAAGCCCCAGGATATAACCAACCATTGACATAACTGCGGTGGAACGACAGTATGCTGATCTGCTACTGTACCTAAAGAAGACACAATACCTATCAAATATCCTAATGCCACATGAGGCAACAGAAATCTAAAATATTTTTAAAAACATTAATCATAACAATGTATATCTTCTTGGTAACTTACCATGATGTAGGATCAGGGAATGTCCTCAGAAACCACTCGTGAAAAACAGGAGGATGCCTGGGTAGAAGAAATTCTCGGAATACTTTGAGTTTTTCAGACAAAGCTGCGGATTTTGGTAGCATACACTGGCGAAGTTCTTTTCCTGTCATATAAACTCCTACAAGGTAGAGTGGTTTCCATTAATCACACAAGCCAAATAAGAAAATGGGCAATTTTTAAAAAAACATCTATTTTTATTCAAATCGTTATTCAAAAGCAAGAATAGAAAAATTACAATTATGCATAGGTAAATTATCTTATTACAATAAAATAATACAACATACTATGTTTCCCTATACTTACCCAAAGTAAAGCCTCTTGTTGATGAAAATTAATGTCAACTAAAACTAATGTTGTGGAATCAACTAATTTCAGAAAACATCACTCAGAATAAATTCAATGTGAAGAGTGCCCTTGGAATTATAAAAATGCTGTAGCCCTCACTAAAATTAGAGTGATTTCTCTGTTCCTCAGCATGTAGGATAGGTCCACACAGAATCATTATTAAAAAATCTACAATGGTGCTTTGAAATCATTTACTCTGTGTGAATGCTAGCCTGTTAAGCTTCGTTGTATACCTGGTTCTTGAGCTAATCTTGCACAATGCAAATCATCTGGAGAAACAGAAAAGCTTTTCCTTCTGATACATTGGTGAGCCTGTGTTACATGGGTATATGACTCTAGTCTATTAAGTGCCTTTTAGGCCCACCTTGGTTTGGTGCTTTGTACACCCAAAGCACAGCCAAAAGTTTTATGGATAAGTCTGAGATCTGAGGTTTTTAGACTCAAATGTTACATAGTTCCCGTGTGCTCATGATATTAAAAATATTTTTAAAAATATTTTTAAAAATCCAAAAGCAATAACTAAAACACACACAATACTTCATCTTTCCAATAAAATAGTCAACAGCAAGTTCCTTGGAATCAGAGTCCAGTCTTTAAGTTTCAGCTCTGCAACTTATCATCTTTGTGAACTTGGATGTTACTTAACCTCTGACACTGTACATAAAATAGGGATAATCAGACTTATTAACAATAAAAAATAAAGTATATAACATACTTAGCACAATAATACAGTAATTTATCAACATCACTATTGTTATGGGTTAAATTGTACCCTCAAAGAAATGTGTTTAAGTCCTAACCCCTGGTACCTGTGAATGTGGCCTTATAAGAGAGGGTTGTTGCCCATGTAATCAGGTTAAGATGAAGTCATTAGGGTGGGCCTTTATTATAATTTGACTGGTATATAAAATATTATATAGGAAGAGAAAACAGAGACATACAGACTTAGGGAAAACACTGTGTGATGACTGGAGAGAGAGTGAAGTGATCCATCTATAAAACTAAGGCACATCAAAGATTGCTGGAGACAGCAGAAGCTGAAGAAAGGCATGGAAGAGATTCTCCCCTAGAGCTATCAGAGATCTGGCCCTCCTGACACCAAGATTTTGGATTCATAGCCTCTCAAACTGAAAGAATACATTTCTGTTGTTTGCAGTACTTTGTTACAGTAGCCCTAGGGAAATGAATAAACTTATTTTCTACCTTATTCTGATAACTTGATCTATTTACATTTAATGTACTGCATCATATGCATTTAAAAAATTTTATTTTGAAATAGTTCTAGACTTACAAAAAATTACATAAATGATACAAAGAATTCCCATATATTCTTCACCCAGCTATTCTTAACTCATGTCTTTTATAATAATAGCACAATTACGTAAATCAGGAAATTGATAGTTACAATATTATTAATTAACCTTCAGACCTTATTCAAATTTCACCAACTGTCCCACTACTGTCTTTTTTTCTGGGCCAGGATCCAATCCAGGATCCCATATTACATTCAGCTGTCATGTCTCCTTAATGTTCTCAAATTTGGGAAATTTCTGTCTTTGTCTTTTATTACCTTGACATTTTTTAAGAGTTCTAACCAGTTATATTTTTGTTTCTCCACTGTAGTTACTACTTTTTTTCCCTTTATAATTAATAAGTATGTTGTGGGGAGATACTTTGATACCCTACAAATAACCTGTTTCTCATCGTACTTTTGCTCATTCGTTTCAGGATCCATTGATATTCGTTACCTGCAACAATTATTAATGTGGTCCTTGCTAATTGGTCATTTTCTATTTCCATCATTTACTCTACATTTATTCACTGCAATTATATTGTAAGGAAGAACTATTCCTACTTCCCTACTTATTATTTATTTATATCAGTGTGGATTCATGTCTATTTATTTTATTCCATGAGTTATAATCTAATATTATATCATTATTTATTTTCTTGCCCAAATTATCCCAGGTTTGGCCAGGTGGAGACTCTAATTTCAATCTAATACTTTCAGCTCTAGTCTAGCCTTCCATTTCCTTTTCTTTCTCTCACAGTGAAAAAGCTAGCTCTCATTATCCACAATATATTTATTTATTTGCTAAAGTTAAGTGTACATATAAAGTAGTTTCAGAATTGCTAACCAGTACTTTTGTGAAAAACAAATTTTCATATACATTGTTGTAAGCTACATCAACTTCTTTTGGGATAAAGACATAATTAGGATAAAGAAGGGATTAGAACACTAGGAAGAAAAACACGTAAGTACATCCGTATATAGAATATCATTTGACCTAGAAATTCTACTATGGCTTATACAAAAAAAAAAAGGTATAATGACATATGTTAATAATAATTACACACATTGGCAGATTTTATAGTCATATTATATATTTATATTTTAAGAATTAATTTTAGTACCCTTTTCCTTATATAGTTTGGTCAGAATAGGTCTCAAGCCAGCAGTGTTGTTAACCCATTCAATAATACCACATTCATCATTCAGGGGAATAACTGCATATGTTCGGATATGAAGTTCTCTTCTACGAGATTCTGCATCTTTTCTTAAGCACTATTAAAAAAAAACACACACACACACAAAAGCTTAAAAATTCAAAATTTCCAAACGTCATGTTAAATATATCTAAAGATTATTCATTCCATAGCAAAAGAAACTCAGTGAAAGTTTACTATGTGGTATAGACAAATAATTCTTCAGGACGTTAGGAAAGGAAGCTACTGGGATAGTATCTATAGTCTTTTTCCAAATCATTAAAAATGCCTTGGGCAAGTCCCTCTTTTTAATTATTCACTGTTAATGTGACAACAATATTGTGTTCAAAATATGATATTTGTATATTTAACAATGACAAAATGTTCTTTTATTTTTTATTGCTTTATAGATATCACTGAAATATTAAGTCCTTAGACACAAAGACTGGTGTTTAATTTTGATTACCTAAACAAAAAAGTATGAGTTTTATAATATCCTCAAAATGTCATTTTATTCTTGCAATTTAGTATTATGGCTTCATTTGAAAAACGGTCTCCTAGCAGAAGAAAGCTTTTTACATCTCATCTGATTAATCCTGAATTATTCTAGGTAAGGATAAACAGTATTTTGTTTAATTCTTAAACTGTATGAAATAAACAAACTGATCACACAACTATAGTTGCAACCTGTCCAATTCAAAAGCACAATCACTAACCAAAAACATATTTTATTTTTATTTTTTTTAAGATTTTATTTATTTGACAGAGAGAGAGACATAGCGAGAGAGGGAACACAAGCCGGGGGAGTGGGAGAGGGAGAAGTAGGCTTCCCGCTGAGCAGGAAGCCTAATGCAGGGCTCGATCCCAGGACTCTGGGAGCAATGACCTGAGCCGAAGGCAGACGTTTAACCAACTGAGCCACCCAGGCGCCCCCAAAGACATATTTTAAACTTTAGGAATAAATAGGCTACATAAAAGTCAGCCAAACAGTACAGCATTAGAATGACATGTAAAGATTAGTTTGTGGTCTCCTAGACCAACACAGACTGTAGTTTTTCAGGCTATTGTACTTTACCATAGCAATGTGGGGGAATGGTAATGAAATAATCAGTAGCAAAGCTGATTAGGATAAATTTGTAAACTAAAGCCAGGCCAGTTGATACTCCTAACCAGAAAAACAAATTTTAGTTTGAATTAGGTTACCAATTTACTAAACATTTTAAATAAAAAATGAATTAGGTTACCAATTTACTAAACATTTTAAATAAAAAATAATCCTTCATTTCATAGTGCCTTTGAAATGGGTTTTTAATGTGATATTAATTTTTAAATTATTTTTGGTTACACTAAGTACAAATCATAGTTATTCTTTTTTAAAAATGAACTTATCTGTTGCTATATCTTTTCTATGTTAAAAGTTCGTAACTTTTCCCGCTAATAAAAGAGGTCCTAAGTTAAATGTGGGGAGAGGATACAGAGGAGGGATAAAAAGTTCATAAAAAAATAACTAAATTTCATCTTTCTATCGTATGGTTTAATTTTTACCAATGGAAAAAACAGATGCTATGCATTTACAAATACCTGGCCACAGAATAATTCAAAATACCTAAAGTCATCCATTTATAATAAACCCTTAATAAGATTTCTCATATCATCTCTGAGAAGAAATCAAGCACTTACCAAATGTACTGAAAAAAATACTAAGGATCACCTTTAGGTGGTGTGTTGATAAAAACAGATCCCAGGGGCAGCTGCGTGGCTCAGTTGGTTAAGCATCCAACTCTTGATTTCAGCTCAGGTCATGATCTCAGGGTTGTGAGATCAAGCCCCACAGCGGGATGGTGTTCAGCAAGGAGTCTGCTTGAGATTCTCTCTTTCCCCTTCCGTCTGCCCCTCCCCACCCCCTGCACTCTCTATCTCTTAAATAAATAAACAAATCTTTAAAAACAAACAAACAAAAAACCCCCCAAAACAGAACCTGATGTCTTTTGTCTAGCACTAAAACATACATACATCTGATAAAGTCTATTACAAATAATTTAAACATTAAATAGAAAATATTTTCCCTAATATGTGTTACACATTTTTCTCAATACAATAAAAGTAATCTTATTTTTTAAAGTAAAAAGTTATATGAAACCAACAATTCCACTTCTGGGTAAATATTCAAAAGACTGAAAGAAGAGATCTGAAGAGCTATTTATACACCTATGTTCATAGCAATATTATTTACAATGTAGAAGCAATTCGAGTGCCCACTGATAGATGAATGAATAACAAAATGCAGTATACACATACAATGGCATATTATTCAGCCTTACTCAGGAAAAAAATTCTGACACAAGACATAACATGGATGAACCCTGAAGACAATGCTAAGTGAAATAAGCCAGTAAAAAGGGACAAAAAATATATAATTCCACTTCTACAAGGTATCTAGAGTAGTCAAATTAATGCGATAGAAAGTAGAATGGTGGTTATCAGAGGCTGGGCAGGAAGGGAATGAGGAGTTACTGTTTATTGACTAGAGAGTTTCAGTTTGGGAAGATGAAAAACGTTCTGGAGAGGGATGGTGACAGGGTTGCACAAAAATGTGTATGTACTTAATGGCACTGAACTGAACTGTTAAAAGTGGTTAAAATTGTAAATCTGATCCCAATAAAAAAAATTAAGTGAAAACAAAAAAGGTAGTACATTTCATTCTCTTTTTAAGACTGATCTATCAGCATTATGAAAAGCTCATATCGCATGATAGTAATTACGGTAATTCTAAAATTGAAGCAAACTATCTCCAAACCTTATTAATCAAGGAATTGAATTCCATTAGTCTACAATCCTTTCTCAGGTCATCTTTTGGCTTACACATCATGATGTAGAACTTTCCATCTGATCCTTTCAAAGAGATCTTCTTTGGTTTCTGAAGAGAAGCAAGAATTTCCACCTAAAAGATAATGAGTTATATATAAATTAAGGTCAAGACTTTTTGTTTAAATTTTTATATATAAATATTGTGTTACCTAACCAAAAGAATGTAATAACCTATATTGTGTAGTAAGTTTATTATTTTAACAATTTCTTTTATCATAATCACCAATGATCTACGAAAAGAATGCCCATAAACAGAGAACCACTGTCACCCATTTGGAATGGTTATAAAGTAAAAGGATTACCTCATCAGCAATCTAAGTACTTACACATCCAAATTTAGGCAGCCTCTTCAGGACAGCCACAATATTTAAAAGATCTTTTTTAAGATTTTGTTTATTTATTTAAGAGAGAATAAGAGGGAGAGACAGAGATTGTGCACACACCAGCAAGGGGGAGGGTCAGAGGGAAAGGGAGAAGCAGACTCCCCACTGAGCAGGGAGCCTGATGCAGGTGTGGATCCCAGGACCACAGGATCATGACCTGAGGCAAAGGAAGTCACTCACCTGACTGACCCACCCAGGAGCCCCTAAAAGATTTTTGAAACATTTTTTAGAACCTGCTTTAGATCTGGAGACACTGTTTTTAAATGTCTCTAATGGTAAGAAATGCTTATCAATTTAATGTAGCTTCATTTTTGAAAAAGGAAACTCTTCCAAAATCAAGTCCACCTAATGAGGTGAGTTAATAAGCTGAATACTATTAAGTTAAAAACAAAGCATGACTGTAAGTAAGAAAGAATGATTTCATTATGTGGTTTAGTATCTAGCTCTGAAGCAATTAAACAAATGTTTTGATACATAGAATGTTTTGATACATAGAATTACTGGAACAAACAGTTTTCAAAAGTATTTACTTAGAAATGTTCTCGTACCACTTTTTAAAAAATAGTCACATATTCAGGGGCACCTGGGTGGCTCAGATGGTTAAGCATCTGCCTTCAGCTCAGGTCATGATCTCAGGGTCCTGGGATTGAGCCCTGCATCAGGCTCCCTGCTCAGCAGGGAGCCTGCTTCTCCCTCTCCCTCTACTGTTTCCCCTGTTCCCCCTCCTAGTGCTCTCTTGCTCTGTCAAATAAATAAAATTTTTAAACAAATAAAATAAAATAGTCACATATTCATAGTCACATATTATACTCAAAAAAAATCAAGCTCTTCTTAGCTGAATTTTGCTTCCTCCTAAAGTATAAGCAAAACCTGTACTTTGTCCTTCTTCTCTTCTCCATTTTTAGGACAAAAGAAAGTATGGAAAAATCAAATTGTGAAAAATAAAAATTATACTAAAACAATAGAAGTATCTAAAAAAATAAAAATACTCGGTTGAATAGGGGCTTTTTTTTTTTTTAAGACACTGTCCTAGGGGTTTAGAAGATCAAAAGAAGAGTAAGCATGAACACTGTGTGTGTATATCTTACAATATATAGGGGAAGATAAATGTATATGGTTGAAACATTGACAATACAAAGGTAGTAACTGATTAGAAACACACATGTAATGTTAGCAATATGTACTAGAGAAGTGTAGGAGAGAAAACCTACGTGTTCATTGGAGGACGTAGAAAGCTATTGTGAAGGAACCATCTCCCTATTATGCTATTTAAGATGCGAGGCTCTTATTCATCATAATACACATTAGAAAAGTATCAGTCTTTTCCATATGGATATTTCTATAGGTCACAGATATTGGGAATGTGGGATTTTTAACATTTAATTTTATCCCAACAGTATAAGACAGTTTTACTTTTCTATATTTCTAATCATTTTTTACTTTGCAAATAAAATGCACTTAGTCTCTGAGAAAAACACTTTTAAAAAAACTTAATTTGAAATTTTTAACTTAACTAAATTTTAAAATCATTGAGTTACATAACATTGAAGTTTACCGTATCATCAAAGCTTGCAATATAGGCCCAATGCCCAGGAAATGGCTCATGGTTAGCATGGGCACCCGGAATTGATGGAAGAGTAGGTATCATGACAGATTGTAAAGGAATGAGGATTTCACTAAATGTTGGTTCTTCTACCAGCTTTTTAAGCATTTTAAAATGAGTGCTCATGC
Organism: Ursus americanus; assembly: GCF_024610735.1. NCBI lineage: Eukaryota > Metazoa > Chordata > Mammalia > Carnivora > Ursidae > Ursus > Ursus americanus. Next base: position 38,349,969 of record NC_142146.1, read on the forward strand.
TTAATGTGGAACTACTTCCATCCACCTAGGGAAAGAAAAGAGTACATTTTAATTTCTCTGTGTTTACCTTGAATTATAGAACACTTATTTTCAACCAAAACAAAAATTTTACTTCTGTAGTATTTTAGTTACAATGGTTAAGCAGTCAGCGGTTTTCTAAGAATTTGTTATATATCTCATTTTACCCTCTCTGTACTCCTTTGCCTTATCAATAATAGTACCTGCATCACAGGACTGTTTAATGACCAAAGGAGACAATAAAGGCCTACAATCCATTATCAGACATCACAAAATCCGAAAAGCTGTGTAAATCAAACCTTTTTTTTTTTGTACCAAATCTCATTTGGCAGCAAAATGATACCTGAACTTCTCACTTAGTAAAAAGATTAGTATGTTTTACCACAGAAACAGTTATGTAACTGGTTATGGGATACTCTATCTGAATACTCTCAGTAGGGATTCTCAATATTGAGTACGTATACTACATTACCTTAAAAATCTGAAAAATTCTGAATTCCTTAATGCAGCCTAGATGGCCACAAAAATTTCAGATAAAGAAGTGAAAACTTATACCTGTAAAGCACTTAGAAAAGTGTCAGTGTTGAGTAAATGTTGGCCATTATCATAACATTGTCTTTGATAATGCCAAGCGCATCAGAAGTCAAAAGGACTAAAGCAGAGAACAAAAACAGATTACTCTTTCAAGGTGTTTACTGATAAAGGGAAGGTGAAAATAGAATAGTCTGTATTTTCTCACCTATAAACAGCTAATAGACTGCATATTTGTAAAATGAAATCTAGCTATTTACCTATAAAGAGTCTCTCTCCCTTTCCTCATAACTATCCTCACTCCTCATTTTTACCTTTTCTGTGTATATATTTAGGGATTTCCCCCTTGCATTTCCTTGAGCAAAAGAGTATGTTACCCCTGTGAGCATGTTCATACTTTAGATACAAGTACACTGAAACTAAAGTAGTTCTTAAACTAGATGATAACCATCTGTTTAGTTCCCTACAACACTTATCAGCACTGATATGCAGACACAATGCAGACAAAAAGAACGTCTTCATTATCTTTGTTTTCCTTAGCATTAGCGCCTGTCAACAGGCAATGAAATAAGTGTGTACTGAGAGAATGAAATGAAATGAAAAGTAAACCAAAAATCCAATCTTTTTTCATATATAGGTTAATGTATATAAGTTTTGAAAATTTAAAGATATGACACAAAATAACAGAGACAACTTTGAGTATTTTACATAATTGTATTTTTACAGCTTATTTCATATCCCTCTACTTAAATTATTTCTAGTTAATATGGATAATTTACTCTCAGAATCTACACTAAGAAGAGCTTTTAGAAATTTTAAAGTATAAATTTGAGAGAGGGACTTGTTAGAAATTTTAAAAACCGCTTTATTAAGGTGACTGCATATATTTAAAGTATATAATTTAATGAATTTTTATGTATGTGTATACCCACTCGTGTTAGAATTTTAACTTAATTAAATCATGTGAAAGAAACCCAGCTAAAATCATAGAGAAGTTTTATATAAATGATCAAATACAGGTCTATAAGTAGGAAGATTTGTGATCATACCGGTTTATTGCACAATTCCAAAAGTTTATCTGTTAGGCGAGTTGCATCTCCAATAAATTTTTCTAAGGATTTTTTCATATGAATAGCTTTATTTAGGATTTCCTTGCATCTGTTCACACGCATGGGATAAGAAGACTGTCATAAAAAAATTAAATGTAGTTTTATACAAGATTTTTTTTTTTAAACCCAGAATTTTGGTAGACACAAATCAATTTAAAAAGTATTCATGATGAGAATTTATACTGATGCGAATTTCCTGGAAATCAATTTGGCAATGCTCTAAACAGCCATAAAAATGCTGTTATCCTATGACCTCATGAATTCCCTTCTTAGAATCTATCCTGGTGGAATAATCAGAAGTGAGAATAAATATAGATATGTCTAGATGTATTTATTACAAGAGCAAAACAATGGAAACACAACAGTTAAATAAATTATAGAAAATAATTATAGGTTAACTACTAAAGAATTTTACATACTTATTAAAACTTTGTCTTCAAAGAATATTTAATGTATAGGAACATGCTATGGTAAAATGTTAGGTGAAAAATATCAAATTATGTATCTCTATAATCCAAATTTAGCATTAAAATATGTACAGAAAATACACATACAAAAATACAGAAGAATATTAATAGAATTACTGAATTTTAGTTTTTTTTAATAACTGTGTATTTTCCAAATTCTCTAAAATATTTATAATTAAATATATTTACCACCTTACAAATGCCCATTAATAATACAATGAAGTTTTTCTATTATTAATAGCTTAGATACTTTGCAGAAAAAACTTTGAAAAAATAGGCTACCATTTTATACCGAGCACTAACAATTTGACCTCATAGAAAAAAAACATGCTGAATTCTTTATCTTAACATACTAGTTCTTTCATTTGATATGGTAAATATTTCTGAATTTAAAATGATACAAAATGCTTCAATTTCTTTTTTCAAACATATAAAATTTATCTTTTGCTACTAATCTAAGAAAGAAACACTGGAACTTGCATCTTCATATTAGTATTAAATAATCAATGCCATATAGAATGGAAAAAGACACTGTCATGATTACTATATTACCTTTGACACAGCTGTCATCATCCACATTGCTTGTTGAGGATAGGCCAGGAACACTTTGGCTATAATTTCCATCAAGACAACAAAAACTTCATCATGAGAATGACAAATTCGGGAAATCAACTGCGAAAAAGCAGTCAAAAACTGATATGGTGCTAAGTGATTTGTGTGCTCTGTGATAACCTTGTTTATTTTAGCTAAATCATTTCTCATTTGTACACGATCAGAACGGCCAGCTGGAAAAAAATCAGTTAAAAAAACAAAGAAAAAAACAGCACATCAGTTCAATTCACAGAAGAAAAATTTTGTTTTAAAAACAGCTTTACAATATACGTTATTCCCACACCCAAAGCTAGATCACTTGCCAATTTGTGAACATAGTTGTCTTTGTCTAAATAGGAAAACATATTTAGGGCCATTCAAAAACTCAAGGGCTATTAATTTTCACTAGAAACACAGAACAAGCCACACTCCACTATAATTTTTAGGGTAAATTATTTGGCTTAAGCTAGTATCTCTCAGTATGTGTTACGTTCAGGAAGGAATGAGCAGATTCTCATTTGCAGCCCTGAACTGCAATACTTAATGTCTTTGTGTTTAGTGTTTCTCCTGTTAGCATTCTTGCTCATACTTATATTCAATCTAAATTAGCAAATTCATTCCTAGCTTTTTGTAAGTTAGATTGTCAAGCCACATGTGACTTTATACCAAAGTTAAAATTTTTCTTATCCCTTAAAATTTTTACATAAAAAATTATACCTTTTTCCCATTCATATGCCTTAGCACCAAAATCAAGCCATAGTGATAACATTCGTGGCATTGACTGATATATGAATTGGTTTCCATATTGTAGAGATCTGCAATTATACAGAAAAGATGTTATTAACATAGTGCTCTTTTTTACATTATATGGATTAAAATGTAAAGACATAGACTACCACTTGAGTTTTACACAGCCTTTTCACAAAAATTATGGTATCAGTATTTCTTCTTAGTAGAGGTTATCTTTGATTCCCTTTTTTTTTTTTAAGATTATTTATTTATTTATTTGAGAGAGAGAGAGAGACCACGTGTGCGTGTGAGGGTAAGAGAGTGTGAGCAATAGTGGGGAAGCGCAGAGGGAGAGGGAGAAGCAGGCTCCCTGCTGAGCAGAGAGCCCAACTCGATCCCAAGACCCTGGGATCATGACCTGAGCCCAAGGCAGACACTTAACCCACTGAGCCACCCAGATGCCCCTTTTTTTTCTTACTATACTCTTCACTAAGCTCTACATTGCTTATACCAAAAGTAATACAACTAATGACCTGTTCTGTCAGTACTTTCAAATTGTCCTTCAGATCTATATCTTCGTTTGCATTCCATAGCCATAATAAGCCTATCAGGTCCAATCACTTCATTTCTGAGAAATTAGAATAACTTCGTCTCCCCAATTTCACATTTCTCTTCAATATATTTTGGACTAATGTTCCTGAAATCCTAGTTTTATCATGCTCTCCCCTGTTCAAAAACAGGAATCAACAGCTACAATTTAAGACCTATATGAAGGACTCTACTTGGTATTCATATATTCACAATCTTATTTCTTTATAACTTTCCAATCTCACTACTCACCAGATTATACCTTCCATTAAGTATAATTTCTTCACCATCCTCTGAATAAACCATTCAACGCTGTTTTTCTGCTAAATCTGAAAAGTTAGTAATGTCGTCTTCTTGAATTATCCTTCAAATCCTACCTTCTTCCTGAGGCCTATCAAGATTTCTGTAGCAATGCAGTACAAAGAGATATACTTTTGAAATCATGAAGCCAGTAGCTTGAGTTTTGACCTCAAGTTTGCCCAAACTCTATGAATTCTCGACTTGTTTGTTTCATTTTTGGTATTTTGCTAATAGACATTTCTCATATTTATGCCACTTATTTTCATAGCTGATCACACGTTCTATTATGTTCCATTATTTAAATTTTTTTTATGCTTAAGGTTTCTCTAATAGCTCCTTGAGAGCAAACACTAATGGTTAGTTAATAATAACATAGTATTTTGATCATGCAGGGGATAAGTAAGTCTCAATAGCTAAGTTTACTCCCTTAAGCATCCAAATGTTTTCTTTTATGTACTATGAATAGAATATGTTCTAAAATAACCTTACCTCCTCAAATTGTTTAAAAATTCTCACAGTATACCCAACAGTTTTCTGCACATTGAGGATTCTAGGTAACTTTTTGTTTTAGAACAAATACATTAAATAAATTCTGTATACCAATACACATGATATATGTATGCTAAAACTAAAGAACAAAAGCAAGCTATTACTTATCTTAGAAAAGAAAAATGCATTTAATAATTGTCCTCTACTTATGTTTCCATTTCAAAATGCTAATAGGCCAGGAATTCTGCTTTAATAACAAGCTATTGATAATCATTAATAAATAAAATTAGGTTTGGATTTTATAAAATTTGAATTCCGTTTTGAGAAGAAAGGTGTGGCCAAATCCTGCAATCCAAACACCAATAATGAACAAACATTAATTTCTGAAAATACTGAAGAAGTCAAAGTATCTAATAATAGACAACTTTAAAGAAATTTATTGCTCTGAAATAAGTCATCCTTTAAAATAAAGGAAGAGTACACGAGTATGGGATGCCTGGACGGCTCAGCCAGTTAAGCGCCTGCCTTCGGCTCAGGTCATGATCCTAAGGTCCTGGGATCTACTCCTGTATCGAGCTCCTTGCTCAGCGGGGAGCGTACTTTTCCCTCTGCCTGCAGCCTGCTTCTCCCTCTGCCTGCCACTCCCCCTGCTTGTGCTCACTTTCTCTCTAACACCAGCAACAACAAAAAAGAGTACATGAGTATGATAAGAAGAATGAATGAAGGGGCTCCTGGGTGGTTAGTCAGTTAAGCATCTGCCTTTGGCTCAGGTCATGATCCCAGGGTCCTGGGATCAAGCCCTGCATTGGGCTCCTTGCTCAGTGGGGAGTCTGCTTCTCCTCCTGCCCCTCCCACCTCATGCTCACAGTCTCGCGCTCTCTCAAATAAATAAATAAATAAATAAATAAATAAAATCTTTAAAAAAATGAATGACATGTCATTATTACTTCTTAGGAAATAGTATGTGAAGACATAAACAGTAGGCATGAGACAATACACTATGTGATAATACACTAATATATAAAATTAAGTTATATTCTACCTGTTATCTAGTCTAAAAGATAAACTCTTCCTACAAGTCCAATGTCAAAAGCATTTTCATTTATAGCATTTCTTAGCAGAATGGGCAGGAAGAAGACATTCCATTGGTAATTATAACCAATAAATATATTACATTTAGGGTCTTCTGGAATTCTAGGGAAGGGGACTCAAGAGATGGGGGTTTGGAATGGGAAGGGCACTTAATTTTCATTGTATAATATTGGTACTACTGAGTTTAAAAACACATATGCACCTTACTTTTTCCATTTATAAAGTTACTTTTTAAAAGGAAGAAAGAATGATATAAAGAAAAAATTTATATCTCATCTAAAGTTAAAGACTGAGAAATCGTTCTTTTTGATAGCTGAGTATATTCCATTGTATATATGGACCACATCTTCTTAATCCAGGCATCTGTTGAAGGGCATCTCGGCTCCTTCCACGATTTAGCTATTGTGGACAATGCTGCTACGAACATTGGGGTGCATATGGCCCTTCTCTTCACTACGTCTGTATCTTTGGGGTAAATACCCAGTAGTGCAATGGCTGGATTCAAGCAGAGAAAGACAATTATCATATGGTTTCTCTCATCTATGGAACATAAGAACTAGGAGGATCGGTAGAAGAAAGGGATAAAGAAAGGGGGGGTATTGAGAAGGGGGAATGAAGCATGAGAGACTATGGACTCTGAAAAACAAACTGAGGGCTTCAGTGGGGGGGGGGAATGGGATAGACTGATGATGGGTAGTAAGGAGGGCACGTATTGCATGGTGCACTGGGTGTTATACGCAACTAATGAATCATCAAACTTTACATCAAAAACCAGGGATGTACTGTATGGTGAATAACATAATAAAAATATTATTATGAAAAAAAATTAAAGACTGAATCAGTGGTAAAGCAGAAAACATACTGGATATGCTAAAATCTGTGATTAACAGTTCAAGATCAAGAGTCACTGTGACGTATTTAATCAGCACATATCAGTTCACACACTTACCTGCCAAAATGAAGAACTATATACCGAATGAGATCACCCTGCTTTTCCATTTTGTTGTCTGTGACCATGGGCATCAATTTGTCATAATACTTGGCAAGGTAAAAATGCCCATCCTCCCACTCTGGCAGGAACAAGGTCACATCCTATAAAAGACAACACCAGATACTCACCTAAGAAAACCCCATACTATACTGGGAAATAAAGTATGAATAGATGATTAGGGATCAAAAAGTACAAGACACACATGTAGGCAGAGCAAAGTCAAAGGCAGAGTGACTTTTTCATTTGGATAAAGAATTTTCTTAGAAAGGTTTTCTCAGGATGGCTGGTTGGTTCTGGTGAGTTGTCCACTGGCCAACATGAAATAGTGTTGGGATAATTAACTATTTAGGGAAAGAAAACTCCACTTACATTGCTACTTTATATGTCATCAAAATAATTTCCAAATGGATTAAGGTATTATGAAAGTGTTTATATGTATATTTTTATTATTAAAAAAAATCTCAGTGAAAGGAAAATATCAAAGCTCTGAGGAGGATAGGACTTTTAAAGCATAAAAATATAGTTAAAAAAATTACATCTTATTTTTCTCCAAGATCTTTCATGCGTTACTGCCCTCCCTCTCAACTCCTTTAAAATCAGGTTTCTAAGAATTCACGCCTTTTTCACTCCGCAAACTATTTCTTCATGGTTTCAGTCTTCGGCATTGCCCAAAAGCAACTCCTTAAATCTAAAAGATCCTTCCCAATTCTGATCTCATTTGAACTCTCTTCAGCATCTGTTTCTGTTGTCCACACCATTTCCTCTTTGAAACACTTTCTTCCCTTGGTTTCAGTGAGGCCACAATCTTCCAAGTTTTCTCCTACCTTTCTGGCCACTCCTACTCTGTCCTCTGTATCATTTCCTTTCCCTTTCCCTGCCTTTTAAGTATTTGTGTATTTATTTTAAAACAGTACTATTTGGAATGTGATGGAAAACACATAGAATGACGGACTACAAAAAATAATTTTTTTAATGAAGTTTCACTCTTAATTCAAGCAAGTATGAGAACATAGTTTGAAGCGGGAACATAAATGAGATCTTGAGTTTCCCCTGAACCTAATCCTGCACACAGACGGCACCTGCCTGTGGATAGAGGAGAGAATGACATGACTAGATGTATGGAACAGATGCTGGATTCATGTGCCCAACCAGCCAAGGCTGCCAGTGCCCCTCCCCAATCTAGTCAGAGAAGCAAAGGGAATAAGGAAACATACTAAAAGTTCTTTTAAAAAGATGTTTTCAGTCTGGTTTTACCATCATTTTACCCTCCTTCTTTCCTCTTACCTGTCTCCTCCTTCCTTCTTTTCTGGTTTAAGTTTTAAAAATTTATTTTGGAAAGTAAAATTTACATACAGAAAAATACACAAATCTTGTATGTATAGCTTGATCAATTATCACAAAATAATCACATACAGGAATCCCAGAAACACAAGCTCCCCTATTCACCGTCCCAATCACTACCTCCTTTCTTTTCCTTGAAAATAACGACTGCTGCAGAGTGCATGTTTGTGTACACCCACCCCCAAATTCATGTTGAAGCATAATCCCCAAAGTGATAATATTTGGAAGTGGGGCCTTGGGGAGGTGATTAGGTCATGATATGGAACCCTCATGGATAAGATTAGTGCCCTTAAAACACAGACCCCTAAGACCTCCCTCACCCCCTTGTAAGATTGCAGTCTATGAACAAGGAAGCAGGCCCTCATCAAACACCAAATGTACTAGCACCTTGATCTTGCTTCTGAGCCTCCAGAACTGTGAGAAATAAATGTCTGTTGTATAAGTCACTCAGTTTATGTTATACATTTATTATAGCATATGGTTCTTATAGCCGCCCAAACAAACTGACAACCACTATTTGAACTTCTAATACAGTAATTTTGTTTTGCCCATTTTTGAACTTTATAGAAATGGAAACATACTACATGTATTATTTTCTATCCAGCTTTTTTCATTCAACATTGTTTGTGAAACCAATCGAAGTTATTGCATGTAACTTTGGTTTGTTGGTTTTCTTCGCTACATAGTATTCTATTACAGGAATATCCTAGAACTTGTCTATCCAATTCTTTTCCCTTCCTCACCTCTTGCTTATCCATTCTATAACCAACTGACATTTGGGTTACTTCCAGTTAAAATCTACAAATGATGTTGGTATAAACATTTTTGAACATATCCTATAGAGACAAGTAGAATGGCTTGGTCACAGTATTATCTTGAGCAGATAATGCCAAACTGCTTTCCAAAATGATTATACCAATTTATACTTCCAGCAACACTGCAAGAGAGTCTAAACACTCTACAGTCTTTCTAAGGACTTGTCAATCTTTAAATTTTAGCTTTTTAATAGGTATATAGTGTTGCCTTGTATTGTTTTTAATTTGCCTCTATGCCTGTTTACTACAATTTGATACATTTTCTTTATTTGTTTTTGGTCTTTTATGTATTTACTTCCGTAAGCTGTCTATACAATTCTTGTCTCAGGTTTCTTATTGACTTTTAAGAGTTCTTACTGTATTCTGGATATGAGCCTCTTATCATTTATGTGTTGCAAGTACCTTCTAACCTATGGCTTTCCTCTACATTCATAATGGTATCTTTTCATGAACAGAAATTCGTATTATTATTTTTTAAAAAAAGACTTTATTTACTTAATTGACAGAGAGAGAGAGAGCACAAGCAGGGGGAGTGGCAGGCAGAGGGAGAAGCAGGCTCCCCGCTGAGCAGGGAGCCCGATGCAGGATTTGATCCCAGGACCCTGCGATCATGACCTGAGCCAAAGGCAGATGCTTAACCGACTGAGCCACCCAGGCGCCCCCCGAGAAATTCATATTATTAATATATTTAAATTTATCAATCATTTCTTTTACAGTTGGTCATTTTGGTCTGTTTCAGAAGTCCTGACCTACTTCTAGGTTTGAAGATATTCTCTTAGAATACAATGCTTTAGAAACTATCATTTTGCCTTTCACATTTAGATCCAGAATCTACCTGAAGTTTACCTTTTTAATGGTGTGACGGTCAAATTTGACTTTTTTTTCCTATAAGATAACCAAATGATACAACACCACTTATTAAAAAGACTATCCCTAGGGGCACCTGGGTGGCTCAGTGGGTTAAGCATCTAACTCTTGATTTTGGCTCAGGTGGTGATTTCAGGGTCGTGGGATCAAGGCCCATGTTGGGCTCCTCACTGAACATGGAGCCTGCTCAGGATTTTCTCTCTCTGCCCTTCTCCCAGCCCCAGCCAGGCACGCAGGCTTTCTAAAAACAAAAAAACAACAAAAAAAAAAACTATTCCTCATGGCTACTTATGCCATCATGACATAGCTTTCTAAAAACAAAAAAACAACAAAAAAAAAAACTATTCCTCATGGCTACTTATGCCATCATGACATAGCTTTAGGGATGTAGCTAGTATAATCAGATTCTAACTTTGGTATCATGAGGGCAACTCTCCCTCCTCCTCCAACCCAGGCGTCAGTGCAAGAGATGAAAGACCTGGAATATCTGCTATAAATTTTGCTGTGAAGAATTAGTGAGTTTTTGTGTGCTTCAAAAGTTAGAAAAAATTCAGATCTCTCCAACTGGGAGAGTGAAACTTACAAAGTATGACTTTAGGATCTGCCTCATTACTACTGCCCTTTAGTACAATATAAAATATATATATATATATACATACATATACATACATATATATATATATATACATCTGCCTCATTACTACTGCCCTTTAGTACAATATAAAATATATATATATATATACATACATATACATACATATATATATATATACATGTATGTATGTATATATATGTATGTATATATATGTATTATATTTTTAAAATTTATTTATTTGAGAGATCAGAGTACACTGGAGGAGGGGCAAAGGGAGAGGGAGAGGAAGTCTCTCTCTTTTTTTTAAGATTTTATCTATTTATTTGACAAAGAGTGGGGGAGAGAGCAAAAGAAAGCACAAGCAGGGAGAGCAGCAGCAGGAGAGGGAGAAGCAGGCTCCTTGCTGAGCAGAGAGCCTGATGTGGGGCTCAGGACCCTGGGATCATGACCTGAGCTGAAGGCAGACGCTTAACCAACTGAGCCACCCAGGTGCTGGAGGGAGGGAAAGTCTTTTTTTTTTTTTTTTTTTTAAGATTTTATTTATTTATTTGACAGAGAGAGACAGCCAGCGAGGGAGGGAACACAAGCAGGGGGAGTGAGAGAGGAAGAAGCAGGCTCCCAGCGGAGGAGCCTGATGCGGGGCTCAATCCCAGGACTCTGGGATCACACCCTGAGCCGAAAGCAGACGCTTAACGACTGAGCCACCCAGGCGCCCCTAGGGAGAGAAAGTCGTAGGCAGACTCCGAATGCTGAGTGCAGAGCCTGATGTTGTAAACAGAGCCCCATGTCTGGCTCCTTGCTCAGCAGGGAGTCTGCTTCTCCCTATCCCTCTGTCTGCTGCTCCCCTGTGCTCCGTCAAATAAATAAAATCTTTAAAAAATAAAATAAAATAAAATCATTTTATACATTTTCAAGAAAAAAAAAGATTGAGTTTCTAATGAAACTGCATTATACATATACTTGCCTTATATTTTTTCATAACTGCATTGCTCTCAAAGTTAGCTGTTTCCTCCATAAATCGGCCCACTAGTAGCATAGCTCGACCATGGATTAACATGTTCTTACTCTCAGTTGGGGTTTTATTTTCAGGAAAACATAATTCAACACCCTTCTGAAGAACAATTAGTGCCTGATGAACATCACCCTAAAAGGAAAAAGGCAACAAGTCTTTTAAGTTATTTCTGTTTTCTGAAAAACAAAATTATTAGTACTTTAAGTCCATTAAGTATGTTTTATGTATAAATCTTTGTAATTTCATATTCGTCTCTCATTTCCCTCCTATGAAAGTATAATCCTAAAAAGGAAGCATCGCTTCATTTCATGTAGAACTCATATTCATTCATTCACTCATTTTTATAGTCAAAGTACAAGGAACTGAAGATATATGTAGATGACTGGGGATAAACAAGCACGAGTAAATAAAAATATCTGGCTTAAAAAAGTTCATAGTTAAGTGAGGAAATTGACTATGTAGAACAGCAACACAATGCTAAAAGCTATTAACAGAGGAATACATATGGGTATTATTAAGCACAAAGAAGGGAATCTCCTAAATATACATGAAGATACAGGAAATTGGAGGAGAGCAGCACTCAGGAAAAGTTACCAAATGAGGAAAATTTGAATTAGGTTTTATTTTTTATTATTTTTTTATTTTTATTTTTTTTAAAGATTTTATTTATTTATTTGACAGAGAGAAAGGCAGCAGGAGAAGAAACACAAGCAGGGGGAGTGGGAGAGGGAGAAGCAGGCTTCCTGCTGAGCAGGAAGCCCAATGCAGGGCTTGATCCCAGAATCCTGGGATCATGACCTGAGCTGAAGGCAGACGCTTAACGACTGAGCTACCCAGGCGCCCCCTGAATTAGGTTTTAAAGAATGAGTAGCAATACTCCTGGAAGTGAATCCAGTGAAGGACATTCTTGGTAAAAGGAATAATAATTTGGGGCCGCCTGGGTAGCTCAGTTGGTTAAACGTCTGACTCTTGATCTCAGCTCCTCTGGTCTTAATCTCAAGGTTGAGGGGAAAAAAAAGGAATAATAACTCTACTTGGAAAAGGCAAGTAGTCTGGTTTTAGCCAAAGCCTTAAGGGTTTACGAGACAGTGAGTGATAAATGAAGTTGAAGAGACAGACTGGAACTCGATCAGAAAAAGCCTTGTATACTTTCTGGAGGTCAGACTTAATCATAAAGGCATGAAGAATACTTCAAAAGATTTTAATCAGAGGAGCTACATGATTCAATGTGCATTTTAGAAAGACCACGAACTGCAGTCATGTGCCCAGAGAAATAGGGAGACTCAAAAAAAAAAAAGCTATTAATATTATTAGAGGCTATAAATGCTAAGGGCATGAATGAAAGCAGCAAAGATAAATGAGAGAGGATTCGAAAGTTGTCTTTTTTTTAACTTTCAAATATGCAATAAGGTATTATTAACTACAGTCACCATGCTGTATATTACACCATGACTTATTTATTTTATAACTGGAAGTTTGTAACAAAATATCAAAAGATGGGGCACCTAGAGTGGCTCAGTTGGTAGAGCATGCAACTTTTTTTTTTTTTTTTTTTGAGAGCGCATGTGTGAGGCTCTATCTCACGACCCTGAGACTGTGACCTGAGCTGAAAATCAAGAGTCAGAAGCTTAACCAACTGAGCCACCCAGACACCCCAAGCCTGCTCAGGGTCATGAGTTTGAGACTCAGGTTGGAAGCAGAGTTTACTTAAGAAAAAAGAAAATCAAGAAGATATTTCTAGGGAAAATGTAGTCTCCACTTGGATGTGGAAAATGAGGAAAAGGAAGAAGTTCAAAATGATACCCAGATTTCTGTCTTAGATGAGAGGATACAACAGAGTCCTATTTAGAGAAACAGAGAATATATGAGAAGCAGTCATTGAATAGTAAAGGATGAACTGCATTTTGAACATACTGAATTTAAGGTATTACAAGACAAAGACTAGACGAGCTTAGAAAAAGACCAGGTACTGACAAGTATAAGCTGAATCATTACTTTCGCCTCCACAATCACAGATGGCACCAGCAACAGTTGCTGAATGTCAATTTCAGAACATGCTATGCTTACTACTAATTCCAGACTGGCGGCAAACATAAGGAGGTATGTAAGTAATAACCATTTAAATCTGGGGCGTAATCTTTGCAGGTAGTTCAGATACTCAAAAAGCTTCTTTCTCATTACTATTGCTTCAATCTGGGGATTGCTGGGGACTTCTGTTCTTATGCTAAGCCTTTCCTGATAGGCTAGATCAGAAATTAATCTTGACAATAAAACCGGACTAATTATCTGCCAAGGATAGAAGTTTGGAACAGTGTTATTTTCATTTAACAAATACTTTTGAGTGTCTACTACATGTACCCTGTATATATACAGGAGGTAAAAACAAAGTAAAAATTGGCTGCTTCTCTCAAGGAAAAAAAAAAAAAAGGGAAAACAGATGAAAACTGAAAGAACTGCACTTTAATCTTGAAATGGAAAAGATGTTTAGGGACTTCAGGAAAGAAGGAATGGTTTCTTCTAAATTATGATAAAATGATAAAGATGACAGAAAATGACTCTGAAAGTAGATTAGGGATCATCTCTTAGTCAGGCATTGATAGGTAGTATATAATCTACAACAGAATATGTGTGAGTGTGAGTGTGTGTGTGTGTGTGTGTGTGTGTATATATATATATATATATATATATATATATATATATACATGATGTTCTCTTGGCCATTACCTTGGACCACAGCCACTTTGCCCTTTCCACATACAGTTCAGCAAGCCGTGATTCTCCAGCATTAAGGAGAGCATTATAGGCTGTCTGGTGGTGACCAGCTTTTCTAGCTACTCTGGCACTCTGTAGCCAGCATTCTCCAACCATTTCATTGTAATCTGGTCTAAATGAAAATGACAAAAACAGGGGGAAAGAGCATTTTTAAGTATATTCAACAATTTAACTAAAAATATCTCTTCTTGAAATGGAACCTTCTCAATATACTATTTCAAAGAAATCAAAGAAGATTAATTTGTTAAAAATCTGATTTAATCTTCTTAGCGTGCTCAAGTTTTGTCAATTACAAGTCTATGAAAATTCTAATACTGACTTATATCTGTACCTCTCCCAGATACATTAACAATAAAAAATGATATATTGCATATAAAAGTAATTCTCAAGTTGTAGGTTCACTTCAACTTACATAGTATTGCTTTGACAATTGATAATAGAAAAATATAGATTCAAAGAGAAAATTAAGAAAGATAAATACTCCCAAGTAATATGCAAATGTAATAGTAAATTCATGATTGCTGACATGAAAAAAAAAAAAAAGAAGTGTGAAAAACCTTTTGTTGAGGCTTAATAAAGCTCTCCGGAGAGCCAGGATGGGCTCCTTGGCTCTGTAGGAATTCTGGGTCATTTCTAGTCGAGCTACCCAGTTTAGAGAATCTTCTTGGGAACTGTCACGTGGCGACTGGTGAAAAAGTGGTTTGATGCTATGCTCCAACTCACACAACATGTGCAATCTGAAGAGAGATAGAGCCTATGTTAAAATGTTATCATATTCACCCTATTAATCTCATATACAAAGTACATACTCAAATTAGCCATGAAGAATCTGAAATGTGAAGCCTTTGGAAGAACTTCAGCCAATATATATTCTTGGTAATATAAACAGTAACATTTTTATCTTTTTAAATTGGATATAAAACACAACTTAGGTTGATTTAAACGTTTGGTGCTTTGCTATGGTCCCCAAATTCCTATTAAATTGGAGAAGAGTATATAAAACTAAATTCAAGTGTATGAAAACAAATTTTATTACATATGTAACAACAAAAAAAATATGGATCCATTATAAATCAACAGAAATATCTGCATATATTGCTGGTGCTTCTGTAAGAGGGCCTGACATAGTAGATGCCAGCAAAAAATTGTGAAATAATGCAATTTTATTTTTTCTAAGAATGATGGAAATACTCACGACACATTCACACTAGCTTTTTTTCCATTTATTATACTCAGTGTCTATGACTCAGTGTTCAAGGACGCAGCTGAGTAGCTACAGAAGAGAATTAATCTCAGTGGTCCAACTTACAGTTTCATTAAACTATTACCAAAGGGGCCAATACAAATTATAGTAAATTCTTCTAAATTAAAAAGAAAAAGTTCTTACTTATTTTTAAAATTATAACATCTATTAATTTCCTCAGGTGAACTAACAGACCTGAAATGTTTTTCATCATTTTCTTCCTTATCTCTAAAAGTTAATTTTCCTTTCTACTAGTGTAATGCCTACATTTTTGGGGCAGGAAATGTCAAATGCATTTCTAAATGAGGAGAGGAAACTAACAAGTACTGAGCACCAAAGTGTCAGGCACAGTACATGTCTACACGACTTAGGTTAGTTATAGAGCAAGTACAATATGACGTAACAAAAGGATGAATACAAGATATTCTTATTTTTTAGAAGTCTCATAATTGCCTTTCCAATGAAAAGGATATATATTAGAACATTTTTTAAAAACTAAAGGGTGAGGGGCACCTGGCTGGCTCAGTTGGTAGAGCATTGAGTTGTGAGTTTGAGCCCCATGCTGGGCATAGAGATTACTTAAAAAACAAAACAAAATTAAAAAACTATTAAGGTGATTGCGAGATAAAGGAATAAAAGAGCCATTGTGTGTAGATACACATGATACCAAATATATTATTGCTTATTTACTAACCAAATGTTCCAATCTGTCAGAAGACAGTTACACACCAGGAATATAAAGATGGAAACCCCCATATACCTTACAATATATTCATATCCTCGTTGATAAGAGCCTCTTTCGAAGCTTGCAGCTGAAAGAGGTACAATTTGTTCTGCTCTCACTAGTTTCAGTGTGTCATAAAAAGCTGTGGTATCTCTTTTTTTGGCTGATAATAATAGCTGTCCCAGTCTGACACTCCATGTTGTAGATTTCCCATCTGAAAAATAAATGTAGAGTCAAGGAATGCCATAGGGCCCCAAAACAAGCCTTATTTCATTTGGTAAAATGGTCAGCAGAGATACTGGAACAGATGGTTTCATTCTACTTTGAACAACTAAACAAGGCAATTATAAAACAAGCTGAAAGATTAATTATAGATGTTACTTAGCTACTTAAGTCTGAATATTTATAGCATATTAAAACTGCTTATATATTAAGAAGTAATTTTACCTGCTGCCAAATAGTTTTCCACCAAATCCCACTGTGACAATTTCCAAGCTGCTTCCACTCTGTATGTGTTTAATTCATCTGTCCATTCAGACCTATTAAGAGAAGCCAATATCAACCAAACTTTATTTAAAGTGGCATTCAGAGATTTTTTTCATTGTTTTAGAACTCTATTTACTATATTTATTTATTACTCTATTTATTGTATTATATTGTATTTTTGTACTTAGATACAAAACAGTTATCTCTATCCAAAATAACCCCTCAATTGTTAATCTTTCCATTCCCCCAAAACATTTTTTTCAATAATTACTTCTAAAAGGGCCATTTAAAAATTCCATTCCTTAACAAATTAAATTGTGCCATATATTAGAATAGAATCAATGCCTGGGTAATTACAAAGTGCAGTTGTAAAATTAGCTGTGTGCTTAACTTACATTTAAAAAATGTAATACGTGAGTGAATTTTTTACTTACAAAAAAATCTAAAACAGCAGCATAAATACTGAATACCCTCTAATTTCTAAAAACTGTTCAAAACAAGGCTAAAAGAAATGCACTAGAAATACAGTTTTCTGAAGTCCAGTTGTGAATAATTTTACAAGCTTATCACCAGGTGCCAAAAATATCAAAATTTTAAGATAAAAATCCGAGTAGAATTAGCAGGATTTGCTATCTAGAGGGGATGTTCCATACTAAGCATTACACCAAGTACTAAAACACAATGAAGATCAGGCTGTGAGAACTTATCCAGAAAAATAGGAAGATTAAAAATAGTAATATAGTCAACAATTTTGGAGAAATATTTGTTTAAATGCAAATATTCTCCCCAAGGAAAACACGACCATTTGATTCAATAGGAAAGAGCAATCTTGACTGAATATTGACACTTGCCTTTTCAGAGCTCAAAGATCAAAAGGCCCTATGTACCCTAGATCCAGAAAGAAGACAAGAGGAGTCTAACTGTTCAGCATACATAATTAGGAAACTTGACACCTAGGCTTGACCCGTGACAAACCTTCCCAAATTACTTTATTTATAAGGTCTCTCAACTAACCTAGAGAAACATCTAAAACATATAACCATTCTTTCTCTGCCTCTGCAAAGCTTCCTCCCCCATTTCATGAATTCCACCACTGTGAAACCATCTGATTAACAGTGAGTTTCTCTGCTCTCAAACATTATAGAATTGTGGTCTTTACAAATCATTGCTGGGAATTTATAGAAACTATACTCGGAAGAACTGTTTTGAGAGTCCTAACTAAAAACGGTGGCCAGTGTGCTCTTTGGTTAACTGGGATACCATCCCTTTTGATCAGATCTCACTGCCCAGAATAGTCAGTTGACATCTGGTAAATTTATCAAGAAGTAAGTCTTTTAGCTCTCAGAGCAAGGCAGCTTCAAGAGCAGAATCAACCTCCACAGTTATTTCTCAGACCAGAAGAACTGTGCAGCCTTAATCTTTGTCATACATAAGTACTGCTTTTTTGTATCATTTGGTTTGCTATAACAAACCCATTTTCTTTAGGAAAGAAGGCAGCTTTCATTTTTATCAATCCTTTAGGGAAAAATCAACCCACACAGTCTGGAGTGGTATTCTATAAACCAGTCACAAGGTTTCCCCCTCCACAACACAGAAAATAACTGGTGTTGATAATGCAGACAGAGCTTCGATACTTTTTGGAAGTGTTCCTATGAGCCTCACTTGTAGCAGGTGAGCTTGGGAAGGTTTCTGTCTTAAAGCCAATATAATTCAAGGGTGACTCTTGGGACAGAAGATAAGCTGTTAAGTGCTACATCAACTTATGGCAAAGTAGAAAAAAATATTTTTTGTTGCATATCTCCAACACCATGAAAACATAAAAAATATTTCGTTTCTTCAATAAATGTTATGTCAACCCAATTCACTAATTAAAATTTTCCCATTCAGATATAACAAAAGAAAATCATTCTTTAAAAAATATTACCTGTTAGCATGTACTCCATTCACCTGAGTGATTACGGTAGACAGCTGACCAAGACCTAACATGGACTTCACTACACCATGATAATGAATGATCTAGAAATTTGAAAATATTTATAACAGCAATTATCATTTCAAATATACCTTGGAAAACAAAGACAGTTTAACTGATATTCATTAAAAAGTACCATTTGCCTCATTGAGCCTATCCTTAGTTCAGCAACTGACTTGCCTGGCCTACTGGCAAAGCCCCCAACAATGTCTTCACACATGTGAATATTAAAAATTATAGGGGCGCCTGGGTGGCACAGCGGTTAAGCGTCTGCCTTCGGCTCAGGGCGTGATCCCAGCGTTATGGGATCGAGCCCCTCATCAGGCTCCTCCACTATGAGCCTGCTTCTTCCTCTCCCACTCCCCCTGCTTGTGTTCCCTCTCTCGATGGCTGTCTCTATCTCTGTCAAATAAATAAATAAAAAATCTTAAAAAATAAATATATATATATATACATAACCTAAAATATTCTCAGACTGAATTTATTATTTTTTCCAGATTCGGTCTAATTTTTGGTTCAAATCAAATATAAAAGTAAGGAGTACTCTTTAATATTTTGTTTAAAGATTATTGGCAATACTAATTCTCACACAAAAATTAAAATTCAAAGTTCACAGTAACATTAATATAGATTCAGGGCTTTAGTAACTAAAAACTTATACAGG